>NC_088980.1:10784564-11384564 GCF_963932015.1 Anas acuta | reverse complement strand
TACCTTCAGGTCATTTCTGGGTGAAATAGGGTATTGTTCCTACTGGTGCTCTGTGTCTGTGAGCTGTGGTTATAACTAGCCTGTGCCTGGTGTCAAGGTAAAACCCCAATTTTCAAATGCTTTGTGTTTCTCATCCCAGTTGTGCCAGCAGCTCTACACTTAAAGTTTTTAGGGCCAAGTTGTTGTATGTTGGCCTGAAAAGATTGATTGTCATGAAGCAAGTAACAGGGAGGGAATAGTAATGCAGTTACAGCTCTCGAATTCAGTTCAATCAGCCATGTTACTCAAGTAATGTCTTTATAGTCCTTTTGAAATACCTGGAATACTTTTTAAAGATTGTCTTGAATAAAAGATGACTATTAAAACTCCTGACCTAAAACGTGAACTGGGTTTTTTTTTGCAGACTTAATTGCCCCATGAACAGGCCTCCTAATAAGCATCACTGAAGCAATATGGCTGGGAGTAACAGGGCACACTCTTGTTCGAACAAAGGTCTCCTCTATCAAAGAGTTACTTGGAGTGAGAGCTGGCAAAGCGTATCCTGAGTAACAGACATGAAGCTGAGAGCAAAGTTGTGCCAAACAGTTCTTTAACATCAAAACATTTAGAGAACTTTAAAGTTTTTCTTGACATTGAACTTATTTGCAGCATTAAAGACAATTTAATAACGAATTTATTACATGAAGGAGATGAGGGAAGGAATACGAGTGTAAATCCACAAATACAACTCCAGCATGTACAAGCTGACACTTGAACACTCCTGTTACCCCTTGCGTTGGGCCTCCTTGGGATAGTCTTCACAGTTGCTCACAGGCTGCTGTATTTTGGATTTGTGATGGAAAACACAGCGTGGCTCACGCAGTGAGGTTCACAGAGTGCAGCACAGCACCTACAGAGCCAAGGACGCGTGGTGCTCGCGCTGCCTGCCAGCCAGCAGGCTGCAGGTGCACCAGGAGCTGGGGGGGGCACAGCCAGGACAGCGCAGGGGTGTTCCCAACCGTGGGGCTTCGGGGCAGCAATAAAAGCTGGGGGCAGACAAGGGGGGGCATTGGGAGTTACAGCATTTGTCTTTGGTGAAGTGTGCTGGCTCCTTCTTTGCTAAACAGCTGCCAACGGTGGGAAACAGTGACTGAATTCTTTGTTTTGCTTTGCTTGTCTTAGCTCTACTGCCTCTGTCTCGATGCAGGAGTTTCTCGCTAGTGCCCTTCTGGTTCCTTCCCCCATCTCTCTGGGGAAAGTGAGGAGCAGCTGCGTGGTGTGTAGGAGCCTGCTGGGGTTTAACCACAACACCCTCTGGTATCGAAAAATAGTTGAAAGTAAAAACAAGATCAAGGATTCTCCTCCTTGCCTTTTATATTTTTTTTTTTACATATTTCACTGGACTCCACTATAAACTTTAAAACTGCTTTGTGTTTTGTTCTTGCACCACGTTTATAATGCACGCTTTTACTCATTTACAGGTATTTTCTACCTTGTTTTTGACCAACTAGGGACAAAAAGGGAATATTTAAAGTTTGGCAATGCATTTTGCATTGAATGTATACAGATTTGTTTTCAGCTTCTGAACGGAAAACAAGCGTTGACATGAACTCAAGCCATTTCAGTCTGATCCATATTTTTAAATACTATTTAAATTAATAATCTGAAATATGAGTAATCTAGGTTGTAATCTACCCTGCTCACACTTTTACAGACCATTAGGCTGTGGGTCAGCACTAGATCTGCAACTATTTCTCCAGTTGCAGTCAACATTCAGCTTAGTTAACTGGCAAGTGTTTCATTCACCCAAACCCCTTTCAGTGCCCAACACCAACTTGGTGCAGTGCTTGCCTGTCTCCTCTCCCTTCCCCATCAGTTCCAGCCCTACCTGCAACAGGAACTCATCACCTACATCCGAGAATTAACAGGCATGTTGAAAACCAAGCCTCGTTAATTCAGCTCCTCATAAAGCTTTACGTTTTTAATTCTGGTGGCAGCTTTATTAACAAATACTTTTTTTTTTTAATATATTTTAACCTCATTTTAAACCTAGTTTTACATTAAATAGCAAATGCTTTATTGCTACAGGAAAGTCAGCGGTGTCATTTGTCATGTCTATTTAGAAATGGCTTCTGCCACCAGTACTGACAAATTTCTCCTGCTATTACTAACCCTTAGTAACAACTTAGAGCTGTAAGATCAACCTATCAAAGTTTCTGAGCTTCAAATACCATGTGCTTTTTTTGATATTCTCTTTTACAGAAAAAGAAAAACAGGACCAGAAGTGACTTTTAATAAAATTATGTTTTAATTCTGAATGGCGCTCATCTTCTCTGTGTTTTACCCATTTTTCTCTTTCCGGCCAGGAGATGTTTCGGCTTGGTGTCAAATATGTGCCTGTCCGCCTCTCCTTTCCTGCCCATGCGATTCATTTTCGTCTGAGCTTTCTTTGCCATAGTCTTGACCTTCTTCACCATCTATTTAAAAACAAGCACACAAATATGCTGAGTGACTTCCTCGGTAACTCAGGTAACTAACTAGCTTTACCTTTAAAAAAAACAAAGCTAGAGGATTTTAACAGGGACATGAAATGCCCAACATAAACCACCTGCTGCTACCCTAGCATATTATAAGGGTAAGTAACAATTAACTGCCTTAGAAAAACTCTTTTTTTTTTCCCCCTCCAATATACTAAAAATATGATTATGCTATCCCTAGAGATCTTACTCCACCATTAGATTATGGAGTGTATACAGATTTTAGATCTCTTTTGACATAGTTGTATTTCAAGAAAATAAAAAGTACTTTCTTAGTCTGTACTGTTACATCTTATTTTTAAGAACAAACTAGGCATTTTTAAAGTCTAGAGTTCAAACAGACAATGAAACTGAAAAGAGAAGCAAAACCAACCAGTACTGCAGGTTTCCCAGAAGCTGTTTTAAGTACAACTCCACCTGCTGTAAAGGGCAGATGACTTTACAAACCTTTTCATCACGGAGCCCGGAGACATCCCGTGGTGGGCGAGAGGAGCTGCGACTGCGTGCCACAGATGTGGGGGTTTCGGACTCATCGCGTTTACGTTTCCTTGTGACGCTGCGGGACCTTCGGGCGTAATGTGCCTGAAATTCAGAACAGCACTTTGGTTATCGAAAACTGAACTAATCGGCTCGGACAGACGCCCCATTTCTAATTAGACTAACATGAGAAAACAGGAAGTAAACTGCTGTGATTCACTGTCGTGATGCAAACAGTTACTCTGGATACCAAAAGACAAAATGATACCTGCGGCATTTTGGTTACTCCACAGTAACATAAAGACCTCGTCACCTGGTGGTCACTGTCTTTCTGTCCCAGAGTAATATTCAAATTTCAGTGAATATTAGCACATTCTTTTCAAAATTATCAATTCCATTTTTATAATCTTTTTTTCAAAAGTAATGGATAAAAAGACACAGACTAACGGATAGCAATACTGAAGCAAATTTGCAACAGTGTAAAAGCAATGCAGAAATCTCCCCTGATTAGAGCCTGTTTACAGGACCAAGCCCTAGGGAACCACCATCCCACAGTGTGAGAATGAAACTCCTCACTGAGATAGCTCTTCAGTCAACATGGCATATCGGCCCTGAGAAGTGCAAATGCTTGCTTCAGATGGGCACTGTTGACACTCCTTGTTTCCTAACCCCTTGTTCAGTTAAAGAATTCAAGGTCTCAAGATCTACATATCCATAATACTGCTGGATTTGCTGTGCAAAAATATATTTTTTTAAACTTGGAATAAAAGAAAATGGCTCCCTAAGGCAAATCTAGGTCTCAAGTACTCTGACTGACTTACATCTAAAAATGCCAGTCACAGTATCCAAAATTCAATTACAGGTCATATTAATGAACTGAAAAAAGATGAACCTGATCCAATATCACTTTCTGAAACATCACTACTTCTGACATAGTTGTGTCTCATCCAACAACGCAGTCCTGAAAATTAAGCCCAGTTCTTGAATCCTATACAATTCCAAAAGAATTCTAACAGAAAGCATTGCATATATGCATGTGTGATTCTACACAAATACACATTAGTACATGTTTTCAGCCAACCCAGTATGTTATCACATCACTCAAAAATTCCAGCATCAACTGCCTCATTTAGGTTTCCTGTTTCATCCTTAATTGATTCCACCTCTTTCTCTTGTGTCAACTGTGACACGCCATTCAAGTGTGCACAAGGAAATTTAGCATGTAACGGAATTGATCTCTCTTAGATGAACAGTGTTAAATTAGCAGAAACTTACATCATCTTTGTTAGTCATGTCAAGTCCAAGATCACTCATTTCTTTCTCTAGCACCTTCCGCTGGACCTGTAAAAAGACAGTTAGGAAATCATGTTTATTTTAAAAAAATATGTTTATATCTTAACTTTGTCTTAACATGCAAAAAAAAAAAATAAAGATGCAGCAACCCAACTAAACTGAATTCTTAGAAACTTTTCCTACAATATGTATGGAATCCTATAAAAGACTCGTTTGTGTTACAGAAAAAGAAATAAAAGAAAGGTTTGGCCTCCATAACTAAGTAGTTATCAGAACTCCTAGGAGCACAGAAGGAAGCAAGCAGCAAGGGAGAGGGTCAAACATGAGAAAAAGCCATTATTGCCCAAAATTAGTAAGTGGTTTTATAAGTTTTTATACATCAACAAAGTCTTACTACAGAACATGTTCTATACTTGCCTTCTTAGCCGTTCGAGGCATCCTTGGCCCTCGAGTATCTTTTTCCTTTGACTGCAGGATTTTCAGTTTCTTTTTTTCTCGGATCTGTTTTGCCAGCTGTCGGATTTCCATCATTTCTTCATCTTCGCTTTCTGGTTCACTGTCATATTCTCCAGCAGCTTCTCTCAGCTCCTCTTCTTTCTCTAATTCTTCCAGTTTCTTAGAAGAGATTAAATAAAAACCAAGATGCTCATCAAATCCTTGACTTACAATCCTCAACATCACATTTCTGTATGGTGCAGGACCTTTCCAAAGACAGCATGCAGACACTTCAAAGATGGAACTGTGTTATTTTAGGGCATCTCCAACCATGTTCTGTGCACTTAGTGACACAGAGTATTGAGCAAGAATCCAAGGGGATTCAAGTCCTATGAAGACCTACTTGATCACATCACATCACATTGTCGTTTGGCTGTATTTGTACAGCTGCCCTGAAGTTGCCCACTGTGTGAGTTCAGATGTACCGTACTGTGACCTGTACTAGCTGTGCTGTTTCTGCTAACACACACTCAAAAAATCTTCTGTTTATAATTTAGAATGATTCTGGAGCACTAGCAATTCAGATGAACCCAACTGCATACCCAGCAGGCTCCGCTGTCTGCACTCAGGACTTCTTCTTAACCATCAGGTTCTTAAGTCAGGTTTTTGTTATTAAATAAAAATGCTATAAATTTGAAAATTCAGTCTATATTATTTGATAACTACAATCCTTCTAGCTACAGTCATAGAGTAAGAAAATACAACTTCCCCTGCAAAACTCGTATCTTAAGATGCAAAAGACAAGATCACCACTAGGTCTGAAAGGGTAAAGTAATTTTCCATTCTTCTGAAACTATGTCCTTGATCATTCAGAAAACAGTCTCTTTTCCCATGGCAAGCACAGACAGCGTAGAAGAATTTGTTTTCGTAACACATTGTTTTTCAGGAATACAGCAATCTACACTAAACGAATAAAGGGATAAAGAGGCAAGAATGTGTAAAAAGTACCAAAGAAAACTCACTTTCATTATATCTGGATCGATGTAGTCGAGGATATTGTGACCTTGCCATATCTCTGGTATCTTGTCATACTTTTCAGATGCATTCATTAAGTCCCAGTATTCTTAAATAAAAGCAAACACACAAAACCAGGTGTTAATAAAAAGATAAAAACAATTTCAAAGAATGTTCAATGACAGAAAACAACACTCATCACAATAAAAAAAAAATCAGATCCCTCTGTGGCAAAAATGTGACAGCATCTCTGACATACTCATAAATACTTCTGATCCCCTGCCTACTGCCAAATATTGTTCAGTAATGACAAGTCCACTGCAAACTATAATAAGCAACAGATATCCAGTTCTCATATTGATGCTTTCTTAATAAAGTCAGCATCAACAATTAATACAACATCACAATATAAAGTGAAAAGAAATCAACAGACCAGTCACTCTGTCTGTGACTCTGAAATGGGAAAACACTACAAGACATTAAAGACCAAGGAAGAATCAATGAAGATCACCAGTTTTGGAACAGGAGAAAAGGACTGTAAGAAATAAAAAGGTGGCACTGTTACTCAGTTGAAAGGAGCCCAGGTTAAGCATTCTCCAATAAGACTGAAATAGTTAAACTTCACCGATCAATAATAATACTGAGACTTATATAACACTTACTCTGAAGATCCAAAATATAATCATCTCCCATTTCCAGTTCAAGATCTCTCTCCTGCAAAGACATACAGAGCTTTATATATCTCATAACTGTACATCTATGTGCTATTATGAAGCATTTAAAAACCATCCGCTGATCTCCTAATTAAGAGATGCCACTCACTGTTTTCCTCCTGGGTGTGTCTACTTCCATGCGCTTCTTCCGTGCTATTGCTCCCTCTGGTATAAAGGGCAGCCGCTCCTGAAATTAATGCAGCAATTCATCCCGATAAAAAAAAAAACAGAAAGAAGAAGTCTTGAAGTCTTGAATCCATTTTTTATAATGCTATAAATCATGGTTTTAAAGTAACGGATTTTGAATGAAAGCAAAGGCCCAGGCTGACTCACCCACCAGCAACAGCAGTTATAGATTAAAAAAATATGCAAATCTCATCATATAAACTGTTCACATGTTAAGCAAAGAGAGAATTCTTATCCTTCTTAAAGAGTACTGGAAAATATACTAAAAAGTGTAAATATATAACATACCTTGTCATCTCTTTTTGCTGGCATGGCCAAGTGTAATCTATTCAACACTTCATTCACTTTATTTCCTTTCATTTTAGTATCAACACGGTGGGCTAACAGTCTGTCACAAGCCTGAAAGTACACATGGCAACATGAAGTAAGGAATTAAGTCATCCTGACCCAGCAAATGACACAGTAAGCTTTCAATCCCAAATATCTAGCTTTGTATTTTATCTTGTGTTTTACCTCTCTAGCTTTCAATAAAGTATCAAAGTATTTTATATAAAAAAAGCAGCACAGGAAGATGCATGTGATACTGTTTTGTTGGTATAATCCACCTTTTATAATGAGCTGACTATAAGAAAAAGCAGCAAGACCCTGAAAAAATACCACCAAATTTTTGAACAGTATTAGAGAAGTAAGCTTCCATTTGCAGCCAAGTCCACAGAGACTCAAGAGGACAGTAAGGATAGCGTGCTTAAAGCTTGTCACTATAAATGCACAGTTTAACTGAGATTAAATTCATACAACTGAGGCAAAAACATTAGCTGTTCCTTTTGAATGAAATTGAGAGAAAGGAGACATACCTCTGTTTTAACTTGGATTACACCTTCTTCTGTTAGAGTGCTTGTCTCTATGACAGAAAATCCCTCTGCTTCAAAAGTTTCAAATATTTTCTGAAATAGAAACATTATGCCAAATAATTACATTCTGCCCATTTCTTAATATATCATTACATTAAGAACTGAAATTTTAATCTAACATCAATAAATATATGGAACTCATTACTAAGTATTTCATTAAAATGTGTTTCTAAAAACATGAGAGGAATTTACAACTATAGTTCTGTCTTTTTTGTGTGTGTGTTTTGTTTTGTTTTTTAAGTAACTAGACGCTTTCTATATGGTAACTGTAAATGACATATGAATAAAAAAACAGAAAGAGAGAGAAAGAAACACCAGTTCTATGTGTCCTTGAAGTCACAGATACAAAAGAAGTAGCCCTGCATATACACAAACTGCTGCCCAACAGGAGCTCCTACTGCAACTGGCAGCAACTGTCAGTTCAGCCTGAACTCTTAGTGAAATGGCATTTTTGATCAAGGCCATTCAGTCTTCCAGCTACTGTAGTAATTAATAGTTCTCAGTGTGTCCAAGATTTCTGAAACCATTAGCGAGCTGCTTTCTGTTTGGCATTTACAATAGGCAGGCATGTACATGCTTTAGACAATACAAGTACATACGTTAGACATATGGGTCAAGACCCAGAAAACTTCTTTCCATTATACTATTAGACAATGAAATTCAGAAATGATCATGTACAATTTCTTGCCCAATATAAATTACGCAAACCCATGAATCTTGCATAGTACTTCTGTAAATTTCAGAAGAAAAAGAGAGGTGGGAGTAGTTGTCTCACCTGACTCTCTTCAGGAAGTTCTGCAATTCTTTTCACATCACATTTGTTGGCAACAATTATAAGTGGCTAAGAAAAAAAAAAAAAGGAATCATAATCCAAGCTATCACATTACAAACAAAAATAAATTAATTTATTAATAATGTAAAGCAAACCTACCTTGTTGGCAAATAATGGCTTAATGTTTCTGAAGAGTTCTACTTGCTCCTCCAGGCTATGCCCGCACTGCTCAGAGACATCCATCACATAAAGCACAGCAGCACGGAGATGTGCGAGTGCCGTTATAGCCTGCATCTCGATGGTGTTCCTGTCCTCCAAAGGATGATCCAAAATACCAGGAGTATCTACTACCTAAAACGAACAGAATTAACTCAGGCCTTATTACAAGGTAATTGACGTGCTGTAACGTACTCAATTTCTGGTCCATATTTATCTGGTCAGTATTTATCCTTTTAAAGACAGCAGTACTCCTTCCTTTCATTCATAAACAAGACTGTAAACCAATAGTTTACAATAGTTGTAAACCAATAGACTGTAAACCAATAGTTCCAAGACACAAAAATGCAACTCACTTTCCAAAATGGCAAATCAGATTATAACCTGTTAATTCCTGGAAGAAAATGCAGAACAGTGACGGTTCTTACCTGCCAACGCAGATACTTGTAATCCATATGTCCCACAAAGAGAGATTTGGTGGTAAAGGCATAAGGCTGCACTTCTACATCTGCTCTTGTGACCTTAAAACAAGTTATTCACACATTTAGTGATAATTTCCTGAACTTCCAAGAAGGACGTGATAATTGTAACACACTTCCTTTGCTACAGAAAAGCTAAAAACTAGTTGTTCTGACTGTTTCTCTGCAAGACTTCATCTATGAGAAAATATGTTAATTATATACATGCTATTTTGGAAAAAAATAATGATTTTATGAGTGCAATCTGTTGCAATTATCCATATAACCTCCCAAAAATTTCACTCAGTCTCTATCCACACATTTAAATTTCCCATCCTTTGTATCAGACAGTGCTATAACTAAATCAAATTGTTTAAATGTTACTTTATCTTAACTAAATGATATCTCAGTATAATTAAAAAAAATTCACACACCTTATTTATAAAGCTAGATTTTCCAACATTTGGATAGCCACACAACAGAAGAGTCCTTGTATTGGGATCAATGGTTGGCAAACGAGACAAATGCTGTCGCACTGAAATGTTGAAAAAAAATCTTAAGTATTTAGGATAATTCCAGTTTGAATGGGAGAAAAAAATCATATTCTGAAGTATTTACTCATGACTTAATATTTTTGGACATCATAAATTTATTGAGCGATTATTTATGAAAATATATCATTGCTTGTTAACTACAGAAGTATCTACACACAACAACAACAAAAGAGAAATTTAGTAAGTATTTTAAAAATAAAGACCAGTAACAATATAAAGTTTTAAATTTAAAAAGAGAGAAGCACTCAGTTGAAAAATAAATTCTAAGTGTTTGTGGGTTTTGGAATTATTTCTATGTTCCCATTATCTACATTCCATATTAAACACATTTTTCTCTTTTTAACTGTTATTCTTTGTACAAATAGGTTTTAGATTCTCTTTATACTCCTTTGTATTTTTAGCCTATTTATTACACAGACCTTGCTCCAAGTATTCCAAGCTTTGTTTCTGTCTTTTGATAATCGTGCACATTCGTCCCAGAGCAGCACGTTTCAGTTGCTTGCAGCGGTACAGAGAATCACCGTATTTCATCAGGCGCACGTAGTCTTTAGCAACACTGCAGAGACAATGAAATAGGAAGTTAGCTATCAACCAACCACACAGGTAGAAAATCAAAGAAATGAATGGTCCTTACTTGTCAATCAGATTCTTGGCAATATTAATCTGCCCCAAAGCCAGCTTGTAGTGATCTTTGTCATAGAGAACGTTCATCAGATCTGCATAAAAAGGATGGATGTCCTAAAAAAAAGCATAAAATAAAATTAAGGTTCATATTTTCTTGAAGATGACTATGTGACTGTCTTGGCATCTATGTAAGTTCATCTTTTTTTCTAATATAGCAACACTAGTGACAATACAACCTAGACTGTTTTCATTATCATCTTACTTAAGGAAAACAATTTCCTTGGTCATTACATGCCTAATTCTTAACATGTCAAATTTCTTCTGCAAGCATATCCTGGACTCATTCATACAGTTTCCATTTCTTCTCTTGCACTATAAAATACTTTCCGATTCCATCTTAGAAGGCTATTTTAATTACTTATGTACTTATTTGCAGAAACTTCATCAAGAGATATTAAAATGCAGAAGATATTTGTGGAAATCCTTCAATAATGATCGCTGGATACAAAAACAGCAGGAAGGTATAGGGCTGCAGCATGTACAGGTGTCCATAAAGAAGTCCCACTGGATACCTAGATGCAGCTGTAGCTGTTGGGAAGTTAAGGCTACATGTGTCTTGTCAAAGTGCATTTCCAACAATATCCTTTGTGTGGCCAAGAATAAGTTTTTGTTGTCAAATTAGCACTTCTGAAGAACTGAAGATGGGAAGCAATATGACATACTTTTAGAATTTCTAACTTCCAGTAGGTGTTTTGTAGGAAAGACTGACCATAGGCACATAACGACTTACATTTACACACATTAAGAAGAAGTACACCAACACAACATACTTAGGAAAAAGAAACTTTCTTACTCATCATTTAGCAGCAGTTTCTGGCTAACATTAGCTGATCAGCTAAAACCTTGAAAATGCATCCTTTGGCAAGCACCCAGGGGCACAATTCTGACTTTTCTTAGTAGGAATAAAGTATTTTTGTAGAACAAGTTTGCCTAAATTTACTCTAAAAAAAATCTACTGAGAGTTATTCTAAATCTTCCATGCAGGGAATCAGCAGCATGCTGCTCAGGCCACAATAAGCTCTAATAAAACCACTGCTGCAGAACAATTTCTGATTCCTTAAGTTCCTTTATGATCAAACGAACAAATACTTACATCTAATTTGGGGAAGTCTGTTAAGATCTGAGTGAGCCTATCATGGTAATTCTGTTGAGTATATTTGACTTTTCGCATGTAAAACTGTCGAATCCGATGGATTTGGTAATGTTTATGAATGACGGTTGGAGTCTTTCGCTGAGTCTTTGACAATGTCAAATCTATGAAGTCCTGCAATCAAATAAATGTTATTAATCACGCAAGCTGTCAAGTTTTAATGAAGTGATAAAGCTTTAATTGTATTTTGGTGGAGGAGTGGGCAGAGCAGTTAGGCCCATTAAGCGATGTGGCCTGTGCCACTGCTCTGCAATGGATGAACTGAGCATGTTTTAGAATAAAACACCTGAAACACAGACTTTTATCTCCAAGCAGTAACAGAATGTGCATTCTGAGTGGGGTTTTCCTGCCAGTTATTTGAGGGCTGGCCTCCTTTCCCCAGCAGAGCTCGGGAAGTGGCCCCACTAATACAAGCCCGCTGCTATGGAACGAAACTCCTTCATTAGACCAGGAAATAACTTTATTTTAGACAAATGCACGGCGGTGAGGCTGAGCGTGACGGGGGGGGAGGGAACAGACGGGATTCCCGTCAGGGCCAGCCCCGCCAGGGCAGAGCCGCGGGACCCCCCCTCAGGCGCCCCCCCCCGCGCCCTGTATGGTACAGCCCGCCGGGCCGCCCCGCACTGCCCCAGGGCGAGCCCATGAGCCTGAGGGGGGGGGGGAGGGGAAGCGAAGGCCGCGGCCACGCCGGGCAGCGCGGGCGGCGCTCCCCTGAGGCGCGGCGAGCGGAGGGGCTGTGGGACGGGGGCGAGGGGGGGATGGCGACGGGCGCCCTACCTTGGCGGACGGCACCACCGTGATCTTCTTGAAGTTGTAGAGCGCCATGCCGGCAGGCTGCCCGAGTCCCACGCTGCCGGAAAGGGAGAAAAGAGGCCGTGTCTCTCGCGAGAGCCCCGAGCTTCCGTGCCGGGGAGGCGGGGAGGCGGGGAGAGAGGGAGGCCGGCCATGACGGGAGGGGTCAGGTGCCTGTCCTGCTGCACGCCCAACCTCCACAGTCTGTCCTGCTGTCTTATTAAACTCCATTTCTAACCGTTTACCTTGTTGAGAGATTTTTTCATTGCACGTGTGTGTGTGTGTACAGATCCAGCTGCCACCAACAGGCTCAGAGGGGCCGCGTGTGGGGCACCAAGAACAGCAGCACTAATGGTTTTATGTATCAGTGTGTGTGTGCATGTAACTGGGAGACCTGGGGGTCTGAGGACCAGATACACGGTGGTTCCTGTGTCTGGGGCTCATTTTGTGAAGGGGTGCACAGGGCAGGGCTGTGTGAGAGAGTCCTGAGCAGCAGCAGCTGGAGCAGGGCTGTGGGCTTGTGAGGTTCACACATCAAAGTGCCAGAAACTGTGGAGACCAAGAGCTACTGGATCCAGGTACTTGGTCTGAGTGCCCAAGACCAGCTACTTGATCTATTTTGTCCATTTTCTGCTAGTTACGCTGATCAGGCAGAAAGGGGAGGAGGACCAGGACGTTCCACCCGGTGTCTGTGTGTGTATGCTCATTCTGGGTATGCACCCAAGCAACCCCAAACACACATCCTCTCACTTTTTTTTTTTTTTTTTTAGTAACTTTTGGTGGCTTGTCTCACACAAAATTGTAAAACCTTTAAGATAAAGGCATAGCTTGAGTGAATTCTGGAGCAGTTTGTGATCTTGACTACACCTTGTGCTCCATTCTTTGTTGCTTATCTCCAGCAAACATGAGACCCAAACATAGACCGAGGACATAAACTTGAAATGCACCTAAATGCAGGCGTGTAATGCACTGTGCCTGTCTGTCCCTGTTTTCTACTTGACACTAACAATAAGCTGGCATGCACTGAAATATATCTGTTTTAGATAAATTACATTTTATGTGATACACTTTGGAAAATAAGTTAGATTAAGAATTGACAATTCTTTGGCTTCCACACATTTTTTCCTCTCTCTACACAAAGCATGACATTTTCCACTTGAAAGAATCTAGTCAAGTATTACTCTGCCACTGCCCATTTTTCTACAGTACTAGAAATTCAAATGCACAATTCCTTCCACAGTTCCTTTATTTCATCATGTTACTAATTTTGCTGACACGCTCCAATGCCACGGAAATTTTTAAGGTATTAGAAAATTAAGAGTCCCTATAATCAGTCAAGCCAGTAGCTAATCCTTTCCAGAAATTAATTTCCGTAATGACTGTATGAGCATCATTTGATCATAAACACGCTGTTAGAACCATCCCTGTTGCTATAGCCTCTCAACCATGCTGCAGCTGCCCCATTATGATGAGCGCACTGCTTAATAAATATTTTGATAATAATACTTCAGCCTGCTTTCCTGGTGCGTTCTTGAAGCAGTGAGATTTGGCTTCACATTTTATGTGTGTCACATTTTGCTTCCAAAAACATAGATTTAGAGAACAGAAGGAGCTCTTCCCTAGCATATCCCCAGGTCTTCCCAGTTTCTGGCACTCTTACATGTGGACTCTGATCCCACAGCCCTGCTGCACTTGCTGGTACCCAAAACAGTGACACACAGATGTGCACTGTGCACCCCTCCACAAAACTGACCCCAGACACTGGGATCATTCAATAGCTGCCCCCTGTGTGCCCCATTCTCACACAGCCTGTACATTGCTACTCTCCTGAGCAGTTTTGAAGAGAACTAGTTCCTTCCAAGACGAAATGTGGGTACTGTGCTGGATATTCTGTCCTCTGGAGACTTCTTCCAGGAGCCAAGAGAGATGAGACCTTATCAGGTTGTTTTTCTTTCAGTCCACATGCTTCTTTCCCCAGCTGGCCTTCTGCACTCTGATGTCCATACCAAACTCAAGGCATAGTTTCATGTTTTAAAAAACATTGCTCCGGTAGACTGTAATTCATACCACTTTGAAATTAAAAACAAAATTGTTTTTGTGTCTTGTACAAGAGCAGCTAATAGCACCCAGCAGGACCCAGACCATGCTCAGAGAGGTGCTCAGGAAAATCAGCATGGGAATGGGCATCATGAGGGAACCAAGAAAACTCTGTAACAAATACCCCTGCAGGACACCTGAGATTTGTGCTGTGCCTAGCTGTGACATAGTTTCCCTGAAGTGTCAGCTGAAAATTCCCGAAGTAGCCTCAGATTTGGGGGTTTGGGTCTGAATTTGATTTGTTCAAGGGTTTGTTGTGTTGGGTATACTTAACAAATTGGAGTGTTTCAATTAGACAGAGCAAATATTTGCTTTCTTAGCCCACAAAATGAGAAGAGCAGTTCACAGCATCAGAGAATCACAGAAGAGCTGAGGTGGGAATGGATCTCTGGGTCCCTCTGGTCCAACCCCAGCTCAAGCAGGGTCACCCAGAGCAGGGTGCTCAGGACCACATCCAGGTGGGTTTTGAAGATCTCTGGGAAGGGAGACTGCAGCCTCTCTGGGTAACCTGTGCCAGTGCTCAGTCACCCTCCCAGTAAAACAATAGTTCATGATATTGAGACAGAACCTCGTGTGTTTCAGTTTGGGCTCAATCCTTCGTGTCCTGTCACTGGGCACCACTAAAAAGGGCCTGGCTCTGTCCTCTTTGCGCCTTCCTTTCAGATAATCCTATACATCGATAAGATCCCATGCTCATACAGGTCTCTTCCACCTGTACTACATTCATTCTGTAGAATCTCATCCAAATTAATTTAAAGTTTAAATCATTTCAGCAATTTGCTGTTGCAAAGCTATTTCCAGCATCAGCCCCTATGTATGTATGTGTTCAAGTTTTAAAGCTCATCTCTCAGGCAAACCCTGCACGCACTGAACCTTGCCCAAGTGAAAGGCTCAGCCTCTTGTTTCCTCACCAAAAAATATTTCTGAGTGGGGTTTATTAGATAACCTGCAGGTCTGGCAGCAATATCCAGTCCCCTCACCTTTGATATCAACACATTAAGTCAAGCTGGTCAAAACGTTAACGAGCTGGTCAGCAATTAATTCTGTTAATTCTGAAGGCAATTTTACTTCAGTGGGGTGCTTGGATTTTGAGGGGAGCAGCCCAGACAGAAGATGCCTGTCAGCCTGAGAGCTGCCAGCCTGGGAACCAGCCCTGTGAGCCCGAAGCATCCTTGAGAAGCACTGCTGGCACCTCCGAAGTGCAGCTGAGCACGTGGGAACCGGAGACATCCTGCGGATACCACGGATAAGGGCAAAAGCGAGGATCTGCAACAGCAGCTTATCGTCTGGCAAAGGGAAAACAGTCTGGAAGAAAGGGGAAAACATCCTGAGAAAGCAGGAGCCAGCACTGCTGTTGTCTGCGTTAGCTGAAAGAAAGGAAAACAGTCTGGGGAAAGGACGGCTCTGCCCGAGGGGCTTGGAAACACCCTCGACCATTGGTTGTCTCAGGTGAGAACGGGCAACCAGCCGCATCCATTGGGTGCTCTGAGAGGTGGTGCCCTACGCCCCCCGGGGTCTCCAGGGTATATCAGGGCCCTGGTCTCCATCCCAAATGGAGCCTCTCTCTGGGAGCACGTCCCGTGCTGCACGGACTTCTCCTTTCCCTCTGGGATTCCCGATAAATCGACCCTTTGCTGGGCACACCTGGCTGCCTCCAGACGCCGTGACGTGGATAGAAGCGTATCTGTGAGCATAGAGGTAATCAGTCCTAACTGGATTTGCTACTTTCCTGGTGATGGGTTTGTTGTAACCTGTAGTATTAATATATATGTATATATATATATCTACTTGCTGCTATATTATTGACTGCTACTGCTATAGATTGCTGCTGGTACTGATTGCTGCTATTAATAACAATATATATACTTGCTTTCCTGGTAATAGATCATAATAGCCTGATATATACTTGCTGTTTTAATCATAGGTATACTTGATTGTGGTGTTTTGTAGTAACCTGCAATAACGTAGAGAAACTTAGGGAATAAAGCCTCCATATCCTTGTGTATTAGAGAATCCTGTGACCCCACTGCTGTGATCTCTATAAAGCTGCAGGCTCAGTGAGCCTTTAGGCTGTGATATTAATTGGTGTAAGAAGCGCGATTCTGTAAAATACACAGGTCATGGATGCTTGGGAGGATGCAGTAGAAGAGCAGCGAAAATGGCAACAGGATAAGGGGTGGAAAACCCCTAGGTGGGACAGGAATTGGGTAGCCGAGAATTGTTTCAACTGGGAAGCGCTGCGTGCAGAGTTCCAGAGGTGGCAGGAGAGTCATAAAAGCAAAGGCAAGGAAGGGAAAGGGTCCTTCATCGGGCTCCTCACAGAGGCATTAGCAGCTGCAGGCACGTTGTTTAAAACTACACGGCAGAAACTAGAAACTGCCTCGCAGGATGCCTTGCAGCGAGCTAAAGACGCAGAAGCGCAAGCGAAAGACGCAGAAGCACGAGCGCAGGATGCCGAAGCACGAGCAGCTGCCTATGAATCTCACAGCCTTATTAAGGACCACTTGCTGCAACAATTAGAGACGAACCTCAGACCCCTGGCTTTAAGCCAGCTGGAGCAAGAGCATACGCGCCCGGTCTCCGAGAGTGAGATCATTGACGAAATGCACACACTGAAGAACGACAACGAGGATTCCGATTTTAGCAACGGGCTGTCTACGCCCACCTCGTTGCCCGAATCTAACCCAGACGAGACAGCCTCTCGGTACCCCATCACACAGCTCCCGGCTCCTGCCAGGGATGAAGGCTCTCCTCAGGTGGCGATGGCCGCTTTAAATTTTAATTCAGGACAGCTCTGGCAGAAGTTCATGCAGTTCAGCAAGAAATCCAGCGAGGACTGGCTGGGGTGGGTGGCGCGATGCTATCAGATGGGGGCTGGAACACTCATTCTTAATCAGAACGAGGCTAGACAAATATTCCTGGGAGGGGGGATAATTCTTCACAACCCCGATGAGGGGGCCGAACAGAACACCTTTTCTCTACTATCTTCAATTATACACGCTGTCAGACAAATGCAGGTACGGTGGGGATACAGCCCCCCTCCTCCCTGGAACACCCGCAATGGGTTTGCCAAGTGGACGATGAGACTGGCTGCCTGGGATGCCCTTAAGGCCCAGGGGGCCATCCCAGAGGACATGATGTCTATGATGGCCACAGAAGCAGGGAAATCGAGGCTACTGGAAAACGCGGCGTACGGGGGAGCGAAGGGTTTGGCCTTAATGCTGTACAGCAGGACTTACGATTGGAACACTATAATGGTCCAAGGGCTGCAGTACTGGGTAGCCTTTATGAAAAACACCCCCAAATCAACAGCTCGCCAGAGGGAAGGGTGGGTCAGGGTCACCCAGACACCAAGAGGAAATCACAAAAAGGGGCAAAATGTTCGTAAATTCCCCGCTGAGATGAATCGCCCTGACACAAGAAGATCCCCTGACAAACAGGAGCGAGACCTGGAGCGGAGACGCTTGTGGGGTCTCCTGCGAGGGATAGGATTCACACCAGGACAATTAGACAAGATGCCCACGTTCCTCTTACAGAGACTGTGGGATAATCGCAAAAGGGATTGCTCCTGCACCCCCAGTGTGAGTGAAGAGAAGCTGACAGACAGTGTTGATCAATCTGCTTCTCTGATCCCGACCCCAGATAACCCATCCCCTCCCCCGGTCCCTGATTCAGGAAACTGATGGGGGAACCCCCAGCTTCCAGCCCAGGGAGTTCTGACATCCTGTCCCAAGAGGCTGAAATTTTTAGAATTAGTGTTAGCAAAAGCCTTTGTATGCCTTTAATAGTAAATGGTAAATATGTTGTTGTTGTTGCTGTTTTCTCATGGATATGGGAGCCCCAGTATCAATAATCAAAGTGGAGCATGCCTCTGGATTAATAAAAGACAAGACTTTGAAAGGATTTCTGTGACAGGAATTGCTGGAAAAAGACAAGAGGTTCCTGTAGCCAAGATAAATCTGACTTTGCCCAATGGAAGAACACTGAGAGCTGTAGTGGCAGCAGGACCCTCAGGTGTATTAGGTATGGATATATTGAAATCTCTGACTATGAAGGTTCCTGTAGGCACCTGAGTGCCAAACCATCAAACTCAGAACTCTGTAATTTCTGTAGATGAAATACCAGCTGAAGGGTCTACTGCTTTTCTATTACAGGCTGCACCTAAATTACCTGGAAGTACCTTAACTCATGCACAAAATATCGTGTTAGCCCTGAAGCCCTGCAAGGTGTAGCTGCTGTCAGTCAGGATTTAGAACAACAGGGTGTTAGTCAGAAAACTCTGTCCCCATATAACTCCCCCGTGTGGCCTGTCCATAAGCCTAACGGCACCTGGAATTTGTCAGTAGATTAGCAATAATTGTGTGAAAATAGTGGATCCTTATGCGCAGCTGTTCTTTCTGTTAAAAATCTTATTTTTGCTATAGTGCAAGCACCCCTCCCTTGGATGCCTCCCCTGGACAAGACAGAAACATTTGTCATGGTCTCATTGCAAGCTGAGGATCAAGAGAGGTTTGCTTTTACCTCAGCAGAAACAAGTACACTTTTGCCTGATTACCCCAGGAATTCAAATATAGCCCTATGTTGTCACATCTGGCTTTGGCTAAAGAATTAGAACACGTTTGACACGAACCAGTGGTGAAAGTCTTCCTGGAGAAGCATTGCATTCGTTTATTATGCCATGTTTCAGCACACCAGGCTATGGGGCCAGTAATACCAGGCCCCATTTAGCCTACATGTAGGACTGACAGAAAGAGGGCATCAGTGAGAAATATGGCAATGAGTTCCCAATAAAGTCCAATCAATTCCTGTATTATTTCAATCAAACAGGTGGCAGGATTCCCAGGTGTGATATTTGCCTTGGGAAAAATCATTCCCAGCTGCTTACCCAGCCCTATTTGATAATGAGCCCATCATATCAGATGTACCCTTAGAAATCCAAACCCTGCTCCCTGTTCTTTAAAGAATTAGGGAGTCTACTCCAATTCTGCAGGCAATTTGCATGCTCAGTCCAGTTCAGAAGATGGGGACATACACAGCACAGTGCAGCTGTACCGAGGGGAAGCCCAGCCTTACGGGGAAACTAACGGAGCTTTTGGTCTTCAAGAAATGTGTAGATGTAAAACTTAGTAGCATGGGCTAGTGGTGGACTTGTCAGTACTAGGTTAAAGGCTTGACTAGGTGATCTTAGAGGTGTTTTCTAACCTGAATGACTCTAATATTCAAAGAGCACCCCTGGAAATGCCGCCCTCACCCACTCAGGAGGCACCACCTCTGTCTGGTTCACACAGAGATGCTGAGGCTTGGTCCGACATCTGGTTCACAGCTGGGCAGCTCAGAGGGCTGGAGGGGAAGGGAAGGGCAAGGCTGCTCTCTGGCGACCTGAGGATGGAACAGCTCAAGCACAGGAGCTGGATGGGGCGGCTGAAGTGGCCGAGCTCCTGGCCACGGTGCTGGCCCTGGGCAGGAAACACAGAGTCCTGTGCAGCAAGGGCTCAGTGGTTCCCATACTGGAAAGCTTCTGGTAGCATCCCCACTTCGTGTAACCTCAACTCCAGGCGTAGATGATCATCACCAATTATATATTGGACAAACTGTCCTGTTAAATCATCCACAAAGGGAAGTTTCCCTTGCATATTACAAACACCCCTCCAAACTGCAACATGGAAGGTGTTCAATCGGCAGGGTGATGAGCGTCTTACCTCTGAACAATGAATGTCCCAAATACCTAATATCCAAAAGGAATGAAGCGATTTTGTTTTTCTTTCAGGTTATCCGAGCTGCAACATCAGCAACGGGAAACTCAGATCATTTTCCTTGGATCCTGGTCCTACCTTATTCAGTGAGCTGATTGACTGGCAGCTTGCCATGAAAGGAAACAACGTCACGAGCAATTTGCTTCCCTTCTTATAATTGTTATTTTATATATGCAATGATTGGCTTATACCTAATAATTATAATCACGCTCATTCACTTACCCCTGGGATGGAATAGCAATCACATTGGTTAATTTATGAGTACAATTTCTGAAGTGGGCAATGAATCAAGCAGTTGGTGTTGCTTATACCACCCACAAACACCGATTGCTAAATTTTGGTGGTTAGCAGAACCCATCCCTGAGGCATCTTGGTCTCAAAATAATTTGGCATACTAACTCCCCAGTCCTCCAAATTATCAAGAACTGGGGCAATGCAAGACATGAGCGCAGACTGGGAGAAGAACATGTTGAGAGCAGCCCTACACAGAAAGAATTGGGAGTTCTTCTGGACAAAAAGCTCGACATGAGCCACCAGTGTGTGCTTGCAGCCCAGAAGGCCAACTGCATCCTGGGCTGCATCAACAGAAGAGTGGCCAGCAGAGGAGGGAGGTGGTTATCCCCCTCTGCTCTGCCCTCGTGAGGCCCCACTTGGAGTGCTGTGTCCAGGTGTGGGGTCCCCAGCACAAGAAGGATGTGGGGCTGTTTGAGTGGGTCCAGAGGAGGGCCACAAAGATGATCAGAGGGCTGGAGCACCTCTGCTGTGAAGAAAGGCTGAGAGAGCTGGAGCTGATCAGCCTGGAGAAGAGAAGGCTCCAGGGAGACCTCATTGCAGCTTTTCAGTACTTAAAGGGGACTTATAAAAAAGATGGAGAGCAACTCTTCTCAGTCAGATAATGACTGGACAGGGGGGAATGGTCTAAAACTATAAAAGTGTAGATTTAGATTAGATGTTAGGAGGAAATTCTTCACTCATAGGGTGGTGAGGAACTGGCACAGGCTGCCCAGAGAGGTTGTGGCTGCCCCATCCCTGGAGGTGTTCAAGGCCAGGCTGGATGGGGCTGGGGGCAACCTGGTCTAGTGGGAGGTGTCCCTGCCCATAGCAGGGGGTTGGAGTTAGATGGTCTTTAAGGTTACTTCCAACCTGAGACATTCTGTGATTCTGTGACTGACAACAAACCTATCGAAGCACATTCATATGATAAGGCCCCATGGAGCAATGAAATGCTCCAAGGTACAAGTTCGACTGCAATCACAACCAAGTGCAGTTTCAATTTAGATGAGACAATACAAACTTACACTGATTCTGAACTGAAAACCTCATGGACCTGTGATAATGAATCTGCACTTACAAACAAAGGTGGTTTCAGTGGGTTGAAATTCTGGACTATTGCATTAAATGTTAATCATATGAACTGTCAAAGACACTACAATTTCACCAGTCCTCATTCTACACACTACAGTCCATGCAGAGTACTGGCAGCAGTTGGGATACATGCAGCACAAACAACGGGTCTGGCTGTGTGGATCTTAACCCCTTTCGTACAAGCCCATCAAGCCAAAGATGCTTAATGAACTGTAATTGTTCTAAGCCATGATGTTCATTATGAAAACATTAAGGGCTGGTAACTTTCCTTCTTTCTTTTTTTTTAGTACCTGGATGGTTCTGGCTTTGTGGCACCTGTAGGAGTCTACCACCACAGTGGGCAGTACTTGCACCACAGCCCATCTTGGCCTCCATGCTTTTTGTTCTAAAGATTTAGCATGAAACTTTCAATGCAACCTGAAGTAATAAGTGCAGAGTACATAAGCCCTTAGTGACAAGAGCAATTGAATTTCAGAAATTTGTACATGCGCTGTGTCCAAACTTGGGCATGCTGAATTGGAACGAGCTATTGTTAACACTTCTGCCACCCTTTGCTGCAGAATATCAGGACTCTGAGTGTGTAACAACACAAGCAATTTGAGATAAGCCAGACAGAGGCTTTATTAACTACGGTCATAGCGAGAGAACACCGGGGCAGCACCTGTCCCTGTGCCCCTGTGTTCTCCACCCAGTGGCTGCAGAGCCCCACCTCATTTACTGTTTCAAAGAAATGAAAGAAGTAAGGAAAGCCATTGTAAGGTTAACAAAGCCAGGTGTGCATTGTCAGGAAGAATGGACTGCAGCCAAAAATATATATGTTAATGAGGCCAAGTGCTCATTGCTGCATGGATGGGCTCCTTGAATATCTTTTTAACAGCCACGACTGACACAGTGGTGGGGCTTGTACAAGGGACACAGAAGTGGGAGTTAGAAAGGATTAGACTGCTAGCTTTTGGTCAAAAGGGATGTGCCTTTTGTTAGGATAAACTTCCTAGTGAGACTTCTCAGATCTTAAATTTTAATAGTTTTTGTACCGCACCTTGAAATCACCCAAAATGCTACTATACATGCTTTGAAGACTGTACAAACTGATATAAATTCATTCTTACAGTTGGCTATCCATAATTATTAGTCCTTGGACCGTCTTTCAGCCTCACAAGGAGGTGTTTGTGTATTGATAAATACTGCCTGTTGCTTTTACGCTAACAAATCCAAACAAATTGAATGCAATATGAACATTATTCAGCAGTGTCTGTGCCTTTCACAAAAAAAAAAAAAAAAAACAAAACATAAAAACACACAAACAACAAGCCCTGCTTGGAAGCCTGTCAGCAGAGTGATCGTGGCTATGGACTTGGTTATCAGACCTCAGACCATGGGTGTAGCACATTTTAATGGTATTAGCTCTCAATCTAGCTGTAGGATTTGTGCTTTTCTGTATTGTATCTTGTATCAAATCACTGTCTGTATCACTTTTATGTAATCCGGTACCATATGCTTGTGTCTCAACTAACAAACCACCTCAGGAGGCAAAACAACACTGGACATAGAGGGACAGAAGTCTCCTCCGCCTCACACACTAGGAGGCAAGAGAGACGCACCAAGCATGGTGTAGTCTCACTCCTGGTGACCCACGGGTGGCTGTAAGCCAAAAGGTGGAGTGATGGGGGCAGCCATAAGGTGACCTGGCTATACTGGGAGACAAACTGACAGGAAATGACTGCTGGAGCATGGACAGAAGATGCCTGTCAGCCTGAGAGCCGCCAGCCTGGGAACCAGCCCTGTGAGCCCAAAGCATCCTTGTGGAGCACTGCTGGCACCTCTGAAGTGCAGCTGAGAACCAGAGACATCCTGCAGATACCACGGATAAGGGCAAAAGCGAGGATCTGCAACAACTACTTATCGTTGGCTGTGTTAGCTGAAAGAAAGGAAAACAGTGTGGGGAAAGGACAGCTCTGCCAGAGGGGCTTGGAAACACCCGCGACCATTGGTTGTCTCAGGTGAGAACGGGCAACCAGCCGCATCCATTGGGTACTCCGAGAGGTGGTGCCCTACGCCCCCCGGGGTCTGCAGGGTATATCAGGGCCCTGGTGTCCATCCCAAATGCAGCCTCTCTCTGGGAGCACGTCCCGTGCTGCACGGACTTCTCTTTTCCCTCCATGATTCCCGAAAAATCGATCCTTCACTGGGCACGCCTGGCTGCCTCCAGATGCCGTGACGCGGATCCCCCTCACAGTGAGACTTTGTTCCTTACTTACTTGGACCCACAGCTGGGGTTGGCCTTTGCTGGCCCATTTCTGAGGTGGCTTTGATCTCCCTTCTGAGATGGGTTTGCTAGTGCTTGGTACTGGTATAATTTTGAGTAGATAGAATAGTAGATAGATAGTAGATAAAATAGTAGATAAATCTGTGATCTATCTAGTAGATAGATCACAAATCTAATAGTAGATAGATCTGTGAGCATATAGGTAATCAGTCCTGACTAGATTTGCTACTTTGGGTTTGTTGTAACTTATACTATTAATGTGTATATACTTGTTATGGTGTAACCCTGGTAGGCAGCTGAGCACCACACAGAGTCAAAAGTGAGAAAACTCATGGGTTGAGATAAAGACAATGTAATGGGTAAAATGAAAGCTGCACCCACAAGCAAAGCAGAACAAGGAATTCATTGACTGGTTCCCATCAGCAGCAGATGTTCAGCCATTTCCTGAAAAGCTGGGTCCATCACACATAAGCATTGCTTGGGAAGACAAACACCATAACTCTGAGCATTTTTCCCCTCATTTCTCCCCAGCTTTCATTGCTGTTCACAACATCCTATGGTATGGGATCTCTCTGGTTATTTGGGGCCAGCTGTCCTGGCTGTGTCCCCTCCCAGCTCCTCGTGCACCCCCAGCCTCCTCACTGGCAGGGCAGCACGAGAAGCTGAAAAGTCCTTGGCTCTGTGTGAGCGCTGCTCTGCAACAACTAAACACACCAGTGTGTTATCACCTCTGTTTTCATGGCAAATCCAAAAAACAGCACCATAGAAGCCTCTATAAAGAAATCAACCAAAAAGTGTCACATTGCTGATATATTATTGACTACTCCTGCTATAGATTTCTGCTACAATTGATATATATACACTTGCTTTCCTGGTAACAGTTCATAATAGCTTAATGTATGCTTGCTGTATTAATCATAGTTATACTTGATAGTGGCGATTTGTAGTGACCTTTAATAAAGTAGAAAAACTTAGGAAATGAAGCCTCCGTCTCCTTGTGTATTATCCTGTGAACCCACCGTTGTAATCTCTGTAACTCTTAAGATCATGACAGATTTTAAAAGCTGCATTGTATCAGTTGTCAGCTTGCGGAAAAACAGCCAGTGCCATTCTGGCCATCGCGATGAAGAGACGCAGACCTGGATGGACCTGGCAGCTTCCCCTGCCTCTTGCTCTGTAAGCTGGATGCAAAGGTCGAGGCCAAGGAGTCCTGGCAGAAGGCAGTAGCAGA
Source organism: Anas acuta (assembly GCF_963932015.1). NCBI lineage: Eukaryota > Metazoa > Chordata > Aves > Anseriformes > Anatidae > Anas > Anas acuta. The sequence continues at coordinate 11,359,681 of NC_088980.1, read as the reverse complement.
AACTACTGCTTATTCTCTCGCCACTACTCAGGCCTTGATCAGAGAACATCGGACTCTAAGCTGCCAACCCAGTAGCACTGCATTAAGTACAGAGAATAGAGCTATAAACAGGCAACTGTGCTTACACATACCTGCAGTGTCTGAAATAGCGAGAGCATGATTTTATTTTGAAACAGTGTCAATTGGTATCAGCACACAAAAGGCAGGTAAAGGGAAGTCTCAAGATTGAATTAATAAGTATCAGACTTTTTACTAAATTATCATTACAAAGGGCACGCATAGTAACAGATCAAAGAGCTCTGGAGAGCAGCAATGCTGCTGCAGATGAGCAGTGCCTTCTGATCTGTCTTGGTAACATGCCTGAGACACGCTTAGGAACACTCCGAGGAATGCAATGTATGCATGCTAATGGTTGTAGCTGCCCTGTAATCCTGGGTAAACTTTCAAGTTGTTAAAGGAAGTATAATGAGGACATGCTGTGTTATCTTCCCCAGCTCCTCCTCTTTAGAGTTGTTTGAGGGAAAAGATAGCTTAACCAAAAGGCAGCTGGGGGAGCCTTGTGGAAGTAGCCCCTCATCCTCGGCGTCTGGAGGTGCAGGGGCTACATCCATGCTGCCAGAGCTGGGTCACAACTGTACATCCAGGGAAACGCTCATGAAGGGCTGCCTTCTCCTGTGCTTGATTGTGTGCAGGCATCTGCCCAAGCATACAGGCTGGGACAATCCTCAAAAGCCTTAAAGAGCCCCGAGGAGAGCTTCCAAAATACCTTGTCTCACCCACCTTCCCCAAGGAGTCAACAGACAAACTGAAGTAAGCAGAGAGCCTCAGTAGATCAGTTACTGATACTTAATTCCTGATATTGTGAAAATATCCTCAGGACCAATCCAATCTGCTGATTATTACGGTTAGGAAAGAGTTGCTTTGCTAATCTTTCTGCATATGGATGCTCAGCCTCAGGGCTGGCAGAGTTCCATAATGCTTTAAGGAATAGGTAATTCCTCTGCAAAAATAGGGCCCCTTGTCAGTTCTGTCAACGCTCTGGCCCAGACAGAGTAGCATCCATGAGTTATGTTCTCAAAAGGAGTTGCACCCAGCCTTTCTTTGCTGGAAGAAGCAACTCACAAAGTGAGTGCAACCCTGTGTGCCCTGGGCACCTCTCTGAGACACCTGAAGGGCATGGTGGGCTATTGCCTACCTTTTAGGTCCAAAATAAGTGTTTTTTTTTGTTTGTTTGTTTGTTTGTTTTTGTTTGTTTGTTTCTTTGTTTTGTTTTGTTTTATGCTCCACTAACTTGCTTTCTAATATTGAATGATCACCCTAATTTAAATTTACTGCAAATCCTAAGTTGCTGACCCGTCTGTGACTCCCTGTGGCTCCATGGAAAATGAAGTGCTGGCAGGGTCCGTGCTGGCACTGCCTGCGACCAGAGGCTTTTTCCAGAGCAGCCCAAGGTGTGGAATTCCTGGCACTAAGGACAAAACTGCACTCACAAAAGGCTAATCACTTTTGCAAACCTGCCCTAAATGGCAATAGGAGGAATTAGCCTCGGAAATTTTTTCCATGTGAGAAAGGAAAAGGCAAGAAAAGGAAAGGAAATAAAAAAGAACAAACAGTAACATCAGCGTTGGAAAGTAAGACATAAGAGGGCAGTATTAATATTTTATTTCATCATTATTTTATTTGGCCTTAATTAAGATTTAAGAACCTTTAAAATCCAGAAGTGTAAATATCAGAACGAATCAGGATTACTGAATGGATATCCCTTACAGTGCAGAAGCAGGGTGTGCTTTGTGCTCAGATACTCACATCTATGTCTTTCACATTTCATATTTTTGGAGATGATTTCCAGCATTCTCAGATTCTTGCACTTGAGAACATCTGCAGGTGTAATTTTGCTGGCACATGTAATTGCAGGCACATTTCATTGTACTTAAATGTCTAGTTTGTTTTGGCTGGAAAGCAAGCGATTTGACATCTAAATGCCCCTGCAATCAGCTATGACATAAACTGTATCTACAGACGTATTCTTGATGTAAAATTGGACACCAAGTTGATGTCTTTTTAAAAAGTGATGCCTCAAACTCACATCGCTGGACCGAAAATGGTAGGTTTCAGATTGTGTAATATCGGATCTTTGTCAGTGTATATTTAACAAGTGCCAATAATGACATTTGAGAAATAAAATATCACCCTGTTATTGTTAAATGCGGTGATACAGCCAGCTTTCACTGCAAGTAGATACAGGAGGATTTGAGGTGGCAGCTGGGACAGCCGTGCCGCTGTGGCAGCAGTCAGCAGGTGGTGCTTTCGAGTCACAGCTCTTCCACATTGCCCAAAGCAAAGGAGCTCTGTGGCATCCTGCAGCATCTTCAGCTCTGGCTCCAGGCATGGCAGTGATGCTTTGGCCAAGTGCTGTATTTGGGGCTATTGATAGTGTTACAGTCTGGCCTAACCACTCCGGGTAGACCTAACTTCTGTAGGTGGCCTCGGGATCTCCCGTGCTCGTGATGTGTCTGGGGAGCTCCTGCTGGCTGTCCAAGGGCTGGAGCCAGCGGCCGTGTCCGCCCTGCAGTCCTCCTGCCATGCCAGACCACCAGCAGCCTGAAGGCCAAAATCAGCTGCCACAATCAGGAACGTGAAAAGGCTGCAGCCTGCTTTTTGGCTAGTCAGAAACATTTCTGCAGGTCTATATTCTTGCAGTCACTGAGGTGAGAGAAGAGGCAGGACATTCCTTCTGACGTGAAACACAGACTTCCTCAGATGAGAGGAGCTTTCCTTCCTCTGAACGCAAGGGCACCAAAGGAGCCGACGTTTCACAATTTGAGTTTTGCATTTACTTTGCATTCTGCTCATGACCTCTTTCTCCCAACTGCCTGTTTCTCCACCCATTGCAAACATTTTCTTTCCACATCCTTCACTCGGTGCTGTACAGATCCATATATCGGTCACACTGACGCTATCCTTGTCAATCACAGGCATGCTGACTGGCATCCTTCCTGAAGAAAATCTAAAAATGTCTGCCAGTGTTGTCACTCCTCCTTCTAGAAATTCATTTATTTTTATTTTTTTTTCCTTAGTCTTCATTGATTCTTGCTCTATGTGAAAGTCCTTGCAGTATTTTTTTCTTAGCCATTAAATCAACAATAGTCCCTGAGACATAAACGTGAATTAGTACTCAGCACGTCAGGCTTCCCTTTGTTGTCACCTCTCCTGTATTTGCATCTGCCACACAAACACCCTGCACTTTGTAAAGACAACATTTGTGTTACAGAGATTAAAACAAACACACACACACATACACACAATTCCTTACCACTTTCTTTCTGTCTGGGTTTTTATAAGGTCACCTTGTCCATGTGCTGTCAGAGAGCCTTGCAGAAGTACCCGAGTGTCTTCAGCAGTTCTTTAAATAATAGTGGGGTAAATCCAGGAGCACCTTTGGTATCAAACTGTGACAGTGAGTGTTTTAATGTGTATAATTTGCTATATAATCTCATATTTGCTATGAATAATTGCTACAAAGGTAGCATCAGAAACACAGGAATATAGAACCTTAAAGGGTCCTGCATATTACTCCTTGGGGAAGGTATTACCACAGTATCATTTGTAAAGCAGTACTAAAACCTCCCTATATTTTATAGTTCCCAGACACACATACAATTTGCAGTACATACACGTGTGGGTGTATACATATATACACACTGTTTTGTAAATATATGAATTTTACATACCTATACAGACTTACATAATCACAACACAGTCTTTGTCTTTATTTTACTTCACACATTTTCAGGGAAGTGCCATTTGTCAGGTGGTATACGGGGCTGTTACTGTTCACTGAAATGTGCATGGTACACTATAGGAACCTAAAACTGCAACAAAATATCAGGGGGGAAAAAGGTCCCAAGCTGTTGCTGTACAACACTTGATAATACATAGGAACACTTCTATAGCAATTTTCACTTTCCCAACTTTCAAAAAAATGATTAATTAATCTTTGCAACATTCCTGCAAAGTAAGTACTATTCTCAAATAACACCTTAATTAGCAGATTTCTGAACAGCCCAAAAAAAGATACAACAGGAGGCTCAAGAGACAGTCCTTTTGGAAGGAGCAGCAATGGTTGCACATGCGTTGCTGCTGCGTGCCTGTGATCTGACCCAGAGCAGCTGCTACCCTGGACTACAAAGTGCAAACAGAAGTGTAATTAGTGTTCAATTACTCCTGCTTTCAGTGCATTAACGTTAATGATTGGGAAGTACTTCTGCTCTGTGTTTGTCTGAGAGAAGCCAACCTGAAATGTCCAGTCACTGAACTGGGAGTTTCGTTGGGATGAGGGCACTGACGCACCACTTACTGACACAAAGGAAATCTCCCTCTAAGTGCCAGTATGGTTGTAAAGATCCATCGTCTTCACAAAATTAGGCTAAGGAAAATATTTTTTAGGGATGTAGCTTCACTGTTCGCCTCAGTGTTCTCTTTATTCTGCTCAGCAGTAAAAGAACAGTCTTACTGACTGCTAACACGAACACTGTTAATCACCGCTGAGGTTGGAGGGCACCTCTGGAGGTCATCTGATCCAGATGTCACCCCTAGTGCAAAAAGATGGATAAAATCACAGTTGGAGCATCTTCAAACATTCAAGGTGACCAGAAGGAACTTGGGGCCCCATCTACTGTGTACGTTGAGGACAGTGTCAAGCCCTCATGTGAAGCCCTTGTTCTCTGACATCCCACTCCATGTACTCCAAGGAACTGGGACTAAAATTAGGTCAAATCCAGACAGGATATATGAAAGGAATGGTGTGCTTTAGTGTGTGCATATGGCACATTGCTGCATATGGTCAGGCTCTGGAGCATTGGGTTGTGTCCAGCTATTTTCTGGTGCTGCCATCCCAGGGCAAACAGAATGGCCTGCGATCACTTCTAGAAGGGCTCCGACAGCCCCTAGAAGCACAACCTGGTGGTGATTCAGACAGCTCCTGAGTCCTTCTGCCCATTTTAGGGTGAGCTCTGGCGCCTTGAGGGCATGCCTTCTGGTACCACAACCAGAAAGCCACAGCATCAAAGGGGGATGCCTGTGCTGCGTGGAGCATGGATCAGCAGCTTTCCCCCCAGAGAGCCCAGGTGCAGGGGCTTCTCTGGAGCACAGAGCTTGTTCAGAGCTCCCAAAGAGTCAGGTTGCAACCATGTAAGTCCACCTCCAATATGAGCAGCAAGAAGTGCCAGACAACTAAGGCAGCTGGCATCTCCATTAGCCATAACAGCTTTCAGATGACCCAAGAGCTACTGGAGTCATAATTAATAAGGTCAGCTCCCGTGAGTGCTGTGGTGATCATGGAAACCAAAGCTCAGCTGAACAACAGGCACTGTAAGAAAGCTTATGGTGAGGTCATACGTGTAGGAAACAAAAATGTAGGTTGCAGTTATAGATTGGTACTTGGAAAAGGATGACTTAGAAAATGGTTGTGAAAGCCTGATGAGTTAGCTAAGAACACATCAGCTCCCAGTGTGATGCAGCAGCCAGAAAAAAAAAAAAAAAAAGAGTCTGGTATAAACAATGTTGTTTCCTCTGAAAGCAACAATGCTGAGGACATGATTGGAATATTGGCTCCTCGCTTCTCATTTCCATTTCTTTAAAGAATATTGGAAAATGTAAAAATGGTCAGAAAAATCTATAATAGTTGAGATCCTTCCAGTACCTAAAGGGGGCAACAAGAAAGCTGGGGAGGGACTCTGTGTCAGGGAGTGTGGTGATAGGACAAGGAGTGATGGCTTTAAACTAAAAAAGGGTAGATTTAGATTAGATACAAGGAAGAAATTCTTCACTCAGAGGGAGGTGAGGCCCTGTCCCAGGCTGCCCAGAGGAGCTGTGGCTGCCCCATCCCTGGCAGTGCCCAAGGCCAGGCTGGATGGGGCTGGGGACAGCCTGGGCTGCTGGGAGGGGGCCCTGCCCATGGCAGGGGGTTGGGGGCTAGATGACCTTTAAGGTCCCTTCCAACCCAAACCATCCTGTGATTCTGTGAGATCTAGACAATTTCTTCCAATGAGAAATGAAGGCAGCTCAATCCCAACAAAGAGGAGAGCATATAAATACTAGTACAAAAAGACACCTGGCACTAGAAGACTCTAAGCTAATATGAAACAGACTGGAAAGCTGAAAGTGTCAAATCCAGCCTAAAAGGGTATGTAACTGGAGAGTTCTAGTTGGGGATCCTCTGCAACTGGAAATTTTAAAGCAGTAGTGAGTAATTTCTCATGAGATATAATGACAGAAGCTGCAAGACTAAGGATGGGAGTGCTGGATGAAAATGCCTGGTCCATGCAAGGCAGAACATCACAACTGATCATTACAGTGTCTTGTTGGGGCATTTCCATCTCATGCAGGGTGTCAGGTTGCCTATTTTCCAAACTTGTACATATATTAGCTCATATCCAGTCCTCTTCTGAAAAGACTGGCCAAGAAAACTCAGACATAGACTAGAGAGAACTAAAAGCCCATCCTTGGCATATAGGTCCCGCTCAAAATAGCTCCCCTTGACCTTACCTAGCTACCATATGCCATCCAAAGCTAGCCACATAGCATCCTGTGCCTCTCCCTAATCAGATATAGACTGTGCCATTACCTACATGTTTCACATTCTGTTACACTGCAAAAAAACACATCTGGCTGGCTGGGAAGCAGCTGTGTCTGTGGTCAACATCTGCAAGAACCACGCCTGCGCCCACAGCTTCTTTGGCAAGAAGATTTTCCAACAGAAATATGAAGAAATAGCAGATAAAAAAAAAAAAAAAAAAAAAAAAACAAAAAGAAAAAAAAAAAACTGAGCAGTGCTGGATTGTGTTAAAGATGTTGGAAGTTGTGTATAAACATGGAAAGGTCAGAAAACAGTCCTTGGCTGCAGGTAGGAATGGCCAGCTTTTGCACCAAAAACTTAACTGGTACTTGGGAGACCATGATGGTGCTTCATGGTCCCCTGGCAGTTAGGTGTGCATGCCGGCCTCCTTTTCAGACTCTTCAGACTCACAAAAGCAGCTGAAGAGAGAAAGACCAAGAAAGGGAGAGGAAGAGTGAGGATCAGGCAGGCCCAGGCTCCAAATTCTGGTATGTTCTCTACTCAAGCATCCTTGGAGGCAGCCTTGGAGAGATCAGCTGGCTGAGAGCACGCCACCAGATCGCAGGGCAGGAACCTCGCTTCAGCAAGTGCTTGGTGAGGACATTCATGTTACCGTAGGAGAAAGAGGGCCTGAGAAGAGGACACGTGAGCTGTGTTCAGTGGCAGCTCACTGACTCGTGGCCTGCGGGCCCTGGCAGCCAGAGGATGAGAATCAGCTGTGTTTGGTACCCTGAGGGTGCCTTTCAAAAGCATTTCACTTTGTCCTGACCTTGCCAGCACACACAGAAAGCCAACTTCTGTCTGTTCACAGGGGTGGTCCCCTACCTGGTTTGCTTGTGAAGCAGTTGTAGTGGTTTAATGGCCTGCTGTTCATTTGTCTTGCTCACTTCTAACAGCTTTTCTTCATAGTTAACAGAACCGAATGGTTGTATCCTCTGCCCTGGTCCTGCACCTCACAGCTGCCACCAAATGAGGTTGGACTTGCCATAAGCCACAAGGTGATTCCTACCCCCTGGGATACAGCAAATAGTACAGAGACTGTTAGCCTGGGGTTTGCTGGAAGGCCTGGCCACAGAGCTGGCAGGTATTTGGGAGGTGAAGTTTCCACAGCCCCACTAACAACAACACAGGAGCAGCCAGAGGACCCCTCCCTGCCTATCGGTCTGTACTGTCACATTTAATAACTACCCAGCAATATAACTCCTTCCCATTCACCCCAGCTAATTCACCTTTTTTAATCTGAGCAAGAATCAGAGTGGTGAGACCTGTATTTTGTGGTGGGGGGGACCTGCTATGAAGGGACCTGCTATGTCCCCGCGGCAGCCGGTCGCACAGTGCTGTTCCCCAGGGTTTCTGTGATAAAACACCACCGTGTGGGGTGGGTTTTGGAGAGGTGCTCTAGCAAACTGTATGCAGTGTTATTTCCTTTTAAATAAAGGCACTTCAGAATTGCACAAGTGCAGGGGAAACATCTGATGTCAATTCTTTCTTTGTATCATTAAAATGGAAAAAAAATAGAAATTAAGCTTCACTAACGAATAACTGAAATATAGCAATTATTTTATGTCAAATTACAACTTGAAGCAATCCTTTATCTCCGCATTATGAATTCACAAAAGCAATTGCAGCATGTTTTTAATTATTAACTACTACATAATGGAGGAGGAAATACAATATACTAGAGTTTTTGTGTTTTGTTTTGTTTTTTCCATATGGGAGATCTGAATTTCAATTCTGGAAATGTCTACAAATCAAAGCGAATTCTCAAATTTCAGCCTCAACCTTTCACTGTCCACAGGACCAAAAATAACACCCAATTAAAAGGATTATCTCCAGGAGCTAGGTGTGGGAGAGCAGTGCTGATGCTATCCAGTTCCAAGTGCAGGTCCATTTGAAGGGACCTTGCACAATGCTTGCATATTAATGTCAGCAACCCCACATCACTCATCCAGAAAAAAAGGACACCTGATGACATCATTCATCTTCCCTGTCAAGTGACCCACAGTGCCCAAAGAAATGGATGTTTGCTAACACAGTTTTGTAACCAGCCATCAGGAACAGCTGGAGTGTCGAGCACGGCATTTTCCAGTGAACAACGCTGGAGTCCAGAAGCTGTTCATTGTAAATCCTGCACGGGCTGAACGCAGAGCCTGCTGAAATCCCTCTGAGCGAGATGGACACTTGGTGGGTATGGCTGTCAGTTAAGCTAAGGTGCTTTTCTATGCCACTTGATTCATCTGAAGGAGTCTAGCAGTGAATGGAAATGATGCTCTTTGGGTGCCCCCTGCTCTGAGGGCCAGCATGGGGCTGAAACCACCCACACCAGATTTGCTCCAGTGTGTCCCGCAGGGCTTGGGCATGGTTCAGGATTGGTGCAATTGCCTGTGCACACACCCTGAACAAGGAACAGGACACCCCAAAGGCAGCCCCCTGCTCCTTAAGGGCTGGGCTAACCACACATCAGGTGGTGGTAATGTATCTGTAGTGGTCATCTCTGCAGTGGCTGACAAAGAAATATTTATTTTCCTGCTGTTTGTTTCTAGGTAAAATCCAGTTTGAGCGGTTTAGGTCAGTGGTTCTCAGTGTTTTTTGACATGTTACGACAGCAGAAAGGTAGAGATCAACGCTGACTCTATTGAAAAGATGAGCATGGAGCAATAGTAACCCAGCCTGCCCTCACACGCAGCCCTTTCAGCGGCTGGGATTTACCGTCCGGGGGTGGAGGACGAATATCCAATGATGATGCCTTTAAACAAAGAGGGACACGCTGTACTCAGCCCGCATCCTTTCTGTGAGCCCGGGTTAGGAGGCTGGGCTGGGCACTTTGGATTTGGATTTGGCACTGAAAAGCCAGCAAATGGTGTCAGTCTGGCCCCTCTGTCAGAAGCCACAGGGCAAAAACAGAGCTCAGTGCTAACACGGGGAGAGAAACACAGCCCAAGTGCCATGAGTGAAAGTTGTTACCGAACGACATGTGAGCTCTTGGATGTATTTACTGCATTTTACACTGAAAGACAAACTTCTGGGTTAGAGGTGTGTGCAGATGGATGAGATCAGCTGTACGGACCGTGACAATGTGGGTGGAGTTCCCTGCAAACATACGGGCTGTGCCAGATTACCTTCCACAGAAACGACATAGTGGCAAAACAATCGATGCTGATAACTAGATGAATCCCGAGGAATATCGTGCTGATGCCCTCACAACCATCTTCCAAATCCTAGAGGTTAACCAACATCATTAACTTTGATTTTTGCACGCTAGGAAGTAGATTTTAGGAGATTACCTACAGGATATTAATAATCAGGAGATTGCCTACCTCACAGAAAACAGTGTGGTTAAAAGCACTTTTCTCAAGATTTAGGTAAAACAGAAATTAAGAGAAAATCATGTAAAGGTACAAGTTAAGCTGAAATCTTGGTTCTACTGAGTTCAAAGGCTAGATCCTCTTCTAGAAAGAATTCTATACATATGCATACATAATTAAGTGCTTCTGAGTGCTCTGTTAATAACAAACAAGCTAATTTAATGATTTCAGCTAATTTCAGAAGAGGAAGGATTTTACCTAACTTTCTGTATGTATTCATGTATTCATGAATATATCAACATGCACTGCATATAGGCACTGAGGCACTGGTGCAATTTTTCTAGGAGTCTGCCCAAACAAAAAATATTTTCAGCAATAGAGCTTGTTCCTATCTGTACACCCTACTTCTGTCGCAAAAGGGAAGCAAAGATCAGTTTTAAAATCTGAAATTAGAGATGGAAGAGAGATGCTCAACAACTACTCCATCACCTTTGAGCACAGAAGGGCAATTCTCTTTGCACATGTGTTGGTGCTTTGCCAGGTGCAGCTACAAGTGGCACATGGGAAAGGTCTCCCTGCATGCCCAAGGCTGTTCCTCCACGGCCTTACTGATCTCAGTGGAAGAAAATACTTTTTGCACATTCACTTCTTACTTTCTTCTGGTTTGTCCTGCCTCTTACATACTTTATAGTAGAAATGTTGTCATTCATTCCTCTCCATACGCTGCTATGATTACTGCACCAGCCAAGGGGCTCATAGGAGTCTGTGGCTGTGGGTCTGTCCCCTTCAGAAAACAAACACCTAGGAAGATCTATGAGCTTCCCTTTCCTTCACTTTCTGGAGACCAAGGCTTGCTTTAGAAAAAAAAAATGGAGTTTGCTGTCTGGGCTAGGCATAGCCGTGATTTATCTCTCTATATTTGAGGAAGGTGTCTGAGAGCACTAAATTCTGCATTACATTTCCAGAGAACTGACACATCTCAAGGGCACACGTGAATCCCTGCAGTCATTTTCATGGAAGGAGTTTTCCTTAATGAATTTTTGCTTGCGAACTTGTTATGCTCTGTTATAGGCAGTGAATTATCATCCTTCTTAATGGTAATTCTTGAGGGCTAAGTTTGGAGATATTAAAGATTATGCCCAGGGTCACTTTTTTAAAAAGATGGTTATGGTATTACGATTTCTTTACTCCAGTTTTCTTGTACACTCTGTATTTGACATGGCTTCTCAAGCAGTAAGACATGGACAGTTTTAAACCTGCCTAAAGATGCTCCTAGTGCACAGGCAAGCTGTTAAGGTTTTTTAAACAGTAAAGATAATTTGCTGAAATCTTACCCCATGCCTTATGAAATTAGCTAGATGGGTAACAGAAGTCCCCCTGCACTCATTCAGACTGAGCTCTTCAGAAGATTCATCAGTCTTCCAGTACAGCATCAGCATGCTGCAAAGAGCATCTCAGCATCATCTGAAGGCGTGTATGACCAAAGACCTGGGGTATGAGCTTCTCCCATGCACTTACACTGAAATCCACTGAGCACATTATTAGCGCTAAAGGGAAAAGCATGCTGTTCCTGCATGAAGAATGTCTCTTGCTTCCCCTGAGCAGGTCACCTTGCACTCTCAGACAGACCAGGCACAGAGACTGATGCTGACAGGTGTGAAAACCTCAGAGAACACGGGGCAGGACTGGGCCATAACGTGCGCACAGGACCTCCAGGTATGATGCTACGTTTAGTATAAGCAGCACGTCTACAGTGGCTCTTTATAGCTCTTTTTCTTTTTTTCTTTTTTCCTTAAGAAAGCTGCCAGACAAAGCAATAAAGAACGTTTCCTGCCTTTTACAACTTAATGTGACTGCAGTGCCTCAGCTGTACTGAAATTCAGTCCGTGGTGCTATGGGCTGGCTGCAGTTCATCCTGTCCTCACCTCCCAAGGGTACAAAACTGCCAGTGTCCCCCCTTGTCCCACCTCCCTCCTTGGGGACACTGCCAGGGTCTGCAGCTCACATCAGCAGGGCTGAGGATGATGCAGGAATTAGCTTCCTTTAAAAGAGAATGCTGTCAAAATTCAAATGGAGAAATTAAATAGAAAGCCCAGTGCTAGGAGAAGAGAAAGAGAGTGTCTCAAAACGAGTGTTGGTGAGTCAGCCCTGTGCTCGCTTTGGCAGAGCCGGCTGCTGCGGAAGGCAGAGATGCAATGCCTGAGGAATAGCCCTGCTGCTTTGGTTTTGTAAAAAAAAAAAAAAAAAAAAAAACAGAATTAGGAGTGCTATGGATAGATCAGACACACTAGCCTGAGATGGGTGGAAACATTTCATACAGTTTTGCTTATTCTGAGTTGTCAGAAGCAGAGAACCCCTGAGTCTTGCTCATTTAAAGGGTGAAAGTATCTGATATTCAGACAATGTTGTGAGGATTGGTATTTATTTGGGATTTTCAGGGCTGTGGGCTTGTCTGGAAGTGCAGCTGAAGATCTGGTGCCAGGAGCAAACAGCTCCTCCACATCCAGAGAAGCTGGCAGTGGCATCGCCCAGGAAGGTACAGATCTGTGATGCTCAGCCTACCCGAGGTGGGTTGCTGTTCCCTGCCTAATATCCTAGTGACACCACAGTGCTGGCCTGACTGTCACACAGTGTAAGAGCAAAGCTCTGCAGCACACCAAACCTCTGCAGAGCAGATCTGAGCCATGCAAGGAATGAGAGGGGTGCAAAGGCTTGCACATTGTCACTTCTCTGATTGCTTTTCTACTAGCAGAAAGCCCATCCAGCCTTGCAGCCAGAAGCAATTTTTGTAGGAAATAGAGATTGGTTGCTACTCTGATGGAAAATGTTCAAAGAAAGGAAGATATGCAGGATGCAGGGCTTCACAGTGGAGCCTGCTATGCTTCACAGCACCAGCCATTACTACCAAGCCAGAGCAAGAGCCCAGAGGGGAGCAGAACATAAAGAACAATCTCCAGAGAGGTGAGGGCCTTGGTACAAAGAATTTCTTCTCTTCAAGCCAGAATGAATCAGCTGGGAGGAGCTTCTCACCTAGAAAAGAGACAACCAGGTTCTCCTGCGAGCACTAAGATCTCTCCTGTGTCTCAGAAGAAGCAATAGTCCTGAGGACTGGATTGAAAGCAGCCCTGAGGAGAAGGATAATCAGAAGGGTAGAGCACCTCTGCTATGAAGACAGGCTGAGGGAGTTGGGGTTGTTCATCCTGGAAAAGAGAAGGCTCCAGGGAGACCTCATAGTGGCCTGCCAGTGCCTAAAGGGGGCTGCAGGAGAGCTGGGGAGGGACTCTGTGTCAGGGAGTGTGGTGCTAGGACAAGCGATAATGGCTTTAAACTAAAAAAGGGTAGATTTAGATTAGATACAAGGAAGAAATTTTTCACTCAGAGGGTGGTGAGGCCCTGTCCCAGGCTGCCCAGAGGAGCTGTGGCTGCCCCATCCCTGGCAGTGCCCAAGGCCAGGCTGGATGGGGCTGGGGGCAGCCTAGGCTGGGGGCAGGGGGCCCTGCCCATGGCAGGGGGCTGGGGCTAGATGACCTTTCAGGTCCCTTCCAACCCAAACCATCCTGTGGTTCTATGACTACAAGCCACTGGTAAGGGACTTCTCCAGGGAAGGGCCTGGTTTGTGGCCCACCTGGGAAATGAGGACACCCTACATCTCCTCGAGGTGGTGGAAACCAGAGATCGTCACAAATGGAGGCTGCTTCCCTTAAAACAGAAGGGATCCCATTTCATCTTGTTGGTTCCCAGACTTTTTGTTAACTTCCTTGTTGATCCTTTCGATGAAAAAAGCTGTTTCCCCTGACACCACTCCACAGCCTCTCCTCTGCTTCTGCTGTGCCTGCTCCACGTTTACCCAAGGATACCTGGCTGCGCCATGAGCTTGACCAGGCAGATCAGGACAGCAAGGAGAAGCTGGCTCCATTTTACTCAGAAAGATGCCGTGCTACCTTCATGGCCCAAATGGCCTGGCACGTGCATACGGCATCACTGCCAGCTGCGCGTTCCTTACCCGCGGTGGACAGTCTGAGATATGAACCATGCATCTTGGCAGCTGAAATATCCTCACTCTAAGTCCAGATTAATTAAGTCAACGGAGTATATAACATTTGCAGCTTCATGTGAAACTCAGCTTGTCTCGCCTTGGCTCCCGATTCATGCTGTGGGATGTTACTGAGGGTAGGCACTGAAGCTGCACTTCTCTGTAAGAGCATTAAAGCTCAGCTCAGCCGTGTTGCAGGCGTGTGCAGCTGCAGTGACACACTGAGAAGTGCAGTGCATGTCACACCACCAGCAGCATCTCTGCGTGCCCCTGGGGAATGTCCCCTTGTGGGCCTCACTGCTTGGCTTCACCCCGCTCCTCAGCGGAGATATCAGAGAGAGCTGCTAGCGCTGATGAGGGTGGGCAGAAGAGAACTGAAGAGGCGAGGCCATGAGCTTTCTTCTGCCAGAAGATCATAGATTCATTAAGGTTGGAAAAGATAGGAAGTGAGACTGCTGCCCATCTGCCCTTGGAGCAGCTGGATTCCTGCGGCAGCGCCAAGTGATGGAGCCTGCAAAGTATTGCCCACGGGCAAGTCTGCCTGTCTTAGTTTACGCTCCCATTCCCTTCACTCCCTGCCTAGACATAACTGTGTCTTTGAAATGGTCTTCAGTATGAGGCAAGAGCTAGTGGTGAGGGTTAATAACCCCTTGGCAGAAAGGGACACCCCGCTCCAATGCTGACCCCTCACCATCGGCACTAACGCCCTGCCGCGGTTCCTCTCAGCTGTCCTTGCACCACAGCACCTAGGGCCATGGCTGGAACTCCATCACGCCGAGATATCCCCATGCTTTGAGGAGTTTTGTATTTAAAACTTGTTCCTTCTGACTCAGTTTGGCACCCAGCGAAGATAAATTAAGTGATGTTTCTGGGAAGGCAGCCAGTACTGTCGAAGCCCAAGAAAAATCAATCTTCAACAAAGAAATAAATTAAATTCTGTCACTATCTATCAATATTTGCTCTGACTCTGCATAACAATTAGAAGAAAATGGACCGTTTGCTTTAAATATGGAGACGAAGGGAGCTACACATTGATATGTTTTGGGAAAAGATATCTTTTGTGGAGCAGAGCTATTCAGAAAATGCTACTTGGTATCATGGTAATGGACACTGCAGGCACAAACACGAAGTAAGTCCTAAAGAAATATACTACTGCCACCTTCAAAGTCTTCACACCTGTAGCAGTAATCCTCTCAATATATCAGGGCTGCATTTTATAAAAAATTCATATTGACTTTATGGCCTAGATAAAGTGAAAATACAGCACATGCCACTTGACTAGAACAGCAACTTTGGTCTTAGAGTGAAGTGCCACCACAGCATGCTAGTAAATGGCTGGGATTTGCGCCACATGAGAACAGAATCAGCAAGGTGTCCAGGAGCAGGTACTAAACGTAAAGATATTATCTCTGGCTGAGGAAGCCCCTGAGCCACACATTGCTGGAGCCTGGGCCAGTATATATGCAATTTGGGGAGACAAAACTACACATTGCCCGGTTCTTATGCTATTTTCTGGAGATCTGCTGTAAGCTAGTGAAAGAGGCAGAGCACAATGCTGGGCAGAGCTTTAGTCTGGTCCAGGCCACTCACTCCCATGTTTCACATGGAGATGCTGCACTTTAAGAGGTGTTCCCTCCTGTGCCAGCCCCTGAGGCATGGGGAAGCGAAGTTTTACAGATGCACCCAACTTCTCAGAGCTTCCCACTGCTTATATGTATGTACTGCCTCTACTACTGCTCATATTTCTTTGTTTAAATTACATTTTCCCCATTAAAGTATGTATCTGAATTATTTCAAACATTCTTTCTTTTTACACGTTTTGGGATATATTTTTCATCACTCACCTGATCTCCAAATTGAATGTGAGCAATGTGTTATTGCTCAAGAGAAGATTAGCAGATAGGTTCTCCTGTGTGTCTGGCCCATAATCAGTTTGTTTTTCCTCTTTCTTGTGGAAAGGCAGACTTTTCCCTTTTTTTTTTTTTTTTTTTTTCCCTTTCTCATTTGCCCTCTGGCTTTCTGCTTTTCTTCTGATTTGGTGACTGACTCCTCAGCTCTGCCTGGCCAGAGGTGCCATAGCGAAGGAGAAGGGCAGATGGAGAAGAGGTCTCCATCCAGAGGATGGTAGAGGTCTAATATCTCACACATGTAATGTGTCTTGTGCAAATTTCTTCTTTTCTTCCAGGTAGCCCTCACAGATCACCTGACAAACATAGCCTCAAGGTAATCCCCATCCACCGTTCTGTATGCTGTAACACTGATCAGCATGTGCTGTAAGATGGTTTTCTGTGACACCAACCAGCCTTACACACAGTGCCCTCTCCCTGTTGTGTTACATGGCCTGGGTGAGAACACAGCCGGCTGCTGCCTTTCTCCTCTTCCTCCTCAGCACACCTAGTCCTCTGTTCGTTTTATTGTCATAGTTAATTGGGAAGTCTAGATACAAAAATAACTTCTAACTGTCCAAAAATAGGTCAAGGAAAGCACTGGGCGTGCATAAAAGCGAGCCATCTTTAAGGCGCTGACTAAAAGCGATGAGCCTCCAAACGCGCGTGGTTTTAATTCTTGATGCAAGCAGTGGTGACAGCATTATAACCACAGCCCTTCAGATGCAAGCAGGTCCCCAGGCCAGCCTGCAGGCACGCTCAGTCACTGGGCCTGCTTTATACAGAATACTTATTCAAATTTTGGTGTCCTCTGGCATTCCCACAGCTCCCCCTCCCGAAGGGACCTCCCCGGATGGGGGATGCCATTCCGTGAGGAAAATGAACCCCAGGTGGATTTGTTTAGGGAACACAGATTGGCTCAAGTCATAATCCAGCTGCTTCCTTTATGACTTGACTGCGTGTGTTATCTCCTCCATCAATAAGATTCGCAGCTGCGTTATTCTGGTTTTCCTTCTGAAGCACCAGCAGCTGGGTATACCCCACAGCCACCCCCACGCCTCCTGCCATGCCACCGAAGGCCTGTTACCAGCACTCAGTGGTTACCAAAAAATGCACGAAGCAAAGGTCAAATGTGGTGATCGCTTCCATGTCTGTGACATGCAGGAGGAGGCCAGGTGGTTGGGTTGAAGGCTCCAAGCTCCATGGCAGTGTAAATGCATGCAGCGTACTGCCGGTGACCACATCCCTGTGCACTGAGCTTGGTGCAGCCAGCCACCAGGAGGAGCCGGTGTAATTTATTTCCAGGGTGATTATGAGCTCTCAGGTCACAAAACTAATTAGAAGGGGTTGGGGAAGGGGGATGCTCTCTGGCTTCTGCCTCCTTTTCCCTGGGAGCACCCTGCAGATGGCTTTTGTTCCAAGCACCCACCGAGGGTCTCACATCAGACACCCATCATTTGCTGAGGGCAACATTTCACAATTTCATAAATCAGGGAGCATCAGGTCTTGGGTACTGGTGGTGGTCCAGGTGTTCAGCAGTATTCATCACACACAGTGCTGATGATGCACAGCAAGTTTGGGACTTAGCGCTGGGTGATGCATCAGGGCCACTGGGATGAAGGTGTCTCAGGCTTTTCCTTTTCATATGCTTAAAGAAAAAATACGTGCCTAAGTCTGGGTCTTAGCTTAACCTCATTTCCTTCATACACTCCCAAAGAAAATGAATATAAAATGGCAGTGTATGTAAACCAAATACTGTTGTTTTAAATAACTGGAGGTTTTTAGAGATGATCACAGTATGCTTGTAGATTTAGGGGCTACCAGAAACCCACCTGAGCAGCAGAGTATTAACAATGGGGTTTTACACATATACACATCAAATTAACAAGTTATTTGAGGTGCAGACATGCCTCTGTGCCACTTTCATACTTTGGGTAGAAAAGGCAAAAGCGTGTAACATTAATGAAGACAATTTCCCTGCCTCACGTTGCTTGTAGCCAGCACTTTTGGTGTTTGTTCCAAATTCCATTCTGATGCGATGCTTTCCTGGGACTCCTGCCAAGGATCTCGTTTCTGGAGAAGAATCAGATTTCTACCAGTTGGGTTGTTTTTAGGTTTTGAACTCATACAGGAGAATGAACATGAGTGAGAGCCCAGCACACGCCGACCTGCTACATCTGACAGGCACCCGCAGCCGTTGTGCCGCATTCCTGAGGAGTGAGGTGACCAGGGCATCCCCGTGCTTCTCATCCCATGCCTTCAGTGCCTCCTGAAACAATAGGATTTAGGTACGCACTTTAAGAGTGAGAGGTTGCACTTACTCTGTATTTTGCTCTAGGGAACCTCGGGAATAGGTTGGGGTTTTTATTTCCTCAAAATCTGTTTTATGACACTGTGGTGTAGCCGGAATGATTGAAATGCTGAAGAACAAGAGAATGTATGACTCTGAGATTATTTTTAGATTTTGAGCGCCATTAATTATTTTAAAGATGAAGACGTTGCTGCTGGCTTAAGGAGGCCTGTGTCAGACAGTTTAAAGCTGGGATTTTATATGAGAAGCATCACCATTTGCTGCTGTTAAGAAATTCTTCCATATATGTGCTATTGGCTCCGGTCAGGAAGGATACCAAAAAAAGCCACTGGTGTGTATTTATATACTTTTGTAGCAGGAATACCCTCCTATAAGGAACCTCCTTTTCCTCGTGCTCTTGGATTGCCCTCCTGACAGACTGGATGGCCCAGTCCTGTGAAGCCTGTTTTTATTGTGCTCCAATTGTCTTTATGGGAGTTCTGCATTTGGAAATCATACAAGACTTAAATTCATAACTAAGTTGACCAGCCCCTGCTCCCAACAGAGCTGGCTTCTGCACAGATCACCGAAAAGAGCAGGAGGTGGAAATTATGCCTGGAGAGGTCATCGTACACTGGCTTATCGTGGGGTGGTGGAAGGCTTGCACTGACTTCTATACTATTGTTCTGGGTCTCAGTTTGGGAGGAGGTGGAAAAGGGCATTTAGTGATTAAACACAAACAGAACATGAATTTTGCAGAAATCTCACATTTATATCTGTGTCCATTGTGTAAATGCAATAAGGCACCTTCTGAATCACAGCAGAGGAGAGCTGAGTTACTACTGTTGTATCCCTAACAGATACTGCTCTGGAGACACGTGGGTGAATAGCGGGGTTCATTCCATACCGTGCAATGCTCAGCCCCAACACGCTGCCCCCCAGGGCACCTGAGAGGCAGAGGAACCTGGTGCTTGGAGCTCCCCTGTCCTGGCAGAGGCCACCAGCACCCTGCTGCACCTCTTTAAGGGGACGAGCAGCATTTCCTCAGCTCTCAGCTGAAAGAAACCCGTCTGTCCCATCCTAATCCTGTTGTCCTAATCGTATCGCCCTTCTCTCCTTCTCCAGTGCAGCAGAGGATTTAATGAGCCGAAGTGGAGTCGAGTGAACGCTGAATGAAATGTTTAGGCTGCTCAGGTTTAAAATAGGTTAGTGTCTATTATTTGAAAGCTTTGTGTAGGAGCAGTCATTAAATGAGACATAGTGTGGTTTTGGCCAGTGGCACTGAGTTGAAAATGTAGGTCTGTCCTTCAGCTCACAGGGTCACTTCCAGTTTTAAAGACACCCTTACAGTGCATCCGATGACACAAGAGAAAAATCTCGCTCCAGCTTTACAGGAAAAGGGGAAAAGGAGTTAATTGCACCGTGTCACCTCTCCAGGCACTGTGATGGCCCTGGCAGGAGTGTTCCCAGAGGAGGAGGAGGACATAGGGTGAAGCACAAAGCGACGCCGTTTGCTCCAGTGCCACAAGTACTCATGCATGAGTGTGGCTGCATTGCACGTACCAGTAATTTAGGAAGTCCCTATTACAGGCCAGCTCTCAGAAGTGTTCCTCGGGGAATACAGAGTCCTCCAGCACCACTGGCAGCAGGATGCCCATTTGGGATCATCCTGTCAGGCCATTCGGGCCTGGTGGCGGCCCTTGCCCCAAGCGGCGTATTGTGTGCAGCTGTAAGGGAATCAATAGCTGGTGTTCGCATGCTGCCACAGCAGATGTTTCCATAAACTGCTTCCTCCTGTGTCAATTCATTGATGTCTAAGCCCTCGGCTGTGCTTGGCCGTGCAATGGCTCAGAAGTTTTGCAGCTGTTGGCTTAGATGTGCTTTACTAAAAGCCGCTCTCTACTTCCTCTTAGACCACAACTTCAAAAGAAGTGGGCCTGTAATTAAATATATAATATTTTATTTGGGACCTAACAGGGTTTGGTGGCCCTGCTGATGGGATCTGACATAGAGGTCTGCTTGGAGCTGGGTCTTCCCAACCACAGCACAGTGAGAACGTTCCCCATGTTCAGTGGGGACACGGCTCCCCTAGAGTTCTCATTTTTATGGCTGTTTTTGCCAATTATCCAGGTTTACAGATGTTGGCAGTCAAATACCAAAGTTGAACATGACAGACAGAAAAAACAGAGCAAAGCAAAGGCTTTTGGGATCTAGTACAGATAGCTGGTCTGACTGGTCTCAGTATCCACTGCATTTGAGAAAGTGATACACAGCTTTGATAGCTGTGCTGCAGAAGTTCAGACGTTCTTAAAAATAGAATAAAAATGATCTAATAATTAAAATACGATCATTTTAAATTGTCCTTTTCAACAAATTAATATTCTTTTATGGCTGGAAGATAGTTATCTTAAGTAATTATCCTGTTATCCTAGTGACAGACTGATGGTGACCTTTCGACTGCAAGTGAATTATGCAAATTGGTATTTTCATTAAACATTAAATAACTCCCTTGGGAGGAAAAAATGTTACTTGCTGTTCATTGGCTATTAAAGTCTAACGATATGATTTACCACAACTTTGTTTTCCACCTCCAAGGGCTCTAGAGGAGAAAGGATTAAAGCTTGGCATGGAATTTGAGGCTTAGACATGTGTAGACAAGTCAAATGAAATAAATAAATTTAAAAAAAGCTGAACAAATCCTAGTTACTTCATCCTGTGTTCAAAGTGTACCCTGCCAGAACATCAGTGTGCCAGTAAAATGCCTCCAGGCCCACACTTTCTACTTCTTTGAGTACCCCAGAGCCAAGAGGTAGCATTCCCATTAACTTAGCCAAATTCTCAACACCAATCCGTACTTCATCTGAACTTATTAGCATGTCCCCAACTTCAACCCATGCATAGTTCTTTTGCTTTCAGCAGCTCACATGGTCAGTCCACTCCCCAAAGCAGCCTTGTGCCACTCAGGCTGAATCAGGCTCAGAGGCTACAAAATGCTGATAAACAAAGCCTACAGGCAAGCCGAATTTACCTGGGGGACTGATGCGATGGGAACATTGGGGAGCACGCTTCCAGCACAGTGGGAATGAAGAAAATTTACTGAATCATGTCAAAAGCTGTTAGGAGTAAGGCCAACAAGACAGGCTTTAGAAATAAGGATTTCTCTGCTTATTTTTAATGATCCTTGTTGTACAACATGGCCCTCAGCAACAGCACACACTGTACAGTAAAATTTCTCATCAGTGGTGCTGTAGGCAGGCTTGGTCCTTAAGTGTTGCCACTCCTGCAGGTTTCTACAGCTTAAACTTATATTTTGAACCATCTGCCACTGCATTAAAAGGGATCTTGATAGGAATGCTCTTCATTGAAGATACCCCAGCATCTGTACTGAGAAAAGCAAGAGTACGCAGGCTTCCTGGAAGCACCACGAGCCACACATAACAGAGGAGCTGCGACAACTGCACCCTGAAAGAGGTGATGCACTCCTGCCACCACCAGTCTTGGGATGTTTGGGACCATGTGCTTCACGTTAAAAACAAAAAACAAAACAAAACAAACAAAAATCATACTGTCACCAAGTGAAAAAAATAAAATATTTGCTCCATAATATTTGGTGTTTTGTCTTGAAGATAAACTGGTAATTAGATTTATCTGAAATATTTCTATTAATAAACTCAGTCTCATCTGAAATGAGAGAATATTTGTGCATGTGTATATGTGGTTTGTATATTAACATTGGAGAATTAATTTAATTTGCTCTTTTTAAAATAATAAAGTATCAGATCAACACTCTGAACAGCGGATGCAGATGCAGATGCTTTAGAAAGCATATTCAATATTTAATCACTTTTTATTTTGAAACAGCAAAGTTTCCTGGCCCATTAAACTCCAGTTAATATGTCGTAAAAATAAATAAACATGCACATATACATTATTTTAATTACTTAATTCTGCTCTAGTGGGCTGTAGGAAAACAACACTTCTTAAAATGTTGTGACAGTTACTACAATCCACCACTAAAAAAGTTTATTTTAAATATATCAGGCTGCTAGCACAGAGTGCCTGCAGTATGCAGCCAAATGAGAAGAGAATCAGAGAATGAGAAAACCACCAAGGTTGGAAAAGACCTCCAAGAGCATCTGGTCTAACCATCCCCCTACTACCAAAGAGTGAGCTAAGCAGAGCAGCGCTGGGCCCTAGTCCATTGAACTGAGGGAGCAATACTGTAGCCTTGGTCACCAAAAGTGTATTTAAATTATAGTGGGATCCAGTCTGCTCAGTTTAGTGAAGTTTATGAAGGCACTACATCTCTGGAAAGTTGTTAGCCATATAGCTCATTTAAATGATCACTTGTTTTCCTTTTAGAGCCAGTGGAGAGAGATAATTGCTTGATAGGGAACTGTGTTAGAAGAGAAAAATTTGGTGTTGTGGACATTGCTCCTTGCACATGTCCTCCCCAGATCTCCCTCAGCTTGGTGAGGAGGCCAGAACACAGCACTATGACAAAAAAAGGCCAGCACTGCCCTGACATTCATGTGCCTGCTCTGAAGACAAAAAGGGTTGGGGAACGCCTGGTTTTCATCGGGTGATCTGTTCTTAGCTTATTTGCACATGTTGTTAAAATAGTGTTCACTACCAACAAGGCTTTAACTCATAGCTTTTCTTCCCTGTTAGTCTTGCCTGTGGTGGATTAAACACTTCCTTGGCTTCCCACATTCTGTTCCCTGATGGTGCTTATGTACTGTCACCAAGTCGTCTCACGGCGTGGGGACAAACTAAACAGATCCCCGTAAGCACATCCTTTGTTAGGCAGGGAAAATGATGCTCGTGAAACTTGTGTCTTCACAAAAAAAAAGAGACAAAATATAAAACTGAGCTTTTCCTACATATTAAGGTATTCAGAATTAAGAAAAGTTTATTAACATTATTAAATATATAGAATATTTGTTTCTTCATTGAGCCTATCACCCAGAACTGCAATAGCTTGTTCCAGGCTAAACATATTCTATAAGATATTATTCATTCTGGAAAAGGCTAAAAAGGAGTCTTAAAATACAAATCTGCATTTTCCAAGTAAACGTTAGTTTATGGCATTTTCATGTAAATAATTTATACTTCAAAGCAATGAAACTTCTTTTACATTAATAACTTAACATCTGGTTTTAAGCAAAGCCGTATCAATCCTTTGTGACTGTTATGTGCCTGAAATTGTTAACAGAGACGGAAGATTCCCATCAGCGCTTCAGGTTTTGTCACGGGAGAGGAGAGGAGCGGAGAGGACTTAGATCTACTTGTGGGCTATGGTTGTACCTGAAAGGAATGCAAAGGAGTAATTAGAGCTAAGGTAAAAGCATGTGCTTTGAGTGGTAGCATACCTCATTTATGACCCATGGTCTCTGTCCACTCTAGCAATAAAGGTGTTGCAGGTAAACAAAGGAGAGGAGTGTCATTTGGGGAGAGGTGAGGCTCACGCTGGACTCGCAGTCACCGCTTCTGTGCGGCCAGTCTGACGCCAGCTCCCGTCCCCACTGTCCACTCAGTCCCATCCCCACCCCCTGCTACCCTTAATTATGCCGATTCAATTGCCTGTGTCACTCAGAAACAAGTCTTTAAATTGCTAGGTTTCCAACATCTTTGTGTGTGTGCGTGTGTGTGACCACTTTCCCTTCTTTTTTAGGCATAGGATTTCACACAGGGTTACACCAAGCAAAACCAGCAAGGTGGAGGAGTCCTGGAAGCCCAGCTCCTGAGGCTGAGGTTGGATATTTTATGAATGGCCATGCTAATATGCCCTGGTAGCAAAGTGCCAGACCCGGCTGTGTGCCCAGTAAAAGCTTTGGATTCCAGAGGAGAAACAAACACAAAAATGAAGTCAGAAAAGGGTCAGAAAAGCATCACTCTTCACATGGCCTGAATCCTTCAGAAGCCAGCTGGTGGAAGAGGTGCTGACATCTGGAAGAGGCTACTGGGAATCTGCTCTTTTTGTACAGTGGCTTTATCTGAGGCAACAGTTTAGTCATCAATGTTCTTTCTTACCTGCAGTGATAGCCTCAAGGGATCCAGATGATCAGCCATGCAGCACCTCCTGCACTTTGGAACAACGTAGACATCCCAGCTGGTGATGCCACTAACTTTTACTGGGACAGACGGGCCACCAAATCATCCCTACACTTCAGACTGCTGCGCGTGGCCTTCTTACAGCTGCTTTTCAGCTTTTCAAGTCCCTTTGATGTCTGTGCTAAAGCATCAATGTGAAAATGGGATATACACTGTGGCACGACATGTGTTGCTGCTGGGGGAGCTGCTACAGAGCGGCTTTTGCCCATAAAACCAGTAGGCCCAGTACCTCCACCCAGCTCCAGTTTGGATGACAGTAAGAAGAACTAAGCAAATCCAACCGATGTGTAAATGAGCTGCAGCGAACACGACTGTGACTTGTGGTTAGGTTTTTGAACAAATGCGATCTGACAGCAGGGCTTTATCCCAGATCAACATTTGTGTAGCAGAGCGCTTGTGTATTTTTTTGACCTGGTGCTGTGATGCTGTAAGCTAAATATACCAACCACAGCCCCACAGAGAACAATCATTTAAGGTAAGCAAGCCACTGAGGAAATCTTGAAACTCGCTCTCATGCAGTTGAAAAAGCCAAATCCCTTCTGCTCACCCCAGGGAACATCCAGGGCTCTGCTCAGTTGCCTAGGCATGTGTCAGGCTGTTGGAGACACCCCCAGGTACCTGAGGTGTTCACATAGATATGACACAGGACCTATGATGGACACATATCCTTCCAAAACGACATCCAGTGGACAGGTCAGATGCGCTAGGTTATCCCAAAAGGAGCTGATTATAGGTACACCTGCTTGGTGCACGTACACCCACTCATTACGTACACCTGCTTGGCTGGTGAATTGTCAGCTAGTTTGTCGAGGAACTGGTCAGCTGCATCACTCTCCAGTACTGGTGTTGACCAGGGAGCACCATGACTTGCCGTCACGTAAATACGAAGAGCCACTTGAGATGCTCTGGAGTTACTGACTCAGACGTGTGCAGGTCTTCCGTGAACTCTAGAAATGTTGGTTGGAGGGGACTTCCAGGGGTTGCCTGGTCCACACTGAGCAGCCCAAGCCACAATCCACGGTAACTTTCTCACCTTTTGTTACCTGATGCCAGTGAAACTGAGACAGGAAGAGCAATGATTGTCTTACAGCTCTACTTCTCCCCGGAGCAATGGCATAATAACACGGCATCTCGCAGACAGTCTGTGAAATGCTTTGTAACTCTCTCAGAACAGAGTACATGGACATTATTATATGTTGTCTAGATCTTTTTTTGATGTGGTAAAGACAGATTTAGCTTAGGCATAGCAAACAGCTATCTGAGCTATGTTTAGATGTTGCACCTACAGTAACCAGAAAACTCCCCAACTGCTGTCCTCTCAGCTTTGCCAGAAGGATTAAGGATTTCTTCTCCGATATTTCCTTCCCATGCCTATCACTACACCCTGGAGAGCAATGATATGGGTGCCATACACATCTGGAAATCACCTATATGTTCATAGCCAAAAAACAGCCACACAGGTCAGGAGAAGATCCATCTAGTACAATGGTTTGTCTCTAATACGTGGCCAAAATTGGATGTCAAGGGAAAAAAAATTGAGAATATAGAAAATAAATAGTGGTATTTTCTCAGAACAACCTCCCAGCCTTGTCACCATTGGTGGCCTGGGAACTTCCGAAGCCAAAGGAGGTATTTTTGTTTTTAATACTAGCACATTACTCTATAGACAGTTTACACTTAAATCCATGCACATCACATTACCTCAGATCCAGCATGATCAGAGCTGAAGAGTGTGATGTTGCAAGTCCCTGCCAATCTACCCCAAATCATCTCTTCATCATTTAAGACACACATTGAACTAGGGAGTGTATACAGATGTTACAGGTCAAAGCTGTAGGCAAAATGCAAGCAGTAACACATTCTTTGAACCCCACCTCATATCTACTCAATGTACATTCACAGATACTGAGCTTAGAATAAACCCCTAGACCATCTAAGCTGACTTCCAATCTAAAAAATAATTGTATCCCCAAAAATAGAGTAAATAATTTTATCCAAATTACTTGCTCTTCCTCTTCTACTTGGAGTATGGAGTCAGCTTGCAGATTAAAACATTTTAATGAATGTTTTTACATGTGAGCCAAGTATCTAACTCCGTGCTGCTGTCACTGCCAATGCATCTATCACACTCCAGGAGCCTGGGAGCTCTTCACCCTGATGTAGAGACCAACATCTGCTCGGCTGAGCAGCTCTCTTGGCCCCACCGGTGACACGGATGACATTGACATGTCTGGGGATCTTGATCTGCAAGCTCAACCACACTCGTTATGATTGACAAAATCAGCTTGCAGAATGACACCTAAAACTGCCTGGAAATTCATGCGTTTTTGTGCCTGGGTATCGCATCAGCCTGAAGTTTCAAACTTTACGGTTATTAAATTTTGAAATGCTGCTTTCCAAAAGGGTTAATGAGTCATATCACTAGCTGATACAAATGCCAATCAGCAGAGATCAGCTGTAGAATAATTAGATGCAGAATGTGAGTATTAGGTATGCAGAGAAGTTTAAAAAAAAAAAAAAAAAAGCAGGAGGATAGCATAAAATTGCAGTTCCGAGGGAGCTGAATCTGAAGAAACCTTTGGTCAAATTACCCCACATTTGGATCCCTGTCCTCTGCTTTCCTGAAGCACAACAGTTTTTAATATCAGTCAAATAAGCTTGCGTATTTTTAAGCACTTAGACCCTTAAATAGATATTCAACTTTGTTGCAACACAGAATCACTCGGGTGAAAATTATTTGATGACTACATCTGGAAAACGCATGTATTTTAGTGGCTGATAACATCTGCAGTCACCCAGCAACATGTTTGTGACAGTGGCCTGGTAAATTGTGGAATGACATTTTTAACTGTTAGATACTGTACTAACCAAAGAGTCAAACCAGATATTTGATTTGCACGTATTGGGAAAAAAGGAATTAGGCATATAAAAGCACTGCGAGTGAATACTGCAATAACAGAAAAATCATTGCGACTTCAAAAAGTATTCCTGTGATTCCAAGGAAGTAATGCTGAGAAGTTTTTCCTGCCTGCCTTTTTTTTTCTCATTCACAGGCATATGAATGATTACTGCTATGGTCCTGCAATCAGCTCACCACAGAACAGCTCTCATTTGCCTTAGTAGCTTAAATTATGTCAGGTATATTGATTATCTGACTTCTGAGCTATTAAGGATGCAATAAATCTACTAAAACATAAGCTTTGGTTTTGTATGCATTTTCTGTATCTCAGAGAACAATATTTATTGCTTGAATTTTAGTAAATAATATTAACACAGAGCATATTGGTATGTAACATGATACATCAATAGATAACTATTAATATATACAGATATGGCGTGTGGTTCTTTTTGTGTGCCTTTATGCTACATCACTTCAACCTTCTCCTATTGCATATAAAATAAATTAAATGATGTACTCATCCTGGAAGCAGGCCTATGAAAAATTCACACGTTACCATAGCTTCCAAGGCTTAGCTATAGCAGGTTTGTGCCTTTCCTCTTAAATACAGGGAAATGACCTTTCAGCTATATACAACATGATTTTCAGCTTTATGGTCTGAGAGTTTGCTTCGTCTTAGTTTTACTGCAGTGTGTGCAGGGAGAAAACTTCCATGAGCTCTTTGTTTCTTTGACCTGCTAACAGAATAGAGGGTGTGAGGCACAGTTTCAGTTCAGCTCATATACACTGTGGTCAGTGAACATATATGTCCACTGGCTTGTTGCATAGGGTGGGATTCAGGCTGCCCCAAACCAGACACCAATGTTGGTCAGCCAAGTTGTGCTCTGTGGTCTGCTGTCTGTATGGATTAAACTTGCCTTGACTAGAGTGACACCATGGGGTCTTTAGAGAAGGGCAAAGAATAAGAAATGCTGAATCATTCACAAATAATGAATTCATCTCCCTCCACTAGTCTCCTTTAGGTTTTTATACAACACACAACAGGCAAATGTCCCTTCTGGGTCAGTGTCTTAGGGGGATTGTAAAACCGCAGTTCCCAAGCTGGCTCAGTGCTCATTTCAACCCACTGCAATTTTGCGTGCACATTCATTTCTTGTTGGAAAAGGAATTCACCCATGGAAAATTGTGAATGAACACATAGGGATTGCATGCTGAAAAGCTGCCCCCAAAATCTAGCTCACTATGCAGTGGCAGTAAATGTAAAGCAGAGGTGGGTGGTAAAGATGTTCTAAAAATTCATGTGAGAAATTTGGAAGGCCCTTCCAGAATATCTCAGCAAGGATTTGTGTTTAAAAACAAACACACGATTAAACAAACAAAACAAAGCAAAACCAGTTTGATTGTGAATGGCAGGTAATTCCACTGGCTAGAAGTCTCCCCTGACAATACAATTGATCTAGTGCCTGCATTTTCTAGTTAGAAAGAGTGGTTTTAATTTTGGCTCAGTCTTCCATTGCATGTAAAAATCTGTAAACAGAGATTAGTATTCCGCAACTGTGCATTCGAACCAGGACCTCGTTTAGGCATTAGGTGGGTAGTAGATGGGAGATCACAGTGCTTGTGGATAAACAGGCAGCACACAGCTTAGGTATATCCCAATTAATTGCTGCTACTCTACTTTTTATTTCATGTGGTCTCATACAAACCTGCATTTAGGAGTGGAAAGAGTTTGTCCTGGAAGTAGTCCCTACTTAACACCCCTATCATTTCTCTTTGCAATCCAGCTGTGTTGTAATGCCCATAAAAGTACCTGACAAAGATTAGGTAGCTATTGTGTCATCTAATTGATGCTCATTACCGTAATTGTAAGTGTCTCAACCGTGCCTTCCACTTCCCTGCCATGAGCTGTGCCATGGTCTTTGTCTCTGGAAGTTCTTTGGGGCAGGAACCAACTTCTGGGCAAATATCCTGTCTTACACAACAGGGCCTCGACCTTTGACTGGAATCTTGGACACAGCAGCTTAGTGTGTAAGAATATAAACAGTCTGCACACAGGAACAAAGCCTTCTGGTAAGAGGGAAAGTAGAAAGGAGCTCCTTCCTATGTGTCTGAAACCACACATGTTAAGAACAGACCATAAAGGATCTATAAACACCTGGGACTCGTGCTGCTGCTGTTCATTGAATTTTTTTTCCCCTGAATTTATCAAAAAGACAGGAAATCTTTACCCAATAAAGTCAAAATTCACCTAGAAGAGAGGTTTACTGCCCTTCTCCAAAAGGAAGAAATTGATGAGAATATTCCAGACAAATCCCCCTTAGTTTTGGTGTTCCCTATCGATATATCTTGACCATTCGAGCAACCACCTTTCCCACTTCCTTTTTATCTATCTATCTATCTATCTATCTATCTATCTATCTATCTATCTATCTATTTATTTTCTTCAGCACTGATGATGCTTTCAGGTGTATACTGGCTACAGCAGCTCTTTCCATGGATGATTTTTGAAACCTCTGCAAGGCCTCCTAGGTCCCCTCCAGCAAGCAGCACAAGGCAGGGCCTTTAGCATGCCCCCAGCAGCAGCAGGCCTGGGCCACAGCTCTTCCTGAGAGAGGAACGGCCACATCTGATATATAGAAGGACATTTTGGTGTGCTGCCATCATGCCAGAGAGGCACGAGCTCCGCACGGGCTGTCTGTGCAGGCTTGCCCACGCGCTGGGTGGGAGGAACGCGGCCGGCCTGCGTGTCAGAGGTTGGCCCAAGTGCCAGAAATCCCACAGGGTCGTGACTCGGCGAGGACATCAAACGCTGCCGCGGCTATTAGGCAGCGGCAGGACCTGAGGCAATAGCAGCACAACCTGTAGGACCAGTCGTGTGCCCCACGCTGCTGCCTGGCCCTGCTCTGAGCCACCTGGATGGCACGGTTCCTCCCTTCCGTGCTCCCGTGTGTGGGGACAGGCAAAGTGTCGCTCCCTCCAAGCCTGCCTGCTTCCTTGCCACCAGCATTCCTCCCTTTCTCTGACACGCAGGGGGAATCAGAGGACCCCAAAATGGATCTGGGTCGGGATGACCCAGATCTTTTGTGGGTGTCCCCACAAAATGGAGTGGAGAAGGTCAGAAGGCAAACTGCTCCTGTCCCCTGCGACATCCTGTGGCTCCCTGTGATTAAATCCCCAAGGAATAGACTGTGTGGCCCTGCAAGGCAAAATTGGCTGATGAGCGGAGGGAGGAAAGAGAGCTTTTAGTGAGGAAAGAGAGCTTTCCATCTACGCTCCCAGCCCCAAAGCCTCACTGGCATTTAGCACTGTGGGCATCCCTGTAATTAATGATGCACAGCCATACAGCTGCAACAGCAGCAGCAGCCATGCAGTGCTACTGAGTTCAGCACAGAGCAGGATGAGCACAGACACAGCAAGTCACTAATGCTGCAACGTCCCAGCCCTTCATGAACACAGCTAGCGCATGACTGCACAAAACACACCTCCTGAGTCCTCTGCTGGTTCAGTTCCAGTGAGGATTTATACATCAGTCAGGATGAATTGGAGCAAAACCTGAGCCAAAACCATGGAACTGAATGAATTCCCAAACACCATGAGTTTCAGAGGGATTTGCCCAGCGCCCATATCCCAAATCCTATCTTTTTTTGGATTGAGAAATGAAGTCAGAGCCATACTTCATGGTTGGGACCCATCTCTGATATACAGAGAGAGAGAAGGAAGGAAGGAAGGAAGGAAGGAAGGAAGGAAGGAAGGAAGGAAGGAAGGAAGGAAGGAAGGAAGGAAGGAAGGAAGGAAGGAAGGAAGGAAGGAAGGAAGGAAGGAAGGAAGGAAGGAAGGAAGGAAGGAAGGAAGGAAGGAAGGAAGGAAGGAAGGAAGGAAGGGGGAAGGAAGGAAAGAAGGAAGGAAGAGAAAGAAAGAAAGAAAGAAAGAAAGAAAGAAAGAAAGAAAGAAAGAAAGAAAGAAAGAAAGAAAGAAAGAAAGAAAGAAAGAAAGAAAGAAAGAAAGAAAGAAAGAAAGAAAGAAAGAAAAGAAAGAAAGAAAAGAAAAAGAAAAGAAAGCCCTTAGAGCAATTCCTTTTGTCTTGCATGACTGCCTCTCTGATTTCAGGACTTCAGTGATGACTAAAGACATGGCTGTTCTGACATGACCTCTCCCAGCGGAGGCATCTTCTTACCCACGTGTTTTGTTGGGAATCAATTCTTTTCTTCCTGTTTCTGAGGTTTGAGATTTTGGAACTACTGCTTTCTTTCAAGCTCCCACAACCCTCCCAGGAACCTCTACAGGTAAAAGCAAGTGTTATCTCAAAGGGGTACTGAGACTTTTATTACATGCTAATTTCACTTTGGTAATTTGTTATTTGCTGATCTGCCTGCCATTTCCCTGAGGCATTGTCAGCTCACGTAGAACCTCACTGTTGAAACTTGAATTTCTGAGCGTTTTGCTTCTTTCCTCAGAGAACTTCTCTGACTTCATCCTAGTAAAGTGGTGGTTACAATCTGAAATTAATTCTCCGTGTATCAGCTTTCGACAGGTCATTTCCATTTCTCATCATTTTATTTTCCCGCTACTTCATTTGCTATGTCACATCTAGTACCAATGACAGCCTTCTCCTTCTGAGTTGCTTTTCGTCTCTTTCTTCTTCCAGAATTAGTTTTTACTGGTGAACGTGTAGCGAAGTGCCTAATCCCCACAGTGTGGCTATGCTCCACGGTGACTGAGCGCCCTCACTTACCGCCTCACATCCCCAACGTGGAGCCTGGTAAACCAGGGATTGACCAGGACTGGTTCCAGCCCCTTCCTCAGTCTTGCTGACAGGTTCTTGCATTTCTCCCCTTTCTCTCTTTGTCCATGATGATCCTTAAGCCTGTACAAAAATCAAGCACATGGCTTATTTGCCACATAGATGGACAATTTCTGCGTTTGTTCTCTCCAAAAGCACAGATATAACAGACTGTGAAGGATGTAAATGTGGTGCTCATCTTACAGATTCTCTACCAATAACTGGAGAATATAAGATGCCTTATTCAGGGTGACAATACTTTGGGAAGAACAGCTGTTTTGTTGCACACTGAAATTTGCTAAAGCTAGTGAGCAAAGTTTAGAAAGCCATTTGAAAAGCTGCAGGTTTCTGTGTAAACTACATGCGTACGTGAAAACCTGCCCTTCGTTCTACCTCCTTTGTGTGGGTCCCTTCAAACTGTGAAGGAAAAAAAAGAATTTATTTTGGCTTGTGTGGGGTAATAGGTGGCATAAAGCTGGTGTTGCCCACCAGCGTGCCCCACAGTCACACCTGGGAGGTGGGTGCACGTGGTGGCAAGCCTTGGCTGGGACATCCTAGAGGCCTGTGGCCAAGGCTGCTCTGAAGCTTCCTGCACTCAGCTTCTAGGGGCAAACGGTGATGGGAAACCAGCCATGCCCTACTTTTTTGAGCGTGCTGACTTCACTTCAGCAGTGCTCACGGATGACTTGGTTTCTGGAAGGCATTCAGGCAGCCCAGATACGTCTGCTCTCCCACGTCTCCACCTGAGAGGCAGTGCAGCACGGCTGGCGTGGAGCCAGACCCATGCCACCCCACTCCAGCTCAGCAGGGTGTCCCCGGCCTGCAGCACTGTGTCTGGGGACACGTTCCTGCGTGCTGAGAGCCGTACAAAACCTAGAGGGAGGCAGCAAAGGGAGTGGGGAATCCCAGGATGCCATTCCTTAAGCAGGCATATCCGCACCAGTGTTCAGAGAGGCCTGAAGGAGTTCTAGCTGCTGCCCAGAAATGGGGCCCAGGGTAGTCAGACCTGCCATCTGCTCCAACTTGCTAGAATGCTAAATATGAGCACTTGGAAACCACAAGGCTCTGCTTCTAACTCCACAGGCATCTGCTTCCCAAGCACAGATCAAAAACACCCGGGCCGTTGATTGTGTCTCCTGAGCGCGAAGCGATTCTGCTCCTCCTTCATGCTTGGTTGTGCCTTCGTGCGAGCGGACGCCCACCTCCTCCCTCAGGACCGCACAGACATCTACCTATGCCTGGTTTGCTTTGCCTCCACCTCCAGATAGATGCTGCCCACGCTTCTTCCTCTCCGTTTCCTCGCAGAATCCCAGACAGCCGATTTCGTTCCTCCTGTCTTGTCCTTGCTGCCAGCACTGCTGAATTCTGCCTTCCCACGGCCTTGCAGGGCAGCCTGTGGATGCAGACAGCACTGAGGACATCGCAGACCTAGAGGCACACACACACACATCTCTTCAGATGCTCCCGAAGGAAAGCACACACCACAACATGCCACGAGCATCTACCCCGGCATGCCCTGACAGCCAAGCAGCGAAGCTACGTGAGATGATCATTCTGCGCCAGGGGACTGGCAGGCTTCCCGAGCACTGTTTCCAGATTTTGTAACGTTTGGACGGCTTACTGAAGACAGTGATAGTCTGATTTCAAAAGCTGGCTGGATTCCCCAGGAAAACACTTTTAAAGTTAGGTCTTTTTTAACCGCACTCTCACAGTACAATAGCTGCTGTACCGTTAACAGCTGGGCTCAGCACCTAGCTCCTGACTTGGTTTGAATAAGCAGGATGCTTACTGATCAGTCCACTTTCAGCCTTCACATGCAGGCAAAATACAATAATGAACGGTACAAGGTATATATACAAAAGCTTTTGGGACTTTGCCGCGACGACAACAATGACAGAATCCGTTTTTATTAATATTTTCAATTTTTACCACCCTGACATAACATTTAAAGAAATATGTAGGTCAGAGCTGGCTCTTACTTGAAGCCAGGAGCAGCTTTTCTACTCGTTTTGATGAACATAAAGTTTGATGCATTATCACTGGTGTATCAGTCTCTTCCAACTTGCATCCCGCACTGGCAGGGCTAATAATTTTATGGTGAATGTTATGATCTATAAAAGGAGATTTACATTCAACTTATCACCAGAACATGACATTTAAAAATGTTTCTAGCTGATTTAGATACAGATAAAATCTCAAAAATGTGAGCCCTCAGTATTTTAATGCAACATATAAATAACAACTCAAAGGTAATATTTTCATATTTCACTCTTTAAGCCATTCTTGGCCTATTTGGGGGTTCCATGTACCATTTTTAAAAACTCATATCTGGCAGAACAGCTAATCTTTGTTGTGAACAAGTCAAACCACTACTCCAACGCCAGTCCTCGCTCATCAGTTCAGACTTCTTCAGTTGATTTTCAGCTTTATTTCACTGATATAAACAGCCTTGATGACATAACCAGTAGCATCCTAAATTTTTGGCAGGTCTGCCATCCTTCCCAGAAAACAGGCAGTTCAGGAAACCCAACAAACTTACTCCAGTCTCTCATTTTTTGCCAGTGCAGGCCAGCTGCTCAGCAGACCCCTGCAGTGCCGGGTCATCCCTGGGCACCCTGAGCCGGGCAAGACGCAGCCTACTATAGCACGGGACAAACTGCTAATCCCATCTGCCAACAGAGAGGAAAGCAAGCAAGGAATGCAGCCTGAGAAGGAAGCTCTTTGTGATGTTGTGGTTTTCACACCTATTTACGTACCATCTGCTGGTCAGGGCTGTGCCTCCAAGGACAGGTTGGCATTTCATCTGAGTGGGCCTGGAGAAGCAGAGTGCAGGAATAGTAATGCGGAGATGGACAACACAGGCATCTTTTTTTTTTTTGCAGTGTGATGCAACACAGTCTTGATATCTTAGTGCATTTATTCATTCATTCTTTCAGTCAGTCATTGTAAGGGTAATTTTTCAGCCCTCTTTTCCTTCCTGTCTGCAGTGTAAACCACAGCACAGTTCCGCAGCCATCTAACGAAAGCGATGCACATCTCACCATGGATACCCATTTAAATAGAGGAGTCACAGGACAGTTGCTATTTGTGTGCCTGAATGGAAGTCTATTGTGTTATTTTTTTTGCTCCAGTGAAGCAGAACAAACCCTTCTTTTTCTTTGTTTATAGGAGGTGAAAAAACATACTGGTACTGACTTTCAGATAAAAACTCTTAGTGGTGTTCAGTTTCTGCTCACTTTGAGAACATCTGGGAATGCAGAGGCAATCAATCCATCTGTCCTGCTGCTACACGTGGGCAGCATACCTGGGAGGTTAAATGCCCTCCTCATTTCCTTTGTTTGACCTTATGCTGTAACTCCTCGTGGTCAAGGACTGTTTCTTTTCTCCATTTGCCTACATCTAGGACAAACAGCAACCTTTGGGCACTACCCATATGCCATTTTTTTAGTATATAAGAGAATGCATGGAAATTAATATGGGTTTTTTATATTCGAAGTATTGAATCAAAACTCAGAAGGCCTCAGTTTTGTCTCAGTGTGCTTGTGTGCACCTTTGCTTTCTACCCATATTTTTAATTTATTTATTTTTTGCCACTGTATTCTTCTCAGCGAGTAGGTGCTCCTTGTGTTTGTGTCAGATAAATACATAAACAAAAGTTACTTCTTGCTGCAGTAAGTTCACATATTCAGAAGGAAACACTTTCTAAGGAAAAAGGAAAACTAAGGAGAAGGAAAGGAAAAAAGACAAGATCTGGAGATGTATCATGCATTTTCTGTAACATCTGAGAACACGTATTCTCTGCACAGCCCTCTGCACAATGCAAGGTCCATGGTTCTCCACGCTGGTTAGTCTAGCTGGTATCACACCACCACGAGCAGACTGCTCCTGGTCCAGAGCCAGCTCAGGTGTCTCTACACAGCATGAATGAGCTTCATTCCTCTGTTTAGATGGGACACACTTAGAGCAGACCTGAAGCCTACTCATATGGACTGACTCCTGATTTAATAAAGAGGATGATGAAGAACTTTTACACTATTAGCATGAATTATTTTTAAGTATTATCTTGAAGGACACTAAGTCTTAGGACACACCTTAAAGGACAATAGGATTCACCTTGCAGGTGAGGACACCTGGCAGGTATCTACATGTGAGTTGGATGTCCAAGCTTTCACCGCAGTCAGTGGAATCCAGAGCTCTGCCCACCTCACCCTAACGTAGACCTCTCAGGACACACACAGTCGGCTAAAGTTAGATATCTAGTGCCAGCTTTGCCTGTGGTACCCAAGATGTTTATGGGGAATTGCCAAACATTAAACATGACCTTTCCCCTTCTGAAAGCAGCAGTCAGAAGCTATGGCCTGTTGTGGCACCACAAAAAATACGTGGGCATCACAGATTGCATTAGAGAAATATACGTGGGCAGCTGAACAATAGTCAGCTGGACGGCTCTCCAGTTTTCACTAAGTAATGGGGGCTAGGCTGTATCTCACACACAGACATTGAATCCATGAGCTAAATGCCATCCTGAATGTCACATTAAGAAGAGGACACTTTTTTTCCTTCCCAAAGGGTGGGAAATTTTGGCTCCAAGTTCCAAATCAGTTTCTCCCCAGAGCATTTTCACTCCCAGAGGACTTCATTGGGGTCTTTCAGCTCTTGAGTTTCCATAGCTCCAAGGAATACCCAGGCTGCATTTAGCCCATGTACCAACATGGTTTTGTATACTGTTAGAATTAATTTCACTATAACATAAGCTGCTGGAAAGAAACAGTGTTTACCCAGAATTCAGCACCTCTCAGGCTTTCTCATTATTTACATAGTGTTTATATTGCTCAGCGGTGCCAATCAGGGTAAGTATTTATTGCTGCAGGGTGTTTACTGCTCCATATCTGAATATAGCTTCTGCCCTGAAGAGCTTCCAATTTAATTAAAAAAAAAAACTAGATGCCAAGAGTTTAAAAGAAGAGAGAAAGCTGATGGGCAAAAGAGGTAACAGTACTAGTCACTAAGTCAGTCAAAATATTTCCCCCTGCTCTTTATTTTTTTTAATTACATGCTTTTCAATTAAAAAATGACAAAACCCACAAAACCACCTGCATCCTTCTTTTCATTTATCCTTTCTCCCTTCCCGCTGATTTAATGTGATTTATGTTTCTCTGTAGAAAAATTGCATTTTAAATAATATTTGTAGGTTGCCATTTAATCCTATTTAAGATTTTTTGTGTGTTCGTAGCTCCCATCTACTTACAGATCACTGGTCCACTTCTGTCTCACAAGCATGGGCCTGGATTATCAGCAGGATCATACAAGGCCTTTCTCTCCCTGTGGTTTCTGAAGCAAGGCAGGTCACGTTTGTCCATTTTCCCCCAGCTCCTTTGGTTTATTTGCCTGCCTGTGACCCGGCCTCCTGCTGGCCTCTCAGCAAGAATTCCCCTGGGTTTCCTGGGACCACCAGACCTGTTGTGCCACCCTGGGCCATCAGCCACTACTGTCCCACCCGCTGCACAGCACTGAATTCCAGCTCCCCTCTGTCTGCCAGGCACTCTGCCTCCCTACAGACAGGATCACTTTCACAGTTAATTTAAAAAGACAGCTCATGTTCTCTCTGTGGGATACCCCTCACATATTACTCAATTTGGTGAAAAATCTGAAACATATGGCTACAAATACTATCCACAGCAGACATAAAAACGTGCTGTTACTGTGCCGACATGTCAGAAAAGAGGTGCTGGAACTGCAGAAGATGATATCACAGTTCAAGGCAGTACCAAACTTTTTACAAAACCACTGTGTGTTGAAAATCAGGGTTTAAGTGTACACGACATGTATTTGCACGGTTCACATCCTATTCCAATTTCATAGCTGTACTAGCAGAGCTCCCCTCTTTGTCCAAACACAGGAGAGGCACAGAGGGTTAGAGTGAAGCACTGAACAGGGAGCTGGTTGTGAAGAAAGTGCCTCTTAGATGCGCAAGTCTTAAATCATTTCTGTCTCACCTGGACTCACCTCTTTCACAATGAGGCATTAGCTTTTGCCACGGAGCCTGTTGATAAGTCAGGATATTTCACAGAATCTGACAGAGGAGGTCCCAGCCCCACAGACCTAACTCAGGACTGAAAGAGCATACTGAGGAGAGACAATAAAAAGACAGTGGAAACATGTTGTTGTTTTTCACTACTGGGTAGTTCTCATGTTGATTTTATTATTTCTCTATAGCAATAGCAAAAGGACTAATAATAGTAAGTTTGCATCCAAAGTCAGTGTTAGTTGACCATGTCCAAAACAACAATCAGTGCCACTGTGCGAGGAAAAGCTACCTTATTTCCCTGGCGCAAGGAGATTTCCATGTGGGATTTAGTTTAGGAAATGGCCAGCTGGGGCTTGCTACTCATGCATCCTATAGTATAAACTGGTTTTGCTTTTAAATCAGATTTCTATCTCCTTCCTTTTGCTGAAGCAGAAGGTAGAATTAAGATTGCACAAAACCTCTGCATAAACTGTACCATTTTTACACATGCCTTGTGGTGCACTGTGGTTTCCACACTGAACTAAGCGCACAGTTGAGGTGTGTAACAGCTGTGTCAGTAGGTTACAAGGAGACGTCTGCAGCAGCCACCATCTGCTGGGGTTTCCTTTCACAGGTAGCTCCAGCCCCACAGTCTGGCACATGTGAGCCACTCTCTGATGGCCAAATTCCTTCCAGCCTGGTACACCGAGACAGATGCGCTTGCATCTCAGTCCCTCTCTTCTAATTTATTTTACTTCAGTTTAGGTTTATCTTGATGCACTGGGCTGAAAACCATGGTGACACAGAAGCTCATTCTTTTATAAGCAGATCAGACATCTCTGTTTCACGGGCAGCAACAATTTTTAGGGCAGTCTGGGGATCAGCACAGCTTTATCCCCAGTGTTAACCCATCACAAGTGCAGGGCCCTGCTCTATGGATGCTTTACAAACTGCATTTCTCAGCTTGGGTGTTTCCATTAACAAGAGAGGAGCTGCAAATACCAATCAAACAGGGAGCATTCCCTTTAACATGCCTGGAGCTGGGTACTGTGATAAAGCGTGGCAGACACTTAGCATGGAGAACACCTGGATTAAAGAAAAGACCCATCTGTAAGTGGGGGAAAAAAAAAAAAAAAAAAAAAAAAAAAAAAAAAAAAAAAAAAAAAAGTGAGATCCTAGGATTGGAGGAAAAAAAGCAAGTTTTTAAGTAAACCAGCTGCCATTAAGTGTCACCACCCCAATTTAGAAGAGGACAGAGGGTGTGTTAGTGCCAACATCACAGCTGAGTCAGGGAAGCACTAGGAAGAGAGGAGGAACAAACTCTGACCTCTCTCCTCCTTAGAGACAGATCCATTAGCAAGGCCCCTCTTAGGGAGTTTTGAAGCAAGCAGCAGCATGAGCAGAAGGCTCTGTTGTAGCTGAGGGAACAGTTCAGTCAGAATTTTTTATGAGCTATAGCAATTTGTACAGGAAAACGCTTCCTCTGAAAAATGTCCTGAGGATCAAGGCCCTCTGGTTAGAAACATGATGGAGATGCCAAGACTGCTATCTGAAGCTTAAACTGAGATGAAAGCATTGTAGCTTCTCAAACAAGGTTTTGCTGCATCTTTCTGAGTGTTAGAAACTAAAGGGTGTAGGAACCCTCCCTCCCTCTTGAAATTAACTGGAATCTTCCTGCTGCCTGAAAACCAGAAGCGAATCCCCATGTCATGGAACAGGGCTCAGCGAAAAGGGGTCACAAGGCTGTATTGAGCAGCTCATCTTGACAACTTCTAGCATTCAGCGCATGAAGAGATTCTTCTGCCAGCCTCAGGAGAGTAGCTGTGCTCTCCAGCTGAGGTGGAAGAGGTGTAAAGACCAGTCAGACATGACTTTACAGATTATTAACAGCTAAGGGTCTTCCGTTGTGAAAGCATCGCTTCTTTCTCTGAGGACGTGCCTGCTTTTGCAGAACACGAGAGACACGCCAGAAAAACAGCCAGATTGTAAGTGTTATAGTGTAACTGTAAATTAGGGGCATAAAATACCTGAAGACAGGGCAGTGGAGATTTCTTTAACATAGACAAAACCTAGGCAACTCTGATGTATGGCAATTTGCAAGTATTTACAAGCAATGCTAGCCAAGTGCAATATG
This sequence comes from Anas acuta, assembly GCF_963932015.1. Taxonomy (NCBI): domain Eukaryota; kingdom Metazoa; phylum Chordata; class Aves; order Anseriformes; family Anatidae; genus Anas; species Anas acuta. Next base: position 11,319,617 of record NC_088980.1, on the reverse strand, counting down.
TGAAGGTGAAGCCACTGATGGTGGTTCTGCCCCTCTGCAACAGGTGACAAAGTCAGGGATGCTTTTGTAATCAGAGCCAAGAAATAACCAGCTCTGCTCTATCGCTTCTCTCCTTAGAATGGCAGGGAACTTGGGCTTGGTTTATCGGAGAGCAGGCAGAGGCTACTGGGCTTTTCTGGACAAAAATAAATAAATGAATATATCTTGTAATACATGAACAACTGAAAGTGCAATTCACGGAAAAAAAAATAATAACTCATTAATTAAATCTATTCAGGAATGATCTGTAGATTTTCAGGACTGGATGTAACAGACTCCCCTTGATTACAGACCCCGCTTTCATGTGATTCATGTTTGTGACTCATAAGCTGACACTGTTTTTATTTATATAGCAGAGTACAGGTGATCTACAATGGAATTAGCTCTTAGACATTTCAGCGTGTGAAGAATGACACTTTTTTGACTTATCTAATGATCACCTTGAGCTCTGCAGCTTCAGGAGCAGTAAGCCTATAATTCAAAAGGATATGTGGAAAGAAAAACCAAAAAATCCTCCTGTCCTGACTGATGAATACAACTGGGGCTTTCCTGCCACCTTTGGTGCTATTGTCCCTAATCACCTCTTCTAGCAAACTTATTTTTAATATAATTAAGAAAGATATAACCTCATAATCAAGCTATACGGTGTAAAACTCTCAAAACAACCCCTTTTGCTGGATATATTTAATTATAAGCAGCAGGGTGAATCAGTTCTTGAAGCTGTGAAAAGAACAGCAAAGCCAGGAACTGTCAGCTTAGGGGATGCTGAAATGAAGTGCCAGGCATTGTACGCCCAGTACTTTGAAAAAGGATACACAGTCTCCTTATTCAGATGGAGCAGTTTGGGTGCCTCTGAAGAAGTGCGTAGCACAGCTGCCTCGACCCAGTTTTGCAGTCCCACTGTTGTTGCTGCGGGCTGGGCAGCCCATTCCCAATCACATCAGCAGCCGGTGGTTGCAAAGGACTATGACAGCAGCTGGGAATTGCTAGCACTGAAAGGGTGTTTTGGGTACACTCCTTGGTAGCCTGAGCTGCAATGACCCTGAAAAGCAGTAGTGTGAAAGAGATTACTGCAACTCACTGTGACCTTAGGATCTCTGGATAAAAAGCACTGCCCAGCACGTTGACATCAAAGCGTTTCTCAGAGCCTACAACTAGCCCACGGTATATCAAAGTATTTTTAAACTCTAGTGATACTCACTGTTTTATGGCATTTGAAACACTAAATTGCATCTGAATTTCTGGTACATTTACTACAGACTCCAACAAATGCTCTTTATTATAAACCTGAAGCTTTCCCACTTCACAGATAATCTGTCCTATATCTAACACACCTATGAAATAACAGGCTGCAGCAGTTTCCACATTTTCTTTTTGTAATTAGCATTTTATTTGGTCTGAATAAACTTCAGAAAAGAAACACTTTCTGAGTTCTAAGTTTGCTCTATTCCTACATATTCAAATTCTCTGCTATGATGCATGGGGCATACTAAGAAGTCTATCTGATAATAAATTTACTAATGGCCAAACAAAATGTTAATTTCGGTTAAGGAGTACATTTTTCCTGAATAACTGGAAACAATGGTGTCACAAATCCACTTCTCTGTGCTTATTTCTCAAGTCTTCAAATTTATGTTATCAACTTCCAATGTCTTGTATGATATCCATAGCTTTGCAAAACATTAAACCAGTGGACTGATTTGTTTTTCATGCAATTTTCTTCACAGTTCTCCAACGTAAGTGAGAAGGGAAGAATTAAAATTGCATCAAAAAGCAAAAACAGAGAAACAGTAAATATTTTTTCTGTTATTTATGAAAATAGTATCAGGAAATATGATTCAAGACCCTAATGTTTGAAATAGGAAGCTTGTGAAATAAAGATGTACGTATATGTGGTCATCATTGAGTCTCAGCATAAGGCTGAAGAAGACAGAAATACAAAATTATAATCACTTCTCAGAGGAGACAGCTTTTGCACAGGATCAGTTACAAGACTGAGCTCAAACATCTTCATGCTTTAGCTTGCCACCTGTTGATTGAGGATAAACATACTGACACACTTCACACAGTGGCTGCAATGATATTTAAAGAATGATGTGAAATGCTCAGAGACAATAGTGGCAGAATAACAAAACAAAGTACAAAGGAAGAAAATTGCCAACGTGCGTATTGCTAAGAAAATCGGAGTTGATTTTCAGATCCCTTCAGAAAATTCTTACTCAACCACAAAATCTATGTAAATTATATGATTCCTTATTAAGGTTTAATTAGGTTTTAAAAATGGGCTCAGCAGCTAAAGAACCAAACATTCTCCCAGATGAACAATGACTAAATGGAAGCCAGTTGCAACTGCTCAAACCTGGAACGTGAGAGACCTGGTTTCAAGTCCTGGCTCTGCTGCAGACTTGCTGTATGTAGAGTAAGGCCTGGTTTGTTTGGTGATAGCGTAAACCCCATGAAATAGGATGGTAATTTTCAGACTTGTGATTATGCCCAATTAATGGTAATTATTACTGCTAAACCATCTCTTGAAAGTTTGTAATCAGCTGCTGTTAACAACGGTTTTAATATTTATCATTACAGCGTAGGCTTTTTTACACTGCATTAATGAAAATCAATGTTTAACAATAGCTGGTACCTACACCACAACCTTATTTTAAAGCTGTCTCCACATGTTAAAGAAATATAAATAACCTGCCAAAGGGACAAGGCTAGAGGGAAAAATCAGTTAAGTAAGGGTTTGTTTGAACTAGTTCTACAGCAGCACTTCACAAGGTTTGTTACCAAACAGAGCAGCTGATCCAAGCAAGTCAGAAAGTGCACATGTTCATGTTGTCAATCACATGAGTCAATTGCATGGCTCAGTGCTGCTATCTCTGCATTGGAATATCATTGCAGTCAAATTGAATTTTGGCACTAAATATAATGAAGAAATTGTTTCATGATAGCCTAGCCACTTTGCTGTAAATTATTCTCCAATTAGAAAAGAAACGGATCCAATACTCCATATTTGTGCATCAGCACTTAATCGAAAATAAAGGATATGTCATTAAAAAAGCAAATAAAAATGATATTGGAACATCTCTGATCTGAAACTGGATAATTCCTACAGTTAGAGATGTGTAAGTAATTGAGATCATAGATCTATGTGAGCAGTAATGGACTTTTAACAGTTTACTTGACAACGAATCTTCATTTAGCTGTAAAGGAAGAGTGAATCTTTCACTAAACTACAGGATTCTATGTAGAGCTGTGACTCAAACGTAGATATCTTACCTAATCTTCGGGCAGGTGAATTTATCTGTCTTATTTTCCTCTCCCTTTCAAAGCAACATTTAGCTTTTCCTCATCTTTGTCTGCATTGACTGTTTAAATGTTAGTTTATTTGGAATAGGGACTGGCTTTTACACAGACAGTCAACTATTCACTCGTGAGCTATGAAAGATACTGACATAGAAATAATGTATACTTAAACTACTACTCAGCAAATCAGTGCAATGAAGAATGATTACTGGATTTTATTTAAGTTGCAGTTTTATGACAGGGATAGCCCATTGCATGCAATCATTTTGTATCTTATGTTTGAAAAGATCTCTCTCTTCTTGCACAACAGCATCAGGAACTGTAAAGGATTATTACTTGCCTTAAGAGGTCTCACAAACTGCAAAGCACTGAGTGGTTTGTGAGTTTAGGCAAGTGTTCCTGGTCAGCAGTTCTTAAATACAGGTGATTCATGGAGCCTTATTCCACTGAATTGCAGGATAAAATACTTCAAGAATGCAACTGCTAGTGTGTATTGCAAGGAGTAAAAATGAAGAAAAGAAGAAGAAGAAGAAGAAAAAAAAGTAGCCTAAACCAGGAACAACCTTAAAGATCAGAAATCTCATCCTGTTTCAGTGGAAGTTTTTTTTTATCATGCCACCAGAGTGCTTCACAAACTTTAATGAATTAATCCTTATTGCTCTTGTGAGGAAGGAAGTATTATCCTTTGTATTACACTCACTCAAAAATTATGGACTGTAAAGCACAAGTATTGCAGTAAATTTAGTAATTTTAAAGAGTTCAAGTTTCTGACTGCTCAATTCCATGCTTAGTTTCCAGGAACGTTGTATTTTTTGCTTCACTAGGCATTATCTTCCTAAATATACCAAACACCTGATTCTTTTTCACTGAACAAGGAATCTTGATTTAAAAAGTCTTACGAAGTATAATTTTAACAATATATAACTAACATATCGATAAGTAATTCACATAGTCCTTTCTATACCTGTCTGACCACGGATCAAGAAAGAAAGAACTACTTTGTCTAATGTTGTTTTACTTTTGTGGGCTAATAATGTCCTAATAATGTCCACATTGTTCTTTTAGAGATGCATTCTTCCCCCAGGCTGTTGAGTTGGAACCGGCGTAGTTTCTATAACCGCACAGCATCCAGCGTTATTTGTAATATTTTACTCATACCTGTGCACACATTCCTCAGCTACTAGCATACAAAAGAAAATATGTCAAATCTCTTTGATCTCAGCTGTATGCCATTAAAAAAAGAAGCATTCAGTCATTAAGCTCTACATCCCCCACACTGAGAAGAGTATTAGGACTGACCCAGGCAAGTAGAAAGCTCACATTATTTTATGGAAAAAGTGCACTAGTTTGGCTGTTAGTGAACTACAATAAAACTTAACATTAACAAAATAAAAATCATAAATCCAATACCTATATATTGGCCTGTCTGTCAATATCTGACATTTTTATAATATTGACCTTAAAAAAAAATAGTCTCAAGAGTATTTTTCTTCTTTAATAACACAGTTCAGTTACTTTGGGAAGAAAATCCCAAACAAACAGTACAAACTCTATCCATTACAAAGCATTAAAGAAACTCCTACCTACAGTGAAGTCTGCCTACCTACATGCCTCTTAGTGTTGGTGCTTTACAGGAATCAGTCGTTGAGTCTCTCTCTTTCCCCCTTCTGTCAGCCATCACTTTAGTTACAGAAGGAGAGATGAGCTCTGAAATAATAAACTTTGAGTTAGCAGAAGGAATAACACAGTGCAGTCTCCTTGCTGGTCTCCTGTGTTTGCTTTCCTGCCCAAGTATTGCATGAGGATAAGGCTTGGGAGAGACAAAAAGTCTGTATGTCTAAAGGGGTAAGTGTCAGGAATTTTAAGGCCCCTCTAGAGAAAGGATATAATGGGATTCATCATATCTGAGAGTTTTTTATTAAACCTTTTTTTTTTTTTTTTCTTTTATTTTCTGGATGAGAACTGTAACCTGCTGAGCAATAGACTAGCTTTAAAGAAAAATAATTAGATTGAGCTCCTTTATACTATGAGAAAGAATTACGAATAGCAATTGTTTTAGACTTTTAAGTAATTAATTCTTTAGAGAAGAGTTGCATGGTGACCAGCTAATGGATCAGTCATAGTTCCTGCACTGCTTGTGGCATTTTTCCTTCTAAACGCCTATGCTAAAAATTAAGTTTTATTCCTTTTCTCAAACTGTCTCTATGCTAGCCATCTGCCTTTCACAGAATCACAGAATTGTCTAGGTTGGAAGAGACCTCAACATCATCGAGTCCAACCTCTGACCTAACACTAACAAGTCCTCCACTAAACCATATCAAACTTTTGCTCAGGTTTTCTCCATCACCAGAATTCTGGAAAACAACTTACTAAGGAAAACAATATCTAAGCTAGCAGAAATATTGGTTTGCCCAGGAATGAATTCTCAGACACGTTTCCTTGGGACGAATAGCAAAACCTCCCCTTTGGTAAGACCTGACCTCCTCTCCAGCACTGTGATGCACTTTATTGCCTGTGCTCGATAGGGATGTGGCAGAACACAGCAGTCTCAAAAACAGTTCCAAAGGGTACTTGTGGGTCACAAGAAGACGTGTTCTAGGTTAACTGTAGCGTTGTTTCTACAGGACCTCCTGTCAGATACCCTGAAGGCAGGAACATGACTCTTATCAGTAAGGATTAAGAACAGGATCCAGGAGGCCTTATCTAGATACATTCATGAGATAAAAATACAGGCAGCAGTGCATGGTACAGAGAGGTGTCGCTGGATGGATGTGAGGGGCTCTAAGTGTGTCACTTGAGGTGGATAGGAAGCGGAGGGTTAGGAACAGTTACGGGACATGCATCTTTCCACCAGTTTTTTGAAGTGCTGATGGAGAATACACCTCATTTTCCATTTCCCTAGGTAACTGGAGTTAAAAACAACTTCTGATCCGCACCGAATAGCCAGAACTGTTTGGGAAGGTTTGTTCTTTGGGCAAAGAAGTGTGCTCCTGGAATTCGCCTCAGCTGTACACAACTTAAGGTGTATGAAGGAGTGTGTTTGTGTTTGAGGGGGCTCAGGGGAGACCTCATTGCAACTGCCTGAGAGGAAGGTGTGGGGAGCTGGGGGTCGGCCTCTTCTCACAGGTAACTGGTGATGGGACTAGGGGGAAATGGACTAGGGACATAGGACTGGGGTAGGTTGGAAATTTGGGGACATCTCTCAGAAAGAGCCGTCAGGCGTTGGGACGGGCTGCCCAGGGAGGTGGTGGAGTCCCCGCCCCTGGGGGTGCTCAAGGAGGGGCTGGACGCGGTGCTTGGGGACACGGCTGGGTGGTGACAGTGGCGGTAGGGGGGCGGTTGGAGCAGGCGGGACTGGTGTTTTCCTCAACTTGATGCCTTTATGGCCCTGGGAAGGCACACGGTGACAATAAACAACCCCAGCCGGGCTCAGTCACACAACTTTATTCACATTTAACTTTATTCACATTTAACTTTATTCACATTGACTCCGCGATCCCCCCGCAGCTTTGCGCCACGAGCCCTGAGGGGCCGCCCGCTGCCCCGTGAGGCGAGGCCGGGCCGCATCCCCCCCCTCAGCCCCTAGCAACGCCGCCCGCGGCTACGGCGGCCGCGCGGCGCCAAACCTCCACGGCGCGCGCGCGGCGGGGCGGGGCGGGGCGGGGGCGGGGGCGGGGGCAGCTCCCCCTCCGCCAATCCGGACGCGCCGCCGCCGGCCCCGCGCGCGCCGCCGCCGCCGCCACCAGCAGCACCGCCACCGCCGCCGCCGCCGCCCAATCCCTTCCGCCGGCGGAGGGCGGGACTTCCGCCGGGAGCCGGAAGCGGGTCTCTCATGCGAGCGGGTGCGTGAGGCTCGGCTCCCAGACGTCGCGGGCCCCGCCGCCGCCGCCGCGTCCTTCCTCCTCCTCCTCCTCCTCCTCCTCCTCCTCCTCCGCTCCTTCCTCTCCTTCCTCCCCCTCCTCTTCCTCCTCCTCCTCCTCCGCGCCCCCCGCCCGCCGCCGCCCGCTGCCGGCCCCGCCCCGCGCTCCGCTTCTCCTCCTCCTCCTCCTCCTCCTCCTCCTCCTCCTCCCGGCGGCGGCGGCGGCGGCGCAGCGGCAGCCACGCACGGACAGGCCCCGGCCCGGCCCCCGCTCAGCGACACAGGGCCCCGGCGGCGGCGGCGGCGGCCGGCTGCTTCTTCTCCTCCTCCCCCCCCCTCCCCTCTCCCCTTTCCTCTCCCCTTTCCCTTCCCTTCTTCCCTTTCCCCGGCCGCTGCTGCTCTTCTCGGCGTTCCCCGGCCAGGCCCGGCCGCAGGGCGGCGGCGGCAGTGACAGGTGAGCGCCCGGCTCCTCCCCGGGAGGCCGCTGCGGGGAGCGGCGGGGCCGCCGGCACCCCCCCAACCCCCCCCCCCCCTCGCCTGCTGGGGAAGCCGCCATCTTCCCACCCGAGGCGGCTCCCGGGGGAGCGGGAAGAGGAGGAGGAGGAGGAGGAGAGGAGGAGGAAGGAGGCCGGCTCCGGGCCGTGCTGCCGCCCGGGTAGGGCCAGGCGCCGCCCCGGCTTCGCTCCCTGCGGCCCCTCGGGGGGGAGGGAAGGGGAACGGGAACGGGGGAGCCGTTGGGTTGGGGGGGTTGTGGGGGGGCTGCGAACCTCCGGGACACGGAGCCGTGACTGCACCTCTAGGAGCACCCCCGGAGCGCTTCGGCAGCGGGCACCCCGCCGGCCCCACGGGCTTTGCACGGGGGGTGCAGGGCGCAGAGCAGCGCTGGCAGCAGCAGCCGGTGCCCAAACGGCGTTTTGTCCCCCCCCCCTCCCGGAGGACGGTGTCGCCGGCTGCCTCAGCCGAGTTGTTTTCACTCTCGGTTTCAGTTTGTGCAGATGCTGGGAATTACTACATAGCTCTGTCCGCAGCTTAAGCAGATGCGCGCTTGCCAAACAATGTTGTCCAAGGTTCCTCTGCGGCAGATAAGTATAATTATTTATGTTCTGTAGGTGAGGGAATTGAGGCGAAGTGGTTAACGCTTTGCCCGTGGCCACGCAGGGAGAGTTGGTTTCAAAACCACTGTTTAAACTTGAGTCACGGTTGGGGTAAAACCCTGGGAATTCTGGCTGGCAGCGCTGCGCCTCGTCTCTGGCCTAGTTTTGTTGGCCACCCTCTGAACCCTCAATAAAATAGCAATAGGGAGCTTCCTGAAGGGCTGCCTCGGGATCGCGATCGAAAAGCTCTAATCTTTCCTGTGGCTTAATTTTTATGTAAATCAGATCAGAGTTTAAGGGACCGGATCGTTTTTAAAAAGGTCAGAGCGTGTTTTTGTGCTTTTTCTTTCAACTTGCTGGGATTTCACAACTCCAGGGTTTTGATTCTCATCTGGTAACTTTTTATCAGTTGAACTTTCACTTGTTTCCTGCTGAGCTGTAAGCAGTTCTTCAAGTTAATTCTTGAGATAGGAAACTAATCAGCTTATTCACCCCAGCAATTAGGAGGATATTGATATTTTCTGTTAGATATTGTGTGTTGTGGCGAGGGGGGAGATGACAGCGCTATGTCCTGATAAGGCAGGTATAGGAAATGGCAGGTATGTTATCCATAGCGTCTCCAAGTAATTTTATTTTCCTTATGTTGCCGTTTACATGGATGTGCTGTTTGTATAAGAAGCCCAAATTACTGCTGTGTTTAATTGATGTTCTATTCAGGCAAAAAAAAAAAAAAAAGTAATATTCCTTGTTGACAGTGAAATACCAGGTTTGGATAAATGAGTTGGTAGGAAACATTTGACCTCTTGAATGTTCCTAGACAAGTGATTGCATGTTTTCCTCATATATAATTGGGTCCTTAATTGCATGTAATGTTTGGGATTAGGCTGAGTTTTTTCCCGTGTAATTCTTTGTTTTTGTTAAGTGTTTACACACGGATGCCCTAAAGGAATGAGGGGTCAGCGTGAGCGTGTTGTACCTTGGGTGCTTTATGGCTTGCTCTGATGCCAATGCACCCACAGGAAGGTATGGCTGACTTACAGGTGATTTCTATACGTTCAGACCTGGGGCTGGAATGTAAATCTGGTTCAGTACGGGGCAAGATGGAAGATCTCTAACTGAAGGCAATCATGGGGGCTTCGGGGTTTTGACTTTTGGGTGTTTTTTTTCAGACATGGGGTAAACCATATGGGCAGTCTCCTGCTTTGATGTTGAACTTCAAGTGAAATGAACTACCTGGCCATTTCATTGAAATGCAAAAGAAATGCAGCTTGCCTCCGTGTAATCTACATGTGCCCTGGAGATCTCTTGCTGCATTTCATGCTAAGTCCCGGATCTGGCAGTGGCTTTGGCTTTAAGTTGGTTGTGAGCTTCACTGGCAGGGTAATGCAAACTTCCTTAAATATTTAGCGTGTTACCTACCCGAATGCACATGCTAGGCACAGAAAGGGCATACTCTTAACCATGGTGCGTGGCAAATCTGAAGTGACAGCTGAAAGGCAGTAAGAAAGAAGTTATAAAGAGCAGAGTAATAGGGAGTAAATGTCTTTCATTAGCTTATTTCTTTTAAACAGGTGGCTTTCTGGCCCCTCACAGTCTTGTAAGGTAATGGCTAAGCTATCCAAATGAGCACCTAGAGCACTTGATTGATGTTTTTTTGTGTCTGTGTTGGAAGGGTAGGTGTGTTCAAGGGCCCCAGCCTTACCGACCTTGAAGAGGAGCCTTCTTGTCTTGGAGATCTTCTGTGAAAGCAGGCGCAGAGGTGGCTGTGGAGGTAGCTAATGAATGCAGTGTCAAGAAGGCTGTCCCTGGCACAGAGAGAAAAAGGCAGAGGAGTCCAGGTGAAGAAGGCAAAGAAACGTGGTTTCAGGCTTTGGAAGTGCAATTTTTTGGTGGACACATTCATGTGAGAGGGGCTGCTTCATGATGGAAGATGCTCGTTCTGTCCAAAATGTGGTCTGCCAAGGATTTTGTTCCTTTAAGCATTTACTAGCAATACGACATTTTTAGACAACTTTGTGTAACTCTTAGAAGTAACTCCGTGTTTATGCTTGTGTGGAATTGGTGGTGTTACACTGACTTGGGTCTTACAACTCTCGTAGTTTGCATTCAGAATGGGCACACAGGTGCCAGGGGGAGAGGAAGGATGTTACAACATAGGACGTTGGAAGGAAGAAAATTAACCCCTCCCCTGGCAGTTTGGTAAGAGGCAATAGCATGTGGAGAGATGCGTAGAAGATGAGTAAAAGCTACTCATGTAGTAAAAGGCCCAGGAAAGGCATCTGAGCAATGCTGTTCCCTAAGCAAATCATATGCACGCTGAATCTAACTTTTTATGAGATATATCTCATTTAATCACTGCAGCTCAGACAAAATGAGAACTAGTTGGTTGGTTAGATTCTTATAAGGTCAGCAGATTAGGGAGGGGAAGATATTGTAAAACATACATTTTGGAATAATTCTTGTTTTATGTGATATCCTAAAAAAAAGGAAAACAAATAACATATTGCATCAAAAATACCCATGGAAAATGCTGTAAAGCAGAACTTCAAAGCTTTAGCTTCTGACTGCCTTTCTTATATGTGTTAAATTTAAGGCAAACCAGTATGTCGTATGTCAAATGTGAAAACAGAGCTTCTGAAGCACTTTATGAATATAAATAAATATAAATCTGAATATAAAACTCAGTGATATTTCAGCTGGTCACTAAGTCATTGGATGCTGTACAAGCTGGATAGTTGAAGCAGACCCATTTCTGTTACAGCAATCTGTTTGATTTTTTTAAGGATATACTGGTTTTGTCTGACTGGCTCACAGTAAATGAAAATTATCTTTGAAATACTGAGTTGGAGGAAGTTGTTTGACACGGAGCCTAGCCGTTGGTTTCTGTAGCACCCATTCATTTAAGTGTAGCCCAGTTCCACAGAGCAGCGTGAGAGAGAAGCAGATTCAGATAGCTGCTTCACAGCTGATATGTCAAAAGTTTTGTGATGGAGCCAAGAATGCTTTGCCTGTTTTCATCGCTCTCCCACGTTTCTGTGCTCCCTACAGGTTGCTGTTGCGTGTCCCATCCCGGGGAGAGCGGCTTCCCCTGGCCCAGGAAGGCCCAGGAAGGTGGTGCTGCGGGGCAGTGCTGCCGGGAGCGGGCTGCTTTGGAGCACTTCCATTAGGCGTGACTGTAACGCGGGGTAATTTGGAGATTAGGATAGCCGTGACAGCGTTGTGTGATGCGTGCTGCTGCTGCAGGTATTTTGTGTCTGGCTATGTGTTTCAGGAACAGCAATTAACTCCAAAATTGGAAGTCTGACGGGGTTGCTAATATGTGGCCAGCTACTTAGCCTAGAACATTGCAGGGAATTGGGGAAACGCTGTTTTGACGCCCTGATGAATCACCGATTTCTTTGAGCCTTAATCTTTTCTACCACTCATTTACTGTGGAGGGCTGGGCTATGCATATTCTGGATCCTGTCAGTCCAGCTCCTTAATGGGTAGCTGAGTGATGTAATACCAAAGGAATCACTCGTTCATAAGCTCAATGGATTGCCGCCTCTGCGCTTCCAGCAGCTCTTGGTGCTCGCATCAGGCTGTTGGCATGTAAGGAGCTGGTGGCCCGGGACTGTATCCTACAGCGGAGGTTTATTCTGGATTGCCTCTATGTGCTCACAGGCATCTCCCATTTGGTACACATGTGCTTCAGGTCGCAGGAGCTGTGCACGAGGTTCAGTTCAGTTCTGGTGCACGCTGACATCGATGCGTCCGTCTGGCGTGGTGGCCTATAATGAATGGGACCCAGAACTGTGTTGTCTCTTAAGGACATCTTCCTAAAAGTCTCTACCACTACTAAAACTGCACCCAGACAGCAGTGTAACAACTTCAGAGAGACACCTGCAGCTGCTGTCAGCAGTTCACACAGAACTTAGGAATGTCATGTTTGGAGCGAGCTGCAGAACGTAGTTATTTTATCTGAGGCTGGCTCTTCAGGCTGTGCTGGGCTGGTTGCAAGTCATTTTAAGTGCTGGATCTCTAAACTCTGAGATTTCCCACGTTTTCTTGCATGAGTATCACGTATTTTCTCTTTGCTTAGATTAATTCTCCTTCACTTTCATACTGGTTCCTCCCTGGTAGCCTCCTTAAATCAGCAGTGATGGGGAAGTATTGATGCTTTATCGACAGTATTCATAAGATAGATTCCAGCCCCAGTGAGGGGGTTACAGGCTTGCTTGACAGAATTGTAGTCTGCTGTTATTGCCTGGAAGTGTTTCTTGGTATTTCTCTGCAGCCTTGACATCCTGCTTCTATTTCCAAGTATTTTATTGTCACAGGGTGTCAGGGATCTGACAGGGAGTCTCGAGAAACAAAATGTTACCCAAATAGCAATTGTGTAGAGGAAAAAAATATTAACTGTTTGATAAAACTCACCTGTCGGAAACTTGGTGAAATGCTTGAGCAGCTTACAGTGCAGCCCGGTGCCAGCCTTACGGGTTTGTTTGCTGTCAGTGCTGGTATGCAGAAGCATACTTTTACAGGTTGTGATGCTGTCCCAGGTTGCCCCACAACAGAGCCTTACTCTGACTGTTGTTCAAACAAGGAACTGGTGAATCAACAGGCCAATGTCCAAAGCAGCTTGCTTTTTCATACCCTGACTGGAGGTTTCTGCTCAAATCTTTTGATGTGTTCAGCTGCCTTCTGACTCGTGTTCCGGGAGTTGGAAAAAACAGAGCAAAACTGCGTGGAGCATCAGGGCACAGCTACTTTGGGCACTGAGGATGAGAGCTTAGGAAAGAGCTGCCTGTACGTGCAGAATTCGCCATCTGAGCTCGGAGTTTCATTCCCATTCGGTGTTGTTGCCACCTGCTAGATAGGGACAGAAAATGATCAACATGTTGCTGTTTAAAGCAGCAAGGCAAACAATTTGGGCAAAATAGCACTGCCTCTGTTGGAGCGCCTCCAAGATCTTAGGTCTGTATTCCTCTTCCTGCCTAAAGCTTGTCCGATTTTTTCTAAATACCCATTTGTAAGACTTAGCAGGGATTCTCTTTACCAACCTGTTGCAATTTAGGTTACAATGCGCTTTGTTACAGTTATAATTTTCTTAATTGATGCCTTGTGTTTTAACTGCTTGAATTCAAGATATCAGTGGAATTTTTAGGAGGGTCTGTGCCTCGGGTATTTTGATTCGCGTGAAAGTGTTACTGTCCTTAAACCCAAGCTCCAGTGCTGGAACAGTCCATCCTTTAACAGTGAGTCAAAACCTGAATTACCAGTAGTTTTGATTACAGTGATACTCTGAAAAGGTGGGGTGCTCTAACTTTGAACCCAGCAGGTGATAGGCTTTCATGCAGTGTTTTAAAAGTAAGCAAAAGTTGCTTCTGATTTCAGTGAGGCTCGTAATGGAGGATGGTAGCTTCTTTCAAAAGAGGAAGTAATGCTAAAATGACTGGATTATTTGGGTTAAATTCTATTTCTGGCAAAGAGGTTAATGAAATAATTGGCAAAAACATCAGCTTCCTCTTTGTATTACAAAGCCTTAAAGTTAAATGACGCTTCTTCAGCAGGTAGCTTCATTTCGCTTTAGGTTTGCTCCTGAGCATGTCTCAAAACTTAAACTAACATATTTTAGGTAAATGAATGCCTTTCAAGTCACCTGAAAACAAACAAACCCCAAAGCCAGAGGGAAGCTCGGCCTGGGTTGTATGTTTTGCAGAACAGCTGTTTATTAAAATAACCCTTGCATCCTCAAGGATTGTTGTAAACGTTCCTGTTGGAAGAAAACTTGTATTGCACCTTCTAGTACTGTAATTGTCAATGTTTTATTTGGTTCCACATACGCCTCCCGCCTGGACTTCTAAGCAGGTATAGACCCTTTTCTTTTTAACTTTTCCCAGACTCTTCTGACCAAAGCTGTGCTGTGAGAGCACCGCAGCAGCTGTCCCGTTGGCACACCAAATCTGTTCGGGAGCCCTAGATCTGCTTGCATATGAATCCAAACTCCTTGCTTTAAGATTTCGCCTTCCCTGAATTAGGCGTTCATTATGCGTTTCAAGAATGTGATGATAAAGAACTTAAGCACAGCTTCAAAGCTTATTTGCTGTCTTATTTTTTTTTTTGTGTGTGCTTTGAATTGTTCTTTAAGTGCCCTAGAAGCTCTTAATGCAGTGTTTGACCTCCACTTCCTTAAGCACAGCGCTGATTGCAGACTTGAAACGTGAAATCCAAATAAAAGCAATATGGCTATTCGAGGATGATAAGCCTTTTAAGACATGTAAAAGAACGTCAGACTTGTAACCTCACCCTTGGAACTACCCTAAATATTAACCTCAGTGCTTCAAGCGATGTTTTCACGCTTTCATCACGACAAGCTGCATCTTCCTCTGCAAATTTCTGGGCTTTTCTAGAAATCAGCAGATCTGTAAGGAACAGTCATTTCCTTTACCTTGGGGAACTGCGCTGCCTGGAGTCACCGACAGATTTTTAGCGTTGTGTGTGTCTGTTGGCAACTTTCTGGTTAGCAGCACAGAGAGTATGCGGAAAACTAAAGGATCGTGTTGGTAAATCAGGAGGAGGAACATCCTGTAGTTGAAACAAGGAAGTTCGTTGTTCCCAGCATTGCTAAACTGCCTCTCTTCATGCACAGCGCCTAGCTTGTTTCCTCTAAGTAAGTGCTGAAGCAGTTGGTCCTCTGTCATGTGTCATCTCCTGAAGGTTTAGCTGCTTTGAAGAATTCAGAAAGGCCCAGTAGCTGCTGCATCCGAGCTTTAAACGCGTGCAGCTGCTAGCAAGGTACTACAGGCGCTGCAGTTGTTTTGTGAAATAAACAATTTATAAAACCGCGGGTCCGTTTATGGTGAGGCTGCCCTGCCGAGGTGCTGGGGAGGGTGGGAGCCAGCAAGGTTCAGAATCGTACATTTTCCAGTCCACATTGGGAATCGGCCTCGATGCTAAACTGAAAATTGCCTCTCATGACAAAAGTGCGACCGTTTCTGTAAACTTCCCTGCTGCACGTGAGCTCTTAGCATAGCTCGTTGCTGCTTCCTTCAGTTGTGGAATAGGAAGATTAATCTCTCCCACTTCCCTTCAGCAGATAGCTTAAAAGAAAAAATAACCCTCAATTAAATGAGAGCAAGGCAGCTATGTTTGGAGGGAAGATGAGCAAGGAAAATACATTATTATGCATGATAGTATCTTTGCATAGTAATTTTTCAGCTGTGCATGAGAAGATACGATCGAACAAGACAGACGTAGGATCCTGAGTGCCCCAGTAAGCTCACCTGCTGCAAATAAGGTGTGTCAAAGTGAAGAACTGTAGGTTACAGGGAAAATACCTGAGAAGCCTTTCACGTGGCTTTTTCAGATAGTCACATTGAGCTCCTCACCAGGGTGTTGCCTGTGGGAAGGAGTAACTTGGGCTAAAGGGGAGTGCAAGTTCTTGTAAAGTTTCTCTGCTAAGTAAATGGGAGTTTAAGTTACCATCCGGCGTTCTGCAAACGCCTATTTAGAACCAGTCCAGAAATGAAAATAACAGTATTTTATGAAATCCCTAGCCACTAGCGGAGAGCAGCTCCTGCCGCATCTACTCCAGGTCAAGCTGTAATTTTCTTCCCAGCTCGGCTCCCGGCTGCCAGTCAGTTGTCGTGGTCTTCTGCTTTCTGTGTGCACAGAGGCGTTGAGCAACTGTCAGTTCATGTGACCTCAGCGCGGATGAGCAAAGTGGATGATAGAAGCTGATGAGGAATTAAATGAGGTTTCGCATTTGATGGCACTAAACTTCGGAAGTGTATTTTTGTGACGCTTTCCTAACGTTTGCATTAAACAAAAAAATAATTTCTGCATCAGTGAACAGTGGTACGACACGAAAAGGCTGGGTTTGGTAGGTGTCAACATATCTGAAGTTGTTGAGAAGCTTTAGCTTTTAGAGAAGGATGCATTTAGCCTGTAAAAGATCCCACCAAAGCATCTGCAGTATTTTTGTAGTAGGTAAACAATTTTAGCAGTTGGAAGTATTTCTGTTATTAAAAGTACCAATGCATTTTATTTGTTTTGCTTCATTTTTTGCAAATAAGTATTTGCAGATGTGAATCCCAGCACTCCGGGCACCGTGCAGACACTGGCTGATGCCTCGTGGTGTAACAGGTGAATGCGGATGGATGGGAGCATCACGAGAAACCATTGAGTAGTGTGTGAGTACAGCCTGTGATGCCTGGGCTTTGATGAAAGCCTCATCGGTGGACTTCTCTTGTCTGCGTGTCCAGATACTCAAAAAATCTCGTGGAAGGAGGGAGCTTCCACCATGTTTTATAGCTGCTTTTAATCCACGTTGGGCAGAAATGGTTTTTATTTGCTAGTTTTGGCTGTGGTATAGGTGGGCTGTCTTAAAGGACTATTTGCCAAGTTAGCCTCCCTCTGTGGTTAGGCTCCTTTAACGTGTTTGGTCTCCATCCTACGCCTTGGAAGCAGAGGTGCTGCTTTATAGGTGAGTAACAGCAGCAGAGAGAGATGGGCCTGGCCTGTTAACTTCATTGAGAGCAGCAGTGCTGGGTTAGCAGAGCTCTGCTGGTGGAGACGGCTTCTTGGGGAGCAGGAGGAAAGGAACATGAACGGCATCGGTTGTTCAGCTTGGGCTCTGTCTCCTCTGCTGGTGGTGCCAGAAGTAGCAGTGCGTGTGTGCAAGCAATCCCTGGGCAGGTCTCTGGTCAGCTCCTGGTGGGAAGGAGCTCGCTCAAATCTGTTCCATCTCTGCTCTCGCTGCTGATCGCTGTCCTGGATAAATCAGAAGGGAGAGCGGGGCTGGGAGGCAGGGTAGAGGTCAAACACTTATGAACCAAACTGAGGGCAAGTGAGGGAGTGTTTGAGTGGGAAATGAAGTACTTTCAGGTACTTCACGAGTCTGACATTCAAGCACTTCATTTATCTCTTTCCTGAGAAAGAAATAAGACTTCTCTCTCCTTGAGTGTGAGATGTCTTCTGCTTTTGGTAGGCCTTGGTCATGAGCTTAGTACTGGGGGTTCTCCAGCTGAAACCATCAGCTGGTACTTTTCTATCTGGTTACTCCAGAGGATGGCTTTGAGGAGCGCTGTGATGTAGCTGCTTCATGCCGAGGTGGCATTCCTCCTGTCTCTGCAAAATTGTCACGGCGTGGCTGAGCTACTGACAAATTGAACTCTGCCGTTTGAGGGTTGCTGAAATAACGCACAATAGGAGAGTGAAGAGTTTATTTTAATTAGGTCTGGAATGTTTTTGAAATCGTCATCTGATAAAAAAAAATACCCTATCTGACATGCAGTCGTGATAATGGAAATAAAATATGCGTCTGTATGGATAACCTGCAGGGTGTGTGCTGTTAGTCCACTTAAGGTGAAGAAAACAAGCTTGTGGCTTCGTGATGGATGTGCTGCATGCAGCAACTCCGGTTAATTAATACTTTGGGGTTTATAATGTTATGTGCTTCAGTCTGCAAGCAGGAAAGTGCTGCTTCAGATCTGAAAATTGAGAACAAGCTGTAAGCAAACTGAAACTGCTCCTGACACAATGTCACTTGTCTTTGGGGCACGTGGTGTTCTTATCAGGCACGAAAGCTTCTTCCCAGTAGGTTATTCCTGATCCGGTGGGTGTTCCTAGTGTCCTTAAACGGCAGGACCTCCTAGCTTACATACCATGAAGTGCATGGTGTGTTGTGTTACGAGGAGGACGTGTTCCACGGGTCTGTTACTCTTCTTGGAGTGATGTTCAGGTGTGTACAGGATAGTATCTGCATGTAAACCTTTCTTGGTGTGCAAGAGGACAGCAGAAATGGCGATCCTGTTTGGTAAAGGGATTTCCTTTTAAGTGTGTGTATTTGAAATCCAGCACTTGGAAGGCTGGACTTGAAAATGATAACCGGGACTGTTGGCTGGTCAGGGTCATCCCCTCACCTCCCGTGTGCTGTCACGCTTTCTTTTTACTGTCTGGGATTGAGTGGGTGCAAAAGGCTCTAAATTTCTGCCCTTCCCCCTCTTTCTCTTGCTGGCGACTGCCAGACCTTCCCATATACCTCTGCACAGAGCACTAACTCACTAGCATCAGGTTTCTTTGGTAATCTGTCACCTTTGTTCAGTGACTTATTGCTCGGTATCTCTTGGACAGCTAATTACTGTTAACGATCTGAATTTCTAGACCTGCAGAGTAATCAGTTCTCCGCGCAGCGCCATTGCCCATGTCTGTGTGCGAGTCGGGATCAGGAAGCTTAGCACGGGATGAGATTGCAAATTACTCAGGAAACCCAGCACAGAAATGTCTGGTAGGTCTTGAAATCAGGAGACTCGGTGTTCCCTTCACACAGCAAAGTTAACTCGTGCTCTTGAAATTTGGACCGTGCTTAGAGGAGCAGCTGCACCTGAAGAGATCGCTACTGAAACTGTGGAATAGTTTTGGAAACTATCAGCTGCTTAAAGAACAGAAACAACAAAAACTTGGGGAGCGGAGGCAGCAGCTCGAAACCCTCAGAACAAGCGTTTGCTGTTGCAGAATGTTTTTAAAAGGAGTACAGCATTAAAATGTCCTTCTGGTGCCGTGTCTGGTTCTGACGTGGTGCCACATGGGTTTTAAAAGGCCTCGCATCTGCCAAGTGAGTACCAGGTGTGGGCTCACCTGCTGTGTGTGTGTACGTGTTCCTCGTCAAAACCCCAATTCCTGCGTTGTTCTTGGTGCTTCCCGGGGAGTGCTCGGGCACGGGCAATTTTCTTGTCAGGAAGGAAAAATGAAGAAAATCCGCTGGTACTTCTGAGGTTTTGTGAAACCTCACCTCCCGGTAGTCGTGCTGGCACTTGCCCTGGCTGCGCGCATGTTTGGAAGCCTTCAGCTGGCAGGCGCTGATAACGTCTGGGCATGTGGTCAAACTAGGTGAAACTTTCAACTTTTCCCCCTACTGGGGAGTTAATTAGCAGTTAAACAAATCGGGAGCCGTGTGCTGATTTTTAAAGCAGTGGTGTATTCAATATTTAACTTCTGCGGACACACGCTGTGACTAAATATTTATGTCGTGTCAGCTTTTTAATTGCTGTTGGGTAACACGGAGTTTACAACTTCTGTAGACGTGATGGTGATTGCACAGATTGCCGCTGACAAATGGGCCTTTTTGTGTTGCGGGGCTTTTTAATGTCCACTGTGGTAACGTAACCACCTCGTAGTGTATCTCCTTTTAAATAACACTGCCCTTTGAATGATGCATTGCTTCTCCCATCTGCTGCTCGGAGATTGATTTCCCGTTTTGAAAGGAAAGATGGGATCCTGACATCTACGTAGGAGCTGTGTCATGGACTCTCTGTGAGGACCCTCACAACGACGGAGCTTTCTGGGGTTATTTATCTTCAAAACGGTAACGCTGGTCCCATGCAGGGGGATGATGGTGCTGCTCTGGCATTAACAGCTGGAATCTTTCTTTGGAAGTCTTTTAAAACAGTCCTCTGATTAAAAATGGCAGGCTCCAGTTTGTAATGTTTTTCAACGCTGAGACGGAGGGAAACCTGCAGCCACTAAGGAGCTGGATTCACCAGGTCTTCTTGGTGCTCTATAAGCAACTGTACTTGAGGTGAGAATGGAATATGTCAGGAATTGACCACGTATTGCTTGGGTACATTCATGAGACAAGTAAGAAAACAAAAATAAGCTTAAACAGGAGGTGATGTTTTAAAGTGGGGATGTACCTCTGGAAGAGGCGTGTGTTGTTTCTCCTGTCAACTCTGAAGTCCTAAGTAATTTTGTAAAACTAAGTGCTGTTCAGACCCTCCTAGCTCATAGAAATATAAGACAGTGTCATGGCAAATTAGGAACGTGATTTTGGAGGTTAAATACTGTTTTTCCATCTTTTGTTAATACCTGCCTTCTGTATTAAAGCCAGTCGAGGAGGTGATACTGCTCTGTAGCTAACCCAGCGATCGGTATGTTTCAGGTGTTTCTTGCTGCAAGAAATCAGTGATGTGATGTGTTTGGCAGGTGCTGGAGCTCTTTCCAGAGGTGGAGTCAGTGGTAGTTGTGATTACTTCTCCTGATCCTCATGGATGCTCTCAGGAGGGTGTGAAAGGCGGTGAGAAAGTCTGCTGGGTGACTGGAAGGAGGGCTTTGGCCAGCAACTGGCAGGTTGTTGTGAGGCGTAAGTTGAGAACTGCACCTCTGTTTTGAAAACATTTAATGCTTTCTCATGTTCCTGGAAGGGTATTTCTGCATTATTAGCCGTGTGAAAAGTTTATCTTCATCTGTGTTTAAAGTTTTGAAAATGTTTGTGAGGAAGAGTTGTTCACGCAGCCGGGCTCAAATCTGTTTTTGTTTTTTTTTTTTTGCCTGCTGGAAGAGCAGTGAAAAGATCTTTTATTCTAGCGAGCTTTTTTGTTTTATGGTGTTGCTGTTTGCAGTGTGAAAGTTAGTTGTCAGCACTTGCATTTGTAAATCTCTTTTTAAGGGCTGATTACACTGGGCTGAAAGTTGGCAGGCAAGATCTCAGCCCTAGAGCATTGTTGTGGGTTTTGCATGTTTTTAAATAACAGATCTATCTGACTGGCCTGATTGAGGGAATGCATGCTGCTACTCATACCTTTGTAACTCTAGGCAGCAAAACAGCCTCCGTAACAGCGTGCTTTGAATATGAATTAGAGAAATTAGAGACGGCTAATGGAAGCAGAGGTGTGGGGGGATCGGGAGCTGCACTCCGGGGAGGTTTTGGGGGATTTGAGGGGGCGCAGCAGTGGCTGTGGAACCACTCAGTAGATGTCTTGGGAGATGTTGGCAAGGTTGTGGTGGATGTGGATGTGGTGTGTTTGTGTATAAATACCTTCAGAGGGTTGAACATTAACTCTGCCAGCTCTGTAAGATGCCTCAGCCCGAGCTAATGGGCGGTGTAAAGGTTAGCCTGCTGTTGGCACTGCGCTGCCACGCACGTGTGGCTGGTATGAGCGCAGCCCCAGCTGCGGTTGGCCTGGCACCCAGACAGCAGCGATGGCGTGGCTGTGAGCACTGCCTCTGTAGGTGTCCCGTGGACGCTGTGGGATCTTCTGGAATGACACCCCTTACAACAAGGGGCATGCAGCTCTGTAGAGAATCCCATCCACAGCTTTTCAGAAAACTGGGTGAAGATGCTTGTGGTGGTTCGGAGGGAGAGCAGTTCAGCAGAGGCTGCAGTGCCTGCTGTCGGTGTGGCTCAGTCCCTGCTGAGAATATTCTTGTAGCTCCTCAGATTAAGCGCTGCTACCGGGTGCCTACAGGGACAGGTTCTGTACGTGTACCCGTAAAGAGTTACTGCACTTGTGTCTTTGCTCTAATGAGAAAACAGCCGTGTTAATGCACAGCTCCCCTTCCTGTTGCAATTACCAGCCTAGCAGACCAGGTAGTGTTACAGTTCGGGGAGTAATCAGGACTTCATGGCTGAATGTTCTGGGAATTTTGTTATTGCTGTTTTTAAAGAAATAGGTTTTCACCTGTATTTTAATCTTTTGGGGTTAAGTGTCCTGCCTGCTTACAAACCAAGTCCAAACCGCTGTGAAGAAGCTGAGGTAAAAGCCATTCAGCTTCTCTTGGGTTAGGCAATTCTGAAAATGAGTATTTGCATGTCTCGAGTTCGTTTGCTCTTCACATAATACACCTGATGTTGTTCAGCTTGACTCACTGTGGGGATCAAAAGGCAAGGCAGAAGGAAAAGTAATGATGTAGTGTACATATTTACAGAATTGAAATGATATGGAAGATTGAAATCGTAATGGGGTACTTCCAAATCAAATCATAAATCCAGCCATTCTGCAGGCTGCATGGCAAGGCAGAACTTGTGGAAGACGTGGATTTCTTTGTGAATCTGCTTCCTATAGACTGAGAACATTATTTAAAAGATTGCATGCCTATGAAGACTTTTCTTGTGTTTTTAAATAATTTGAGTTAAAAAATACCTCTGACAGCTCGGTGTTGTGCCATAGGGAATGCTCTCTCTGTCCCAAAGTGCTCTGCTGACCTGCGTTTTTCTCGTCTCCTACTTGTGGCAGTATGTATTTACACAAAGATATGGTTTAGCATTCAGTGAGCCAGTGTGTCTGTTAAAGTGGTGGGCAAGTTAGCTGCTTAATGGAATTAAAAACTTGATTGCTGTATTAAAATGCCACGTCAAACTTGTGAATTTGACCATTAAACTACAAGAGGGAATAAACTCTAAGCTATAAATGCTTATCTGGAGTTGCTGGCACTATCAAATACTGGCTGGTTCTGTAAATAAGTTTGTGTGCAAAGGTATTTATAACAATATCAGTATTAATGAATAGCATGCTAAAAGCATCCTGGAAGTAGCCTTTAACATCTGGTGATGTTTTTTTCTTTTAATTCCTATTTTTTTTTCCTTCTCTGTGAAATAACGCTGCTTTTTTCCACAAGCACTGTGTTCTCTGACATGACAGTCGTGGCAGCTGCTGTCATGCAGCCTTTATGCTTTAAGAGCCTGGTGAGTGGAAACTGTGGTGAAGTTCATGCATGTAACTTTTCCAGAACAGCCCAGCACGTGAAGTTGTATTGAAGCACAGCAGAACAGATGGGATTTTGCAGCAGAGCACTTGCCATGCCGCAGACTTCAAGCAGTGTGGGCTACTCAAGGAAGAAGACTGCAGGATCTTTCAGTGTGGTTTATGCATTTGTAGAAAGGCAGTAGCTGGGCGTTGTTAAAAGCATAGGACTTAAACGGTGGGTTGAACATCCTCTTAAAACAGATTATAATAATGTTTTATTTGGTTTGAGAAACATTTTGATCCTTAATGATGGAAATGTGACAACAAAAATGCAAACCCGTACATTTATTGATATAACTTCTCATGAGGTCAGTGGATTTGTTGTGATGTCTATCACAACAAATATGTGCGCTAATGAGAATAATTATTAGTCTGAGCAATCCAAACAAAGTTACCTAGAGCTTCAATCTAGGCCTAGTCTGCGATAAGGGTCTTGTGTAATCTCATCTGAAGGGCTTTTGAAAAGCAACAGAGTGGTGCACTGTTGTTCTTCCAACTTCAGATTGCTTGGGCAAGCCACCAGTAATGTGAACATTGCAGGCATCTGTTATCTATCAGCTGGCTGACAACTAGTCTACCCTCAGCCTAAATTAATGATTTAGCTGAATATTTTGTGCTTGATGGCCAGTCAGCAAATGCTTTAAAGAGCATATGTGTAGTGGAACTTTACTCTTGTTTGTTAGAATCACATGTTCCTGGCTGTTCTCCTTCCACAATCGACGGATTTACAAAGTGCTGGCGCTTACGCGACATACTGGAGGGTGGAAGAGGTGGCGGTGTGACTGGGGACGTGCTGAGCCTAGGAGGGAAATGAGGAGCTGTGAGATCAGCAGGTGACATGGAGGGATTTGGGAATTGATTTGGGAATCGCCGTGCAGAGGAGATAATGTCATTACTGACTGAAATACAGTAGTGCTTCTGTAGGGCTTAGCTTGTGGCTGAGGACTAATGTGCATGCTTGAAAAGCATAATAAGTTTTGTGCTGTTCTTATGTTTAAAAAAAAAAAAATCCAAATTTTTAAAGAAAATGGTTTTAGCCTCTGGAAGTTAACAGGAGCTTCCAGCAAGAAGCTTGGACACCTGCAGGGTTACTGTGCATACAGCTTCCCATGCGGGGTTTGGACGATGTAGAATCGTGCTACTTACCAGCTTTTGAAGAATGGTTTTCATCCTGAGGATGACTTTTGTTTATTTCATAAAAGACAAGCATCCCAAATTAATTCCAGGCTTTCTCATATGTAGGCTCTGCGTATGTTTGTATGTGTGGGACAGCATGGTTTATTTCCTCTGTTTGCTTTTCGTGTCAAACTCATTTCTCCTGTACTTGAATAGCTTTTAGTCCAAGAGCATTCAAAAAAAAACAACTTCTGGGTGTTTTAACAGTGACACAGTGCATGTGTTTTTGTTGAAAACATTTGCTTTTTTTATGTCGACTTTACACCAATAGCACGAAACTACGTTCAAGTGTTCATCTAAGCTGAATGTTTACTCCTGCCCAGGATGTCAGTTTTTCTTCAACAGCTTTGGCAAGACAACTTCTCTTCTGAATGACTGGTGTACAGACACATGGATCAGTTTGTCCCTTACGTAGATTAATATTATGATTGCACTTCAAAATTTTGGAACTTATCAAATTGTATGAAAGACTTAATCCTTTCAGAATATAATGGAAAAAAGGGATTCCACAGAAGGCCGCAAAGGCATAGATTGACAGGGATACTCTTTTTTAACTCCGATCTTTAGGTGTGAAGATACCACAAAAGCAGCTAAGGAGTGGAATCATACTGTTATCTTCCCTGTGCTGCAAAATTGTAATTTCTGGGTGCATATGTAAACCAAAAAGCATATTAGAAGTTGTTTGTAGTCCTTAGAGAAACAAAAAAAAAAAAGTTACCCTGCTTTACTTCCCAGTATTTACTTTTTGAAACTTGATTTAAATGAACCTTTTCTTTCCTTATCAACCAGGTGTTGTTTAAAATAACAATATTAAGTCATAGTCTCGAATTTCAAAGCTAAGCCACTCAGACGTTCAGCTCTCCTCAGTTTTCCACTTGTCTAATCAAATAAAATAACATTTTAGGATGATGGAGCAGAACAACTTGTTGAGCGTCACTAATAGAGCAGAAGTGTTGTAACACGCTTCTTGCAGTTGGCGAAGATTAAGTGACTGTCAGAGTAGCTGGAGAAGACAAAGGTTGGTTTGTGACTAGAATGCTTCTTAATGAGTAAGCCTACCAAGTGGTGTAAAAAAGTCATAGTTTGAAAACCACTCTGAATAATGAAGGTGAGAATGAAATGAAACTTCCCCACGGAATTTCCCTGCCCGGTGCGATGGCAAGTGTTGTGTGTGCTATTCATCTGCACTCCCAGGGCTGGCAGCTCCTGGAAGCTGGGCGCGTTTACGAGGTTGCTGTACCCGTGCCTGCTGCCCTAACATTTTCCCTGAACCCATAATGAGTGCGTCGTGGGGAAGTTCTTTGGGCTTTTGGTCTGAATCAGCACGGCACATCAGGAATGGCTACGAAATCGCAGCAATTTCAACCACTGCTTAGAGAATCTTTTGTCTTTGTCTTTCCACAGCTTCCAAAGGTGACCAGTAAAGTTCTCTCTGAGCAGCCAAAAAGCAGACA
This sequence comes from Anas acuta, assembly GCF_963932015.1. NCBI lineage: Eukaryota > Metazoa > Chordata > Aves > Anseriformes > Anatidae > Anas > Anas acuta. Next base: position 11,294,188 of record NC_088980.1, on the reverse strand, counting down.
GCTCATGACTTCTGATCAGGACACTAAAGTTGTGGCTGAACCGCAGGTGCAGCAAGTACAAGAAGTTAAAGACGGTTCTCATCTAGTAAGTATTGTAATTACGCATTCCCATCACGTAAGTGTTGCATGAAGCAGGTTTTGTAGTATTTCTTAAAACAATCTGAGATATAACTTTGATTAAAAGACGACAGTGGGCTATGGTAATATTGTAGCATAAAATCCTAGAACAGAGTTATTGAAGGTGGCTACGTCTCCGTACCTGGTAAGAGCCTTAAATTTTAATCAACCCTACAGAGAATATAAACAAACTCATGTTTCACTCTGTAAGGTACAGGGCTTTGTAGCCTATACAGGAATTGTACTGCCAGTCTTGACTTGGGTTCTGGCTCACAGATTAACTAACATGTAGCAAATGCACTTGTCCTGTATCTACAACTGAAAAAAACATAAACCCTTAAAAATAGGAAATTGCCTCCTATAATAGGAGTTTTGCCAAATGGCATGTGCTTTGGTGTTGCTGTGCAGCATCCAGTAAGCTGCTTTATGGGATGCTTTTTGGCAGGTAATACAGTGTATAGCACTCTGTGAATATATGTTGCAGTAAATGTTACAGATGTTTTCAAGTAGGTTGATTTGTGTATAAGCTTTACTTTTAATGTTATGTTTTCATCTTTGATAGTTAATTGTGTGTTGGGAGGAATGTTTTCTCTTGGAACATCTTGAAGGGTTTGGTTTCACTGCATATTCTGCTAGGCACTTAATCTGCACTGTGCATTAATGGATGCTTGCTGCTTAAACTGACTTTGCAGCAAGCACTAAGAAATGTTTTCTAATACACTTCAGACTTGTGTTTTGCTTAACTAATGGAGCTGATATTCTGTATGCTGTGCCCCCTTACCCCCCGCAAAAAAAAAATATTGGCTATTCTGGGATCTCTTACCTGTCTTACCTTTCTTAGACGTAAATTTCTTCTATTTGACAGTAGAGGTGTAAGTTGAGCCTATTTTTGTGCCAAAAAAAAAAATTGAACTTTTTTTGGTTATTCAGGTTCTTAATTCCAAGAAGCCCTTGAAGTTCTGAAAGCTATTTTGCCACGTGCTTCAATGTGTAAGCTTGAGTAAGAGAGTATCTGCCACAAACTTGCAACTTTCAGTGCACTTTTAACAAGTGCATTAGTATTACAGGTGGTTTGGTGGTAGTTCTGGTAATTTGGTATTCTTAAAAGTTTATAAAGCTACATGTAAACTTGGATCTAAATCTCAATTTCAGTTCTTTCATGCTTGGAGAAAGACTAATTGTTTCTTGCAGTTTCAGGAAAACTGCTCAGTTTCTTAGCAGAAGACGAATCCATTATTTTAATATTCTTATGGATATCTCGGAATCTATCCGTAGAGCTATAATGCATTTCAAATAACTTATTATTTTGAGAGGAAAGCTTTTCCTTTTCTGAATAGTTTATTCCCAAAAAATGGGTTCTGTGGTTTTCAAGTTTTTTCTTTTTTTTAAATTGTGCTATTCTCCTATATGCACAATATCACAAGGTTTTGTTATATCAGAATTCTTGTTGATACACGTTGTCATGTTTTTAAAGGAGGTGTCTTTCATAGCAGTATACATGCATGTGTGTGTTTTGCCACTGTTTCAGAACTTCATTTCCAAGTTTTTCAAATTGTCATTTGCAAGCTATAACAATGTTATAGTTTGAGTAAAACTTCCGAAGACAGTCTTATCTCTCCAAGGGTGTGGTAGATAAAAAGGAGAAAAACTTCTGACGTTGTGATTCTATTACATTTAGCAAGTGCATGCTACAAGTTCAGTGAAGTTGCCCTCTGACCTCAAAATAAACAAACAAGGAACAGCAGGCAAGGCTTTCTCTTAGCTTGCATAGAGGTATAGTTTAATCATAGAATCATAGAATGTCCAAGGTTGGAAGGGGCTCACAAGGATCATCAAGTCCAACTCCTGGCTCCATGCAGGACCACCCAAAAATCAGATCATGTCTGAGAGCATTGTCTGAATGCTTCTTGAACTCCAGCAGCTCAGTGCGGTGACCTGGGGAGCTCGTCCCAGTGCCCGACCACCTCTGGGTGCAGAACCTTTCCCTAACCCCCAGCCTGACCCTCCCCTGTCCCAGCTCCATGCTGTCCCCTCGGGTCCTGTCGCTGTCCCCAGAGAGCAGAGCTCAGCGCCTGCCCCTCCGCTCCCCTCCTGAGGGAGCTGCAGGCCGCCATGAGGCCTCCCCTTGGCCTGCTCTGCTTGGGGCTGAACAAACCCAGGGGCCTCAGCCACTCCATATATTTTCCCCTCCAGACCCTTTACCATCTTTGTAGCCCTTGTTTGAACAGTTTAACTTTTAATGTTGAGGTGCCCAGAACTGCACACAGTGCTCAAGGTGAGGCCGCACCAGCTCAAACCAGAGCAGTATAATCCCTTCCCTCAACCACCTGGCCATGCTGTGCCTGATGCACCTAGGGTGCAGCTGGCCTTGTTGGCTTCTAGGGCACACTGCTGGCTCATACTGATCTCACCATCGACCAAAACTCCCAGATAGATCCCTTTCCACAGGGCTGATACATGTCTTTGGTGATCCACTCTCCACTGTGTATTTGATGTGAAGCCATATTGCCATGGTATCTGGCAAGATTTCTAGGAGTCCTTTTTAATACCTTTAAAAGAAATTTGCTGAATTACATTCACTAGCTAATTTGGCTATGCTGTTTTACGAGGATCAGGTGATACTTAGTCTGAGTGTTTTTCCTGCACTTCAGGAGGAAAGCTGCAGAATTTCTATTGGGAATTTTCATGCAGCTCTTTAGATTCTGGAAAAATACCTCCCCAGAGGGAATATATAATGTATTTGTTATTGTATCTTTAAATATTAAATTCTCCTAATTATCACTACATTTGGTCTGCTTTCTTTGGCAGGATCTAAACTTAACACGTGTTCTGCTGTTAGTAACGCTGAGCAGATAGTCAGTAGTGACTGATTTCAGCCTCAAGTTTTGGTGCTGTGACTCATGACGGAACCCTCCAGAAGTCACTTGCCAGGTTGCTTATGTTAGTGATACAGAGGTCATTTGCTTACTAACAATTTTCAGAGCCTTAACCTGATGGTGAGGGAGGCAGTCTTCTGTCTTTAAATATCTATCAGAGTACGCTAGGTGTTTCATTTCAAACAACAGTTTCTCTGGAGCTTCTTTTTTTTTTTTTTGGTATACTGATAACTATTCTGTTTGGGGAAAGCCCTTGTCGAACTGGACCCAGGGAAGTCTGTTTGGGAAATGTTCCTCTCCCTTTTCACTCACTCCTTAGTTAACTTTTGCTCAGTAACCCTTTGCTACTAGAGATCCAAATTCGGTGTTGGAGGTAGCTTGTATGACCTCTCTCTACCACCTAACCTTTAGTGTTAAAGTCTTACCTGGTGTGTTGACCCTAAACTCTTCTCCTGACGTGCTGTCATTTGAATATGGCCTCTAGAGCACTTTCCAAGGACCAAAGGATTTTTGTTCATTGATCAGCTGAATCAGAGACCTAATCTGGACATTGAAATTAAGCTTTACAAGGAATTATTGACATAAAACAGCAACTGCTTCTGCAAATGTTTGTTCCAGTGGAAGAGGTTAAGAGAGGAGGGTCTTCTAAACCTTGCTGTCTGATTGTGATGTGCACATCACCCATGCCGTCTTTAACTCAATAATTATCAGGTGCTGTCAGGGGTTTCTATTAGTGGAAAGTCAAACTGGTGTGGTTTGCGGGCTTTTGCCAATGTTCATAATTACTGTAAATACAAGTTCAATCAAAGCATTGTTTCTAAGCCCAAGAAAAATAGCAAGTTTGAAAACTTAGATGGGACTTGACTGTAGCTTGGTAAGAAGTTTTTCACAGCAGTTAATATGAAAGGATGTCTTGGGCTTACAAGCTACTATATTATGTTCAAAAATTCTTTTGCAACTCATTCAAAAATAAGCCTGATAGAATTTACAGGGGACTGAGGAAATGAGATTTAAGACAAGGTCCTGAGCAAAAATTCAGTATAGTATATAATTCTGAGACCATCTGACAACATACAGCACTACAGTATGTGCCAATTAAGAGTTAAGTAACGGTTTGTATAACATGTAGGTGATATTTAATAATTCAAGAGGTCATGAATAGCTTTAAACAAGAGATGGGAGGATCAGACCTTAAACTGAACATGTGCAGTATCACATCTTGAAGCATCGATATTGCTCAGTGTTCTTTTTTTTCCTCTCACACAGTTATACATTTAGAATATAATAAAAGTATTTAATAGCTCTGCACATTTAGGTGACTTCTAGTGCTATTTTTAAATTGCTTTGATGTGTAAAATGTGCATATTTAAACAGTCCACTTAACCCTGATGTACTGGGGGGAAGCTAAGCAGTCTGATCAGCTGTCTTCCTGCAGCCTGCAGTAGTGTCATTGCGATGTCTGTCATGATGCTGCTCTGCCCTTTTCCTGTAGCTGGTGGTGGGCGTGACATCAGGTAATTGCCTCCAAGTGTAGGGTAACAGTTGTTTAAGGACCGATTACAGTTGCGTGACTTTACTGTAGGAAAAGGATAAACAAAGTTAAAATGTCAGAAGGTTGTAAGGACTGTTTTAACTTGTGCTATTGTTACTTTACAGATAGCCTTGTAGACATCAGCTTCAAAATATAGTCTATATATAGATTTAAACCCTTATTCCTTGAGAGCATTAATAGAGACATGTAGAAATGACAGTAGGTTGGAGGTATACCCCTGTTAATGAGCATGTTGACTTCTGGTGTCCTATGTAGATGTATGCAGGATATATGACTTAAATACTAATTAAAAAAAAAATCTGGCTGTGAAAGTGCTGCTTCAGAGCAGTTCTGTGACATGGGGAAGGGAAACCTTGAGTATATGAGAAATAAACGAGAACCAAAATTGCAAGAAAAAGGAAAAAAGGCAAATGTAAATGCCTCACTCCACTGAATCAGGCTCTGAAGCGTTAAATCACAAATTCTGTTAGCTTTGGTAGTGCTTTTCAAGTCAGGTGCAGGTGTTAGCTTAGTCAGAAGACTTTTAAGACTTATTGAGTCTCGGAAGTTAACGAACAGTATTGAGAAATGTGACTTTGTGTTTGCTATAGGCGCTTAGATAAAATCCAGAGGAACGTGTACCGAATGCACCTCTGCACATAAGAGTATGGGAAAACCAGAAGAACCTTCTGCTTGCCTGAACTGCTTCTGCCATTTTCTCTCCATTAGCTGATAGCAGAATTGCTTGTTAAGGCACAAGAGAAGTGGACTTTGCCCAGGTCTGTCTTTTAGAGGCTCTCAGTTCCTCTCCAGAAAGCTTGTGCTTAGTAATGGCTGTATCACAGAGGGGAAAATCATGCCACTTCTTTACCTGGCAAGAGAGTTTTCTGAGAAGTTAGAAACTTTGGAAGTACTGATGAGGCTTTATACAGACATTAAAAGCAGCTGAATTGTTTGCCCATGGCAGTTCTTCAAACAAAACAACAACAAAACCTCTTACAAACAACCCCCTCCCCCTTTCCCCGCACTTCGTTCCAGGGAATGCTAAAGAGGGGAGTGCCTTGGCATAGCTTTAAGTCTGAATCAAGCTGGATGCAACTTGAATAACTTTATCCCAGGGGAGAATTAAAAAAAAATGCAGCAGATGGCAGCAATGATGCATCAGACTTCCTATCCTTAAGAGCAGGATAGCTGCAGGTGCTTGGGAGGCGGTGTGTGTTAGATAACCCCGGGGAGCAGGGTAGCCTTCCTCATGTTACTCTGTGATTTCAAAGTGGACTTGCTGAGTGGGAATGTATTTATTTGGTAGCCAATTCAGTAATCTTTTTGATGGTCAGAGGATTAGTGGTGAGTAGGAGTTTTCCCCTGAAAGTTAGCCAGTATGGTTCTTTTCTAGGTACTAATCTGAGTCTGCCAAAGGCACCTGAATGTATGGGGCATTTAAATATATAGTAACCTGTGCTTCACAATCTGGAACATCATTTCCTTTGATTTCTTTGTCCTGCAAGCAGAATGCTTGTCTGGGGAGAAAAAGTTATGCTGGCAGCTTCATTATAGCTTTATGCTTTTTTGTGTACAGAATGTAGGAGAAGTAGGGTAAGAAGATGATTGAAATAAATGTTTGAATATCTTGTGAAAGCTTCAGAGAAGAGAACAATAGCATTTCTTGCTGTATTAGGAAAAGAGGTGAATGGTTTCAGATTCTCACCTCTGGGGAGGGTGTTATCCCTTAAGTATTACCTGTCAGGTTTATGGGACAATTGACCTCTAGTCTGGTTTATGCTGCTAAATTTGTAAACTCTACTGTTGCTACAGGGGTGCTTCATGGTGACTGCAGTGGAGGCTGTCTGAAGTGAAACATCTGAATTTCAAGAGTGCTTCTGCACTCGCGCAGTGGTACCTTGTACTTGCAAATTGTTGTCAAAACAGTTTGGGATAGCAAGACCTTTTTTTTTTTTTTTTTCCTGCTTTATACCTGATTTTAATTCAGCCTACTTCTTCCTGTGGCTCAGTGCAGCATCATTTTTTTCCCCCACACTCTTCAATATGGAACAAAAAAAGTTTGCTTCCTTTTGGTTCATTAAGCAGATGTGAACTTTGTTTACTAGCTGGACATGAATGAGTAAAAGAAGAGCTAATGCTTAATTTAATTACGATTAAGCAACAGCTACGTGTACTACTATCTTGACAGTAGTAGGCTTTTCTGTTGGAGAAAAGGAAGTAAGGAAGGTTGAAAGGAAGAAGTGACTATGGGCTTCTCTGGTTTACAAAAAAAATCCTGAAGTTCTAGAATTTAGCAATACTGTAACTCTACAAAAATTACTAGTTTACAAAATATTGTAAAATTCCAATATAGTAGTGATAGGGACTGTAAAGACCACTTAAATAAGACTGAATCATGTCTGAAGCTCTTATTATGTGGGCTACTTGACTTGCCATGAAAGCAGCTGTAAAGTAGGTTACAATGACAATCATGTTTAAATAAAATGGAAAACTAAAGCATGGATCTAGATGTGTTAAGCAACAATTACCCTGCAAGTATAGTTTACAGTAAAAATTAAATAGATCTAGTTCCAGTTATTTGAAAGTTAACTCTTCCAATTAGCAGTAGTACCCTTTTATGCTGCTGTACGAGTACAATGAAGGCAAACTACCAGGCTAAATTGTAAGTCTAGTTCAAATACATCTTGATTAAACTTGCCATAAGGTGCATAACCAATTAAAAATGGCACTCGGATCAATGTCCAGCTGAAAGAACATTTGAAATAGGTACTTCAAGGGTCTGTTGTTCTGCCTTCCTCAGTGTTTTTGGTATATTTTAAGTGATGGGTAGAGTGGCGGTAGAGTCTGCAAGCTCTCTGAAGGAGGGGCTCCAAATTTGAAATGATACTGATGGACTTGAGAAGAGATCTAAATAACGTAAGGTAATGTAAGGGCAAATAAGAACAACACTGTTTAGAACAGAAAAGTTTGGGTATTTTATTGGGCTTTTATTTTTGAAGGAGAATCACTTTTTTTTTTTTTTAACATATGAAGGGACTTAGAGTAGCAGAAGTCCTCCAACATTTAAAAGCATTCAGAAAGATGGTCTATGCTCTCAGGAGGATAGAAGGAAGTCAGTTTACATGCAATAAACAAAACTTACTGGTGACAGACTTCTGGAAGAAGCAGCATTTAGTCAAACTACCTCTTAAATTCTTAAGAGGTTTTTTGTAGCAGAATACACAATTCTGGGGGGGAGATTAAGTATAATTAATCCTGCTGCAGTTCCACAAGATGACTAGATGATTGTGAGGCCTCTTCCAGTGCTGTAATTCACTGAGGGATTTTTTTTCTTCACACAGATAACAATAAAAAAAATCCTGGAACAGAACTAGCTTCTGATAACGTACAATGACTGTTCAATGGAATACATGAGGTCTTATCTATCTTTAGCCTGTTTTTCCTAAAGAAGTCATCTCGGTGTAGATTCAGCTCTAGGGGGAGGGAGGAGAAGGAGAAGATGGCACAAAACTTGTTTGATCTAATAGCTTCCACCAATTTAGTCTTCAAATCAGGTTTAAACATGTGAAGCCAGACTGCATTTTTCCTAGTATAGAAAGTGGGAATCACGTTAAGCTCGCAGGCAGGCAGCTTTTTTGGCACGCCAACATTGTGAAAGATGTCATTTAAATATTTTAATGATTTGGATGAAGGAACCTTCAGGAAATTAAACAATGGAAGTTCGTAAGACTTAGTAATACTTGTAAACAGACTGTAATCTCATTAGGAAAATTATTTGGCTTGAATATTGCAGCACATATGATGAAACACTAAAACATTGCTCAGCAACTGGGATTTGGACTTTGAGTGGCACTGACATATGAACCCCTGCATGGTTTTAAAGTGCTATTTTTGGCAGCTGGGTGTTGGCTTGTCTCCTCAGTAGCAGTAGAAAGCTAGCTTAGTGTATAGGGGAAGGTGATTTGCAATGAGAAGGCTCCTTTGACACTAATTGAACATGGGCTGCTGCTTCAGTAAGGAGTTGAGTAACAGCACAAATGAGGAGAAAACTGGCTTGTTACAAAAATCTGTGGAAGAGGAAGCACCAGACTCGAGGATAAGTAAAACTTTATCTTCAATTTTAGGAACTGTAGGCAGCAAGGATCCGCGTACAGTGGGAAGGACGGTTAACGGGGCGGCTGGGATAGCCGGCACTGAGTGCATTTGTACCGGTGATTGCGCAGCGTCAAATTCTAAATCTGGGCTCTGGGATAGAAAAGCAAAGTATCAGTCATACAAAAGCGTGGAGAACAGTCACTGTGAGAGCTCTAGGAGATCATATGACAGACCTTTAAGCTTCTTTAGTTCCTTTAGTCACCTCTTGAAGGTCTCTGGTGGGTACAGAAAGCTGCGGAAAAGTGAAGAGAAGAAAGACGGGGTTATTAAAAAAAGAGCACCTGAAAAATATAATAGCAGTGGTCAGTACATGAACAATATAGAAAGTAATAGTAATAATGAAAATGTAGCTGCAGAAGAGCAGCGTTCACTATATCATATTTCTACTTCATGTGTGCCGGCCGTCATAGACAAAGCCCTACAGGATGAAATCTCCTTAAATAGAAATCTTCTGGATGATTGTGCAGTTACATGCAACCATTCAAGACGGCACAAAACGGTAGTAAATGTTGAAGATGACGGGAGTGACAGCTCACAAAAAATTTCAAGTTCACATAGGCAAACGTCTCCAACCTTTTCCTATCTTGATGTAGACAACAGACAGCATTCAAAAGATAGGGAGTTTTACAGCCTTTGTGTTGTAGATGCTGAAGATTTGCGAGGGGACGAAGATGTGCCAGCTACTGTGCATGAAGAGATTGCAGCAAACGTAGATAACTCAGCTGTTACTGACGAAGGAATGTGCAGCATGGCACAGCCTCTAGACACTGGAAAGGAATTTCCAGCGCAGCAATCAGCACAAGTGGAAGCTAAGTTTAATTCACAGAAAGAATTGATTGTGTGTGAAAAAGAGGACAGGTCAAATATGCAGAAAAATGAAACAAAGGAATATTGTAGCATGGACACGCGGTCTTCTTACAATAACTTACTGGCTGACAGGTGTCAGATGGATACATTAAACACTGACAGCATAGGAACAGTTGGCTTAAGAGCAAAAGTATACGATGAAGTTGGTGCTGAGAATCAAAAAGAGGAGGAATATGACACAGATAATGCTGTCAGTTGGAATGAATCACTTAATGGAACTTGTGATTCCATAAAAACTGTGGATCCTGCTGAAGAGGACCAAAGCAGCCCTAATTCAGAAAACATGAAAAATGGTGGTGGTACTTCTAGTGTATTGTTAAACACTGGAGTATGCAATTCCGGGGAAATTGAGGAAAATGATGATTCTGAGATCGTAAGTATGCATCCCTCAAATGTTGCAGAGGAAGTAAATACTAAGCAAGTAGTAGAGAATGTGAAGGATAACTTTAAATTATCATTACAGTTGCATGAAACAGGCAATGATTCTTTTTTGGTGAGTCCACATGTAGAAAACTTTGCTGAAAAATGCTGCCTAAAGCCAGCAAGTGAAGAAAACTCGTCTGTGGAAAAGGGAACATTTCAAAGAAAGTGTTGCAATAGTCAAAAGCTTGCTCCTGACTCAAGCGAACATCACAGCACTTTGGAAGAATTTTTGAAAGATAAAGCAAAATGCGCAGGTACAGTTCTGCATAGCTGTGAGACTTTGAATATGACTGATACGCATGAAACCTTGGAAGAAAATTCTGATATTCAAATTCAAAATAAGGGTTGTACTGAAACCAAGACATCAACTGAAATCGTATGCCAAAGAATCATGCAGGAAGATGTCTGTCTGAGTAGCACTGAGCTAAAAGATGATGTGCTTGAGGAAGCTTGTAGATTGAGCAGAACTCGATCATGGGAAAGCGGCACTTTGGCATCTCATGAACTTCATAACACAAGCACAGATGAAATATTCCAAAAGGAAAAGAGCCTGGAATTCCAGGTTTCACAACAGTCACTAGGGAATAAAGGTGAAGTATGCAACTGTTCAAGTTCAGATAACAAAAGCAGTGTCTCTTCTGTGTCTGTGGAACATGAGGATATGAATAAAGTGGACTCGAGCTGTAGACAAAACAAACAACAGGCTGCGTGCTCCTTCCGTGCAGTGGAAGACCAGGGGAGTGCAGGGGCTGACTTGGCCACAGTAGCTGGGGATAGAATAGAATCTGTGAAACAGGCAAAATTTGAAGTTCATCCAAATGAAACTATTAACAAGACAGAAAACGTAAAACAGAATTCTGATGCTAACGTTATTAGTCATGACAGCAACACCTTAAATTTCTATGAAGACTTGACTTGTGATCAGAATACTTGCTCTAGTTTCGCTGTACCTGCAGTTTTGGACAGTTCTATATACAAGAGTGTGAAATTAATAAATGACTCTAAAACTTGTGAAGATACCAATCTGTTTTGTAAAGACCTTGATTGCTTACCTTCATTGTGTCAAAATTCACATTCTCATGTGCATCAGAAACCGATGGAAGAGGCTCAGTTATGTAACCGTGCCAGCCCAGAGCCAGAATTCAGGAACACCCAAGTTTCTTCTGGGCCTGTTACTGAAGTACAGTCAGAAACTCATGAAAAAAATGTGTGTGATGTAAATGAACGTAATCTTCAGAATGAAGCAAAGCAGTGTGTCAGTATGCTCTCAATGGAGGAAAACCTTACTGTTGCTAGTCTGTCAGCTGGCACAGCAGAAGCTTTTACCGCTGGGAATTTAAAGCAGCTAGAAGCCAAGCCTACTGAACTGAAAATTACCAGTTACGTATTAAACACTCCAACGAATGACTTGACCACAAGCTGTGAACAGTCAGAGCACGAGGTTTTCAATGGAGAGCTTGGAGTTTTTGTTGACCCAGAGCAGGTAGACAAATACGCTGCTACTCCTTCCTATGAAATACACAGCGCCTCTGCTGCTGCCAGAGGAGTTCAGGGAGGCAGTGAGAGGTGCGTGTTAGATCTGACGGAAGGTGTATTGAGCAACCAAGAGTGTTCCTCCTACACACTGGACAGACAAAATCCCCAAGCTGAAATATGGTCACACTTCGTAAGTCTGCAGGGTGGCAGTGCTGATTTGGCACATCAGCTGTTTTCTGACTGTGTCGCTGCAGATAATGGTCAATATCTGATGGGATTTTTATGGAATAATAAAACTTCTGACAGAACTGTAAAGAATGGCAGGCGACATAAAGGTAGCAAAAACTTCCAGAACAAAACTGCGGATTTAACAGGTGCATCATATGCCATGGGAAGATACCCTTATCAACTGCTAGCACCAGAAAACTTTGGTATTTGGGGATGGCAAGATGAAGATGAGTTTGTAAGTATCCTGCAGAAGTTGATTTGATGTTAAAGCTTGAGACTGAAGCTGAGATTGAAATAAACGAAGTCAAACCTTGGTTTCTTTAAATAGTTAACAGTTTCATATGAGCTTCTTCTGTCCTGAAACTGACCCATCTCTTTGCTTTGCAAAATGTAATGTTAAACAATGTACAGAATAGTACAGAGTGTTACTAAATATTGACATTTCCTTTCCTTTTTTATTGTTTACCTCATATGAAAGCTTAAACCTTGGGTAAAGTATCTTGATTGCAAATTCTCAGTTCTCGATGAACTTGAGACGAACAGTGCAGTATGTGGGAGGCTGTTAGTAGTGCTCTTTACCTTTGCATAGGAAGAAATGTTTGTGGGTTTCCTGAAATCTTAAAGTTGTTGCTTGATAGCAGTTAGGAAACCTTTTGCTCACTTCTGGAGATCTTCTTCTGAAGTGCTGTAGAAACAAATGGCTGCAGGAGAAGCATGGGGAAAGAGCTAGGCTGCATCTTGGCTAGCTGGGGTAAGAAAGCAAAAAACACGACCTGTGGCAGCTGCTGCTCTTCTTCCTCTGCCTCTGAGCAGAGCCAATGCTTAGCATTATTCTCTCTGCACCGACCGCGTTACAGCAGCTGCCCTGACCTTGCCCAGCAATTGCAGTGCCAGCAGTGGATCACACTAGCAGCTGAGTTTATCTGTTAGGGGAGCTTTTTGCATTAAAAAATGGAAACTGGTGGAACTTGCTGCCCTCTTTGAATCCTTACTATTCAAGTAGCCATGTCCAACATCATTTATACTTTTTTTTTCTCTGTTCAATGCATGTGTTTTAAGTTGAGTTTCCTTAGATTTTCCTACCATCTGGGTTTGTTTTCCATGCACAATAATAACTTACCTGCGTGCAAATGTTCAGAATTATCAAAGCTCTGTGGAGGTCTGAAGTGTTTGTCTTGAACTATGTGATATTCCTAGTATCCCTTAATTTGCAAAACAAACTTTAATCAGTTTAAGTAGTGTGTGATATCATCAGTAATACTCTTTCACCATGTGTTAATCATGTTAACACATACCAGAGATATGGACATGGAATAAAATGTGTTTTGCTTGAACAGTAGCAAAATAAGAGAAAACTATTACAAAAAATGTTGTAGACGTTGGTACTGCAGAGAGCAGTCTCTGAAGTGCAAATATAACTCTTCATATAATGGTTATATATCTCTACATATTGTCATTAAATATAACAATTTCCAGTCCAGGTTAAAGGAGGTAGATCATGATGGTTTAACTGGAACTGGTAATTTGTTCCTTTTTATCTTGCCTAGGGGAAGAAAAAAAAAAAAAAAACTGCCCTAACTTTTTGTTAATGATGTTTCTTCTCTGGAAGTAAAGGTAGTTAACGTCTCATACACAGTTTTATATAATGCTTCCCTAAAACTATTTATGTACTAATGTGAGTCCGAAGGAAAACCAAGCATGGTTTTATATTTTATTATTTTGTTCTTTCACAGAAGCAGATGAAATAAAATTGTTATTGTTAACGTGTGTATATGTATTAAAGACTTGCCTAAAGTCTAGGGTAAGTTCAGGTTGCATCAGTCTGTCAAAAGCAGAGAGTGAAATGTCTGTTGTATTTTGTGCTGCTTCACTAGTATTTTCTGGTGTTTCTTAATCAGGAAAATGAATTATGTCCTACACAATTCAGATGTTTTTATATCTAATATTGCTATTGGATTGTCAATTCAGCCAATATGTTTGGGTGTGAAAACACCTGGCACTACCATATTAAGATGTACACTGGGTACTATTCTTTGAAATGTATGTGCATGCACACAGATGTATGTTGTGTATCCACAAAGTGCATAATCAAAATTAAAATTTCTTTTGTAGGAATCAGCCAAGGTTTCTGAGTTAAATCCTAATGCAAAGGTGTGGGGAAATCATATGTTACATTTGGAAGCAAGTGGTGCCACTGATGGTAGCGTGAGCAAAACGTGGGAAGAAATACCAGACCAGCCTCCAGATTCCTGTAAAGAAGGTACGAATAACATAGTCGAGAAGGTATAAATAGCATAGTCTCTAGGCTGTTGCTCAAGCAAAAGTTAACAACCAGTGCAGAACTTCTTCAACTTTTATTTTGTATTTAAAAAATGAATGCAAGTATGTAAGCAACTCTGACCCTTGAGATTTAGTTTCAGCTATGATGTTACTGTGCTTGGAAGGAAGATTTTTGAATATGTTACCCCTGTGATCTCCACTGCAGGACTGGATGCCAATGGAGACAGCGACAAAAAGCATCAGAATGCAGTGCTGACAGAACTGCAGGAGCCGTCGCCAGCTGTTTCGGTGTCAGACCAGACAGATATGAACCCTTTGGCTCTCGATCATTCTGAGTATGAGTCTATGCATGAAACCGCTCAGACAGGTAACAGAAAGCTGATATTTGTTTGGGCTTGATTTAAAAGAAAAAAGAGTTGAACAATGAACATCCATTAAAAGATATACATACACACACGCACACACACACATATATATACATACATACATATTTTTGTTCAGTATATGCATTCTGTAAATGCATCCTAGTGGAAAAAAAAACTCTCCTTTTTGGTCTCAGGCGTGTTTGGAAAACAGTCTTCCTGTTAAGAGAATAGGCCTCATGAGATACATCCAAAAGTTAAAACTGGTTCTGTATGTAACTGAATATTGTCTTCTGAAATGTTATTTTGAATGCAAGTCCGTAGTGCTGATGCTTGTGTTTAGATATCCACCTGTCTATGCTGTGTGCTTCTAGTTGGGTCAGGCACTGAGATGAAATTCACATACTGTTTGTCTTTCACAAGTATTAATGTGATAAATTTAGTGTGTTTAAAGATGAGCCTTATACTTAAAATGCTAAAATAAGCAACAACTTAATGTAATTTCTTTGACTTTCATGTTTTTTTCAGTACAGCCGTTAGCAATTGTAGTCTATACCAGATGGCATGTTTTAAGAAACTTCTGGAAACTAGTGCAGAGATTAAGCCATGTTTATATTTCACTGAAATGGACAGAAGGTCTGCTAGATTTGTGTAGGATTACTAGTTCAACTGAGATAAGGGATGAAGAAGAGGAGAATGTGCTGTGGGTGTTTCTGTTTTGAGATTCCTGAGAGGTCTGCCCCTTATTTATTGTGGCTAGCTGATGATAACATGTATTTTAAATAACCAGAATAGCATCCATAATACTTGGAATAAAGACACCTGAAATTAGACACAGTTGCTGGCATCATCATTCTTACTTGTGTTGAAAACAAAGTTCTTTTGAGACTTCTACTTAAAGGTGCTATTGTGGAATATTAAATAACTGGCAAATAGAAATTACATTGATGATGCCTAGTGCTCTAGAAGGGAATGGTTTTCCTCAACTTACATTAGAACTTAATCTGCATATGCTTTACTGGACAAGTAACTTTTTGGACAAGTAGTTAATTTCTTACAAGAGTTGAATAGTGTTATAAAGCAGCTGAACAGCAGGTTGCATCTATTCTATTTGATAAATAGTCATATAGGTGGTTCCAACTATTGTCTGTTCTTCATTACTGTATTTAAAAATGCATATAGTTTTGGTCTTATCGAATAATGTTTGCTAGGTTTTGTCCAAGCAAGAAAAAGGAGATGGGGGAAAGGGAATGCTGGCAACATACATATTTTTCAGATGTTGGCATTATCTACCTTGAAATAGAACATGTGAAGGACAATACTGGCAGGAAATAAAAAGTTGCATTAGGAAGAAGAAAGGTTAAGGAGAGATGAAGAAAAGGATGGGAGTTACCGAAGAAGGGAAGGGTATAGAGGGTAATAGTTTGTGTGCGATAGCTTTAGCTGACTTACATTTAGAGTCACGGAATCATTAAGGTTGGAAAAGACCTCCAAGATTATCCAGTCCAACCATCACCTTACTGCCAATGTCATGCACTAAACCATGTCCCTCAGCACCACGTCCAACTTTTCCTCAAACTCCCTGAGGGACGGTGACTCCACCACCTCCCTGGGCAACCCGTCCCAATGCCTGACTGCTCTTTCTGAGAAGAAATGTCTCCTTGTTTCCAACCTGAATATCCCCTGGTGGAACTTTAGGCCATTCCTTCTGGTCCTATCACTGGTTATCTGTGAGAAGAGGCCGACCCCCAGCTCCCCACACCTTCCTTTCAGGTAGCTGTAGAGAGCAATGAGGTCTCCCCTGAGCTGCTTCTTCCCCAGCCTAAACGCGCCCAGCTCCCTCAGCTGCTCCTCACAGGACTTGTGCTCCAGGCCTTTCATCAGCTTTGTAGCCCTTCTCTGCACATGCTCCAGGGCCTTGATGTCCTTCCTGTAGTGAGGGGCCCAAAGCTGAGCACAGCACTTGAGGTGTGGCCTCACCAGAGCTGAGTACAGGGTACATCACCTCCCTGGCCCTGCTGGCCACGCTATTCCTGATAGTGTAACGTGTTACTGAACACTCCAGTGTGGGTTTTAGAAATTTATAAAAGTTCTGATCTTTAAACAGTTCTCCCACTGACACTTGTAGCTTTCACTTGACTGACTGCAGCATACTGGATCCAAACTAAAATGAACAAAAAAATTGTTTTCCATGCAATAATTTGGAAGCCTCTGGGTATAAGAAAAAACTTTTCCATTGACGAGAGGTGGCTAATGATTACATTTCTGTTGTTAATTGATCACATCTGTTGATATTTCATAACTACACTTTTAAAACCTGTTCTGAATTAGTATATCAAAAATTTAGAGCAAGAACAGAAGAAACAATGGCTATGCCTCTTGCATTGCTTTCTTGCTGTGTTCTTGGGTTTAGTCAGCTAGAAACTGGCTGGTTTCCTAAGGCTGGAAGACACATACATGAGATGCAGTACTTGCTGTGATGTGTTTGTAGCTGCTCTTCTAAAGCTGTTTCAAATCTCTATGAACTTGTTTTTCTTTTGTCTTAAATTAAGTGTTCCCTTTGCAGTTTTATTGGGTAGCGAACTATAATACTCAAATGTTAACTGAACTTGAAAGTTGTTTACCAGATAGCCAGTAATAGATATGATGACTTGATTAAAATACCTATTATTTAGTATAGCAGAACTAAATTTTATTTTTTTTTAATTCTAGGTGGAAACGAACAGTTGCAGCCAGAGGGGCAGGAAGATCTACGAGAATTACTGAAAAAAACACTGGAGTTCTGCTTATCTAGGTATGTATATACCTAAATGTAGCAAATTGGTGAATTACCAACAAGATCTCATACTAAGTTTGGCATGTATGTTAATATATTTCACAACTACCACTTAAAACTGTTTGGGAAGGATGAGAATTTGGGGAAGATAGCACAAAAAACATATTGATGGTCCTTTCGGTATGATAGAGTATCATACTGATGTACCTCCTAAAGTCCACATGAAACTTCTGAGGGTAAAACTTAAGCTAGCATATATATTGCTTTGAAGTAAGAGTTGTTAAAATATACCTGGCTTGTGTTGTTACTGGGTTTCTTTTGCAAAGTAAAACCGGATAGCATAACCTATCTGATAAGCTTTGAGTAAACTAATCTTTTAAAATTTGGCTTGAAACTGTCTTTGATTTTTGTACATGCATCTGTAGATTCCTTTATCTTTTAATGATCAGTTTAAAAAACAGGACTTTGAAATGTATACATTCCAGTATAGACTGATGCAAGCTTATCAAAGCTGTTTGTTCTCAGTGCTTGTGTGTAGATTTAAAAAAAGAAAACAACAAAAACCCTAAACACCTGTTTTAGTAACCTAGAAAAATTCTTAATCCATATGTTCCTGCATTGCCTGTTGCAATCAGTGGTCATTCGAAGTAATAAATGCTTACCAGTATCACATGTTTGTGGGGGTAATATGCTGCCTTAACAGGAAGATGCCAATACTGTTGCATGAAGGAAAAAAAAAGTCATTTTCATGGTTTCTGGGAGGTGAAACAGCTGAACGTGGTAAGTGAATGGGCTGGGAAACTGAAAACACTGAAAATACAGCTTACTGCAGGAATGTGTCTTCTACTCAGTGATAATGAGTTTTTGTCTCTAGTTTATTAAAGATCATAAAAAGCTATGTCAATGATGTATCCTCATTTTTTCCTCTCCCAACAGAGAAAATCTTGCCAGTGACATGTACCTTATATCACAGATGGACAGTGATCAGTATGTGCCAATAATGACAGTAGCAAACCTTGATCATGTCAAGAAACTCAGTACTGATATGGATTTGATTGTTGAAGTGCTGAGATGTAAGTAAAATAGCTGAATGCTTGAATGCATTTTGATTACTGCTGTAGGACTATTAAGTGGGATTTTTAGTAACTTTTCATTTTGCTTGTCAAGTATTACAATAAAATGTCATCCTTTTTACTGTAAAGCTTGAAGAGCAGGCATCTTCCAGTTTAGACCATGATGTTTTTGGAACAGTAGCCCTGTAAAAGCTACTTTGCATTTGAGGTATTGATAAATGATCTATGTAAATGAGAGTAATGTGAGTTTAGGTTCTCAGAAAAGGCTAGTGGACATTACCCCTAAAGTAAGAATTAAGAAAGAGCAATACTCAGTGTGCAACTTAAAAGGGATAACTAATGAAATGTGATTTCCTAGTCTGGAAGTGTAGGAAAAGTGTGGAGAGTTCAAGGAACGTCTGTTCAGTTTCACGTGTTGGAAGTTATCAGCAGTCTTTACTATTTCTTAATATTTTGAAATATTTAAAGTTTTACACACGCAATTTTGTTGTAAAAATGTGTCCAAAGCATCTTCTGGTGTGCAAAACTATTATGATTGCTGACAGCTAAAATACATTTTTCTTTCCTCTCTTAGCGTTGCCTTTAGTCCAAGTGGATGAGAAGGGAGAAAAGGTTAGGCCAAATCAGAATCGCTGTATTGTGATTTTACGTGAAGTACCTGAATCTACCCCCATTGAAGTAAGTAACTGTTCAGTAAGGAGAATGTTTCTTACTTAATATTTGGAAGTTAGATTTTTTTTTCCAGGTTTTAATAAGAGCATCATATTTCTTACTATGTTTCTTATTACTGTCTGCATTTGTAAGCCTCAGTTCATAGTTTTTGTTAGGATAATGAATGTTTGATAGAAGCATATCACTCAGACTGCAGTAAAATCTGTAGCTCTAAAGAGGGCTGAATAACTGATGATAATGTGTTTAGTAGAGATCCCATAATTTTCTTGGACTCTGGCATATCCATACACACTTGGCTCTTAGCTTTGGGTAAATAGCAAACAAAGATGAGAGAAGATAAATCTTGGAATGGAAAATGACGTTGCTGCACCTTTTCAGGGTAAAGTTCGTAAAGCTTTGCAAACATTCCCACAATGCTGAAGGTAGAGGTGTCAGCAAGTCACTAAGGATCTTGCTAGCTTGTGGAATGGGTCTAAGAGTTTGATTCTTTGAATGAGCTTGATTCTTTGAATGTATAAGTAGGACTGCTAGATTAAAAACTTACAGTAAATAAATAAGTGGCCTAGAGAGACTGGAGCACAAAAAATGCTCAAAGGAATCAGAGGGGAGAAGTTAGATGTGTTATGTACACTACTTAAAAATATCAGCTGCTTTTAACTTTCTAAATGAAATGTAGCCTTTCAAAGACTGCCTGGCTTTTAATATAATATATTGTTTTTCTTACTGTCATCAGTTTGTCAGGTTGGATATATTAGCACTGGGTGGTCTCTCTTAAGTGCTTAAAAACAAAAACAAAGTTCAGAGAAGTCTGAAGTGAAGTGTTTTATACATTGTGTTTAAACTTGTGAGACTGGAAAATCTAGACTTAACCAGTCAGGCTTAACGGGATACATTTTCTGGCTGAGCATGGTCAGGCTTTATTTAAGCAGCAGTGTTCTGACACCCTGTAAGGCCTCCCAAGTTGCATTGCTTTTTGATGCTGGTTGACTCCATTCAGTGACAAAATTGAATAGTATGCAAAATAATAAAAGTCTATGGTGTGTCTTTTCTATAAAAATCAGTTCATTGTTTTTCAGGTAACATAAACCCTGCTCTCAAAAATATTAATCAGTAGCCATTTGAGTTAAAGTGTATCTCCAAATTTCTGCCAAAAGGTCAGGGATCTCCTATCCCGTGCAGTATGGAAAAACCTGTGTGGCTTCATGGATCTGGGGGCAAGGGACATGCAGACATTGTTCTGGATCAGCTTCCTCATCTCTTGTGGACACTGGTGCCTCACAAAAGGAGGGAGGAAGAAGTGGTTTTATTCAGGAGTGATAAGATGCAACAGCTTTGCAGGAGAATTCTGCACTTGATGCCAAATTTACTTGTCTCTCTGTGGCCTAAATGGCTTATCTCCCCTAGCTCAAGGGAGCAAGCAGGAGCTGCTTTTGATATGGCCTAGACAGTGCTTCCCCATATTTCTTCAAACTACCAGGGAGCCTGGAGAGGTAACACTTAGAGTAGGTGTTCTGAAGTTCTTAGTTCCTGTTCTGTAAGCTGAAAAGTGCTTTTGATTTTTCTTATCAGGAATTCTAGAATCCTGTTTCAAATTGATGTTTTCTTTTGTTTGTACACTTCTCTCCCACACTTTTCTCTTCCTTTTCCTACTGCTTTCCTTAGGAGGTTGAAGCACTTTTCAAAGGAGATAATTTGCCTAAGTTTATCAACTGTGAGTTTGCCTATAATGACAACTGGTTCATCACGTTTGAATCAGAAGCCGATGCACAGCAGGTAACACTTATTTTTTTAGAAGCATTTGAAATTATAACAGGAAACAAGGATGAAATTAGGGAGTATTGCCTGGGTTACAGAATCATAGAATGGTTGAGGTTGGAAAGGACCTTAAAGATCATCAAACTCCAACCCCCCTGCCATGAGCCCTCCTGGAGGAGGTGTTACAAGCTGTATTACAAATGTGTAAGAACTTACGAAGAAAAAATCCTTTAAAAATCAGTAATGCTTCCCATTAGCTAACACTCAGTTATCGGTACTATTAAACATAATCCTTTAAGTTTTATCTTGTTTGCATATCCTGGCTTCCTGGCCAAAGCTATAATACTATGTACTAAGAGAATTGATATTTTAAATGACGCATTGAAACACTTCATTTGTAAGACTTAAAATCTTGTTTTAATGCTACTGAAGCACTTCTGCAGTGATAACTTAAGTCTCGCCAGATGCAGATTAAATATGAGGGCTTTATTTAGTCTAACATTAACGGACACTTCAAGAATTATTGTTAGGCTTAGCCTGTCAAAACTTAACTTGCCTTTGTTTAAACTATATTTGACAAATTTTACAATGACTTTTTAAAGGCTTACAGATACCTTAGAGAAGAAGTGAAAACTTTCCAAGGAAAACCCATTAAGGTAAGTAGAGCTTTAAGTTTTATTTTCATGTGTGCGCGCATATGTTCTTTTATTGTGGGGGCCCACTTGCCTTTTTTGATATATATATAAAGGTGGTCCAATCTCAGCAGCCATTTGACCTGGAGATTGGTTTTGAAATGTAGCAGATGCTGTTATACTTCTCCTTTTCCTCCTTTCTGGCAGCAGTATGTCCAACCCAGCATCAGGCCAGCAGGGAAGCATTCAGCAGTTCCTGCCTTCCTTGAAGGAGAGAGCAATGACTGACAAGTGTACAGTTTGAGATCTGCTAGTTTGAACCATCCTGATTACATTTGAAAGGCTGCTGTATTAAATAATCTAATCTCCTTTGCAGGCAAGGATAAAAGCAAAGGCAATAGCTATAAACACATTTTTGCCAAAGAATGGATATAGACCTCTGGATATGAACCTCTACACGCAGCAGCGTTACACAACATCCTTTTACTTACCTCCAGTATACAGCCCCCAACAGCAGTTTCCGTTGTACAGCTTAATTGCCCCACAGACCTGGTCAACCACACACAGCTACCTTGACCCTGCTTTGGTAAGTCTCTCACTTAAGAAGCGGTTAATTCTACTCAAAGTTGGTATTTTTGGTATGGAGTCTTGAGGTACAGGAAGCATACGTATCCTAAAAAGGGTGGTTTTAAGATGCTGATTCTTCTTGAAAAACAGTTCTTCAAAATTCTCCATGGTGTACAAGATTGAGAATAGCATCTGTTCTTAAACTGGAGCAAGATCCTCTTCTTAACCTTTCAGGTTTTGAGGCAGTAGTTTTTTCCAGAGATTAGCAAAGTTTTCTCTTGGAAATGGCCAAGTAAAGACTTCGTTCAGCAATGGTCAAAAACCCTCTGTAGAAACTAGAGCTTCAGAATATGTACATGAGTACCAGAAAAAAATTTGTACAGAATTACTTTAATGTTATCACATCACATAAATGAGGATGGTTTTGCATCTTGGTCTTCCAGCAGGGAAGTTCTAGCTTAACCTGCTAAATTCCCTTAAGAATATGCCAAACAGGGTAAAATATTTTCTGTGCATCTTTTTGGCAATAAAAAATAAATAAATTTTGTTAATTAAAAAAAAAACTTAAAATGCATATTTTTCAAATTCTTTAGAAAAGGGTAAGCCTTAGAGCTAGAGTGGTAGCTGTAAGTCCTTTTATACTCCCTTGGGACATCCATCCTGCAGTGAGTGTTCCATCTTTTCCTCCATTATGACATTCTTGGCTCATTTTAGTCTTCCATTGTTATCTTATGGAAATTAATATGAATATAGTTTTCTGTTAACGAGTCAGGGACTAATGTTGTCCTCTGGAGCTGCTTTGTCCCTTCTATAAATGCCTCTTTGCTTGCAGCTAAAAAACTAGGGTAGTAATGCTTCAAAATCAGAAGCTTTTTAGATTTTTTGGCAGAGGATGAAAGTGTCCTTGAACAAACTTGAGCAAACTTCCTGTGTACCAAACAGCAAGCTAATTAAAAAGTTGGTGTGCTAAACACTTCACACATAGGGAAGGCAGCCAGAGCCCTTGCAGGGGAAGGCTTTTTAAGGGGGATGAAGAATGTGGAGGAGACAAGGTAACGAGCATAGTGAACGATGTTATTCTAAGAGGCAGACATGTTATTAAGCAGCAGCTAAAACGAATGTGGTTCTTACTCTAGAAAAATGAAAGCCAGCTATTGCACAAGTCTTGCTGTGGAATAGTGGAGTCATTTGGTAGCACCGATGTACATGGAGATTGATTGGCTGCAGGTTCAAGCACAACATAGTCTGTATCTGCCTGAAGTTATTGTGGAACTTTGTACTCTTGAAAGCTTACTAGTCCTGGCTTTTGGGGGAAGACTTTAAAAGTTTGTCAGCATTGAAGTTCTTCTACCTTTCTTAGTTAAAAAATAGGAGAATTAACTGGCAGAGCATTGCCTCCCACTGTGTTGAGGCATCTTGCCATTGGCTGGCTGCACATCTTTACAGCATTTGGCTGCAGTTTGTGTACATGAATGTAATATGATGTTTATTGAACCTTCGTGGTGGTTTCACACAATAGAAAAAGCTATATTTGAATAGAAATTATTAGTGAGGAGAATAGGGACCAAGAGGAACAATGATACTGCAATAATTTTCATGAGACAAGATGGCAGTTTGCGTGTAGAGAAAGGTTTGCATGTATGCCAGAAGTTTCTCTCCTCTTCTGCTTCAGCATAAATGCTAACTGTACTTTCTCATCTCTAGCTTGTGATGAAATACAGACAGTAGTGTGGGCTTAAAGCTTTAATTCTGAAACTCGAGTTTCTCAGCATGGCCTCCAAATTTTAAAATTACCTACTACTTCTTCAAGTACATAATAGTATTTGAAAAAAGATCTATCATGCACTATTTGTAAAAATAGGTGTACTTCTGAGGAATCAAATTAATTCTGTGGAGAAAGCAAATTAATGCTTTTGCCATTGGAAAATGGAAATGTTTTTATCTCTAAAAGGATCATCCTTCTAAAGAAAGAAGAGGTGAATATTGTTAGTGTCCATTTAAGCAAAGAATTAAATGGATTTTCCTTTTCTGCATTCAGTGCTTTTTCATTATTCAGGTTCAGTAGCTGTTTACTAGCTTTGGTTGAATTTACAGTGTTCAAGATATAAATATCAAAGCACAAAGCACTTCAAAGCAGTGTTTTGATGAAACTTTGTTCTTTCATTAAACTTAAGGGTCTGGTTTGGGAGTCAGAGGTAGCATTTGCTAATGTGCACTAGGTTAGGCAAACAGTAGTTTGGGATGACAGCTTTGGTGTTTTCATTGATTAGTGATCTGCTCTAAGTTTCACAAGAACAAAGACAGGCTTTTTTAGACAAGCATGTAAAGGAAACTGTTAATCCCAGCTGTTTTGGAAGATGCAGTCTTTTTCATCATTTAATTACGTACAGAAAGAGTGCTATATTGAAGTTTATTCCTGACTATGACGTAAACGTTAATTGAAAATAGTCTTACTCTTCTGCATTTTAGTTATTTCCAGGGAGAGAAGGCGATAAGGAAGCTTTTGCTATCACTAATGATACTTCCTAAATAAAACTCATTCATACTCTTTAAAAAAAAAAAAAAAAAGTACATTAAGGAGGTTGGGGAAGCTAATATGAATGTGCTTCACATTGAGGTATCTTGTTAATATTAGATGTTGATATGCGCCCATCCCCATAAAATCTTTTGCCAATGCATTTTCTTTTGGGAATGATACAGTAAGTCACACACAGTGTAAGTTAGTAAGATGCAAAAAGAAGCAGGTCTATTTAACATCCACTAGCTCTCTTGGGTTTATGTAGGTGTCACGTGGAAGATAACTAACTAGAATGAGGAACTAATGGAGAAGGTTTATTTTGAGTGATTTGCATACAAATAAGAAATAGTTACATGTTGTGTACATAAGAGACTAACAATGTATGGCTTCAGGGTTAGAGATGCTTCATAGTGTGGTCTGAAATAAGAGGAGTGTTGCTTACAGTTGAGAATTTTGGCTCAATATTTCTCAATACTTCTAACAAGTCAGAGCTTGAATATATGCATATAGTGGCTGTGTTCTCAGAAAAACACAAACACCACAGCATTTTGTAAGGTGGTTACAAGGCACTGGGCAAACACTCTATTGCTGTTTGAGACATTCTCTTAAACACTGACCTGTGTAGAAGGATATAAAATAAAAGACTTAGAGAAAATCGTACAAAGTTTGTTTATACTCATGAGCATGATATATATGTTGTTGTTTTTTTTTTTTTAGGTAACACCATTTCCAAATACTGGATTTATCAATGGGTTCACATCTCCAACCTTCAAGCCTGCTGCTTCTCCACTGACTACACTCAGACAGTATCCTCCCAGGAACAGGCAAGTTCAACTATCTTTTAGCAATATACATACTGCTTTATTACCCAGTATGTGGGGTTTTAATCTACTCATCCTAGAAACATCACCTAACTTGAAAATACTTGTGAAACTGAACTTGGTACAAGGTTAAGTGACACCAAAGGCCAGATGGTGTTGCTGTTGTTAGTGAACATGCTGCTTCTAATTGCAAATGGACTGTCTGAAAGCTGAGAGCTTGTCTGTTCCATGATTTAATACGTTCAGATAAAATATTGTGAATGATGGCAAGTGACTAGCAGGATTATTGACCTAGCATTTTCAGTTTGCAGTAGTTTTTAGTTAAGCCAGAGTTGAAAGTGCAATGGAAAGGTTCACATGGCCTGTTGAAATGAATATGTAACATTCCTGTAAATGAAGCACTCAACAGAGGACCAAAGATTTTGCTTCTTCTGAATTCTGTGTATAGGCTTAGGCCTCAGAAGATCTATCATAGTACGTATGTTGAAATGACTTTTGAATTTGTAGGAATCCTAGCAAGTCCCATATACGACATACAATACCCAGTGCAGAAAGGGGACCTGGGCTTCTAGACAGTCCTACAATATTCAACTTTTCTGCTGATCGTTTAATCAATGGCGTCAGGAGTCCACAGACGCGGCAGCCGGGACAAAACAGGACACGGATGCAGAATGCTACTACGAGTTACACCAAGAGGGAAGTAGGAACTGGACGAATGGAACAGACCAGCGTGGACTCGTCTCCTGGATTAGGTAGAGGGAGGTGAGTGTGCTTCTGTAGGTATCTGCTGAAGAACACGCTATTGGTGCTGCTGCTTTTAGTAAAAGAGGAATGCTATCAGTGCTGTTCTCATTACTATTTTAATCTGGGACTCTCTCCTCAAACCTAAAATCTTGCAAAGTACTTCCTCTGAAGTCCTAAATAGAGGGGAAAAAAAAAAAAGCCAAGTGGAATCGCATACTTTCCTACCAAATGAAAGCCATTAAAGGCACTTGATGAACAATTTACAAAGATCTAATCCTCTATGCTTTCTTTAGGTGTTTTAGGAAAGGTTTTTGCATGTTTGGTTTTAATGAAGCAGTTGTGCCATTCCATTGTCACAGTGTAGATCGTGCACCTGAAAGACCAGAATTTTACCCGTATTAGATGTTTACAATGTTCAAGATGATGGCTTTGTATGGAGGGAGGAAGAAGGATTACATGCAACTAAGAAAACCTATTGTTGTGCAGTTTGAGGGGAGCTGAGGAGCTGAAAACTGATGGCACCAATTTTAATTTGAGAATTTAGCAGGTTAATCTTAGAATTTTTGAAACACGGTGCAGTTCTAATAAGTGCTTTATAAAAGTACTTTCTTTAATGATGGTTGTGCTTTTGTTTCCAAGTAAACCATTTTGAGTCACTTACTGAATCAGAAGATAACTTGAGTCTTTTGCAGATGATCCTATATTAAACTTGTGTGTTTAAAAAAAAAAAAAATTTCCCTGGCTATTCAAAGGTTTTGTGTAAGCATTATACATATTTGGCACCGAGATGCACTTTTAACTCAGGAATTACTTGCAAATAGTGTGTTATGCTGACTTGTATAAAGTCTGTGCCTTTATTTTAATGAGTTTGCTAACCTTTCCCTAAAACATTCTAGACAGGTTATTAAGAACTAAAGATGAATGAAATAGCGATTCAATTTAATTTCTCTATTCATGTAAAGGTGAGGTTCTGATAACTGTTTTCTTTCCCTTAGGAAAAACTCGTATGGCTACCGAAAGAAAAGGGAGGACAAGTTTACGGTGAGTTTTCATGATCGCATTCAATTATAATTAAAGTGGGGTAGCTAGGCAATAGTATGGATATTATGTGTAATAGCAGGTGAGATGAGCTATTGCAGAAGAACTTGTTTGACTGAAGATAGCTGATTAAATTCACTTGAGTTTACTGCATTTGGGTATCAGAGAACATTGTCCATTAATTCAAAAGTCAGCAAAAAGTTAAAATTACTCTTTTATCATGGCAAATGACTTCTACCTTACTTTTATTTTGTCAGTATGATTGACTGTTCGCATTCACGGAGGGCCGACTTTAGCCTAGCTTGAGATTTGATTATCATTCATGTAGACATTGAGTAGTTTATAGATCCATGTGTCACATAATGTATAGCTAGAATGTTAGCTATGAAGTGATCAGTTATTCCTTTAATACATCTCCCTGTTTCTCCCTTTCTACTTCCAACTCTGAGGAGAGTTCAAAAACAAAACACAACAGTTCTCGTTCTCCTTGGAAGAAGGACAAAGCTGTTTTTTCAGGAACCATATCGTCGTTCTTCATTTATAGGGAGGGTATGAGAGATTGTGCTTATGCAAGACGCACTAAGGTGTTCAGGACCACTTGATGAGGGTGGATATACTAACACTTGAAATACTGTGATTTTTGTGAACTTAAATTCAAGGTGGAGACCTAAATAAATACTTGAAAAGACTGGACTTAACTTCTTTCTTCTACCCACTAGCTATATTTTAATAGTACTAGGGTTTGGTTAGCTAAAACCAGGCACTTCTCTGCAATTTATTTCTGCTTCACATGGCAAGTTCATGAAGTCTCACTGGATTATTTCATGATTCATGTTAGAGTTGCAGAGATATGGCACTGCTTGAGCCATAACGCTTTCTCAGAAGTCTGAAATAATTGCATTTGCATATTGGTGCCTCCTGCTGTTGAGTAGTTTAATGGGACATGGATAAAAAAGAATGTCAAGGCTTTAGGAAGTATAACAGGGCAAGTGGTTCCTTTTGGTTCTTGTCAAACTTCTCAAAACTCGGTGAGATCAGATTACATGTAGGGTTCTCAGTACTTGTTTCTTCTGCTCTTTAAGAGCTGCTTGATGTTTTTTCCATCAATGATTTTTTTTCTTTTCTTTGAAAGAACAAGGAAGTGGTACAGGTTAGGCATGATGTATAAATGAGTGGCAAGAGTAAGGATTACCTGGGGCACTCTTACTGAACAAAGAGGCTCTTCAGATTCGGCTGACTTTAAAGGTTGTTTTAACTTTAAATGTAAAACTGACTTCTTTGGAAGTCAGGTCTACCAGTTCCCTTTTCTCAGCAGCAGGCTTTAACTGCAGCCTGTGTAGTCAGGTTCCTTCCAGTCTCTCGGCCCATGAATCTTTAGTCTCTGCTGTCCCATACTGCACCTTCAACAAAGGTGGGAGCAGCTGCACGCCCTCAGTACATTGTTAAGTAACATATCCTGAAGTGAAAAATTGATGTTTGACACCTTCAGACTGTAGAATCGAGGATCCTATTTCATGTGCAGTGGATGTATATTGTATGTAGGACATCAGCACAGCCAGCTGTATTTGAAAGAAGAGGTGACTTCTTTTAAGTTTTAGAAGGAGCGATTATAGGCAGAATGCATCCTTGCTTGAGAAAGCACAGGAAACCTGAAATTGATCAGTTTGTATCTGAGGCTACCTAGGGACATAAGCCAATTACTGAACTTGTATGAAGTTGACTTAAGAAATTTTATGCAGTTGGCAGCTTAAGTTATGTTTAAGTCTTTCCCAGTCCCTCTGATTCAAAATGTTAATATATCCACGTTAACTCTCTCTTACATATTTTAGGGGGGATCTACTTTTTAGGAATATCTAAAGCAGTATCTATTACAGGACGTTAGTCCTGTTTAAGAAAATAGAGTTCTCTGATTTGAAATACTGGCTTAAAAAGGAAAAGGTTGTCCCTCTTACAGTTTGAGCTGGATAAAGTGTAGTTTCTTTCTGTGACCCTTTGGGTCACCTAGCTTCTGTTTTTATATATTTGGGAGGCTTACAGCGTTCATTGCTGTAACACTCTTGAATTCTGTCTTTGGAGGGGCATAATGCTGATTTAGTAGCAAGCCTGAGGGTTGCAGTTGTTCTTGCTTCTGTGTCTGTTCTTTCCCTATTTCCCAACTGATAGACCCTTCTTTTGGCATAAAAAGTAGTTTGTGAAAGGATCTCAAGGGTAGTTTTGTATGTCTATTGTTCTTCGTGAAAAAGGGGATAAAACAGTAAGTAATGCAACATTTTCCCTGTTCTGTCTATAAGCATTATTCTCACGTTCAGCGATATACTAGGAACTGTTTCCCTTGTCAAAAATAGGAATCATCTCAAAGACAACTTTGTACTTACTATTTTGAAGCAGAGATCACGTCATGAAACAGTAACATCTGTTACATCTTTGTTTACATGATGTAGACAAAGTTAATGGGTAACTTAAGTTCCAGTATATAACAAAATGAATTTTAGTTTTTCGACAGAAATAGAAGTTTTACAAATTCTTACAAGCAGTTTCCATGAGTGATCTTTGCCCGAAGGACTCATTTAATTCTTGAACTGCTGTAGGTTGTACGGATTTAAACCTAATAATGTTTTTGCCTGGAACTTTGTTTTTCTTAGGTTTAATTAGAAAAATTCATGTTTCAAAAACCACTTTATTTGCATTTTAAATGTGAACTCATATGGTCACTTAGTAAATTTGATGAAAATTGCCATCATCTACATTAAATGCAAGGCATGCTGTCTTGCCAATTTTTAATATATCCGAACTTAAATGATATAAGATTCGTGTTAATTCTTGCCTTTCACGTAGGATGTTAACATCAACACATAAAGGGGCTTATTTTCTGAATTCTAACTGTATCTTGATATCTAAAATGGTCTTTTTCATGTCAGTGTATTGTACATCCTGAAAGAAGGGTCAGGGAGAAGACTTAACTATACCAGTAGCATTACAGTTTATGCATGTGATGTTTTTAAAGATATTTATGCCATCCATTTAAATTATAATTAAATATTTTAAAGGCACCAGTGGAAAATGAATTCCTGGATACTGTGATTTTCTTGGGAAGTGAGGTGGAGGGAGGTCTGCAGGGCTTTACACATGTAAATCAAATGTAAAACATCATTTAGATTAATGATTTTCCTTTCTGTCATCCAGTATGGTAACCTCAGCATGTTATTTCTGTTCCAGAGAGGCCAAACACAGTCTCCACCACCCCCAAAACCTCCGTCTCCTAGCTTTGAATTGGGTTTATCTAGCTTTCCTCCATTACCCGGGGCTGCTGGCAATTTAAAGACCGAAGACCTTTTTGAAAACAGACTGTCCAGTGTGGTAATAGGAACGTCAAAAGAAAGAGTGAGTAGTCAGTGTTTGTTTTCATTGGGAAAACAAAGAATTGCATATCTCTTGCTTTCAGATTTGGTGTCTTATATGTAGAAAAGACATGGGTCGTGAGAATTGCTTTTAAAAAAACAGCTGTCAAATGTTGTGTGACTGCCTTCTGCATTTATATCTTGGAATTTGTTGGGTATTCTTTTTGAAACGGTGTGGAATACGTGCACCTGCAGATTATCAGAGATTAGAAAATGTGCTCTTTACCGTTCCTGATTGCCTCAGCGTTTTTGTTGGACCCATGTGAAAAATGATTAATTTTCCTCCTATTTGAAAGTCAAGACTTCTGAACTGTGTATAAAACACTTTCAAGTGACAAACTTTTAAGTGCTGAACTATAAAGAAGCTGCCTATGTAATCTTAATACACAAAAGCATCACAGCTGGAGCAAGAACTGCTATCAAAACCAGCTGGTTCCAAGAGTTGTCGTGTCATATTGCACAAAGATTGTAACTATGATTTGTCAATCAAAGTTTGCTCTTTAGATACAGTGGAGATGCAGGTGAGAATTGATGTTCAGTAGCTGTTCGTAGATTTCATCCTTAGAACTGTCTTAGAACTGTGAGTGACAGTATGTTGTCTATTAAGAGTGATATGCCCTGTACACTACTGAACAGTCTAGGCTATGGAAGTTTATAATTTAAATTTTTTCTTAGCTGTAATGTTAATCTGTGTTTTGCTAGCTTTGCACCTCTATATCCAGGGGCTGACTTCTAAATGAAGAAGCTAACTGCTGGACATAGCTGTGTAAAGCAACCAAATGAACACCGAGATCTTCTGATTTTTTTCCTTTAAAACCTGAACTGTTGCACGTGTGTTTTCTTGTTGTCCAGGTATCAGAGGTTGTTAGGATATAGGCTGGTTAAGGAAAGAAGTAGCAGGGCCGTTTCCATCCAAGAGAAATTATACAGACATGGTATTTATTTTGTCTCCTGCACATGAGACTAGAGACAGCTGCATTCCAGGGCTGTGTTTAGAAGGAACGTGCAGAACAGTGCCATGATAAGAGCAGTCTTCAATTTAATGTGTGCCAGTAACCTAGATTGTGATCTGTTCTTGACAATCTGTGTACTTGTATTTTACCTATATTATTTCTAGAGTGGTTTTAGCTATCATATTTCATGTTGTAAATGTAATTTCAGCAGTCACCAGCACTGCTACAATTTAAAATGTGTTTCTCCTCCTGTTACAAATCCAGTACTTGCTTTGGACTGCACTTAACCTAATGAATCTGCACTTCTCCCTGTAGAGGCACTGATGTGATACTGTGCAGGTACAATGCACTGACACATTTAAGTTTCCTTTGATTTCCTATTTTTATTTTTCTGGGTTCCATGAGTTAATGTCTGTACCATTGTGTGCAAGAGAGGAATTGCACTATTTCCATGTTGGCGTGAATAATAAGATAGCAGTAACTGGCTTCAAAGAGCAATTGTGGTCTACTAGAAAGGTTAACACTGGAATCTTGCCAGTTCATACAGGCTACTTTTCATCTTAATCTCAGCAATTTTTTGTTGCATGACATAGCTACGTAGTACTGAATTAGATTTAGGCAGTGCTACTCCTGTTTGTCAGATTGGCAAGACCTGTGTAAAGAAGCTAAGTGGACTTAGGTTTTATGATTTCCAGCAATTGTTACGGAGCCATCATATCTAGCTGCTCTTTAGATGTAGCTCTGGGGAATGGCAGGAGCTAATCATCCCATATTTTCTAACTGGAAAGCTGCACCTCTGTCAGATGGGTGGCTGAGAGTTTTGGCCTAGCAACAGCACTTGTATGTCTGCTTCACTTGAAGTTATTGTCAATTAACCATGTACCTACAAATTTCAATGGACTTGGGCCAGAATGCTCAGCAACTTCCAAATTCAAGATAGGCACGTACTGTTACAGTGAGTATGACTGTAGAAGCTGTTCCTTTATTTTTAAACATCCACCTCATATGGTTCTACTTTTATTTCAAATAAAACCAGGCTTAAATCCAGTGTAGTAACCTATGCTGCCTGATTTACATGTCATCAAATACCATTTTCTTTTTTAGTAGTGACCACAGGAGTCTTGTGTTTTATGACCTTTGACTGCTGGCGTTAGGGGTAGAAGGATGGCTATTTTGTTCCTTCTGTGCTGGGGTTCCACCAATGCTCTCCCTTCTTTCCAGTTCTGGTTCTAGAATCAGTCAGGTCAGAAGCAGTATGAAAAAACACTTTTTAAAACACATGAAATGGTTAAATTATTAGAAATACATTTTTTAAATTAAAGTCTTGTTTTACTTCTTACTTTGTGACAACTTAAATTCATGTATGCATCTTGAATCTATCTGGCCTGTATCTAGAAACACAGTGTCACTTGACATTAGAATAATATTGTCAGGGCTGCAGAAAAAGCCTCTTCTCGTAGCAAATCACACTAAGCATAGAAAAGGGACTTTGAATTGATGGTCATATCCTAGTTCGCAAAAACTTCATTTTTTTTTTTTTAGAGTTGTTTTGCTTTTAGCAGCAGCCGTCAGGATGGTGCTGAGTTAGAAGCTAGAACTTTGCAGAAGCTGATTTTTTAGTGTGTAACTCTGGGAGACTTTTGTCTTAATAAGCTAACTATGGGTACGGAAGGAGACACCAAGCCGCCTTTGTCACCACCGGATGCAAAATTCCAAGGTCAAAAGAAGTGATTTTGTCATCCAGATGTATCCCCCAGGGAAAAAAGCTTCAGACTCCCTTGCAAAAGAGCCTTGGTGTGATTTGTCAGTGTTCCTAAGTAATTGTAAAGGGAAAAAACTTCAGTTCTAATCCATGTATTGAACCCTTCCAATATAGGTAGCTAATTCACAATTTGAAATCAACATATAAACTGTTTCCTGATTGCATTAATTTTCAGGCAAACCACGTTAATTGGATACTATGATTGCCCTTCTGTGCCTTTTTTTCCTTCAGAACGTTAATGTGGATGCAAGTACAAACACTATTCCATCTGGAATTCCTCGGGAGCCATTGTTGCCAGTCTCTTCTACATTGCCCAGGACGTTTGAAAGGTCTCCTTCGCCAACCCAGCCTTCTGAGTAAGAACTTAATTACACATCTG
This sequence comes from Anas acuta, assembly GCF_963932015.1. Lineage (NCBI taxonomy): Eukaryota > Metazoa > Chordata > Aves > Anseriformes > Anatidae > Anas > Anas acuta. The sequence goes on along the minus strand of NC_088980.1, from coordinate 11,260,782 downwards.
TAATTATTCTACTCTGTCATGTTTGCATTTGCTGTCATCAGAATGCAAGGTGGAACACTGTAAATAGCTTTTAAAATATTGATGAAAGTAATCTTTTGTACTTGTAGTGAAGGCAATGAAACTTAATTTCTGAACATCATATAATAGTATTATAATAGTGATCCAGACAGTCATTCAACAGACAAACATTTAGTGTTGTATTTATGTTTAGTGTTGTATTTTAGCCTTAGCAAGTGTTAAAAAAGTACTGAGTACTTACTTCACTGTCTTGTATTTAGATAGCTTTGAAGCATGGGCAGTATCATTGTCCATACAGTAAAGAATCATAGAACAGTTTGGGTTAGAAGCGACCTTAAAGATCACCTAATTCCAACCCCGTTAAGGGCAGGGACTCCTCCTGCTAGACCAGGTTGCCCAGAGCCCCATCCAGCCTGGGCTTGAGCCACCTCCAGGGATGGGGCATCCATAGCTCCTCTGGGCAGCCTGTGCCAGCGCCTCACCACCCTTGGAGTGAAGAATTTCCTCCCAATATCTAATTTAAATCTCCCCTTCTTTTAGTTTAAAGCCATTATCCCCTGTCCTTGTCACTACACCCCCCGACAATGAGTCCCTCCCCAGCTTTCCTGAATGCCCCTTTAGGTACTGCAAGGCTGCTGTAAGGTCTCCCTGAACAACCTCAACTCCCTCAGTTTGTCTTCATAGGAGAAAAAGGAGTAACATAACTGACTATCAAAAGCTATCAGAATGTCACAAATACTAGGTCATGTCAAATTCCACGCTAACATTTGTTTGATAGTGTTTTTTAAATGCAATGCTAGTCATAGCGTGCCAGGCAAATTGTAGCTATAACTTCACAGTCATACTCAGACAGTTTCAGAGCCATTACTAGATCAATCACTTATCCTGATGTTTCAGTTCTTGTGAGACTTTTTTCCTGCTGGATGCTTTACAGGGACTCCAAGGTTGTGGATAAACAGCAGAGAGAGACACAGAGTGCAGAAAGGCTTTCTTCTTCCACACTCAGTACTGCATGTAAATCGGTACAAGTCAACGGGGCTGCCACGGTAAGTGCCCTCACTACTTCACTTTCTCCTAATGATTGATCATGGTGTATTTAACAGAATATTGCTTCTGTTGCTCTCCATTGCTGCTTGATCATGTGATGTGCAATTAACAGTTCAAAAATATTCAAGATAACTTCCACTGAATGATAGCACTACCTGAATTGTCGTCCTACTTGGTAGTTGCCTTGAGGTAGAAGTATTAATCTGTATGTTGATACCTAAACTGGAGTGTTCGTGCTGTTTCAGCTGTTCTAGTGTTTACCTGAATTTGAAGTATTTTCTCTGTCACAGTATCCCATTGTTCTGGAATAGTGTTCTGCATTTTCTCTTGTCTTTCACCTTGTTTTCTGTACCACTTCTGTAAACTTCATATTGAAACTCTCACACGCATGTTTAAGCACGGCAGTTGCTTGTCACAAAAGGTTTTACCTTTTTTGTTCATTAAAGTAAAATATTTTTGCTCAGGATGCTTTAACTCTGCTGTCCTGTTTGCTGTTGATTTCCCAGGAACTGCGAAAACCTAGTTATGCAGAAATTTGCCAGAGAACAACTAAGGATCCTCCTACATTGCAACCCCAGAAAGAACAGAAGCCAAACACTGTAGCATGTGGGAAAGAAGAAAAAAAGCCCACAGAAACAATAGAGAAAAACAGAGAACCTCCTCCTGCGAAGTCACATCCTGGACAACCCAAAGACCAGAGGAGACAGTCAGGACGCAGATCGTCCCCTCCAGCTGTTGTTGGCAAACGCTTAAATAAAGAACAGAACACCCCTCCTAAATCTCCTCAGTGATGAAACTAACAACTGGGAGGGATTCAAAAAGAGGTCTGCTTCCCACAAATTAAACCCATGTTCCCACTAAGATACCTGAGAATGAGTTGCTGGTTAGGAGCTTGCAGTGATACTAGGCATATAACAATGCCTGCAAGTTATTTTTCTGTGAAATACTTTTTCCCCTCTTGAACAAACATTCTATTTTTTCTGGATATTTCTGGATAGTTGTTCTAAACCTTACCTTTAGGTTGGTGCTTAATTGGAGGTGAAGCTTAGTGTGATTATTTTTTTCAAGATGTAAAATATTTGTCTTAGAAAAAGAATCAACTTTTTATTAAGCCTCTCTGTGGCTGTGTGAGTGCAAGCTCTGTATAGTGAGTTTTTTTCTAAACTGTTAAGCAGAAATGTGCTGCTGCAATATTTTTAATAAACTGGTCTGCAAGTACATATCTAAAGTGTCCAAAAGACTGATAACGGCAGCTAGTGTGTAGAGTGCAAGGAAGTAGATATATTTTACGAGTTAGTATGTGACCTTGAAGATTTTTTTTATTGGGCTGCTGTACTAAATGTCAGCAAATGAACTTGCACTTTTAGGTTAAACGAGTAGTTGTTTCTAGCGTTTTTAAAAATGAAATCTTTTTTTGATGTTTTGCACACAGAGAATGAATCCTACGGAGCACCATAGCAGTCTTTCTAAAATGTTTCCTTTTTTGACTTACTGCAAGCAAGTAACCATCTTCTCACTCCAGAATAAAACTGATATTATAATTTGCAAATACAAAGCACATTGTGAATAGAAAGAATTAAGTCTGTGAGCTTCTATGGTGGTGAAGCTTATTAGTGGATGTTATCAGGAGAAAGCACTGTAGCCTTCTTGTGATAACCTTAGCTTCCCTGTGCTTGTAAGGGAGTTAACTGAGTCAGCGCTGTATGTTCTGGTTACCCCTGTGCTCTGTGTAGACTTTTTTTTTAAACTCTACCCCAAGTGCTCTTTGAAAGAGTCCATATCTTAGTCAGCCTTGTGTTGACGTCTTCCTGTAACTACAAGCATTGGCATATGGATTTAAATTTTTCGAGCCGTGAGATAATGGTGTTTGTTTTGTGTGGTGGAGGAAGAGATCCCTGATACTTACCTCTGGGATGAGGTTTCTCACACTTACTTTAGAAGTGATGCGCTTTCTGAAGGACAAGGATGCACTAAATTAGCAAGTTTCTAATAAAGTTGAATATAAATTATTTTTGTTTTAAAATGCCTAAAGCTTTTCTTTAAGTGTTTAAACTGCAGGAAGTTCAGACTAAACTCATTCCTGCTGACTATGACAGTACAGTTTATTCCACAAAAATGTTTATTTAAACAACTGATTTTTTTAAAGAATTATTTCCATCCAATATTTAAAGACTTGAATTTTATTTAAACTTGAAAATGACTTTGCCTTAACTTTTGTACAAGACAGCTTAGAGTTAATGAGGTCTGACCCCATTGAGGGTTAGCAAGAGTGGAATACAGAATTACTCAGTTACAGTATGTATCTATTGTCACTGGTCTTACTGGGTAAACATACTGTAGTACAGGAACTAGCAGCAGTTTTTGTAATATACCTTAAAGATCTTAAACAGTTGATCTTTTTCAGATTGTTGAAAAATCTGTAAATGCAAATAGTCAATACTGTATTAAATATGTGCACTTGGAAGTGTGTGCTTTGCTTGTACAGTTGTAAATAATCAGAACATATAAAAAGGTACCCTAAAGAAAAAAATCTGATAAAAATTATTGATATTATAAATGTTGCTGTTGAGCTGGATGTAGATAAACTAAATGTTGTGGTTTGAATATTACTTTAATTTGTTGTTTTTTCTTTTTCTTATTTTATTCTGGTGTGCTGAACTGACTCTGCCTCTTCACTGCAAAAGGGAAACGGAACGAAAGTCTTATTTGAAAGCCCTCAAATGTTTTCCTAAATCCCTCTAAAAACAAGTGATTTAACCAATTCCAAAGTTTTCTGCAATGTAAATATTGAATTATAGCAGTCAAACTGTAATTTTAAGTCATTAATAAAATCAAATTTAATTGGAAAAATCTTCAGACTGCTAAGAAAATATACACTGAAGCTTATTTGTCTGCTTTCGAGAGTATCAGTGCTTTCCTAAGTATGATTCGTAGAACTGTAAAGTAACTGTAGAAGTTAACTCCTGATAAATTTCCTATTAAAAGCATCAATCGGTAACTAGTTGACCTTCTAAATCCAGCCTGTTGTATGCTGCAGAATTGGTTAAAATAGGGCATGCTGGAATCCGCTGATTTTTCTTGTTTAAAAAGCGCACTTTGTGAATGCTGTGGGAGGAGATAGGACTCTGACAACATCACCAAAACTGCTCAGCCAGTTCTGTCATTGGATTTTAACATGCTTATCCTTTCCCCGGTGGCAGTGAAAGTGGTAGCTAGATTTGTGTATGGTTTAGGCCGGCTGTATGGTTCATTTTGTTTGTCTGCTGAAAGTGAAAGGCTTACCAGCTGCAAACAATCACAAGTGGTTACTTACGGCGACTGTGTACAGCTAGTCATAATGCTCAACTGGTACATAAGGTAATATATTGAGACCAGCAGGATGTGTTGTGCTGTTCTGATGTATTCTGCTGCCATTTGTGCTAGGTCAATACACTGTAATTACTGCTTACCCAGCAACAGTCTGTTGCATCGAAAGTTTAAATCTTCCTCTGATGTGGTTTTTATAGCTTTTTTTAAAAGAAAAAAAAAAAGGTGACACGCCAAATAGCTGTGTAATGTACAACTTATCCTTACTGCATTTTACTTGGAGATTTTTTTTCCACTCGATGACAAAATGGAGCTTTCGGAGTAGAGTTGTGAAGTTGCATGCAGACTGTTGCTACGATACATGGAGATAATAAAATGTGGCTTTTAAAATGAAAAACCTCCCCAAAGCAGTAGCTGAGTTAAAGGTTCAGGGATACAGTAATTAAAATTGGCATTCTACCTTGTGGGATTGTGTGGTGATGCTCTTCATTTTGCAAACAAGCTAAAACGGGATCTGAGACTCTTCTTCCAGGAATTAAAAAAAAAAAAAAAAAAAGAGGAAAAAAAGGTTGCTTTTAAAACTTTGTGTAATCTTGTTTCAGATCAGTCCCCCACCACGACATTTGTCACTTGCCACGTGGAAACGTATGAACGGTGGCAATTTTCTTCGGTTGCTGCTTTATCCTCTTAAAGACTTCAGCAGTTGGCACAGAAAGGCCCTTGTTTGAGCGTGGTGCAGTGTATCTCAAGCAACAGCTGACTGTAATGGTGCATACCTATCTCTGTATCTCCTTCAGCTAGCTACAGTTAGGGATTTTTATGTGCTTTGTAACCTATTACACTAATAGCAGCAGACAATCGAAGATTTCTAAGGAGACCTAACAGCTGCCAATTCATGAAATAGAAGTGTAATATGGAAGCCTTCTTGAGGGTTTTTGTTTTTGTTCTTCTTCCATTAAGACTGGAATCAAGCTTACATGTAAACTATCAGTAATTTAAGTTTCCTTTTGTGTCATAAAATGTAAAACTGTCTAATTTGAAAAAAAAAAAAATATGTAGGTTATGAAAAATAAAGATTTAGGCACTGTTGAATTCCTGATTTTTTTAATTAAACCTTTCTTCAGCAGTATTTTATTACCTTTTGTCTTTTGCTCCCATTTTTGGAAATTCTTTATTTCTAATTTTGGGAAAAAAAAAATTATTTCTTTCCTGTTCAGCACAGCTGCTGTAACCATCACCTAGGGCTATGTAGCAGCAGGAGCAAATAATATCACTGGTGGAGGCAGCAATATCTCTCTTAGTTAACTGTGATTAACTTGAGGGTGGGAATAAAGGGGGGGGGGGGAGCTGACATGAAGCTTTGTTTACAAGGGGTTCTTGTCTTTATTAGCGCTTTCCTCAGAGTCTGTCAATGTACATGATCCCTGGCATACTGGGCACTGCGGGCTTCTGAATGACAGCAAACCTTGGTGTGTCAGCTAAACGTTAGGTTTGGTCCTCGTGTGGACTCCAAGGAGTTGAAGATGACCAATTTTAATGCCAGAATAGGGTGTGCCAAGTACCTTTGGAACTTAGTCCCCTATTACCTAACGTGTAGAAATGCACAGACTCATCAGAGTTGTGGCCACAGTATTGATGTAGTTCCTCAGGGCCCTCCCTGCTTGGGGGAAATCAGGGATTGATGTACTCACAACAGAACTGGGCCGTGTCCCATTCATGCGAGTTTCCCCCAGTATGAAGTGACACATGACAGCTGCCCCCATGTTCATGCTGAAGAAACAGTTTATTTTCCTACAGGGCATGAGGAGAAATAGCAACTGCGGAAGATTAAATGCAATTGAGTATTCAGACAGTATTCACTGTCACGGAAACCTGTTGTATTTTGATCCTGGGGCTTCTTTAAAATGTCATAAAATGTTTTTTCTACACTTTCTAATGTGCTTTTACTTCACAAAATCCTGGAAACCTCTTGGTCTACCTGCTTTTATGGCCTGGCTTTATGGGTGTAATGGCTTGAGTCAGGGAAGTGATTTCAACTAAAAGTTAGCTGGTGGAAGTAATGTTACCCTCTTATCTCTGTGTTTGGAGGGAGCTGTACAGTGGGGTAGAGCCCTGATGCCAGCCGGTCATGGTAGCTGAGTTGTTGCCTCATGAAACTTAAAACGTGGCTACACATCTTTCACCTAATTCAGTGATCGACATAAGTTGATCAAACCAATTCTGGGTGGAATGCTAATGCCAAACTATGATGCTAAATAAGCACAAGAAACGCCACTGCTGTCGAAAGGCTGGCTTACCCATGCCTAGCAGTGTCCTCCTCCTGTTGATTGCCTTCATGTCATCAGCACGCTGCCTATCTGAAAAGTACCACAGAAAACTTTCCCAGAGTATGTCGGGTTGCCATACAGTCGGCAGAATGGAGGAAGGGGCAGGGGTGGGCGGTCAGCACCCTGATGAGAAAGGTGAGGTGTTTTTGGCAGTCCAAACTGGAAACTTGTACAATTAGCTTATGACAAGCACAGGGCAAAAGGCTTTGGCATAAACACAGCCTTGTTTGTGGGTGTTGTGTCACCTTACCTTAGGTGGATGTGACTCAACTTGAAGTAGCTTGGTCACTCTTGAGCCTTGTTTTCATAATGGGGAGAAGAGAGACAAAAGGTTCCAGTTCTTGCCTTAGCCTTAATGGCTGTTCTTATATATACGCCGTAAATGTGCCAAATCTGAAGTCTGTTTCATGATGGCAGTCTTATCACAAATCCCTGTCGTCTTGCCACAACAGCCTGGAGTAGTTAATTTTTCACAGAACAGCGGGGGGGGGGGGTGTGCTGGGGCAAGAGGGGCTCAGACAAAATCACCCCCCTAATCTCTCCTAAATTCGCATCAATTTGAAGAGCAAATTGTTTTGTGTGCTTGCGTTAGGCACGTACAGCGTGGAAGCCATTCTGCGGTTTGATGGCTTTACATCCTGCTAGCTGCAGGCAGGCAGAGCAGTAAATCTACCCCGGCTAAGGGTGCTCTGAGGAAGGAGGGATGAATGGCTGAATGTAACGTTGTAAAATACCCTGAAGCTGGAAAGACCTCTGAAATCCACCTGCCAAGGTGGAATTACTGGTACCTAATAAAATGTCTCCCAAATGTCTTCCTACACCGGAGCTGCACGTAGTGAGATGTCAGCCCAGGCACAATGGGTGCGTCGGGTTCCCCAGGCCTGGCCTACCCTCTCGCCTCATTCCCAAGGCTGGGAGCATTTCCAGTAACTGCAGGTGTGTAGTTCACAACACGCATGAGAAACTGCTCTTGCTTTTTGCCTCTGACTTCCTTAAAATGTGAGCATGCAGCTCGTGTGCAGAGCGGGCTCAGTGCCCTGCAGGGGCCTGCAGCCCCCACCAGCCACTTCCCACCCTCTTAGCATATTCTCTTCCTTTCTAGAGGTTCAGTGTTGTCATTCTTCACAGCTGCATCGCTTCTGGAAGGTGACAACTGTTGATCAAAGCTCCTAAGAATTACACCTATATTCAAAAATGTGGTAGGCTCAGCATCTTGAAACACATAAGTTAGCTGGATTTCCCCCCCCCTCACATGTTAAAGCAAATCCACTCAGAAGAGGATTATCTTGATATATTTCAGTTCTTAGGCTCTGAATTCCCAGGCTAATGTATATAATAAATACAAAAAAAAAGTATGCTCTGTCCTTGAATATTTATACCTGTTTCTGGTTTTATGGTACCTGTCTGGTATCTAAGTTTTTCATTTCTGCCAGAACCCTTACTGCCTACATATTGGCAAATGCCAGCTACAGCTTGTCTAACGTGGCTCGTGGTGGTGCTGAGAGCAGCTTCCTTCCTTGAAGCTATGGCAAGGGAGAAGTACTGGAGAGACCAGTCCATACAGAGTAAGCACTGAAGTGACCAATTTGCTCAAGGGATCCGACTGCTTGGACTGGCATTCAACTGCCTCCTTGGTAGCAAATATTGTTTTAAATAAGCTCTTGTATTTTACTTTCTGTTTGAATTAGCTCTTGTCGTGTAGACCTAAGCACAACAGTGCCGAGGAAGCACTGCTGCCATCCTGCATGCACGCCTCCATCCCCACCTAGAAAATCTGAAGGTAGCAGCACTGGACCGGATGTGTGGCAGCTGGGTGCCAGGTTGGATGTATGCTGAAAAATCAAACAAGCAAGGTGCTCTCTGAGACTGGTTTTTAGTTCTGACATGGAAAAGGAGATACAGCTACCAAAATTTGCTCCACTCTGGGAAGGTAGTAGGGGGACTGCAGGGGTGGCGTCTCTGAGCAGAGCCCAGCAGCTGCCCCATGTCAGATCAGAGGCAGCTCCAGCAGGCTCCAAAGGGACCTGCCACTGGCCAGGGTTGAGCCACAAGCGATGCTGTTTGCAGCTCTGTGAGAGCAGATTTACGAAAGGGGAAAAAAAAACCTGCAGCTGGGAGAGTGAAGAGTGAGAAGCAGCCCTGCAGCCCCCAAAGTGAGTGCAGCAGGAGGGCAGGAGGTGCTCCAGGCACGCAGCACAAGTTCCCCTGAAGCCTGTGGAGAGGCCCCTGGTGGAGCAGGCTGTCCCCCTGCAGCCCATGGGTCCCACATGGAGCAGATCTCCACGATACAGCCCGTGGTGGAGCAGGTGGATGTGGCCTGGAGGAGTCTGTGGCCCATGGAGAGCCCCCGCAGGAGCAGGCCCCAGGCCGGAGCTGCAGCCCGTGGAGAGGAGCCCACGAAGGAGCAGGGGGTCTGGGGGGAGCTGCCACCCTTGGGGGACCTGTGCTGAAGCAGTTTGCTCCTGGGGGATGGACCCTGTGGTATGGAGCCGTGTGGGAGCAGTGCTTGAAGAGCTGCTGCCTGTGGGCAGCCCCCGCAGGCTCAGTTCAGGCAGGACGGCATCCATGGGAGGGACCCCACATGGAGCAGGGGCAGAGAGGGGCCGTGAGGGAGCAGCAGGGACAAAGTGTCAGGGACTGACTGCAGCCCCCAGTCCCCTGCACTGCTCAGGGAGAGCAGGGTGAAGAGGGTGGGGGTGAGGGGTTGGGGATAGATGTATTTTGCTTTTAATTCTCACTACTCTGGCCTGCTAGTGATAGGCAATAAATTATGTTACTCTCCCTTATTCTGAGTCTGTTTTGCCTGTGACAATAACAGGTGTGCGATCTCCCTGTCCTTACCTAACCTGTGAGCTCTTTTCATCATGTTTTCTCCCCCTGCCCTTCTGAGAAGGAGGAGCAAGATCATGGCTGTGCTGTGCTGAGTGACCTACTGGTGTGAAGCCACCTTCCGCTGCTTGGCAGCATTGCCAGGGATATCTCAATGCTTTCTGACTTTATTCCATATCTGTAAGAACTCCACTCAAAGAAGATTGGATAGATTGATAGTGTGAGAAACTGTAAAAGTAGTTTATATTAAAAATAACTAGCAGTAATAGTCAGCGTCTCTTTGCACTGGGAGAAGGTGCAGGCAGCTTGCAGGTCCCTTCTGCTGCTTGCCCATCACCATTGCCACAGCACCTGGGATTCTGCCTTTCTGATAGCATGTCAGGACCTTGCTCCATGGCAATGAAGTGCACTGTGATGCTTTTTGCTGCCCTCGTGCTCCTGGGTAGCAGTGTTGTACACAGGAAAGCCAGGCGCTGAGGGCTGGAGTGGCCAAAGGTTTGATGTGAGGATGGGGAGGTCAGACCCGAACCTGGCTGGTGCCTGCAAACTTTATTTCATGGAGCTGTGTCCGGTGACAGCTGCTATAGCCAAAACAATGGTTCAAAAATAAATTTGAGGTATCGTCTAGTAAAGAGAAACAAAGCAGAGTGCAGGGAAAATCATGAGTTTTGCACCAGGAAAGGAAGGGCAGGCTTAGCAAGGCGAGTCGCGTGCTCTGTGGACACGTGTGGCTGCAACATTTCTCTGAGCAGTATGAATAGTTCTGTTGGTTTCCTCTGCTCATTAGTGGCCTTCCATCCCTTATGCACAGCTGCCAAGTTGGCCTCAGCTCAGCATGGGAAAAACTCCCAAGCAAATGACACTAGATTTGCCTTGTAAGCAGTTAAATGGGAGATTGTGTTAGGCTGCTGTCTGCTAATACAGCATAAAAGAGCAAGGAATGTGCATATAATATGCAGAAATTAAGTTATAAACTACTAGGCAATGGTCAGGACTCAGCTTGCAGATGTACATAAATTTAATTGTCTACTTAGGCCGTGAAGGTTGGATCAATAGGCAATGTGTCTGGAGAGCCGTTCATCTGCGTCTTGATCGGCTGAAGTTTGATCCTGCATCCTGAACAGCCTGAGTAGCTCTTCAGGCTCCACCGAAACACGAAGACTCTGATACACAGCTTGTATAGACACCTGTGCCTGGACACCTTCATCCATGAATTCAATTGCATCCACAAAAGCAGCTGACATGATTTATTAATATTAAAATGCGTGGCAAACTTTTTGTTGGCCTGAATGATGGTTAATTGACAGCCTTTGTTTGGAAGTGGCTGCAAATCATAATGTGCTTTTGGATTTGCTGTGAAAGCTTTTCCCAGATTCAGATTAAGTAAAAGCTGTAGAATCACAGAATAATTCTGGTCTCGAGGGATCTCGTGAGGTCTTTGGTCCAACATCTTGTTCAAGGCAGGATTGGATGAGGTTTCTCGTGGTTTTAAGCAGTTGGCTCTTGAAAACTATCTGAGGACAGAGACTGCACAAACTCTTTTGGGCAACCTCTCCAGTATTTGATTGCCCTTGTGGGGAAAGAGTTTAGGAAAAAATTCCTCGTGCCTGTTCCCTCTCATCCTCCCTCAGCACTGCTGTACCGGGCCCACCAATCTCCACACAAAGCAAGGCCTCCAGCCCCAACCTCCTCATCGACCTCTTCTGAACTGGCTCATTTGTAGAGGTTTTTCTTTCACTGTGGGCCCAAACCTGGAGCCAGTACTGTTGTTGCAGTCTACTTTCCATGCAAAACTCTTTTCCATGCGGACAGTAATTCCAGATGTCCTTTGTCTTTGCATAACTTCAGATTTAAAGTCTTTAGGCCCACTCCTTTCGAGAGATCACGTAATGGTTGACAGTGTCACGAGTGAGGCATGGTGACTGCTTACAGCCCTGATCACCTCTCTCCTCTCTGCACAGCTGATGAGGACTTCTTGATTTTCTTGTGCCCGGTGGCTTAAATGTCTGAAAGCAAGGATTGCCATCTCAGTGTCATAGGAAAAAAACAAGTTTAGAAGGAACTTCAGGAAATGACTGGTCCATTGCCTTGTTCTTGCTCCATCCACACCAAACAGGATATTTAGGATGTTGATTTTGTGATGGAAACTACCTTCCCAAGCAATCTAGTGAAGGACAAACAGTGAAAAGCTGAAGAAAGTCCTGAAGAATTAGCTTTTTTTTTTTTTCTTTTTTTTTCCCTACGAGGGCTTTGAGGCACTGTACACCCCTGTGTGCTGGCAGCAAGCGTGGCCAGCAGCAGAGGGTGGTCGGATGGGCTGGCTGCTCGTGCTGACCTGCTGGCCCTGCCCTTGGCAGAAGGGGGTGCGTTTTGGTGAATGTCCATCCCAGCCAGAGCTGGCTTCAGGGAGATGCTTCTCTGACACAGAGGAAAGAGTCATTCCCTGCTGGAACTTTAAAATCTGGTTTACAAAACATAACACGGAAATACTGATGGTTTGCATTTCAACTGCTATTTAATCCAGTAGAAGAGAAGAAACAGAGTTTGTGCAACATGATTTATGATGTCTTCAGTGTTTTGGCACTTATTGCAGCAGTGTGTGTTGTAGAAACCAAAGACCGTATCTCTTCAGCCTTAGGAGTGACTTTTAGCCAAGGATGTATCATAGTAAACTAATGCTACTAATGCCTTTTTGACTGCATCTGAGAATACTTTGCTAGATGAAGTTGCTTTCTTGAAGTGTTCTTCTTCAAGGACTAGAAAATTAGCCCTGTCTTATAAATACACTTCCAGTGCATTAAGCCATTGACAAATGCAGCGTAGCCATTCTAAACTAATTTGTCTTAAGTGGGCATCTGATGACTCAATTTATCTGAACTTAGTCATTCGGATGTGGCTCAGGTGCTGTTCAAAAAGAAATCATCTGGACGCCTCGGCTGCTTCTTGCTCTCAGCAGTGGTCTGGGACTGCTCGAAGGAGGGCTGAGCTAACTGGGGCGAGCTCCTTGCTGACAGAGACAAAGAGTGTGCATGGGGTCAATTACTGCGCCTTGCCTCTTCCCTGGTGGCAACTCTAAGCCTGGAGATCTGAAGAGAAAGCATTACTCTTTTAGGAGTGTCTCTCAAAAGAAATAGCCACCAGTCTTGCTAAATTAACTGTCTCTCAACCACTCCACTTTGAAGTCCATCCATTTAAAAAAAATAAAATAAAATAAATTGGACTGGCCAGAGCTAGCAAATTTTCCTGCTCTTTGGAGCATACTGATTAAAAATTAAATTGTCACTGTCGATTCTGACCATGAGCAGTCTGTTCTTTCCTGAGCGAGAAATCAGTAGAAAAATATTCCTAGGATTCTTCTTTTATATGTTCCAATATTTAAGAGATTTCCAATTACACAAATTTTCTTGGGCATAAATCTTGTGGCAGCCTGGCAACCCCGCCAGCTCCCACCCGCTCCCAGCGTTGCTTCTCAATGTACTTCTCCACAGGAGGCCTGAAGTGAACTATCCACAAGATGTCAGCTTCCACTCAGAGAGATGCCAAAGCCATTTGTAGTTCACAATGCAGAAAGTCATTTAAAGGCACTTTAGAGAGAAACCTGTGGTATGTTCTCATGTGCAGATATCTTAATGAACACCATGTTCCACACTGCCTATTGGGGAGGAGACCAAGTCTGTTATGAAGGCTTTAACCATATTTTAAGAAGGAAGAATCATTTTTTACAAAAGACTGTTTGCACAAATACAAAGAAAATTAATGCTTGCATGAACTGTGTTGAGAAAATATTTCTTTACTGTAAGGGTGACAGAGCACTGGCACAGGTTGCCCAGAGAGGTTGTGGAGTCTCCTTCTCTGGAGATGTTCAAACCCTGACGGATGTGATCCTGTGTAACGTGTGCTGAGTGACCCTGTTTGGCGGGGGGGGTTGGACCAGATGATCTCCAGAGGTCCCTTCCAACCTCAGCCACTCTGTGATGCTGTGTTTTTAATGTCAGGTCTCGTGCCCTTTACTCCGAGGGAGATGTAGTGGGTTGGCCTTGTCTGGCTGCCACGTGCCCACCAAGCTGCCCTCTCACTCCCCCTCCTCAGCAAGATCTGAGCTCCTCATAGGAGCTCCCAGGCTGAGCTATTGCTGGCACAAAGTAAATCTATGACTGTGTCTGCAGGGTGAGGGGATGTTGGTTTTCCCTGTGTCACGTTGGTGATACTGGAGGGCAGGACTTAAACACAGGACACCCAGGAGAGCTAGGACTGGGCAAATGTCCCTGTGTTGTAGTGTGCCACCTGCCTGGGAATAGAGCACAGCAGGTTTCCATCTAGGTTACAGGCTGGGGGGTTCATCAGTCTCCTAAGGCCGAGGGATGGTGATCGTGTTTCCAGGTTAGGTGAGGTGAAATGATGGCATTTTGGTGGCTGGGGTAGGCCTGGCTCTGTGCTTAAGCACGTATAGCTAAGAGCAGTTTGGGGCAGCCTTAGCCATGGACACTCTGGGCTTGTTAACCTGGGGCTGGATCACACAGTGATCCAATCCAGTGGATTCCAATTCATCTAGGAACAGGAATTGGATCGCAAGGTGGCATTCATCTAGGAACGGGAATTGTTTGGGCTTCCCACAGCAGCATTTGGGCGGGCGTACGAAGGAGTTCCCAGTACAGCAGCTTGGGTTTGTGCAAGGGCTGGGCTTCAGCAGAGCTCCAGCTACTGGCCACCTCCCTGAGAAGGTGGCCACCGTTACTTGTAGGAATGAAACATTTAGGACTTCCAATGTCATATTAGATAAAATAATCTTCTAATTAAACTCTGCAAGCTTGGAATTCTGTGTCTATGTGCACTTGTACCTCAATAATGAATCCCAAGGTTTTACAGGCTTCCCAAAGCTGGTCATTAAGATTTCCAAACCTTCGCTGTTCTCTCTCTGTACGTACTTTCACAGTACACTTTTAATAAGTGCCACTGGAAAAAAAAATAATAATAAAAGCCAGAAACTTCACTGGTGAGGGCTAATGCAATGAGTGATGAAGGACTCGCTGTGGGAACTGCTGCCTGGTCGGCTATGGTATTTATTATGCAGCTGATCTAGATCCTGCTGGTTCCTTCTGGCCTTCAGTCTACAAATCTCTGCAGAAACACCCCCTGCCCCGCGCTCTCTCAAGCAGATGGCTAGGCAGATGAAGAGCCGAGATGTGCTACTTCAGCGAGCGCCTTGCCGGTGCCAGAAATTTCAAAACTCGAGTTGGAGGAAGGAAAATGTGCAGGAAAAGTGCAGCAGAACAGGCTGCAACACCCCAGCAAGGAGCTCTGTGCTGGAAGGACGTGCGGGATGGTGACCGGGGTGGGAGCGAGGGCTGCAGAGGGATAAAATTAACTCTAATTGAAGAAAAAAAAAAAAAAAAAGAGGAAAGGAAAAGCGTGACCTGAGGTGTGAAGGACTGGGCTGGTCCCTGCCACGCTGGGCACATTGCTGATCCCTTGCTGACGTGGGCGGTGGGGAGCTGGTACCGTGTCCATATGTTAGCTGAGGATAAAACCATCACTCGGGAGTCCTTTTAAACACCGTGGCACAAAGGACACGTAAACATCGCAGACAAGTGTGAATTTTGTTACGTCAGGTGGGAAAATTGAAATGACAGAGAAAGCAGCTGAGAAGAGGGACGGTGGCTGGGATCACGGGGATTTTAGCGATGTCTAGCAGAGAGAAAAGAATACCAACAGGTCAGGGTTAAAACAAGGATGCAGAAAGGCTTTTTATCAGCTGAGACAGAGGAAAACCCTAAGTGCTGCAGCACTGGGGTTTGTCATAGACTTGGGAGGACGATGACTTACAGCCAGATCCAGGGCTCCCAGCAGCAGGGGAGGTGATGTCTTGCATAAGGCCCCATCAGCGCTTTAAACCAGAGTCCATTAATAAATACCACAGCACTAAAAGTATTCTGCTGTTTATTGGCGTGAGGGGAGAAATGACCTTTCTCCTTTCTCCCCCTCTCCCTGGAAGCCTGATGGGCTGCGATAACCCACTTAGTGGGGCGCGGGGGCGGTGGGTGATGCCGTCAGAGTGACGAGGGGGACGTGGCTCATGCCATCTCCTCCGTGCTACGTTGCTCTAAAAATAAATGCTGTCTCACGTTGGGAGCCGCTGGCTGTGACTCAGCTCTTCTCGGCTGTTCCTCTCCATGGCGTGTCTGTCAGAGCTGCTCTGCAGCAGCTGATGCTGCCTCTGAAGCATCTGAGTCACCGGGGACCGAGCTGCGGGGAATCGGATGTTTCTGCACGGCGGGGAGCACGGGGGAGTCGTGGGGCTGTCACTGGGACTTTCAGGGATTAGGGCACCCACGCCGAGAGGCTCCTCGGGGTGCCAAGCTGGCAGGGATTTGGCCTGGCCCCAAACAGGCAGCGGTGGCAGTGAGCCACAAGGTGTTTTGCAACACATCTGGCACAGGGCAGCAAATCCATGCCGGGTGCGGGTGCCAGGGCTGGATGCACGGCTCTGCTGGTTTGTCTGCCCGGGGCTGCCAAGCTGGATGCGCACCCCTGGCTGGGGACAGGGAGGTCAGGGTCAGCCGCTTCGGCTGTACCAATTAGCTGAAAAGTAATTTATTTTAAGGAATTGTCATTCTACACATTTATTCATTTGTAATTTCGCTTTGAAGTTCCAGCACCTTTATTCTTCCCCGAGAAATTGCACGCTCAGGGAGCGGAGAGCCAAATAACTTGCTGCAATCAATAAAGGCACTCTGGGTTCTGCAAACACAAACACGAGAAGTTAAAGAGGACAAAACAGAAAATAAAACCCAGGAGGACAATGCCACTGTAAGAAAAACACACATGCCATCATCTCCCTTGCTTTCCTTGTGTTTCTGCAGTTTTCCAGCTTTCCCCCTATCCTCAGCTGGGCCTGAATATGAGAAGGTCAAGGGAGATCTTAGTTGTGTGTCTGAGTACCTGCTGGGGTCAGAAAGAAGACGGAGCCAGGCTCTTCTCAGGTGGTCCAGAAAGCAGACAAGGGGCAATAGGCACAAACTGAAACGCGGGAAATTCCACTTAAACATATCTTTTTTTTTTTTTTTTTTTAATTAAAATCTTTGTTTATGGGGATGATGGTCAAGCACTGGAGCAGGTTGCCCAGAGAGGCTGTGGAGTCTCCATCCTTGGAGATACCCAAAACCCAAAAAACCCAAGAGGACATAGCCCTGAGCAACCTGCTATAGGTGCCTCTGCTTAAGCCAAGGGTTGGACAGGATGGTCTCCAGAGGCCCCTCTCACACAGACAATGTGTGGTTGTGTGGTCCTGCTCCGTCATCCCTCCCCAGTTCCTGCTGGCATCCTGACCTGCTGGCACTCAAAAAAAAAAAAACAAAAAAAAAACAACTGTGTTTTTGGAAGGCTGTTTCTGGTGGTGTTTCTTTCTCTTTGAAAACCCTTCGAAGACCCTTTCCCTTTGAAGACCCCTTAGTGACCAGTGTCAGGTGAGATGGATGCCTCAGCTCAGCTAACGTGCAATAAAGGAGCACGTTACCTTTGGCTATATGAGTGGTGGATGCAGGATAAAGGAACCTCTCTTTAATTACCTGTGTGGACGCTGCCTTACCTCTCAGCATCCCCCATTAGGCTCCTGTGACTGTCACTGTTTCTGATGAAGGCAGCTGTGAGTCACCCAAACTGCATCTGGAAGATTCCTGTGCCATGTTTTTAGGTGAGTTCAGCCCTTGGCATCTTGCAGTAAAATTGAGAGAAGGTTGTGGCTTCTCACAACCAGCTGGAAAAAGAAGCAATGATCATTTCCTAGGCTTACAGCATGGTTGTGGGGCCAGTATTTGAAGGCATCACTTGACTGAAATGTCCTTCTGTACCAGTCTGCAGAAGCAGCTGCCATAGGAAGTTTCCTTATTTCATAGTTTCCTCCCACAGAGAGTACATCAGATTGTACGATATACTGAGAGCAGTAGGGAGTAGAAGAAAAAGGACAGAAACAGAGCATCCTTCCAAAACCTCAGTCTCAGAGTTGGAGGAAAAGCATCTGCAGACCTCTGACTAAAGCAGATGGGACTTTAGTCCTGTTGTCTTTTCTCTGGGAGCAACATCATAGTCAGCTCCTGGCATCTTCCCTGGAGCTGTGCTGCTGTGTCCTCTGCTGCACCCCTCAGCTGCACACCACTGCTGATCCTGGGGGGATATCTCAATGCCAAACCACAGCACCAGAGGATGGTTGGGTTGGAAGGCACATTTGAAGACCATCTGGTCTGACGCCCTTGCCATGGGCAGAGACACCTCCCACCAGCCCAGGTTGCTCAAAGCCCCATCCAGCCTGGCCTTGAACACCTCCAGGGATGGGGCAGCCACAGCTTCTCTGGGCAGCCTGTGCCACTGCCTCACCACCCTCAACATAAGGATTTTATTCCTGATACCTAATCTAAACCTGCCATCTTTCAATTTAAATCCACAGCAAGCCTACACGTCTGACAAGTTGTGCTCTCTGCTGGCTTCATGACCCATCTGAAGTTACCGAGCACTTGCTGCGGTGTGCACATCACACACCCACAGCAAGGTCAGTAGCGTGGGACAGGACTGGGGACACTGATTTAGCAGGGCCATGGGCAATGACCACTGGAGAGCTCCCCTGGTGCCTAGTACAGCATGTGTCCTGCTTGTTGGAGGGTGTGATGCATTAATTGAAGGAACAAATGATCTGAGAGAAGCAGGAATTTAAATCTGAACTTGGCACCATGTGAGGCTGAGCAGCTCATTGCCTTGCGGGTCTGGGAGTTGAGAGACTTTGTCCTGGATAGTCCCATAGTAACACACCAGCAAATTCACACCAAGGCTTCAAAACATCCTGATGAGGATACACAGGAGAAATAGATCAAAACCAGGAATAAGCATTTTGAAATTGAAATTGAGCGGTTATGCAAAATGTAATCACAATTCACTTGGCTTTTCAAAGGGAGGATGTGGCTTCAAGCTTTTGTTTTGTCAAGTGAAGAAGAGAGGAGGGAAAGCTTTGTTCTGGTCACTCCTAATTGCTTCCTCTGTGACTATTAGAGGTGTGCAGAGGAAAAGGGCGAGGATGGGAAGTGGCTGAGGGCACAGCACTTTCGGGATGTTGTTGGTGCCCACGGCAGCTCTAGGGAAGCCAGTGGTGGTGGGCAGAGCCTGGGCTGGTGGGACAACCACCGCATCCCACAGCACTGGGGTCTCACATCTATCTCCTCCTGGGATGGGGCATGGTTTCACCTCACGAGACAGGTGAAAAGCAAAGCAGCAGGAGAAAAAAGCAGGGGTCCCTCCCACAAGATGCCATCCTTCCTGAACTGAGCCTGCGGGGGCTGCCCACAGGCAGCAGCTCTTCAAGCACTGCTCCCACACGGCTCCGTCCCACGGGGTCCATCCCCCAGGAGCAAACTGCTCCAGCACAGGTCCCCCACAGGTGGCAGCTCCCCCCAGACCCCCTGCTCCTGCAGGGGCTCTCCATGGGCTGCAGCCTCCTCCAGGACACATCCACCTGCTCCACCGGGGGCTCCTCCACGGGCTGCATCGTGGAGATCTGCTCCATGTGGGACCCATGGGCTGCAGGGGGACAGCCTGCTCCACCAGGGGCTCTCCACAGGCCTCAGGGGAACTGCTGCTGCGTGCCTGGAGCACCTCCTGCCCTCCTGCTGCACTCACCAGGGGGCTGCAGGGCTGCTTCTCAATTCTCTCTGCCAGCTGCCATTGTGCAGCAGGTTTTTTTCCCTTAACTCTGCTCTCCCAGAGGCCCAACCAGTATCACTCCGTGGCTCAGCTCTGGCCAGCAGCAGGTCCCTTTGGAGCTAGCTGAAGCTGTCCTTTATCTAACATGAGGCAGCTTCTAGATTCTTCTCACAAAGGACACCCCTGCAGCCCCCTGCTACCAAAACCTTGCCACGTAAACCCAGTACAGGCTTTATGCATAGCAGGGATGTTAGATCTCCCAAACAGCAGGCTGCAGGGAGCCAAGGCCAGCAAGGCCCTGCCTCACAGCTCAGGGCATGCTTCTGTCCCTTGAGAGCCACTTGCCCATTTGGTGGACAGCCCTGCTCAGCCACCTCCATTCTCATCAGGTGTTTTTAGTATTGGTCACTTCAGGGCAATGGGTTTCCAGTCCCACGCACACATTTAACAAGTTTTCAGCATGGTCCTTGGGCTGTATCAGTTGAATTGTGTTGTTCAGACTAAGCCAGTCTCCCTTCTGCAGCTTTTCCTGTTGACATTTGCACCTGGGACATCCTGGAGCTCTCATCCACTTTTGGCAGCAGAACTTGTATGAGAGGTCTCTCTCTCTCTCTCTCTCTCTCTCTTTTTTTTTTTTTTTCCTTTTTTTTAACAGTAGCTGCTGTAATTATAACTGTGTGGTTTTTTCCTTACACCTTTTCTGAGCAAAAAATAATATCTTGTCTGAACACAAAAAGCAAAACCTGGTGACGAGAGCAGCCCTCCCCAGAGCAGTGACCTTTTCCACCACATTTTTGGAAGACAGCAGCCAGAGTAACAGATCTGACTCAGACTGACGAGGTGGTGTTCAGAAGCAGAGATTAAGGAAAAAGTGTGAATTAAATGAGGTTCGATGTGTTAAACAGCAGGCACTTCCGAAGCGTAAATATTTTGGCACCAAACTTTGTGATGGTTTTAATCTGCACAAAGCAGTGAGACTGGGCCAGGCACATCTTCAGGATGTGGCACAGGCACACACCTGTCCCATCCCATGGTATGAAGAGGTATAAATAAGTACCTGCTTTGCTTGAGAATCTCAATCATTTTCATCAAGTTTGGGTCCAGTTCAACCACGGGAGCTCCGCAGATCCTGTCCTGTCCCCAGCACAGCTTGCAGCCACGCTCTGGCTCAGCTTGTGCTCAGCCCTCACCTCCTGTGCCCCTGCCAGCGCCAGCCCCACTGCTGCCATCTCACCTCCCAGGCACACCTGGATCCAACCTTCCTGGGTTCCCTCGGCCGTTTTCCCCCAAAGGGCTGGCCCAGCTGATACCCAAATTGCACCACAGCCCCTGCCTGATAGTGGCCTTGCTGCAGTTACACTTATATATTTTTTTCCTGGCATATTTTCCTTTAACTGGTATAGAAGAATGCAGGCACAAAAAATGTTTTTTGCCTCCCCTTCTTTTCATTTAGTGCCTTGTGAGGAGGTAATTGCGGTCTCCTTCTCTTTCATTCAATGTTTCTATCTGGCACTAGAGGGCAGAAGAAAGGAGCTCAGAGGCTCCCAGCCGAGACCTGGCTCTTCTCAGCCGCTATCTGAGGGTGCAGAAATAAATCTGGCTTGAAAGGCTTCTCCCTCCACCCATTACGAACGTGTTTCAAGGGCTTCATGTCCCAGCCTCTTTAGCACTATTAAAGTTTAATAGGTAAATGTTGCATTTCAGATGTAGTACAATACAAAGCGACTCTCCGTGCTCATCTTCAGTGCCGATGCAGCACCCCTGTTTGCTCTGAGCGTACAGAGGGGATCTGTGGCTTTGCAGAGCGGGAAACAGCCCTGTGTGATGGAAAATGGGGTTTCTCTCTCGCAGTGAGACTGCCTGGTGAGATGGGTGGTTTGCAGCCCCATGGCATGGGGGAGGTAAGCAGGGGGCACATCAGTGGCAGAGCCAGGTCAAGAGTCAGGAAATACCAGCTCGCAACAGGCTCGAGGGATCTCTCATTAAAATCAGTGCTGATATGGGCATTTTGTGGTGCACTCAGCCGGACACCTCATCACATGCTGCTCGTCTGTGCCAAAGCAAACACTGTCCAAGAACCTCCCAGGCTGCGGCGTGGAGGATTAAGCCTCGTGCCACCGTCTCCCAGCTCCCCACCTGCCTTTGTTGGAAGGAGAAAAGAGCATGTGAGCCGGCACCGCGTGCTCGGTCAGGAGCCCTGACACTGCGGGGACCTTTGTTGCCTTCTGCAGATAAGGAGGTGCCACCAGGGGAGAGCTGCAGAGGCTTCAGCGCCGGCTGTGTGCGGGGCCGAGGAGAGGAAGAAGCCCATGGAGCTGGGCCAGGGACGGGTGGCTGCAGAACCGCTCGCTGGTTTACCTCTACTGAGTGAGATTGTTCCATTTTTCTTCTGATCTTTGCAATGTCTGTAATTAACATACGTAATATAAGTAGTTATCTAATTGGCAAAAAAGCCTAAAAGTATTTTTCCTTTGTGTTCACCATTCAGTTCATCTATGCAGAGTCCCCCTCACTCGGCTGAGCTGGGTGTAGTGGAGAGAAACGGCATGACTTAAATTCAGATAAAACTGTGCTGAAAACGGTTTTCACAGTCTGGCACACTTTGAGATTACAAATGTTACTCCATTTTCCATTGAGGAAAATAGATCTTTCGTACACTGACAGTAGAAAGGACACCAAAAGTGCAAGTAAAATGTCATACTGGACAGGACACGTTTTGTGGAGTAGCTGAGACTGGGTTTGTTGTCTCCAGCTGTTATATGTAGCTTTTCAATAAGAGCACTCTATTTTCCAACAAAAAATTTGTTTCAGTCTTTCCTGACTGGAGAAAAAGCCTGTCAAACCCACAGGAGCACCAAATGCTGAGCAGACTGGGGCTGAACCAGCCACCCCATACATGTCTCAATGCGATTCCTGGATTCCTAGGAATTCCGTGATTCCACATCAGTGTGCTGGTATTTGCATCCTGGGGTTAATTCAGCAGCAGTGCCTGGCCCTAGGGGAGATAAATGTGAGGACAGCAGCAAGGCGAAGTGTTTGTTGCACCTGGAGCCTTCTTTGTGCATGGACACACAACACTTCTGCAGTGACGGCTGTCTTTCTGCAAGAAAACCTCAGGAAGTGATTAACCATTGCTACACGCTCATATGGGAATCTTCAGGTGGTCAAATAACCCTTAGGCTGAAATCTACTTGTTCAGTAAATAAAAGGGGTTATTCAGTAAATAACACACGCCTTTAGGGAAATTAGGATTTTTTTTTAGTACCTGCCAACACTGCAGGGAAACAACTAGCAGTGCAACCCTGTCCTGAGCTCACTCGAGGGAGCAAACACACATCCCTCCCAACATTTCTGGAGCCCAGGAGCCACCAGGTCTTGTCAGAATTACCCAACACGTGGCTGGCCATAAACTGCTCCATGGAATAGTTTGGTTAATAAAATACCTGCACATTTCCATCAAAAAAAAAAAAAAAATTCCTAAAAAAATCTTTTTGCTTCAGCTGGAAGCTCTTTAGGACAGGACTTTATTCGCTCTACTCCTTTATCTTCAGCTCAGGGGACTTCTGATAAGGTGGAAACATGAAGGAGCATGGCATGGGTTGCTTTGATTTGTATTTCCTACGGAACTGTAGCTTCCCAAATCCCTTTGCGGTGTAGTGTAAATGTTTCAGTGGGCCCACACCACAGGATGAACTTAGCCCCGACTAACCCAGGTTTTGTCCAGCCCAACACGCTGCTGTAGGGTTAGGTCTAACTCACTGCAGCATCTCTAGCACAGGAAAGGCATCACTGTGGCTTGTTGTACACCAGAGTGCTCCAGGCAGCTACAGAAATGCAACCTGGATGGACAGTGTGTGTTTGCTAGGGAAAAAGGGGAGCTGGGGACCTGCCGTGCCAACAGTCCTGGTGGTGGTGCTCCCCAATGAGGAGATGCCAGACGGACATCTGGGCACTGGGCAGACAGACAAGGGCGTGAGAAAATGCTAAGAAATGCTAAGAAATCTTTCTTCATCACCTTCGTGTTTCAGAGACCAGTGCTGGTGGTGCTGGTGGGGCAGCTGGGAGTTGGTTGGCCCACGTGAAATAATTCCTTGCTGGGGGCTCCTTCTGTGCAAGACTGTAAGGGGAGGAAAATCTGTATCTCTGAGCAACCATCACTGTTTCTTTTTTTTTTTTTTTTTTTTTTTTTTTTCTTTTGAAGGCTAAAGATAGACTCCATATGGGCTGTACGCAGTGCGGTCTGACCATACATACCCTGGATCTTTTCTCTCGGCCTTTTTTCAGGCAGCAGTGGGCCTATGGCAAGTGGTGACAACTGGGCTTACTCCTCCACCAGCCTTGACCATGAGTGCGTTGGGTGGCTTCTCAGGCAGGGGAAGCGCTCTGGCCATGGCCATGGGGTGCTGTTCTGGGACGGCAGCATTGTGCCTTTCTGCGGCTCTGGCTCAAACAGCTCTGCTGTGTGCTCGTGTGCTGAGCAGGACGGGGGAGCCTGGTCCCAATGGAAAACACAGGATGAACGTGCAAGGCGGCAGGAAATTGCAGAAGTCAAAACCCAAGGATGGACACTTCCTCCTGCGATCATGTATGAGGCGATCGTGACATTTTTTGGGAAATCTTCAGCCACAGCTTGCAGGTACTTAGAGCCACAGCAGTGCCAAGTCATAATTCACTTTTCCCTGGGTATCCTTAGTTGCTGTCTGTGTTTTTGGATCCCAAGGAGCTGCTCTCAGTGAGACGTGCTACTCAGCGCAGGGCAGTTTCTCACCAGCTGCCCTGTACAAGCAGGATGTTTTCTCCTGGGCTGTTCCTGATGTGCCTGTAGAGGTACATATCCTGGAGACAGCCACCTGCACACAGCCCCTTTCCAATGCTAGCCTCCTTTTCCCTTACCTACTGAGCTGTGAATTCCCTCATGCACCGGTGGAGCTACCGCTCATTAAAACTAATCAGCTGAGCAGATGCTGAGGGAAACAATGGGCTGGGAATAAAGGGGACTTTGGTCATACATTACCAGAAAGCTCTGCAGCAGACTCGTGAACCTCGCTGAGTTTTCACTCTGTTCCCAACCGGCTTGCAAAGCAGCTCCACCAGGAAGGAGCAGTTCAACGAGAACAAGGAACCTTAAGTTACAGAGGCCTGATTTCCAAATGACACAAAAGAAACCCATCACATAAAACATCCCCGCACCCCCAACAAAATTTGCAGTGCAGTAATGGATGTGAGTGCAGGTCAACCTCATCCTACTGCCCCCACAGCCGTAAGTGGCAAAACGACAGCTCTGCCCCATCCAAGAATGTGTGTCTGTGGTACAGGAGGCTGGGAAGGATGCTCTCATTTCCAGTAAATTGATGTACGTTGGAGCACAGAGGAACCGAGCTCAGAAAGTGGCCTACATTAAGTTAATATCCAACTATACAAATAACTGCGGGCCAAATTTAGCCTTCGGTTGCATTAGTGTAACATCAGCTGGTGGAAGGGGCTTTCTGGATTGTAAGCCGAGGGAGGATTTGGCCCTTAGGAGGCTGTGATGGGAAGAAGGGGAAGGGAAGGCCATTAGCTGGCTTTGCAGGGGAATTGCTGGTGGTTTCTGCGTGAGCGTGCTGCTCCAGACGGCACGCTGCTGAGAGCCCGAGCACGCAGCAGGACAGGGCTTGAGGGTCAGGCAGGAGCACGCTGATGGGAACGTATCAGCAAAAGGTGCGGAGGTAAAGCCATGTTTGCTAAGCCCGTTTTTTCTAATGAATCCAATTTTTTTTACTAATGATTCCAATTGAAAGCTAGGCACATCTTTAGCATGTCAAACATATCCATGGCTTTTCTGGCAGCGGTGTAGAAGGGGGCTTCAAAATTTCATCTCTTTACCTTGTTGAGACTGCCCGATGCACTCTCACATCAGATGCCTGAACAAATATATTTTCATTCCTAGCACCATCTTGTCCTTTTGTTCTATAACTTTAATTTTTAACAAAACCACACGGTCTTTTTTTGCTCATGATTCACATAGACAGGTTTTTGAAATGCTGTATTTTTGATCAGTATTTGATTTGGTTACTGAACAGGAAAAAAAGAAAAAAAAAGTCTTATTTGAATACAGAAAAAAAGAATCTGGAGACATTTTTATCAAACTAGCTCAAACAGCTCCAGAAATTAATTCTCTCTCTTTCCCTCTCTCTCTTTCTCTCTCTGGTTGGTTATTGCTTGTTTCTGTGTTTGTTTTTATTTTTTTTCTTTTTTTTTTCTTTTTTTTTTCTTCCTTTTCTTTGTTCTTTTATGTGTGTATATATATGTATATCAGTTTTTAGCTGTGCATCCAAATGTTTCTCAGTCAGAGCTGTGCAAACAGCATGTTTTCCACGTTAGTGGTCAAGCTGGAAAACAAAGAGACTGAGAACCAGATGCATTCGGAGCTGATATGAACCCAAATATTTCATTGGGAGCTAATTTTTAACCCCTTTAAGAAATCAGCTCAACCACAAACATGAGGAAACATTTCCCTTGGCAAGGTCATTAATCCACCTCTCCTGACTCCTTCAGTTCTCTAAAACACTTTGCTGGGCTTCATTCCCCCAAACTGCCCTCGGTGGAGGTGAGTGAGCAGGGAGGAGAGCTGATAACAGCACAGGATAAGGCAGGGCGGCTTGGGAGCAGATTGCCTGGGGCTGTAAATTAGGAGCGAGGCCAGGCTGGAGGATTAAGGTCTGAGCGTCCTCGTGCATTTTGTGAGTTCATCCAGGTTTCCACACTGGGGATCTGTCCTGCCGTAATTAATGGGCCTGGCGCTCATGTGTGAATGGGAAGCTTGTGAACATCCTCCTCTGGAGCCAAACTTTTATAACCCTGGGGCTCAGCTCTCCTCGGTCTTGGTGTCGCTAAGAGCAAGTTGCTCATTCTGTGGCGCTGCCAAAAGGAAGCACTCGGGTCTGCTGGGAGACTTGATGCAATGTCAGAACAAAGATGTTGAACCCTCAATTCCCAGATCTCCAAATTCCCTGAATTCCACGTGTTTTCTCCTTTCTGCTTCCCATTTCCCTCCACATGTCCCTCTCCTTGGCTCAGCACACTCAGAGCTCCATTTAACCAGGTGTCCTTCAGTGGGTTCCCTTCTTTTGCCCATGAGAGCTTTGTTTTTTCTTTCTCAAGCTCTGGGTGGATGGGGCAGCTCCTTCCCTCCTCCACAGCCAGCAACAGGGGCATGGACCCCCTTTGGTTTTCATATGAGTGGTATGGGGGTCACACAGTAACATCTGTTTCCCAAATAACTGATTGCCGATGAGGCTCAAATGTATAAGGCCTTTTTGCATGTGTGCTGAGGCCTTAGTGACTTCTGAGGCAGACCTGGTTCTTATACCCTGCAAAACTCATGGACTGATCCCCCTTCCTCGTTCACAACACCAAGCCTGGGCTTTCCTTCACCGCCCTGTTCACTGGCATATCCCACACCTACTGCATTTCTCTATCTCCCATCAGCAAGTCTTTTTTCTTTTCCAAGCCTACCCCTTTCTGTTTACCTCACTCCATCATCCCTGCTTCTCTTTACATCTTTTTTTTTTTTTTTTTCCTGCTTTGCCACCTTTTCCTCTGTTTGTATTTTGAGTAACCTCAATCTTGAGGTGGGGAAGAAGGAATAAAAATAACAACAAAATCCCTTACTCCTTTCATTTTTTAGATCAAAGATGACTGAGCAACAGAGGGGGAGAATTCAGGGCAGCCTTTGATGCACAGTATTGATGTTGGCTTAGCATGAAAATCCCCTTGTGCTATATTTGGGCCAATTACCAGAGGTCCACGCAATTAACCTGAGACACACTAGCCCCATGTGAAGCAATGCAATTTAAGGCCTAGGGAGGTTAATTCAAATCTTAGATGTTGCTATGATAGGAGATTACTTACCCCATCCCATTGTATTTGCTAGGAATCTTTGTGCTGAAAATTCTGATATTCCATCAAAGCTGTGCTCTTGCAGCGTGCCTCTCGCTGTGACAGGAGATTGCCTGCCCGTGCTGCTGGGCTGCGAGAGCTGGAACTGGGTTGTTTCTGCACTGGAGGTGCTTTTGCTCTTCTGCCTTCCAGCTCCCTACGAGAAAACCTTCCCAGACTCCTCAAATAGGGCCGGCGTTTCTGCAGCATTCTTATAAAAAATGCAACACCACCAAAGCTCTTTGTGATCCTGGTTCGCTTGGAATTTCTCTTTTGTTCTTTGTAGAGATGTTCTGCTGGCAAGATTGGTCAAGACAAGCCATCACATGGCAGAGGTGGGAATCTCTGAGGCCGCAGTGCAGATTGGCACAGCTTCATCTCTGAGGGATGCCGGGGCTTTCTGACTCCAGGCACTCCTCAGAAAACTCGGTATTACTGTAGCTATAAATATAATTCTCCTGTAAATGAAAACGGGCTTTATTTCTCACCTGCCCTGTAACGAATGAGAGCTACTCCTGGCGCTCCCCACACTACATCAGCTGTATGGAAGGAAGGGCTTCTGGGTCAGACCGAACCAGAGTGAGCTCCAAAGTAGAAAGGGAATGCAAAGAAGGTGGGAACAGGGACAGGCTGCCCCGCAGGAATACAGGAATACTGCTGCAGCCTGTAGGGACAGGGTTAGGGAACCCAGAGCCCAGCTGGAACTGCATGTTGGGTTGTGTTACCGCGCATGCAGCCAGCAGGTCAAGGGAAGTGGCTCTGACAAGCCCTGTGTGGGGGAATTATGAGATTGTACCAGTGTCCAGTGGGGAGCTTCCCAGCACAAGACACCGGCACATGAGTGGAGAGCTACCAAGACAGGGAGAGTTTTTCTAATTCCCAGTAAACAATGTATTCAGCTGCCTAGCTCTCTTTGGGATCATTGATTCAGAGCTGAGGTGAGAAAAGCCCCCTCTGGGGTTTGCCTCCTCAGAGCTGGCTGGTGTTTCCAGGAGATCAGGCATGCAGGCACCTAGGAGATGGCTCCCTCTCTCCGACTGCCTCTCTTGCCTCCTACTTCTTTACATCTGGTTCTCTTGCCTCTCCCCTGCCTTTTCTCTGAGGACGGAGCTGGTCACATCCATCCCATGCTCTGGCACTGATTCAGTGTTAAAAGCCAGCCCGACGCACACTAGCCTCCAGAGGAGGGATCTGGATTTGCAGTCGAGCAAAACGCCTTTGCAGGTGTCCTGACACTCCTCCTGGAAGAGCACAGACATGGTCTGGACAGCATCAGAGCCAGATCCTGTACACATTCCCTCTCCTGGGACTGCAGAAACTCCTTTTATTGCTTGTAGCTTGGCACGGAGCCTGCTGGCACACACAGCTCTCCTCCTCTTTTGTGGGCTTGGAGCAACTGGCAATTCTTTTATCTCCATCTGACAGGTCTGCAGTCAGACCTTGTTGGACAGCTGACCTGGTTTCCTACCAGGCTCTTCTCGGGAACCTGAAGTTTGTTTCTGCAGTTAGGTTTCTTCTGCTGGAGAAGGAAACATTCATCTCAAGTTCTTGGGGCATAATTTCATATATCAGTCATGGACACACCTCCTGTGGGCTGGAGGTTCCTTATTTCTTAATCCTTTCATGCACTAAGAGGCTACGATGAGAGCTTTGTCAGCACTTCTACTTTTCGTCCTTGCTTCTCCTCGTTGTACAGACAGTTGTATCATGGGACGTGTGATCCTACTCCAGGCTGAACAGAGCAAAGGCTTTTTAGATGGGTCCAGATCACCTTTGAGATCTCAGGAGGTGACTTGCATCACTGAATTAAGCGGCGGTATTGAAGTGTGAGTGCCACCAACACAAAAACCCTTCTTTTTTGCCTTTACAGGCCAAACTGAGTAAACTGGCAGAGAATCAACTCCCTTGTGTTAGTCACTGTACCAGTAGTATCCTTTGAGTGTCCCACTGCTAAAGATAGCACAGTCACAGCTCAAATTTGTGCCACAAAAGCCTTATGTTGAGGAATTCATCTCAAATTGAAGAAGTTTGCCTTCTGTCTTGGTCCTGTGTAAAATGAAATGTGTAAGGAAAACATGTATTTTTACCTCTTTGTGTCTTGGCATATGGTAGCCATGGCTCTCCTTAGCCCTTCTCTTGTTTATTGTATCACTTTTTATTACAGGTTTGTCTTCGACCATATGGAGAGAGTTTTATCAGCTTATTTGTTTGCAAAGCACCATGCACACTGACTGGGCCTTATAAATCTAAAGCGTTTCAGAAGACTTCGGATGGTTCATTACTTACGGGATCGTTAAAACCAGGAGATAGACAATAAAATAGCCTCCTAAATCACCCAGCCCAGCCCCTGGCAGCGGGCAATCTCTTTTTGTGCTCATCACAGGCCACTCCACCTTGTTAAATCGGCCCAAACCCCATGGTAACCCACCATCGATTTCATAAGCCAGCTGGTGGCAGAGCACACGAAGGATGAGCAAACATCAGCCCTGCTGCTGGAGGAGAGCTGGGTGTCCCCTGCCACCCACACCACTATCGCCCTCATCACGTGTGGCACCAGGAACAGCCAGGGCTGCACGGAGGTGAGGTGGTAAAGCCATCCTGTCCCCCTAGGGCAACAGCTCCATGTCACCGCTCGGGCAGCCCCAGAGAAGGAGGTTGGTAAATTTGCTGGTTTTCATTCCATTGCAGTTTTGCAGATAAAAAGAAGACTTGAGTCCCCAAGGCTCTCCATCTGGCACCTTTCACGAGCACTAAATTATTTAGTAAAGAAAGTCTTTATATGTTCAATGCTCCCTTTCTGTATCTGACGTGGCTCACCCAAAGCCCTCTTGAAAATAAAAATGTCTGGAAATAATGATTTCTTAAAGTAGTCTGAGTCCCACATGTTTTCAAAGTTCACATCTGTTGACCTTCAGTCACTACTCATTAATAATGCCAAATCTATACAATATTAAAGGCAGAATTACAGCCGTTGTAATAACCTTGTCTTTGTTAATTGCCTCTGCAGCAATTTGGCTGTCTTAGCAGGTACGGTGGAAGTGCTTTTCTTTGTAAATAGGGTGTGTATTTCTTGTTATATTCTGCAATTTCCTTAAGCTAGTTGCTAGTTGCCATTTTTCTATGCAAAATAGATTTTTTCCCCCTATTCCTCATGTTCTTCCAGTTCTATATAGAGAAGGAACAGGCTGCTGAGCTTCACTTCCTTCATGCTTAAAAACCGAGTGGTATGCATGGACAGATGATTTGAGAAGTCTTCAGAGAAACCTGAGTTAAAACTGGATTGCTCAGTACTTTCTAAAAAATAAAAATTAAAATAAAAGCCAGAAAACAAAAGGACATGCCTCTGTTAGAGCATTTCAGGTGGGTTACCTATCACCATTGGTGTTTCTGAAAGCTTTTATCCTTTTTCTGTATGTCTTCTCCAAACACAAAGGATACAAATTTAAAAAACCTATATATGAGTGCTGCTTTGAATACTCACAAATTCCCAATGTACCTGTGCTAATAGTGCCTGGTCTGTGGGGATTGGTGATGGTATGCCCAGTTTTGGGGTCCTGCTGGGAGGTGGGAGGCTGTTCAGACAGGCAGCAGGGGTAGGGTCTGCTTGCTGGGACCACAGGGGAGGGAGGTTGGGTGCCAGGAGCAGCCCTCGGTGACTGAGCAGCCTTCTCAGATGAGCACATGTTTATGGTCAAGGAAACTCTTCTGCCAGACTTCGTTGAGTTTGTGTGGGAGAAAGAGACGGTGCAGACTGCAGATGCTCAGAGGAGCCTCGTGGAAAAGCACTTTTAATGAGCCACGAGATGTGTTTTTGAACCTGAAAGAGCTTGTTATTTCTCTGTCCAAGTTTAATCCAAGTGTTTACTCTCATCAGAAGCCCTATTCAGTAGGTTCTTACAGCCATTGAAGTCCATAGGAGCTAAACACATGCTTCAGTGCTTTCAAAGCCATAGTCTTTCTTTCTTTCTTTCTTTTTTTTTTTCAGTTCCTGTGTTCCTCATAGGCTGTGTGTACCAAAGCAGCACCAACAAGTCAGCTCGTCGTTCCCTGCTCGTCTGTGCCCTGTGCCAACTCAAACCTCACAAGAGGTTGCAAGGAAACACTGCGCAATGCACTTGGCCTGTGAAAGGCACACAGAACAGATCTTCAAAGGCCGGTGGGGCATTTTGTCACCAGGCACCCACTCACGATGTGTTTGGGCAAGATCCCAGCCTGGGAGAAGCAGGCAGAAGGGTGCCGGGACCGAGTCCCATGTGCAAACACCAACCTTGCTGCCCCTGCCTTCCCTTCCCACCAGGGCACATGGTGAGATGGTTCCCGTGTCCGTGGCAGAAATAAGCAGCAGCACTCTCCTCTCCCCCCATCCCATTTATCCATTTCATGGTAGAAACGGCTTAGCTACAGCCTGGTGATTTGGGTTTCCTGGAAATCATCTGCTTGGTCTCTTTGACAGAGGACGTGGGGGATAAAATCTAGTCCAGGTTAGCAAGCTGTGTATCTGTGTGGAGAAGAAATTGCCTTAGTTGAGACCACTGCCCTGACAGGAGCAGGTGTGTTTAGAAAGCAAGAAGCACAAAAGGTGCTGCAGCAACCAGAGCCCGATACGGAAGAACTGGGCTGCTTTGAAAGAGACGTATTTACTCATGCTCACCTCCTCGGGTTCAGTTGTCCCTGGGAAGGCGAAACTCTGGCTTTCAGGCACAGAGAGCATTTCAGAACCATCGCTAGGAGCACCAGGGGCCTACAGGGGAACATTGTGCTCCGAGCCCTTCCTGAGTTTATCAAAATGCAAATGAAAAACAACAGCTTCTGGAAACACGTCTCTGGGGAGCAGCATAGATAAGGTGCAGGAGGATTGCAGGGGCTCATAGGTGAAAGCAAATCAGTTCGGGGCTCCTGGGCACTGGGCCTGCACCACCGGCCCTCCCTGGGCACCTCCATCCTGGTGCTGGGCTTTCTGAAGAGATTCAGCTGCCGGTGAGGCGTGCAGCGGGCACAGATGGGGTCTCAGACGTGCCGACAGCAGGCAGCATCCCCTGCCTTGGAGGGCCTGTGTCCTGGTTCCTTCGCCACACAGCCAGGGCTTCCTCTGGTGCCTTCATCTCCCTGGGCCTAGCTGCTGCAGCCCTGCCTGGCACGGGTACGTTAGCATCATTTAAGGTGATTACACCTTTGATCTTGTCCAGATTTATTCAATACTGAATGGGGAGCTCTAGGGAGAATTCAAGGAAGAATTGACTTCCTACTGAACCCTCTCCAGAGGCTGAGGTCTGTCATAAATCACCTTTCTGAGTCACCAGCACCTGAGCAGAAGGACCGAGCCTGCCTTCAGTGCTCCCTGTCACTGCCAGGATTTAGCGCTCCAGCCCTGCGATGGGCCCTGCCTGGTTGGTGCTGGCCCTGCTATGTTGTGAGGAATCAGGATAAAATGGCATCAAATGGCTCCTGAGATGGAGTAGGTTTGGGGTTGGGGGCTAGCTCTTTGTTCTGCCTTGGCACCCCCCCATGCCATGATGGTAATCCCTGCCTAGTGCCTAGCCATGACCCCAGGCAGGCACTGCTCCACTGAGAGTTTTGGTAATTAGAATTACAGAAAATAAAAATAAAATAAAAATAAAAATAAAAATAAAAATAAAAATAAAAATAAAAATAAAAATAAAAATAAAAATAAAAATAAAAATAAAAATAAAAATAAAAATAAAAATAAATAAAGTAACACCGTTCAGGTATTTAACAATAAATCCTTTTAATTTTAACTTCAGTTTCATTATAGCTGGAAGGCTCTGTGTATGTGCATACTGCCCTCACTGCAGCACAAAATGTTTGTTATTCGGATGTGTGTTTGAGAACAGCAGGGGCAGATTTACTACACAAATAAACAAGTGGAGGGATGAATGGAAACACTGTTCAATCGGCTCCTCATTGATAAAATACCTGTCACATACCTCGACTAAAGCACACAGACAGGCTTGTACAGCAGCATGGCAAGTGGCCCACTAATCATATTCAAAGTAAGTCCTAAAAAGGAAAATTTCTACAGTCTTCGAATCTATAGAGGAGCAGATGGATGATGGTAAACTCTAAGTGCTTTACTGGCTGCCTGCCTGCCATCCTCTGAACAAGGGCTAATAATAATATCACTTAAAAGAGCTGCTGAAAGGTTAGATGAGCTTCACCGCTGCAATTTGCAAATAATCCAATATCTGAGTTCACTACATCCTTTGCTATGGCCACGGTGGACAAATTCCTGGGTGCAGTGCTTTTACCCACGGGTGCTTAGATTTCATGAGGAAGGAGTAACTGGAGTCAATCTGGGTCCTAGTGAACTCACTGGTGAAATACAGAGAAAGTTTCACCAACATTTCTTTTTTTCAACAATTTGTAGTGTCCTCACTCAGGGGGCATGGTGCAAAGCTTGCTCTGACCTTGTGGCTTTTTCTCCAGCTTTCAGAGCCTTTCTTGGTGGGGTTCAGGATCTGTGGTGTGGCACATGAGTCAAGGGAAGCACGACTCACCTGGAACTTGTTGGTAGGCATGTGGTTAATCCCAGTTAATCCCAGGCTGTTTTTTGCAGTGCTGCCACAATGTACAGCTCTGCCATGGCCAGGGACCAGGGCACCTCCTGTGCAAGCCCTATGTGCCCATGTGGCCAGAGGCTTTGCACTGGTGGTGGTTGCACTCAACCTGATGTGGCCATTCCTGATACAGAATTTGCTGTGTTTACTGCTGCAACAGACTTCTGTCTAACTCGTGGACTCCTCAGTAGTGGTTTCAAGCATGGCAGGCTTTGTGCTCTGCCCTGCCACGTGGCTGGCAGCTCCCCGTGTCACCGACACAAGGCCAATGTCCCCACAGCATGATGAGTGATCCAAACAGGAAGCCCACCTAGATAGGCAGGGAAGATGTGATACTGAGCCTCTGCTGGAAGAACTGGGAAGATGGGATTGCCCAAATGACTGATCCTGCTCTCTCACTGCCCTGTCTGAGCAACCCCAGGGGAAGGGGCAAGCAGACAACGAGCCAGGTGGATGATCCAAGATCCTCACTTCTCCCCTTCTTGTATGGCATCCATTATTTTGACTGAAGACCCCTGATAAGAGGGTCATCTTCTTAATTTGTCAGTCAGATCAATGCTTACCCCAGTTGAAATCCGATAAGCACTCTATTATTTCTCTCTCAGGTGCATATTGGTGTAAAAATGCTCCTTTTGGGATTTGGGATTGACATGTATTTTTTTTACAGTCACAACTAAACCTCTATCATTAGCCTGAGCACAGCAACAAGGAGAATATCTTATACCCCTTGTAGGCATCAGTCACACCAACCTTGGGGCTGCTTTGGCTTATGTTCCGCTGGCAACCTGTAGCCAGCTCTGGCCACCACCAAGCCTCGGCCACCGTTTCTCCATCTCTGACTACACACACATCTGAGGGACAGTCACAAGGTATTTGTCATTAGAGGGCTGATAGACTCAGGAATTTGGATTTTACTAGCTCAGTGAAACATGGAAGGTCACATTCTTACATGAAAGTGTCATCCTAGAAGTTACCTCGGGGAATAAAATTATCTTGAAATGTCTTAATTTCAGATATCTTCAGAAAACTTCTGAAAAAAATAAAATAATTAGGAGCGT
This sequence comes from Anas acuta, assembly GCF_963932015.1. Taxonomy (NCBI): domain Eukaryota; kingdom Metazoa; phylum Chordata; class Aves; order Anseriformes; family Anatidae; genus Anas; species Anas acuta. The sequence goes on along the minus strand of NC_088980.1, from coordinate 11,226,018 downwards.
TGGTGCCTCAAAAACTGCCTGCATTGCTTGGGTTTGTTGGAGCTGACTAGTGTAATATGGAAAACAGTTGTTTTGCATTTCCTGAACCTGGGATCTGAAGGAGGCTAAATGGCCCATTCTGCTCATTTTGTTTATTTCTTTACTTGCTTTCCTCTCTGTAATCAGCTCTTTAGAAACAGTTTCACTTCCATTTTAATTCTGAATAAACAGAAGCCATCCTCACTGCACCCTCCTTATGGGTTCCTGCTCAGACCATTGCCTTTCCTGGACTGGCCCTATAAAGGAGGTTGCAGTGAGGTTGGTCTCTTTCTTATATGTTGGTCTCTTTCCTCAGGTGACAAGGAATAGGATGTGAGGAAATGGTCTCAGGTGCACTGGAAAGGTTGAGATTGGACATTGGGAAGAATTTCTTCATGGAGAGGGTGGTCAAGCACTGGAGCAGGCTGCCCAGGGAAGTGGTGGAGTCGTGGAGTCCCCATCCCTGCAGGTATTTAAGAGATGTGTGGATGTGGCACTAAGGGACGTGGTTTAGTGATGGGACTCGGTAGGTCAGGTTGATGGTTGGGCTTAATGATCTCGAAGGCCTTTTGCAACCTAAATGGTTCTGTGATTCTACAAAATGCAGCAGAGGAAACATGATTGCTCTCACTGCCAGGAGTCTGGTCACTGCATGACTCCTGCCATCTCACGGGCAGGCCAGGCAGGCTGTGGTGCTCTCCACCAGCGGTGTCACCAGCAGGTTTTTCCGTCCTCTTGCTCATCTTGCTTCCTGATACCTCTGTGCCCTCTCTGCCTGTTGCCAGGCAATCCAAACATCGCAGGCAGGGTATGCATTTGCTGCACAAGGGTTTCCTTACCCCATTGTATAATACCAAATAGAAACAAAACAAATCACACACACACACAAAAACAACCCATGTAATCCTACACTGACCCGTATCACGCAGACTCATCAGTATTTTCTCCCCCCTGTATCAAGAGCAGCCAGCACTCCCTGGAGAGAGGCATTAGACCTGCACAGGGGACACATGCCAGCATGTGGGCAGCCAGTGACACACCCACATAAAGGCACAAGAGCACAATGAACCACAGCAGGCTGGTGCTATCCAGGGCATTGATTAGAGAGACATCCAAATGGGTTGGTGTAGGTCCACAGTATTACCACAACTGCCAATCATAGCCCATTTGTTTTGATTATCTAATACTTTCTGCTGTTGAGAAGCTCGGTATTGCCGGTGTTTGCAGCAGGCCTTTGAGATGTTGCAGAAGGAACCCCTGGAGCTATGGAAATCACAGAATCACAGAATTGTCTAGGTTGGAAGAGACCTCAAGATCATCGAGTCCAACCTCTGACCTAACACTAACAAGTCCTCCACTGAACCATATCGCTAAGTTCAACATCTAAACATATTTTAAAGACCTCCAGGGATGGTGACTCCACCACTTTTCTGGGCGTTTTCTTTTTCCATAAAAAGTAATCCAGATTTTCTCATGAACTTTGAAAACAACAATTTCTCTTCTATCCTCTTACGCTTCTCCTGGAAGAATTTACTAGTGGACTTTCAAACTGGTTGATCATGACTGCTCCTTTGCATGCCTTCATCTGTGCAGCAGGGCTGGGGTCACTGGGGGTTGGCTCCATACCTACCATGATGGACATGCTTCTCCATCTAGGACACCTCCAAGTGAGCAGACTAAAGGCAGATGGAGTGGCCTTAGCTGCTACGTGAGGCCCTTACTGGTCTGACAACCAGCTCTGGATAGATAGGGTGTTGTGGAAATGGAAAGACTGGGGTTCTTCAGTCCTCTCCACTTCTCATGGCCCCTGGTGTCCCTCATCCTGCCAGCCATACCGTACCCAACAGCTACGCACAAGCACTAGGTGGTGTGGCTAGATGTTAGTACAGGTGGTAGTGGTGCTCAGAAGCCAGCATGTTTTTTCAAGTAATACGGCATAATGAATGCACGAGAAAAAAAAAAAAAAAAAAAAAAAAAAAAAGGACATTATAGTTAGACGTAAAATAATTGAGTTTTTACTTCTTTATTTAAAATTACACAGAAAGCGACATTTAGCGATACATTGGGAGAACTCTATTTAGGCTTCAAAGTCAAGCATTTGAGATGAAGGAAAGGCATGATTAGTGTGCAACCTTAATTCTGCTCCCTATCTGCATTAAGTTACAGAATTTAATTGTCGAACCACTCATGCCTCAAGGAGAGTCCAAAAAGAGAGTTCAAGAGGCAGAATCAAGACAATTTTAATGCAGCACTAATATCCTAACTTTGTAGTACAAATTTTTGCACCCTGAGTTGCGTTTTTTTTAACATAATTTATAAGACAAATAAAAAGAATGCTGGAAGGGAAGTACAATTGTTTGTGAATGGGAAACTGAGGCATGGAGCAATTAGGGAACCTGTTCAATATCACAGAAAAAAAAGTGGTAGTGGAGATGGAGTTGAATCCATTTTCCCACAGGAAACTGACCCATGTTGGAATGATTCTGTGCAAGTATTTAAATTAAGATGATTTTTATACACAGCTTTTGCTTATAACACCTATATTTTATGGAGCATCAGGCTGTCACTTTTACTTTTTCCTGTATTTAGAAGGGAAAAAAAGCCAATGACCGAATTCATGTGTAAGGATGACTAGAGCAATATAGGAACATCCTTCTTTATTTTCTATTCTCTGATTAATTGCCAGTCCAGGATTTTATTTGCATTAATTTTCTTCACTGAAAGATGAGTTAAAAAATGATGGCACTGGGACAAGCTCTTCCTGCCGGCCAACCCTTCCTCCACTCCACCCCTGTGATCCTGGGGACCCTTCCTGATGCAGAAGGCTTTCTGCATTTCTGGAAAGTGATGCTTAACACCGTTTTCCAGGAAAAGTAACAGTGCATTAATTTTACACCTCTGCACATGCTCACACGGAGAAGCAGAGGTGTAAGCTGGCCTTGGTGAAAAACAAGGTGCTTCAGCTTCTTGCAGTCCATACCAGGAGCCCACTGTCCGTGAATGGACACAACCAATGAAACAAGGGTTCTGGAAAGCTGTTGTGAGGTCTGGTTGGGCAAAAAGTCCTGTAGACACTGGCTTTTGTGGTGTGCTGGGTGCCCTCTCTGGGGCCAGGAGCTGCTGTGAAGCTGCTGCGAGCTGCTTGGGAAGAAACCTAACGGTGGAAGAAACCCAGCAGCTTCAGCAGAAATGAAGTCCTCTTTGTCCCTTTTCTTGCTTGTTTCCAATCCCAGGAGCCCTGTCGCAGGCACAGTGCCTGCTGCCTCCAGGGAAGGACAAGGAGAGTAGGGCCAACAAAGCCCAACTTTCCCCTCTGCAGGTACAGGTGTTGTTCCCCCACCTGCAATATTTGGAGGGGACAGAAGAAGCTTATTGTTTCTGTCACTTGTACCCACCCTGTGCTCCCAGCTCACAGAGGCAGCAGAAAGGCTTTCCTCAACTGGGTTGAGGAGCTCCCTCCTGATGTGTGCCCAGCCCCGACCTCTCCTTGCACGGGCAGGATCTGGTGAACCCTGCCCAAATAGGCATCACATCAGCAACTAGAGCCCTCCTGCACCCAACTGGCAGCCAGGGCAGGGCAGCACCAAAACAACCCCCTGGAGCAGCAGGAACATCCCTGCCATCAAAGCGAACATCCTCCAGGAACTGCAGCCCTGCATTTTGTTCCAGCTTTCTCCAGGAAACAGCAGTGAGCCTTGGGGATTTTGTTTCATCCCAGGATGCGTTTATGCAGCCTCTGTTTGTTTGCATAGATCTGTGCTGCCGTTGGCTTTGCGATTTGTGTAAACAGCAGGGAAGCACAACCGATGAAAGAAGCGGAGGGCTGAGGTGCTCGGGCAAAGAGACGGCGCTGTGCTGGCGAGGGTTACACCAGAAGGGTTAAGATGTACGCCTGAGCCAGCAGGGATAAATCAAAAAAAAAAAAAAAATCTTCTCTCTTGAGCCTCTCTTTATCTACATATATGGCCTTCAGCACTGCCTCCCACAAGATTACAAATGCATCCCTGCCGCTCCCTGCGAAGCAGCCAGGGCTTGCCTGAATCTTTCAGAATACTTTAGGTACAAGATCATCTTCCCCTTAGCCTGAACTCTGAATGAAGCCTTCCTGATGCTTGGAAAGCCCTGTTCAACCAGTGTTTTTGTTTTCTGCATGCCTCGGGACACCTGGTGCACCACAAAATCCTGTATTTACTGCGAGGGATTTGTGAGGCAGCCAGGAAAGGAAGTGAAATGTGGCATGATGCCTTGAGATCACTCGCAGCCCCCACGCAACCGCCTTGCAAACCGAGCTGCTCGGTGACCTCCTTTTCAAAAAAAAAAAAAAAAAAATCCATCTTGTTTTGTGCCATGATGATCTCTGCAGTGGTAGGGGTGTCTCATGGAGCTCACCACAAGCTCTCTGAAGCAACTGGGATGCTTGCCAGCAAAAGAGGCTCAGCCCTTTAATTTATTGAACACTCCTGGAGCTGCCGTGCCTCCCCTGGGTGAGGTGCTGGCCGTGGCTTCTCCCCTGTGACAGGGCTGGTGTAAATGTGCTGGGACCAGGCACAGAGGTTTACAGTTACCATTGCTAGTGACAATCTGCTTCAGGTTTTGCATTGCAGCTCATCCCAAAGGGGCCAGGGACTCAACCCTAAGGTATGGATTGAACGTGTGCTCATACCAGAACAAGATGGAGGACTGACCCGTGCCAACATGGCTCCTGCCAGGACAGCTGTAAGGCCCTGAGCGACATGGCGGCTGACTCAGGCCTCAGGAAGAAGTAGCTTTCAGCTATCTGTGTTTGATTCTGTGGACACGTGTATACATCTCCACACTAGAGCTGCAGCAGAGGCACTGCTGAACTCCCTCCTATGTGTTATGTTACTGCCTGTTCACAACCAAGTGAAAGTTAGGCAGTTTGGTCACAAATGTGGTGCGGTCCAGGGATGCCCTCCAGAGGGATCTGGACAGGCTTCAGAGGTGGGCCTGTGCGAACCTCAGGAGGTTCAACAAGGCCAAGTGCAAGGTCCTGCAGCGGGGCAGAGGTAATCCCAAGCACAGATACAGAGCAGCCCTGAGGAGAAGGAGCTGTGGCTGCCCCATCCCTGGCAGTGCCAAAGGCCAGGCTGGATGGGGCTGGGGGCAGCCTGGGCTGGTAGGAGGGGGCCCTGCCCATGGCAGGGGGTTGGAATTATAAGGTTTCCAACCCAAACCATCCTATGATTCCAGTATTCTGTAAATTGCTGGGAATGTGTGGAAACTGATGACAAATTCCAGCCAGTTCACAGTGTAATTAATGCACAGTTAATTATCTTCAATGGGAAAGCCTAACTACAGGATTGCAGCATAGGGAGACACTGTGCATTGTAATAATAGAAAAAAGATACAACTGTGATATTAAAAAAAATGTTAGTTTTCAGTGAAGCAGATGCTAAAATATTAAAGGTACCCTGATACACTTAGCAAAGTCACAAGCTGAAAAGAAATCATATTTGTTAAAAAAAAAAAAAAAAAAAAAAAAAAAAAAAAAAAAAAAGGCTTGTGATACAACTTTCTGGACTGTTTCTTCACCAGCTTTCTTTCCTCAGCATTAGGGTGTGTGGGTTGTGCTACAGCCACTCCAAGGCTGCAGGGCTGCTTACAACAGGTTAAAAAAAAAAAAAAAAAACAAACAACCCTGCCCAACACAACTAACCCAGGTGGTGTTTATGTCTTTTGCAACAGTGCCCTGCGCTGACCACTGCAGGGCAATGTGCAGACCCGGGCTGGAAACCCAGAGCATGTGTTCATGCCCACCCAGGTCCTGTGGCTGGTCATGCTCCACCTCCAAAACCAACTGAGGGGCAATTCTGCCCTCGTCCAGGGGCCAAATCCAACCTGTGGGGCTAAGGCATGTGGGAATTTATAATGGAGCACCTGGGTTGCTGGTTATGGGGTTGCCTGAGGCATGGGGAAGACCACCTCATTCTTCTGGCCAAGGTAGCCAGCACCAGCAGAAGGTGCTTGTTTTGATTTTATAACCCCAGGGCCCTCTAGGGTTTGCTTACATCAAATAGCCTCTGAAGCACAGCTTGGCTGCTTTGCACATCTCCTGGGCCTGCCTTGAGGCTGGATGTGGTGACATTTCTGTGTTATCTAAATTAGACCCAACCTTATCAGTACCCAATGGCTTCCAGGAAGTTGTGGAGTCCCCTCTGCTCCCCTGGACTTCCCATGTACATGATGCCAGAGGGGTTTCTTTTCACCACAGCTTATACCTCTGCTCTCACTGCACATTACCCCAGGTGGGTTTACTGCTTTATTTTCTCCCTGGTTTTAATATCTCCTAGTTTTAAAGTTTGTTCCTGACTGACAGGAGTGCTTGCTGGGTGTGCCATGGTACATCTGCCTCAACTGTGAGATTCAGGAGGCTTCACTCTTCCCACTGTGTCATTGCTAAGTCACTAAGTCATTACGTATTAAAATGCCCCATGATGTTTTGGGAGCTTTACTCATAGAGATGAGCATTTACTCATACAAATAAACTTCCTCATGCTGTGAGAGTCCTTCTATGTCCACTGAATGAATAAAAGAGCTTGACCTCTAAATCGTGTTATTAATAGGCAGCTCTAATTTTGGTTTTACCCTTTCCTTGTTTTCTCCCAGGACTTCCAGAAAGTCACGTTTACAGGTGATTCTGCCTGAGACAGGCTGGAGGCATGTAGAAACACAGGCAAGGAGCTCAGTTCCAAGGTATAATCCTCTCTTGCTGCTGCAGACATTGGGAAAAGGGAATGTGGTGAGCTGTTGGGCCAAATTTGTGCTTCCGGATAGATCTAACCATAGCCACTTATCATTTTCAAGTGCCATGCAGAGTGCAATTTATGCTGCTTGACTCTAGTCTGAAGAAAGGACATGATATTTTCTTAAGGCATTCTGAAAGTGGGGAAGCTTAGAATAACTATAAGGTTAAAAATGGGCAAAGTAATTATGGCTAACTTGCAGCCTCATGAAAGCAACCTATTTATTTCAGGAAAGACTAATTCCCAGTGTAGTGTTTCTTATCATTTCTGCAAACATTAGTCTGTCCTCGATTTAAATGAGATTTTTCTATGGGAATTATTTTTCCAGCATGTGCTTTTCCATCTCTCAGATAACCGTCTATCTATCCATCTATCTACCTGTCTTTAATTCCAGCTGCATCAATCTCATTTCCCCTTCATTTTGTAGAACCTGCTCCTGCTTACACAGAGGTAACTGAATCTTTGGGAAACAGTCACTAGCTTGGTTGGCATTTTCTTAGGTGTATGGAAGGTTTTGGCCATTTGAAGAGATATTGCTTATAAAGAACTTTATTGTTCTAACTCACTCAAGATGTTTTTGGAGATTTAAGAAGCTAAGAAGCATCATTGTAGATTATAAAAAATATGTATCTCTGGATTTAAACTGGTGTTTGGTAAGTTTCAGAGATGTGAGATGCCACCCATATGAGCAGGAAACTGAAGTGAGTTCAGTGACCCAAGCAGAGCTGTCTATCCACCTCCAGCACCTTGTATAAATATCTCTCCTTCATAGCCAGGCAAGAAAACAGCTGTGACTAAGAAAGGCTGACATTGTGCACAGTGATGCAATGACTACAGAAATCTACTTTTTTGGAGTAGAGGAGATGGGTATGGATCCATAGTGTTGAGAAACAAGTCCATAACACTCTGCTTAATATTGATCTTAGTTTACAACCTCAAGAAATTTCCAAGAGGAGTACAGCTTGTAGCTCTGAGCTTCTTGTTTTGACTTTAAGGTCACAAGAAACTAAATTAAAACCTCTTTAAAGGTTTGTTTCAGTCACTGAAAAGATGGTATTTCTTTCCATAGCACATTTTGCTAGCCATGAGATTTAAGTATTGTACCAGCATGTATGTCCCCTACCCATTTATTATTATATGCAAAATAAATTTGGTCCAGCAACTAAGCTAGAAAGTGATCAGACTTCAGCCTTAATGCATTTAAACTCTTACGTCTGCTGCTTTCTATCTTTTCTATCTTTGGGAATCTCGAACAACTTTATTTCTATGCAGTTTGTATACATAGCACATAATCGCATGTTGTCATTTTAAGTATGGCTACGTTTTGGCAGCAGGGTCACACAGTGAATGAGATGTGGTAAAAACAAAGAGTCTTTGGTTAGGCTCTAAATAACTGACTAACGCTCAGATTTTATGTCCCCATTTAAGTTTTACTGTCTCAGAGTAACAGCGTGGGTCAATTAATCCTCCTAACAGGAAGTAATTGCATTGCTGTTCCAATCAAGTCTGCAGTGAAAAAAAACTTCATGATATTTCCAAAGAAATCAACTGCTGTACCAACCCGGGGTCCTGGACAATTTATTTAGTGTCAGTTTGTGACAGCCTCCAAGATGTGTGCTGCCATGTCTGTGCATTTAATGTCATGGACCTGGACATAATTGCTTGTCAGGGGCACTGCAAAGTCCATTAAAGAACTTATTGCCTCTAAGAGGGAGCCAAACCTGGACCTGTGATCTGTATGATGAGGACTTTGTCTGCATAGAGCACAGTACGAGCACATATTTGTTCCAAGGGCCATTAGATATCACGAGATACTCCTATCAGATCGAGTAGCTGATACACTTATCCTGATGACTTGCTGAGGAGCTCCTTCACATGGTGTGCAGCAATTTCATGATTCATTATCTGCATTGCAAGAATGGTCCTATGTGTTATGTACTGCAAGGAGTTTATATTCTGCTCTAAAAAAAAAGGATTATTAGATAGGAAATTTCCTCATTAGTCTTCTTACGTTCACCACAATAGTATCTGAGGTCTATATCTAAAAAAGGAGGTGTGAGCATGCTGATTGCAGCTGTGCCTGGCTGGTACCAACTAACAGACCGGAGATGTTTCCTACCTGCAGGTGGGAGCTGGGTGACACCCAGGTACCTACGGCAGGAGGTACGAGCACTAAGGTGAGATAAATGTGTAATTTAAGGTTTTTTTGTACCTTCTTCAGCTTTTTGTGCTTTCTAGTTCTGAGTTCCCTCCAGGAAAAAGTAAGGACTAGGCACTGAAAAAAAAAAAAAGAAGAAAAAAAAAAAGAAAAAGATTGCAAATATGTTTTTCTTTTCCTCAAAGAGGAGGCAGTTCTCATTATAGCCAGTAATGCACTGAATGGAGCATTTTCCCAGGATATAGGTGATATTAAATTCCTTTCTGTAACTGTGGAAACGTCCCACTAATTTCATAATTCATCAGTTTTCTTCGATCCAGTGAATGTGCTCTGAGAGTGAATTCTGCGTGCTCCTTGCAAACTGTCCATGGCCGCTGGCTTTACCTCCTTCTTCCCACGTATTGTGCCTTGCCTCCTCTGAAGGTATCGGTGCTGTCTTTGCCACTACCCTGATGTTGGCACCCAGCAGTGGATCTAAACATAAATCTCACCAACATTCATCAATGGCATCGTTCTTCATTTCCTAATTTAAATAATCTTTCACAAATGGCTGTTACTCTGCAAGAAACATCATCTGCGTGGGTCTGTGAGTAACACCCCAGCAGCGTGCAGGTCCCTGAGGTTGTACCACTGTGCCTTTCCCTGCCACGGGCAAGAACAAGCCTCCACTGAGCAGTGGCAGAGAGAGGAGGGAGAAATTCCCATGACAGCTGCCCGCGGAGAAGAAAAGCAGGGCTCGTGGATGATATTTTATCAGCTGTGATGCAGACATACACGTTCCCATGAGCTGGTGCTGTAACCACAGCAGGTTAGCCACGGGCCCTCTTCCCCATATTCACCTCTTTTATAAGCATTTCACCTATGCAAGGAATCTAACATCCCTTTGCAGGGATGAGGGGATTTGCATGATGTGCAAAGCAAACAAGGCTGACCAGGATTTGTCTAAACAAGAATTTGTGGTTTTGCTGTAACTTCAATCAATTGATTGCCATTTATATCTAATTAGCCAGCACAGTTACCAATGCTCAGCCATATGAGCTGAACTGGAGTAAAGCTGTTTTTTTCTAACCCATCATTTGCAACTGTATGAGGGAAGATTCAGATGTCCTCTTATGAATAGGACCGGCAAAGTTTAATAATTAATGTCTCCAAAAAATGAGCTGATGAGGCAAACAATACCCTTTTCCTTCAATGAAAAATCAGCCTTTCTCATGTGAGCTAATTCATAATCATCTGCCTTGAATTACAACACAACACAAATTATTTTTTCTAGCCTTCTATGTGGAAATAGGGAAAGAAATAATTAGTATGTGATGGTGCAACTGCAAAAGGTGTCTTTAGTTCAACTGTGTAGGCTCCCACACTAGCCACATGTGGAATTCAATACTTTGATGACAAATGAAAGCACTTACTGCATTCCTCTTTGTATAAATGATTCTGCAGCTATTGGTAAATAGGGTTACGTAAAGGCCTGACTCATGGGATGTTACATTAAAAGGAGCAAATTGATAGGGAAGATCCCATGAAAGACTTCAACATTTCTGCACATTGAATATAATTATCAAGGAGCTGCAATCTCAAGAATATTTTCCTTTTAATACTGAATGGTAGATTCCCTTAAAGTAGCATGAAAGGAGAAAATAAAAAGGAAAATACTCTATTATCCTAAATTGATTCTTAAAGCATGAAACAGTTTAGGAAAAAAAAATAGGAGGAGGAAAGGAAAAATTGGGCTGCCAGGAAAACAATCTTCTCAATTTCCCAACCAGAAATTGCATGAAGAGTGATACATGATAATCTCTTAGACTGGCTCTCTAAAATTATATATCCAATTCTCGTCAAAAGTGGTTCAGAAAAAGACTTTATGCAGAGCTGATACTGCCACTTGACAAATCCAAGATCTGAATGGGACACATCATTGCTTTCTGAGTACTATGAAATGAAGGAGAAAAGCTACTGTTGGTGTTCCTGCTTCTATTATCTTTTATAATGAATGAATAATATCCTACTCAAATACACTTTGGTTCAATCACTGATGAATCAGGAGTCCCTCCCCTATTCCCATCAAAGATTCTTGAACATCTGCAGAATCTGGGCTTTGATTTTTGAACAAAATCATTTCTAGACTCTGTGTTTGAAGAGAAAAAAAAAAAAAATTCAAGTGTGAGCTGAGTGCAAACTGGTGCTATTCTCTGCTATGAGCCGAGATACTAAATCAATGGCAGTATGAAAGATGAACTCCCTCCCCGTCTCCCACCTTTCAGCTCAATAGGCTGCGGACTCAGAATATGGTTTCTGAAGGGTGATTTTAGTGTCAATGTTGTTATCAATTCACTTTTCTGACAAAGACTGTGAGGGACATGGAAATGGGACTGAGTGGTCCTCCTAGGTCACTGAATTCACTCCCCTGCCATGGCAGCACTGCAGGATAAAATACCCCCCATAAATACATAGTACTCTTTCTAAAATCTATCTATATTTTTTGCCCCCCACTGTTCTGATTAAAGGCTTCACTGCTCCAGGGGAGCAGGCTCCTTCTCCTAAAACCAATGCCAAATGTATTCACGATCAGTTTATACCCATTTGACTGTGTGCCAGTATCACTCTTTAGTGTAAATAGCTCTCCTCCTTTCTTGATGTTAACCCCACATCATATTTAATGGTAATCATATCCCCCTCAGCCTTCTTGCCAGACTAAACAAGCGAAGCTCTGCGAGTCTCCTCAGCACTGGCCTCACTTTGCAGTATTCCCAAAGAAGACTCACTGCTGTACGGTGTAAGCAGCAATAATATTTTCCTTGGTTTTTTTTTGGGAAAAGACTCCCGAGAGTCCTTCTTTTCTTAATTCTGGCAGGTCTGAGAATAGGAAGCCCAAGAGAACTACTGGGAGCGACGTGGCTATTTAACATTTGCCTATGGGCACCTGGCTGATGGAGCACCAAACCTTTTGACCCCTGAAAGGGAACTGGTGAGGCTGAAGTCCCCAGACATCTCAACCCACACAGTCTGGAAAGAAAAAGGGAAGCAAGAGCATTAGTTATTATTTCTAATATAACCGTTTTTGTAACATATATATTTTCAAGCCCAAATGCTCTTCTCATATTCCTTTCCTCCACCCTGGTGCTTGACACTCTCTGCTTCACAGCAGGAACCAGTGAGGAGAACCTGGAGCTGGGCAAGGAGGAGGCTGGGCACAAAGGGATGTGGTGAGCCTGGCAGGAGGGAGACGAAGAGGTGGATTTGTCCTGAGGACACTCCACATCCCAAAGGTGCTCCTGTCAGAGCAGTGCTATCACCTATCAGAACGACGGCCTTATGCCATCAATATCAGTTCCCCTCGTGTCCTCACCATGATGGGAATTTTCAGAAAAGATATATTATAATCAAATGAGACTAGGGAATTGTCTCTGAAAATGCCCATAGTTGAGCGGGCAGCATAATAGTATTAATTCAAGTTCCTAAAAAAACATCTTTGCTGTTGGTATTGATCTGACACCCATAATTGATATTAATGGGTTGTATACGCAGTTTAGTTACTCCCTTCTGAAATATCACCTTGAAATTTTCCACTGCTGATAGAAAGCAGCGGCGAGTCCCTTTCCAGAAGAGGTAATTGAAAAGTGGGCAGAGATGGAGAAGCGAAAAGCAATAGAGACGGAGACAGAGAGACTGTGGAAGAGTGTTGATAATCAGACAGGAGAAAAGGGAGCTAAAGTGGGTCTTACTATAGACTGGCAATATTTATATATAGCAGTCATTTATCTCTTGCTGGGGATCTCTCAGGTATGCATACAGAGGTCACTTCTGCTGTCAGCTTGGCCCAGGAGAATAGAGCTGACCCTCTCACAGGGGTGAGATTCCAGCGGAAGAGAAAGAGCTAAGCATGCCTGGGACCTCATGGCATGCAGAACTGACCCCTACCAGACAGATTTTATCCGCCTGCGAGAACATCAGTACTGAGGGCTCCCTCGTGAGCACAAAGTCACCACCAGAGAGAGCACTTCCAGATCTGATGGTCAGACAGCAAAACTGGGATTCAGGTGCTGAGGGAAGTGCTTACACTGCTGGTCCAGACAGACCTGCTTCATGGGTAAACATCGTCAATGTAACTGATGGGTAAGGCATCCATCCACTGGAGCATGCTGCTGGAGATGCAGCTCAAGCACCACTATGGTTAAGTCCATAAAGACACCTCAGCCTTAATTCTAACACACTTTAATAAATCTTCCATCATTACGTACAAATTCTAGACTGGGCTTAAAGCACAAGTTGTGTGGTTTGATCTCTAACAGCTAGCACTCACACCACTTGCTCAGCATCTGATGTTGTTCTAGGGGCAGATGGATATACCAAGCCTTGACCTCAGGGAAGTGAGTGCTGGAAGCCAAATTAAGTAAATAAATGGCTCTGTTACAATATCTTCCCCAGCCTTATATGGAAACAAATTCACAAGCCTGCTTCCAGAGTTTTTGCTGAGTTCTTTTTTTTTCATCCTTTTTCTGGCCAGATACTTATTTTTTCCACCTGTGTTAGGTTGAAACTACAATTACAAAGGTCACTGTCTTCGAATGCCTGTTTTCCTTAATTATTGACCCTACTGAGGATAACAGGGGAAAACAAGGATTTACGGCTCTCGCATACCTCCCAGAATGTCAGAGAGACACAGCACTCTGGAAAATTTGCTTTAATCTTTGAGAATCCCATATAAAAAGAATCCATGTAGCCAGGAGTAAGAAGGAAAGATGCCTGTCATCTGAGTGTAGTTCCAGTGTCCTCAGAGCTAATTGCTTGAAGTGCTTGAAAGAAATCTGATGGAGTATAATAGTTGTTGAGATGTTTGCCCGCTGCCCAGGAGACACGGTGCTGATTTCAGTGGGCGTTGCATGTTAATTATGTGCAGTTTTACTGATAATACTCAGAAACTTCCTGCTGTGTGGGTAGGATTAATGCAAGATGGTACCGACGCAAATATAGCTTGCTTGCTGAAAGCAAGCTGGAGAAGTGTTTCAGATGTTCACAAAGCTATGTACCCTGCTAGGCACATAGCAGAATGCATTTAGAAGTTGTCATTTCTGTGCATCGAGAACATAAATTGGAATCCAGATTTCATACAGACAGCATAGACGTATCTACCAGAATCAGAGCACGGGTAGGTTAGGACATACACCCCCGTGAAAGAACAGAGAGCCTGGCTCTGCTGCTTGGTAGCTCAGTTGTGTGCTTGAGACACGGATCCCCAAAGGTCTCTAAGGGTTGCTTTGATCTCTCGTGGCGCTGAATACAGCATCTTTCTCGGGATTTAATGGGATCCAGAAAAGCTCAGCACTTCTGGAAAATAGCCTGCTTGAATCTATTGACTTTAAATCTGTTCAAGGTTGTTTTCTTGTACTAATTATTTAAGATGTTGAGTCAGCATCTTCATATCAGTGAGAGTAGACAATCTTCCAAAAGCAATCCTACCCTGTCTGCACTGAATGAGTCACATCTTATGTGATTAGGGCACATGAACAATAGAGACAAGAGCTAGCTGATGCCACATAAGCCTTATCTGACAGGATAATCACAGCCAGGGTACACTGATACCAGGGCTGTTAGCTCACAAATGCAGTACTGGGTGCCTCATGAGCTGTCTTCACCTTTTCACTGGATGATCTAATGATTGTTGTTCTCCAACGAGGGATGTGTAACTTCCTAGCTGGATGCCCCAGGGGGTTTGGAAATGCCCTGCAGTGCTGGCATCCCCAGCTGCCAAAGCATGCTCAGGTTGCAGGACTTCTTCCCTGGCTTTGTGCATGCTGCCGGGCATGGCTTGAATTTGTATGACAAAAGCCATATTAAGTAATTAAGTATTCTACCTCCTCTGTAAGAGACATGGACGAGTACCAAGGTAATCTACATATTAATCTCTGTTTTAGCTTTGTGATGAGCTCCATCTCACACTCTCATTGCTGCGGGTATCTCACCTCCATTTCCCAACCCTGCACCTCCCGTGCTGCCTCCCAGTATGAGCTGCACTGGGGCTGATTTCATTCCCAGTCATTAAGGACAGGAACCATCTCGTTGCACATCTCAAGGATAGTTCTGCTGTAAGATCTGAATTTGCTCTTTCTCTCTGAAGGCATTTCAACTCAATGTAAGTCTTGATTAATGCACACATCTACCTGATACAAGGGCTGTATCAAATATTCTTCACTGTGGCCTTTTTTAAGTGTGATTTAACTAAAATGTGTTTGAATATTCAGTGTATTTAGAAAGCCTATTTGATGGATGCAGTTTGGGAACATTTTAAACTGATGAGGTGATGATTTTTCCACAAACCAATAGCACTTGTTCATGTGTCAACCTTTTTGGCATTGGATATTGCCTTTTAGCTTTTTAACTGTGACTCAAAAAAAAAAAAAAAAAAGGAAAAAAAAATCTTAAACTGTTGTTTTTTTGTTTTATTTATTTATTTATTTATTTATTTTTTCCCCTGCAGAATGTTGACTGAACAGAACAGAAGACCCTAGAGTCCAACAGACTTCGTGGAAATAGGTAGCCGGTATAGAGAAGGGACCCAAGCGACTGCCCAGATTACACAGAGAGCAGCTAGGGGGCATGCTAAGGTTACAAAGAGCCCTGGCTCCCCCAGCATCCCCCTGCAGTGGAGACTGGACACTCAGGAGGAAACCTGAGGGTTTGTTAAGACTTGAAGCTCCCACTGCTTTACGAAGGTAGGAAAGACATGAAAAATTGTCTCTGCATCACCTCTCAAGCCCTCCAGCAGGGAAAGCCAAATATAACAATTCTGATATATATTTACCATATGAACAACAACCAGGGGAAAAAAAATGTGCATTTTTGTCTTATATTGAAAGAAAGGACATAAATCCAAGCAAACCAAAAATCCCTGTAGTCATCTAGTTCATCTTCCCACAGTACATATAAGTCCAATTGAAAGCAGGAAGTATTTATTCTGTCTCCCTGAGAAAAACTCAGGCCCTTAATACACTGCTAGTTACAGTTAGCTTTTTGTATGGATTATTTTAAAGGTTTATTGACATGCCAGAGAACTAAGCACCTTGTTTACTAGCATCATTTAAGTCTGTATTAACAAAACCATTGTAGAATCTCACTCCTATTAACAATAATAATCTAGATTTTTGAAGGGAAGGTGAAACTCCACATCATTTCCATGATACAGCCACGTAACAAGACGTGATCCTGAATGCATATGAAATTCTGAGTTGATCGTAGAACTGAGAGCAGAATAATTCAAGAGTTTTTAAATGCCACTTTGTTCACCTTGGTAATTTACCCTTCATGGGATATCCTTGTAATAATTAATCTTATCTGCAATGCACAGACCATTTTCTCTAATGTATGCCTTTCCATGAATTTGTCCATGGTATTTGTGTCCCAGATACTATGTCTTTCCCTGAATTATACCATTTTTGAAGTAGTTTCCAATAAAAAAAAAAATAAAAGCTGTCCCTGAGTGAATACACTGTGAAGTACCAAAAAAAAAAAAAAAGAATTTCACTGGAGAGTATCCATTACATGCAATAACAATGATTTGTTTTGCAACATCTATTTTATGCTTTCAAGCTACATAAAAAGCTCTCTTGTCCTGCGGTAATTAAAAACAAGACAACACAGACAAGTCTTTTTACTCCTGCATAACAGAAATGCAGAAATGAGCCTGAAGGGATGAAAGTTTAGTCCATGCTTTCACGGGGCTGGAAAGTGACAGCTCAGATAACCAGGCAGGTAACAAGCCATTCAGCTGTCATAAGCAAAGTGTCAGCAGATGCCACAAGATCTTGCCATCAGCATCATCCGTGAAGGTTGGTAATGACAGTGCCGAGGAGCAGAAGCATTTTCCAGCCTCTGTCTCGTCCCAGCCTGCGAGCCCCAGCTCCGGGCAGGGCTCCCAATGACCAGCAGCTCGCTGCCAGCCCTGCCCCACCAAGCCAGCTATGGCCTAGGGTCTTCTCCACCTCCAGAAGAAGGGCAGACCTCCCAGATATTGTAGGAGGATCCAAGAAAATCCTGCATCCCTCTTGTGCTCCTTGCCTAGAATTTCCTGTCCAAGTTGGCTGCCGGCAAGGAGCAGGAGGGGCTGGCGTGGGCCAGGGTGGCTGCCAGCTGTGGGCCCTGGATGCTGTGCTCTGGGCCTCATGTGGTGCTGGATCCTTCAGCTGTGTGAGACAAGAGCCAGCAAACCCTGCAAAGGGAAATAGAGGAAGAAAAATCAGGTTGCAATGGGTTGGTCTTTAATAACGTCTCTAATAAAAAAATAACAATAAGGTTGAAGCTCGTTATATCTAAAAACTCTCTGCCTAAATTTCCAGATCATGCAGTCACCATGGCCCAGACTAGAGCTGATCCCTCACTCAGGCTAAGGGAACAGGACAAAAAATCCAAGTCTGAAGGTGTGCCCTGGCAAAGGCATGGTGTCAAGCCCCAAGGTCTGATCAGAGGCAAAGTCACAGCAGGCAGCAGGTCCCTAACGTGGTGGCAGGAGTCCCAGGGCATGAGGCGGGTGTGGGAAGCAACGATTTCCAGTGGCAGTGAAGAGGAAGGCATCAGGCTAGAGAAGTGATTGAAAAATGAAGGTGGGGGTCTGGGAGACCCCAAATGCCTGCGAGTTGTCTCCAGTGTGTTGAGAAAGTGAGAGACTTTATGCAGCTTTTTGCTAAACAGAAGCATTTCACGAAGAATATGCCAAATATATCCTGTGCATTTTCATCCTGCAAATACACTCAGGCAAGATGTTGACTGACTATTCTGGCTAAAGAGCTATACAATCCTTTTCCCTTATAGGTGTAAAATTATCACATCGTGAAATTTTTCAGATGGAATCCCAGAAAACGTTAGTCTTGAGATACCTCATCTGACCTGAATCCACATCACATCTGTGAGAGGCGAAACCTTGCAAAATCTGTGAATCAAATTCTTTCCTGCAAGACAAACTTCATTTTTTGAGAAACCTGAGGACAGAATTTTAACTCCAGTAGGAGGAGAATTTCCTTACCAATAACACAACAAGTAACAAAGCTTCAGGTCATTTAACAAACTGTCTGTGCAAAGAAGGTTGGGGGAAATGAAGAAATGATTCCAATCCTTGCCCCTGGGCAGAATTTCATCTGAATAATATAATTTCAAGAGCGCTTGATGATAAGTCTTCTCTATTACAGACAACCACTGATGTAATTAAACTGCTGCAACTGTTCTTATTTTGGATTAAGGGTATTTTTACTCCATCTTATTTTAGATCTGTTCCTAACTGATATAACTGCAGTTTAATTTGAAATAAAAGTGGTTTAGATAGGTTTTGACTCAAACCGCTTAGGAGCAATCTGCTGTTTACTCCAGGAGGACCTGGAGACATCTTGTCAACATAAAGGTGTTCATATGCAGACTTGCACCAAAACATCCAGAGAGTTGAATTTCGGCCAAACTAGTTATTTCACCTTCCGTTATCACACAGGCAACCCCCCGTTAATCTTCGTGGTTCGGCACTCTGCGTACATCTGATAACTTGGCAAGTCAAGACAAGCGCTATCCTGAAGTGCTCTTCTCACCATACTGCAGAAAGCGTGGAGAGGTTTTCAAAGATCAGTAAACAGATCAGCTAAAAAACAGACCAAGAAATGGTACAAATGGAGCAGAAAAACAGAACAAAGCAAGGCCAAAGCACATGATTGAAAAAAATGACCACTTTTGGGAGTGCAGTACTGCTTGGAGAACACAAGGCTCTCCTGCTCCCCCTGATAGCTAAGGTTGAAATCTCAGAAAGTGATTTTTTTCTCTCTTAATTACGCTGAAAGGGCAATTGTGTAAATCTCAAGGACATTCTTGAAAATGCAAGGAACAACTGGAGGCATTTTAATGCATATAAATTTCTCCTTTTCTTTTCTTTTCTTTTCTTTTCTTTTCTTTTCTTTTCTTTTCTTTTCTTTTCTTTTCTTTTCTTTTCTTTTCTTTTCTTTTCTTTTCTTTTCTTTTCTTTTCTTTTCTTTTCTTTTCTTTTCTCTTTTCTTTTCTTTTCTTTTCTTTTCTTTTCTTTTCTTTTCTTTTCTTTTCTTTTCTTTTCTTTTCTTTTCTTTTCTTTTTTCTTCTCTTCTCTTCTCTTCTCTTCTCTTCTCTTCTCTTCTCTTCTCTTCTCTTCTCTTCTCTTCTCTTCTCTTCTCTTCTCTTCTCTTCTCTTCTCTTCTCTTCTCTTCTCTTCTCTTCTCTTCTCTTCTCTTCTCTTCTCTTCTCTTCTCTTCTCTTCTCTTCTCTTCTCTTCTCTTTTCTCTTCCCTTCTCTTCCCTTCTCTTCCCTTCTCTTCCCTTCTCTTTTTTATTTCAAAATAAACGCTTATCATTAGATAAATATGGTATCTGCGGCATTCACGGTATTTACCACAGAAGTGCCCAAGTGCTATTAAATAGCTGGTCCTCGCAATGCCTGATGAGGTAAGTAAATATTACCTGGCTTCTGTATGGCAAGCTGCTATCCCATTCTACAAGGATATTTGCAATCCCATTCTCTGGATGATGACGACCCAGAGAAACAAAATGATTTCACTGTCAGCTCCAATGTCCCTGGAAGCCAGCAAGACACTCCGGTGCTTATACTTAAAAGTATTAATAAGAGAAAAGCAATTTTAAGCTTGGTACTGGATCACTGATGTTCCCAGCTGTCAGTCCTGATGAGTGACATGGGGTTGGAGGCCAGTGGTTCTGCGCTTGTGGAGTTTCAGCCTTTTCTGGTAAGAATGGCTCACAAGGCCAGGGACAGCCCTGGCAGGGAGCGTTGTCTGGAGTTATTAAAATGGTCCACTGAGCCCGTGCCTTTGAGGAGCTACAGCCGAATAAATAGCCCAGCGTTAACCTTTTTAGCTCTGATGTGTGTCAGGGTGAGCGCTGGCTCCTCACTCGAAGGGAATACTCCAGTTCATTAATTTGCTGCGGAAGCGAGGTGAAGGCTAGATCAATGACTTCGGCGTTTGCGGGAAGCACACAGAAATCAGAACAAGTGCTAGTTGTTCTCACCAACACTGAATTCAACCTTGGTGTAACCATTTAACAACAACAAAGTACACAAAATCACACAGGAGGAGTTCCTCTTCTCCTGTGTGCTGCCCTGAGGTAGTACTGAGCCACACACCTGAAGTAAAAATTGGGGTTGTGGCTTCACGTCTTGGCTTTTGCCTGCAAAACCATGGTAGTAGGCCACCCCTAGTTCTGCACTCAAAAGCCAAGTAAGGCAATGGCATGCAAAGAAGAAAACTTCTGGAAAGTTTCATTAATGGCTATGTAAATAGCAAACGCTTGCCACTTAAGGCCTGGCAGGATTTTTGTGCGAAAGCACAGTGAGAGGAGTTTTTGCAGGGCGGAGTTTTAGAGCACAGCAGCCAGCCTGCTCTCCCGGGGCAAACATTTCTCCATAGCAGCTTTATCACAGCTCTCTGCAAGGTCCCACCTAGGCTCAGCAAGCCCAGAGTAAAGGAGTTCAGCCCCTGGAGCAGCTGGTGTTGGAAACTTCAATATGGAGAAATGACAGAAGTCATCCTTCAAAGCTTTGCGGTAAAACTGGAGAGAAGTCTCCTTCTGAGACTAAAATAAGGATGGTTAAAGGCAGGATCAAAACAGGAGATTTTTTTCAAAATAAAATGAAATAAAAATCCCTATCAGCTTCCCTGCTGAACCAGCTCAGGGGTGAAGAACCTGGCCAGAGTGAGGCAGGGATGCAGGGAGCACAAGGAGGAGCTCTGCCAGCCCTGGCCTCCCCGAGGGAGCCCTGAACCCACACCACATTTGCAGCAGGCTGGCTGAGATGGGCACTCACTTTTTGGAAAAAGAACCTCCTGGATCCTGCCAGGACCGAGGTACACAACAGGCACTGATGTAGAACTTGGACCCAGTCTAAGTGTTATTTATTTGTATTTGGCTGTTACATTCTTATGTGGATTGTGATGCTGAGAGCGACTGCAATAGCATTATTTCCTCAACAAGTCAAGTTACCGCCTCAGACAAGAAAGGGCTCTGTGTCTTCCAGAAAGGCAGAAGAAATTAGTTTATGAGATCGGTAATTGTCATGCGTTTACTGCCACTTGTGCAAAATTGCTAATGGTAGACTGTCAGATATAAGACACTGTGCAATCGGAGCAGATTGGAGAGATAATTATAACAGAGCTTCCCAGAACAAAGTTCTCCGTGCTTTTTGTGTTGTTGTTGGTTTTGGTTGCTAAGTAAGAAAAGGAAAAAAAAAAAAAAAAAAAAAAAAGGAAAAAGAAAATGTAAAGGCAGTGCAGCAGACATTGGGAAAGTCCTCCAAAATATTTTCATCGTTGTTCATTTGGGTCATTTGGACGTGGCAGCAAGCTGATTATTTTTACATCCAGGAGTCAGTGAAGATAAAAATCGTGCATCTTGGTGGGGTAAATGTCCCAAGTCTTACCAGTAGTAAAGTAGTTTCCATTCCAGATGGGAAACCAATTAAAAGAAGATTGAGAAGAATGTATTTGTTCTGTGACCAGTGACACTTCAAATCAGAGAATTATTAAAGTGTTTTGGCTATATATCTAGTACTCTGCATTACCAAAGAACAACCTAGCATCTCCTTGGTCATCTTCAAGAAAACATGAAACTCTCAGGACTATATTAAAACATCAAAAACATTCCAAAGAGGAATGCTTTGAATTTTTACAATCCATCATCACTGCAAATGGCAACTTTAATCCTGACTTTGGGTGACCACAATCAGTCTGAGATGGCTTCAGTCTATCTCAGGTTAAAGAGATTGGTAAAAATGCTCAATAGTTAAATATCCATTTTTTTGAGAATGCTGGGTAACAAAAGCTTGTAATAATTTTTCCTTGTGTCCCAAAGAATTTCATGGTTATCCTAGACATTTCTATTGCCTGGCTATGCTGTCTGCTGTGAATCCATGAAAATATTAAGGCACGTCCAACAAGGTGTTAATTCATACCACAGCAGAAGGAATCTTGAGATGTTTTCCATGTACTAGGGGTATTTTTTGTACATTAATTGATCACTGACCTGATACAATTTTAAAGTTCATTAGGAGAGGTGAAGATGGGATCACAGAGAGGTACCATAAGTGACAGAATATTACTTATATATCTTTTACAGTGTGCCAACAGTCTTCTGTGACAGCGTCTTAAAGTAACAATCTGCTTTTTGTTTGCTAAAACTTATGATATATTGCAGTAACTGGAGGCTAAATTATTAAAAAGGATTAGTTCCTTTTCTATACAGGTTTTATTTGAAAAAGCATTGTATAAAACAGAAAAAAAAATAATTCAGGTTAAATTTGCTCTCATATACTCAATTTTGCATTTTAATTTCAGTAAATTGAAAAACGGTCTAAATCTAGTTCAAGAAATTTCATTGAAGAGAATCTTTTCAGAAAGCTGTGCTACTGAAGTTTCAGACCTCACTCACCATGTGGATAGGCAGTTCCCTGGAAGATGCCTGGTGCAGTGAGGGACAGGCTGTGCGTGTGGATGCTTTGGGAATCCTGCATGAGAATATTAAGACATTTCCTATCTTTGGATGCCAGTTCCCTCTCTGAACTTATGAAATGTGTTATCAACTCCTACCTCAAACGCAGCAGTGGAAGGGATCTCCCTCTGTGTAAACAGGCCTGGCCAGACTGCAGGAGCCTAATAAATACTTCTTATGTGAGACTAAGTTTCAAACCAAACTTATTAAACTGTGCCAGTAAATTCATAAGTTCATTTCATTTTTTTTTAATAAAAAAATAGATGTATGAAAATTATTAAAATGCACTAAACCCCATTTTAAACAATACTTTTACACTGATAATAATCAAATTATTTCCTTAAGAACAATGGTCATGAAAGTTGAAGGAGGAAATATCTAATATACAAAGGGAAATGGTGCTTCCTAGGGTTTCTTTTCCTTCCTTTTCCTGTGTTGTACTTCACTGCTGGCCAAGAAAGTTCTCTATTGTGCATCTTAGCTCCAACCCCATTTCATCAGCATGTGAACTCCTATGCCAAGCGATGTGCAGAAGGAGCTCAGGCATGAGTTTATGTTCCTGCTGCCAGCAGTGTGATGAGGCCAGCAACCTCTGGCACAGGGACACAGCGGGGAAGGAAACTTCTCCACTTCCCCACTACTGGAGCTCCTCCACAACCAGGCTGAGGCAGAAAATGGCTGGAGGCCTCTCCTCTGTGCAGGACTTGTTCACACACCTTTCTGTGCACCGAATTAGGTCAGCCGGTCTTCATTGGGCATTTGGATTCCCAAATATTCATTTCAGTAGACCTTCCCTTCCCTTCCCTTCCTTCCCTTCCCTTCCCTTCCCTTCCTTCCCTTCCCTTCCCTTCCCTTCCCTTCCCTTCCCTTCCCTTCCCTTCCCTTCCCTTCCCTTCCCTTCCCTTCCCTTCCCTTCCCTTCCCTTCCCTTCCCTTCCCTTCCCCTTCCCTTCCCCTTCCCTTCCCTTCCTTCCCTTCCTTCCCTTCCCTTCCCTTCCCTTCCTTCCCTTCCCCTTCCCTTCCCTTCATAGGCAGGAGAGAAATTAGAAGATGAGACCGACTTTAATTTTTAAGTGTTAAAAGAAATTAGAACCCAAGTTGGAAATAATTATAGGACCGTTTGCATTCCATTCAGAGGTAACTTAATGCATCTAATCAGTTATTTTGTACAATTTGTGTATAGTAGTAGGTAGACACCCAGCCACATTCATGGTAAAAAATGTAAAAAGCGTAACGCATTTCCCAACCTGCACATGAGGCACAAGCTGACAGATGCAAATAGAGAGAGTAGGAGTGGAGAGGTGAAGGGTAAAAAATAAATTGAGTTCACTAGGAAAAAAAAAAAAAAAAAGCAGTACATCTCCACATAACCAATGCCAGACAGGCATGCTCATCCAATACCACAGTAGGATTATTTCCTACAGCATATTCATGATTGCTTTGTCTACTCTGCTTTTAATGTTTCAAATTATGGGGATTCCACCATTTCCTTTGAGAGTCTCTTTTGCACTGTAACGCTGCTCATCCCTTGGAAGCTTTCCCTGACATTTGTTTCGGCTTCCTTTCTTAATTCCAGCCTATTATTCAAAGTTGTATCCTTTTCTACCCGCTTTTTTTTCCCTTTAACTTCCTCAGTGCTTACACCTTTCAGATAATTGTGGGCAGCTATCTGGGCCATCCCTTGCTGTTGCTTAGCAAGCTGAGAAGCACTCTTTTTAATCTCTCCTTATAAATCAGTCCCTCTAGGCAGCCGATTATTTTTGTTGTTTTTCTGTGAATGCCTTCTGCATTTTATTTTTATTTTTTTGGTACTCTGGCTGAATCCTGATTCCCCAGTCACATAGACAGAAGAGCAGCTAACCAGCTCACTCACCGGCACAGTCCCATTGCTTTTATTGAGGTGTGATTTTTTTCAATGAAAAAATTACACACGTTTTTGGTGCTTTAAGTCAATTTGATAGGGTCTATACAAGAGCTTTCCCTTTCTCCAAGTCTTTTGTTCCCTGCCTCCTTCCTATGGTTATGATGCTGAGAAGATTTCTGGTATAGACCCAGCTTCAGGCTAATTCTCTGCAAAATTGGATACATCTTCTGCTGTGAATTAGCTAGGAAAGTGAATTTTTATCTAGTCAAGGTCAACTCTGTTTTGTCCTTTGCACTTTCTACTCAGCTACCGACACCACAGTAAGGTGATCTCCAGCAGGACTTTACAACTTACAGCAACAATAAGCATTTTTAAGTACAAACACACTTATTTTCTTCCTTCCTTCTGTGAAGACACGTATGTCCAAATAGGTTCGTGCATGTAAATAATTCAAATCATGTCAACGAAAGCATTGGTGCACAAAGTCACTGGCAAGCTGCGGAGATTGGGGCCTCTGTCAGAAGGACGTTGCAGGGTCGCTTCTGCTCTTGAACGCATATGAAACCGTACACCGTGCAAATACGGTCATGCCTTGCAGAAACGCGTGTCTTTATAGGAAAGGGATGCTAGGAATCCTGACACTCTTAATTAATCACTGGGTCCAAAACACAAATATTGTCCTGCTTTCCTTGAAGTCAGGAAAATTCCTACTGCTTATTCTGGTGGATGATTAGGACGCAGCCTCTCATCTACAAATCTGGAAGGATTCATTAATTAAGACCAACTAGGTCAAACCTCCTGACTTGCTCCTTTTTTTGTTTTAATTTCAGTGTTTCATCAAATTCATCATGCAAATTTATATGCTCAAAATTTCATTATTGGGACCCAGAGGTAAGCAAGAAATCTCTTCTCATGAGGCAGAGGAGCCCTGTTGGAACAAATGTTTCATTCGAATGAGGCTGCCACGGCCCCAAGCAGGTTCCTGTGCCAGGGTTTGGCTCCCCCATCCCTGTGCCAAGGGGAGGGATCCCCCAAACCCTTTCTGCAGCAGCCTCCATCCAGCACGGCACCTCGATGGGGAGGCTGCAGGATTCGGGTTTTTCCATTCCTGCCTGATGGATTCACACAGCAAGTGATTGCTCTTTCTGTGGATGTGCCCGACTGCTGAAACACGGGGCTTGTTGTGGAAGCCCCAGGAAAATTCCGTGTGAAATGTTGTGAACATTCAGCTCTTTCTCTTCAGGTCCCTTTATGTAACTTGACAAAAGGGGAAATTTGGAGAGCGGGGTGAGCGTCACTGATAGGGATTGTGCAACAATCAGAAAACAAATAAAATCACCGGCTCCCATCAGCTCAAAGACTGGGGAAGCAAAAGGTGCAGCTCGGAGACACAGGCTGGTGCAGAAGGCTGGATCACCACAGAGCCTTGCGCTGCCTCCCTCGTGGCTGCCTCCTTGGTGCTGGAAAAAGCTCCTCCTGTGGAGCACTGAGCCTGCCAGCCTATTTCATCCCCCACAAAACAATAAACAAACAAAACTGGGCTTCTCAGGTAGGAAGCCTGGAGCACATTTGGATTTAATTGCTTTTCGTTGTTTGGGTCCCGATGTAAGGAACTTGAAAGACGCGGATAATTCCTTGAATGCCTGTATTTCAGCCATTCGGTGCTCAACAATAGGCAAAAAATCTTACCCCTATATAGCAGGGTGCCGGTGGAGAGGCATTGTATACCCTAAATGGCATGCGTGTTGCCATGCTGTATAAAGTAGCGGGCTACAGAGAGCCTAAACAGATGGCTCCAATCCGGCAGTGCATTGAAGAGTAGCCCGGTGGTGGTTAATAGAAATCAGCATAAATGACAATGAAACGAGCACCAGCACCATGAAACGCAGGGACCTGGTGTGGCCAAGGCTCGCCTGCACCTGGCAGCTTGGCCCAGGTGCTGCGGGCGGTGGTGGCACCGCTCCGGCTGAAGGGACACGGGCATCGGGTACGAGTGGCTCTGGGTCTGGGGATGGTCCCCGGGTCACAGCCAAGGCACGAGGAGCTGCCAGCACCACGTGCGGTGCAGGGATCGCCCTGGCGCTGACACCAGTCCAGCACAGCTGGTGATATAAATGGTGATGCCATTTGTTTTTGTTCCACAACGTACTAAAAAATTGCTTTGTTTGGTATAGTCACAGCCTGAGCTTCATTGCTTGAAGGAACTCCTACATCCTACACCTTCTGCTAACCGAAATGCAAGCTGTGGTTGATTTGGGGACAATTACGCCTTTTTTTTTGGTTAAACTCGTGTCCCTGTGAGCCAAATTCTCCCCCTGACTTCCAAGGGCTTATGAAACAGCAGGTGGTGCGCTGCCCTGCCCCGTCCTTCTGCTGAGGGATGCTCCGAGACAAAACGAAACGCAGGAGAGAAGAGGTGTGCGGGGACAAAAAGCAAGGGCTGAGCGTGGTTGTTGAAGGGATGTTGCCCTGAAGGGACGCTTCACGGCACGTTTTGCCTGTTAGGAGCGGGGTGACTGGGGCACTGATGGAGGTGGCGGTGGGTGGGCACCGGAGCTGAGCACGGACACGCGGCTGTGTCCTCATCTCTGGCAGTGAGCGGGGATGGAAGTGGAAATTGGAGAGGGGATGGAAGAGGAAAACCTCGGAGCCCAACGCCTCCCGCCCCAAGAGCGCCTCAGGGCTGAGGCGCGCGCGGGAGCCGCGCCGTGCGCGCCCCCTGGGGGCCGGCGTCGGGGGCGCGCAGCGGCGGCGCGGTCACGTGCCCGTGACAGCAGCGGCGCCGTGCCCGGCCGGCAGCAGTCGCGGCAGCGGCACCGCAGCGCCAGGCGCCGCCAGCCCAGCCCAGCCCAGCCCAGCCCAGCCCGGGGAAGGAGCGGGGCCGGGCGGCTGCGGCCAGCCGGGAGGGAGCCGGCAGCGGCGGGGAAGCCGATGTGAGGAGCGATCGCGGGCGGGCGGCGGCGGCGGCAGCAGCAGCGGCCATGGCGGGGCCCCGCTGAAGGAAGCAGCGAGGGAGGAGGAGGAGGAGGAGAGGGCAGGAGGAGGAGGAGGAGGAGAGGAGAAATCGCCGCATTCCCTCCCGCCCTCCCTCCGCGCCCCGTCCCCGTGCGCGCCCCCCGCATGCCCCGCTGAGGCGGCGCGCAGGGACCTCGGCACCCGGCGCGGCCCCGCCGCCCTCCCTCCTCCCTCCCTCTCCCCTCCCTCCCTCCCCTCCCCTCTCCCCTCCTCCCCTCTCCCCTCCTCTCCTCTCCCCTCCGCGCCTCGAACAAAGGGGGAGAAGCAGCGGGGAGGAGGAGGAGGAGGAGGAGGAGGAGGAGGAGGAGGGCGAGGAGGAGGAGGAGGAGGAGGAGGAGGAGGAGGAGGGCAGAGCCCCCCGCGCCAGCATGGCGGACCGCAGCCTGGACAGCGTGTCGCTGCCCCTGGAGGTGCGGGCCCGCCTGGCCGAGCTGGAGCTGGAGCTCTCCGAAGGTAAAACAGATAAATAAATGCATTATATATATATATATATAATAAATTTTAAAAATGGGGAGGGGGGGAACGCGGGAGGTGTGTGTGGGGGGGGGGCGGCGGAGCGGGCACGGCCCTCGCGTGCGCGCGCGCGGGCGGTGGCGGTGACAGTTGGCGGGGCGCGCGCACCCCCTCCCCTCAGCGCCCCGCGCCCCCACACAGCCCCCACACAGCCCCCATCGCCCCCTCCCCAGCCCCTCGGTGCCACCCCAAAACCCCCCCAAACCCCCTTCCCCGACCCCCCTCCTTTCCAGCCTCCCTCCTCCGTGTCCCCTTGGCGTTCCCTCGGCTCCTGAGGGGACAGGCGGGTGCGCGCCTTTGTGCTCGCCCCCCGAGGCTCGGGCGGACGGTTTTTTTTAATTATTTTTACTATTTTTTATTTATCTCTCTATATATTTGTTCTACCTGTGGTGAATTCCGCCCCCTCTCCCTTGGAGAGGGGGTTTCTGGCGGCGGGGCTCGCCGCTCTCCAGCCTCGCATGTTTTATTACGGAAGATGGAAAAATCCTTGGGGCTGGCTCGCAGGGATCCCCGTCCTGCCAAGAAAACGCAGTTTTTGCAGAAATCTGCCACATAACGTTGGGGCGAAAAGGCTGCTTTTGGCTTGTATCGAGGGGCTTGCCCTCAAGTGCACGCCTCGGGATCGGCGTAGCACTTGCAACAAAACACGCCGTGATAAGGTCACCTCAAAAATGCTACCTAGAGGAAAGGTTTTTTTTTTTGTTAATCCCGTTTATATACATATATATATTTCCTGTTTAACTGAAAGCTTGTGGTGGTGATTTGCTTGGCTTGGTTGATTTTGATGCCCTGCCGGTGGGGAAGGCTCTCATACAGCCCGCACATCGCTGCTGCTGCTGTGGCTGGGAGGGCGAGCGGGAGCCCGAGCCCGCCCTCTGTGCCTCAGCCTGCCGCCAGACAGCTCCCCGTCTCCAGCTGTGGCAGCTCCGGCAGAGAAATGGGGTGCATGGAGCGATTACTGCCCATCGGGATCCCTTGCTGATGGGGATCGAGCGGCCAGAGTGCCGTCAGTGTAGGGTTGTGGTGCCTCAGATGTAAGCTGTTCCTTGCAGAGGCAGGGAGTATCTGTATCTGCTGATGCCGGAGTTGGCTCTTTCCTCAAGTAAAAATGTGCCGTGAGCTTTTTCTTTTAATAAAAAAAAGACAAATGTTAGTGTTCGTTCACCGCCGGCAGGCTGCAGCGCTTGACAGAATGGCTGAGCGTGCCCCAGATCAGTTATTGGAAGTGTTCGATACACCGAGCTGCCTTCCCGGCTCTCCCTAACGGTTTGTAAGGGCTCCAAGCCAGAAAGTAAAATGCGCTCAAGCCAGTTTCAGGCAGGGAGGAGCTGATGTTGACATTGTATTTTCTTTTTAACGCTTTGAGGGGGAAGAGGAGAAGGAGCTACTGATTAGCCTGGGGCTCTCCTTTCTCTGCCTTCCCCTCCCTGAGGGTACCCGAAATAAGAAAAGTTCAACGCGGTGTTCCCTTCCTGCGAGGTACTGCCCATCCACCAGCCCTTCTCTGTGCTGTGGAGGGAGCAGGGAGCACTGTCGATACCACGGTGTGCTCCTGCTTTGTGCTTTTTGGTGTTTATCACACCACTGTCTGCACACCGGCAAGATGCTAATTAAAGCAGATGTTAGTAAAAGCTTTCAGACGACCAAAATCAAACTGACTTAGATCTTCAGTAAGAAATACGCTAATTCAGCGTGCCGGAGTTGTAATGCAGTTTTATGGTACAGTTCCTGTTGCCGCAAGCATAATCCAAGAAGACTGGGAGGAAGCAGGACGTGGTTTGCAATTGGACATCTCTATCTGCACTGCTGTGCCTCCCCTGGAGCTAGAGCTGGAATGAATGTATCCCACTGACAGTATCTTTCCTTTGGTGCCACTGACGTTACACCCAGCAGACAGCATGGCTCGTGTTTTCTGACTGTGGCAGCCTAAATCAAGATTGGTTGGAGCTGGGAGGAGGGAGGAGAAGGGGCCAGCATCCTGCTTTCGGTGTCTTTCCCCCAAGCCACTCTTGGTGTGCTCTTAGTCAAGTAAATTGCAGTGCGCCGTGCCTGGGAAAACTCAACCTGCCGCCGCGTAAAGCTCCTCACTTCAGGCACGTGTGTTGCACATTCTGGCCTCTTCCCAAAACTAATGACTGCATAGGGCAGGATCAGTAACTCGTCAGGTTTTGTTTCAGGGGAAGGCTGGTCACAGTGTGGCCACACTAACTCAGAGTTTGGTGGTTTTCAAGTCAATTTCATGCATTTTCAGGCCCCGAGTGTGCACCCCTTACATGTATGCTGAACTTGACCATCATGTGCCAGCCCGCTGGCTTCAGTGGCGTGTGATCACTGTGGTGGGCTCCAGCCTGTGCAGAAAGGTTTGCAGGACTGAGGTTTGAATATGTGTCCTGCTCACCATGTGTTAGGGTGTCGTAACTGCAGAAAGCAGTAGCTGGGCAGCTGCACGCTTACACGCGTAGTTGGGTCTCATTGATAATGTTGGGAGTGAAGGGACTGCCTTGAATTCCGTCCCTTTACCTAAAGCAGACGTAGTTTCCCCTCTCGTAGCCAAATTCTGCTCTCCGTGTTCAGCTGCACGCTGGGCAGGGGCTCACTTGCAGCGGCAATTCTACAGCAGGTACCTGGGCAGTGGCTGCCGGGAAGGTAGCACATGCTTTTTAGATGACAGGGCAAAGTGCCTTTTTTTTGCACGCATTTAGGCAGTTCTGTGCTGTTCGTTGGTTTCGAGGGAAGAGGAGTTTGTCTGAAAGGTGTTTACTTTGTGTTCTGCTAAGATTGTTTCTGGCACTTGTAACCCACTGGTTATTGTGGGCAAGCCGCACGCCTTTTACCTCTCTTTTGTTGTGGTCCGAATGTGCTTTTTTGTTTCAAACATAGCTATTTGAAAGGTACTATGGATGCAAATTAGGGTAACCATTTTAGATTTTGTTAGTTTCATTAGTATGATTTAGAGGCTGAAGATCAGTCAGAGTCAGAAATGTTTACCAGTGTCCTCCGAGCATGTGTGCCTGTAGCCTGCCCCACGAGAGAGAGGGAGCCTCGCACTTTGATGAGTGCTGAAAGTGGCTTTCATGTTCACGCGTTGGCATTTAATTTTATGTTCAGCTGAAGGCAGCAGTAGCACACTTCTTGATGGTGTTTTTACTTCATTTTGGGAGGGGAAAATGCTTCCCTGTTTCTCAGAACTGAGAGGTGCAGCACTGTAAGTCTGCTAAGAGTATTAGGAGTGAGTTGTGGAATCTTTTTTATCCAGCCAGATACTCTGAAGGCATTTGTTTTGCTGTGCTCGAGTGAACGTGGCTGAGGCTGGCCTGTTACCTACGTGTTCTGTGACGCTGCAGTGGGTTCCAGGGAGTGTCCTGATGCCTGTAGTGCTCCAAACTGTGGCCTTTGGAGGCTGATGCAATCAACGTGTCACTCGGCAGTGGCTGTTCTTGAGGGCCGCTTAGAATTTTACGAGGCTTTAGTTTTCTAGCTCTGTATAAAATTGTATTGGATGGAAATAGATGAATCATCTCATTTTTTTTTTTTAGATTAACTTGGGAGCTATTAACTGAAGAACTCATTTAATAAAACCAGGAGACTTGAAATATGTTGTCTTCCTGTTTAAAATGTAATTTTACAACCCCTCCATTCTTAAAAACACTTAAGAATTAGAAAGTCCCTAACATATTTTTCTCCTTTTCCCCTCTAGTTAAGGTTATACAGGGTTATATTGCCCTGCCAGTTACTTTCTGAACCAAAATTAATCGGGAAAAGATGCTCTATATTTCCTCCAGTATTTTATCCAAGTGTCAGATAGCAGAGCTGAAACACTTAGAAGAACCACAGACGCCACATGGAAAATGTGAAAAACATCCTGTTCAGAAACTGTTCTACTCATATTCCATACTATACGTCCAGTCCTCTTTCATTTTAAACAGATGAGGCATAGCAGGTTTTGGTAAGCTTCAGCCTTTCTCCAAAGACTGCTTTCAGAAAGCATCAGCGGATCTTCAAGGAATGGCTGCTCCTTCCCAAAGGCACTGGCCTTGAGCTCAGGTGATTAATTTGGCCCTAAATTTTGGTTAGATCTGCTGGCTTGGTGATAGGCACTCATCTTCTTTGGGTTGATTGGGTTGTT
Organism: Anas acuta; assembly: GCF_963932015.1. Classification (NCBI taxonomy): domain Eukaryota; kingdom Metazoa; phylum Chordata; class Aves; order Anseriformes; family Anatidae; genus Anas; species Anas acuta. Next base: position 11,194,065 of record NC_088980.1, on the reverse strand, counting down.
GTCTGGTTGGTGCATTATTTTATAGGTGCAAGGTTTGTCATTTACTGGTGCCCGTTAATGCACAGTGCCTCCTGACAGAGGCAGCGAAGCCCTTGTCCAGGAGAGCGATGCTGTCAGCAAAAGGAACGCCGCTCTCGGGAGGGAGATGTGGTTGGCAGCGCCTTGCGGGGCCACCGGACCCCGCCAAGCTGCCTGCCTGGATGTAGTCACTGGCGTGGGGCCAGAGGGCTGCAGTTAGCTCCCGCAGTTATTATTCCTGCCTGACATTTGCCAGCTGACTCTTCACCCGTGGAGAGGTTTCAGAGTGTGAAAATTTCAATAACTACCACACCTCTGTGATTTGGGATGTGGAGTCATCCTTTTAATTCACTCCTTGAGAGAGAGTGCCCTGCTTAGCAAGTGGGTATAACCTGCACAATGACAGAGTGGTGATACTTCCCGAGTTTGGGTGAGAAGTGAACCAAGAAATTCAATACTCACTTTTGCTTCTGGTTGTTTTCTCTTTTTTTTTGTCGTTAGGGCGCAGTTGGTTCATGTTTTCAGTTCTTTTCCTGGCAGGGAGGACGAACGTACTCAAAACACATCAAGCTGAAATTTTCACATTACATACAAGATCTGAGGTTTTAAGCAAATATGTCAAATGCCATGAAAATTATGATAAAATCAAGAGTGCTGGCAACAGGAGTTTTTCTTCCTCTGCAAGATGAACCTCCTCTCATTGGCTGCTTTGGTTCTTGGATGGTGTGCCTGCAGGAGAGGGAGAGTTGCTTGGTAGTTTTAAAAACAGGTTCCATTCACTCAAGAGTTAATATCCATTTGCATTGGAAGGCGCTGGAATTTGAAGTCTTTTCTTTTTTTGGATGTGTGTCTACCTACTTCATCTCACTGTGATATTTGGACTTCAGGGCATTTAATGGGCGTAGCTGTGTCAAAAGGACTTGCTGTCACTCATTCAGCCGAGGTATGTTGTAAGCCTTGTAAAGCAGACTATGCAAATCGCCGGGATGTTCCCAGAAGAGCTGTCCCGGAGGCATGCTGTAAATACACCTTTATTGCAGGCTGACGTCGAGCAGCACTGATGCCCAGGGGTTACACTTCATAGATCACTCCGATGATCTTTACTGTGCTACCCAACAGACAGACCTGAGCAACTTCTCCCAAGGATGTGTGAAAACTGCCGGTGGGGTGTCAGATTTATAGGCAGAACGGGCAGAAAGTGGTGTGTTTGTAACAGGGCCACGCGTTGTGAGGAGCTGCCCCTTGCAGCTGTGGGGAATGTCTCTGCCTGTGCTGCACGGCGCAGGGAGCACAAGCCTCTGCTTCTCCCGTGGTGGTGGGTCGGCGGGCTGTCCTTCTCTGAAGGTACTGACCTGCCTGGGTTACTCCTTTGTAAGGTGAAAATTGTCATTTTGAGTCAAATAGACTTGATCCCAGCAAACCAAATCCTCTTTCCTACTGCAGAAATCCAGATATAGCACGCCTCTTCCCTTTGTGGTTCGCTTTTCGCAGGGCAAACTATTTCCCTGCTATGCAAAAGGCCGATACAACAAACTAATCCTTGATGGAGGATTTGGCCCAGGAGTGGAGAGCAGCAGGAAGGTCAGTGTTTCTCCCAGGGGCCATCAATGGACTGCTTTTGGTTTTCATGGCTCGGGATGGATGTTTGCGGCGTGATGCAGAGAATCCTAAATGTGCCGTAGCTCTTCTGTACTTAAAAATGCATTGACTGCGTTTTAATTTTTTAAGAGGCTATTTGTATGGAGCGTCAAGCAGGACATATACTTTTTCAAAAATAACTGCTTTAATTCCCTGGCAACTGTCAGACCAGATGACTCACCGCAGCGCAAGATTCAGCACAGCACAGAACAGCTTTGACACAAACTCTTAAGCCATTTAAAATTAGGCATGCAGATTTCCCTGCCTTCCCAGTGGGTGAGCATCAGTGGTACCTTAGCCCTGGTGATCCCATTCTGCCTTTCCTTGGCCCCCGCCTCCGTTCTGCTCTTTCTTCCTGGGAGCCCAGGTGCAGGCAGCGCTCACCCAGCTGAGGTTTGGCAAAACAAGTGCAGCGCACAACGGTGACACGATGGTGCCAAAGCCATGTTGGGTCTCGCCAGGGCAACCTGATGGCTCCTGCGGGACGGAGGGAGGCAGTTTGATAGGCGTAGCAGTCTGCTGGACATCCAACCTGCCATGCTGCCAGCTGTGTTCAGTGCTGCCACCTGGAAAATTGTTACAGTGTTTTGTAGCAGAAGGTAACATTGAAAAGTATACAATGTCTCAGTTCAGCCCTCTCCTTTAAAGAGTATCCTGTGTGAAATGGTTGGAGGAATGAGACAAAGAGTTCTTACAAAGTATCCTGACAAGGTGGATAGGAAGGAAGTGTGTCCTGGGACTTACAGAGGTATGAAAGTGTTTTTTGCTCTCCAGAGACTGAGCTGGAGCAGTGATGGGCCAGCTTTCAGGGCGTTTGGAGCAGTGCTTGCTGTCACCCACACAGTTGGGTCTACAGAATGGTGGCAGTTGAGGGGAAGAAGGGGCTCGTCAAATATTGCCTGCTTATTATGGCAACAGAAGGGAGTATTGGGACCTGTGTTTGGTCTTACTGCTGTCTGGATCCAGAAGCCATACCTCTGCATTAACCGTGGCATCTGATAGTTCTTCATTTACATCTTGGCTTGATTTGTGTGTAAGATGAAAATACCAAAACCCAAAAAGATCTGGGAAGTCTGGTCTGGCAGGAGCTGCTCAGAAGCCAGGAAAATGTTGCTTAAACCCTGTGACATCCAGTGAAGTGTCAGCATGGGTCACAGAGCCCGGGGTTTCACTGGGGGGCTGCTGGCTGAAGGCCTGCCTAGACCAGGAAAGGTGCCGGGGCATCGGCAGGCTGCTGGCAGGGCTATCGCGGCTCCTCCTGTTTAATGGAGAAAGAGACCAAGCTGGTCCTCTGCATCCTGGTATCTCATATGTAACAGTTTGGAAATTTTACAGAAACAGCTTCCTTCCAAAATCCATTTAGTCTGTAACTACAGTCTTACACAGCTACACACCTCCAAGATCATAGGAATGAATGAAACTTAGCTTATTTATTTATTTATTCATTTTGAGGGGAAGGAATACCCTTGGTCGTATTAAGTCATATTTTTCATTGTTAATTGCAAGGAGAATGAGCAAAACCTAGCATTTTCCATGCCACACCTCCCTTATCCTTGTTGAAAGAAATGTTTTTCAAATGTAAAACCAAACAAAGTGATGGCATTGCCGTGGCGTGAACAGTTCAACTGTGGTAAAGACTCTTAAAATGAAAATTGCACTTCAGATACTGTACTTCTTTGACAGATGCCTGGGAATGAACAAACAGCAGTTAAATGATGAAAGAGTAAAATGTAGAAATGGCCCAATCCTATCCTTAATGGCAACAGCAAACCCCTGTGCTGAGTTCTCAGGAAGAGGCTGGTTTCATTTGCCATCTTTGTTTAGTCTAGGAAAACCAAAACATTGTTTTGAGGATGGCATCCTTTTTTCCTAAGTGTTATGAAACGAGGGGTTAGCTTTTTTGGAAAAAAAAATAAAAATCCTGTTGGACTGCGGAGTGATTTTTGCTTCTAAGAGGGCGAATTAACGGGTTGGCAATACTTCTAATTGGCTCTGCATCTAATCAGCCTCGTGTTGCAACGGGGAGAGTTGGTTTGGTGTGTGGAGCAACAGCAATGGGGCTAGCGGGAATGACATTTCCTGTTTGTTTTTTTTATTATTATTATTATTATATAATGAAAAAAATGACTTGCAATCTGTGTTTATGAATATTCTGCTACTCATGCAACTGACACATTCCAGTCCCGAGGTTTTATCTGTGTCTCTTACAAGCTCTGACTTTGGCGAGACGAGCATCCGTACTGCAGACTTGGAGAGTTTGACAAAACAGTTCAGATGAGGTCTTTAAGAGTGACCCAGAGTAGGGACATGGACTCAGGGGATTAAAGCAATCCTAATCGACCTTGGTAGCCAGGAGAAAGTTGGAGGGTTTGTTTGGGTTATTTGACAAATCTTGTGTTGGGGAAGGAGGAGTATTTTCTGATAGGGGAGAGTTATTTATGTTAGCCGTTAAAAACATGAGAAGTTCCAGCTCCTGGAAAAGGAAATTAGACAAATTCAGATTGGAGATAAGACTGAAAATATTACTAAGGCTAGATAAACACTGACACACTTACAAATAAAAGAGGACTCAATGGCTTTCTGAAAAAAGTGAACCCACTGGTCGACGTGATGGAAGGCTCCTTTCTAAGAAATACCGAGTGTAAGAAGGGTGTGTACGTGAGCCACTGAATGCACTCTTGAGCAGAAATACACAGTGCCATGAGTACGTCCGTGATGGCATTTTATAAAAGTTTTAGTCCAGTATCAGGAGCTGTATTGTCCTGGTAACTTGAAGAAACACATCAGTACTGGAGACTTCCAGGTTTTGTGGGTTTTCAGCGGTGAAGACATTGACATTTACTTGCAGTAGTAATTTCTTGAAAATCAATAGTGACCACTGCAAGGCCATACGTACAGCACAGTCTGAGAGGAGATCACGTACAGACCTTGGTGATGCCTGCTGCAGTACTGACTGCTCCTGGGTTTTACCAGCAGCTCAGGTGACTTCTCTGTAAGTGTGAAGTGGCAGAACGATCACATTTAAAAAGCTCTCTGAATATTTATCATAGGCGGCTTAATTGTTGGCTTTTATGTAAAGGTACTGGACTTCTTAATAATTTAGATGAAGAATAAGAAAACAATCAATTCCTCGGAAGATCCTATTCCCTGATACTTCAGGGAGGTGAGGTATGCACTCAACAATGAAATGAGTTGGAACAAGACAAGTAGTGTTTTCCTGGTTTGGTTATACCTCTTATTTGAGCTTTCATACAGTAAGTATATATCTAGGGATCCTTTTTTAGCAGAGGGATCTGTGTATACTGTTTCCTTCCCATTTAGTATTTTTTATTAATTTTTTATTATTTGTAATGCCATATGTGATCCTAATGCACCCTAAGTCCATGTTTTTTCAGTGTATTAAGTTACGGCTAAGTAGAAGAAGACCTTTCCTGCTGTGAAGGCAAAACCAGTTTTCATGGAAAGGCTTTGCCGAAATGGCTGATTTCTTGGCTCTGATGTCTTTGATTTTTCCTAACTGGTTTGTCTCGGTAATTCAGACCTGTTCTCTTGTGTCATGGCAGTCAGTGAAGGCTTTAGGAGCACTGGAACTGTATCTGCCTTCGTTCGTGGTGCACTGTGCTGTCTGTGAAACATGTTTGTTCGTTCAGAGTTTCGCAAGGCTGGTATCTGTGACCCGCAGATGCAACCACTTCTGGAGCACAGTGAAAAAGTAAGGCAGTCCCCTCCCTCTAAGCAGTGCAGAAGCCTGCACATCGAGGGAATCTGCTCCTTCGTCTGCAGGAGGAGAAAGGAGACACTTCCTACTAGTCCAGGTGCTCTCTTCTCAAGCATGAGGATGCCTTAGCCAGTGTTGGCTGCTGGTGGTACTTCTGAGGAAGGCTGGTGCTCCTGGCAAGTCTGACGGCTTCTCTTCAGCCTTGAAGGTCAGGCTGCTGGCTGCTGCTTGATCCATGGAGGTGCTGTGGAGCCAGGCGAGGTGATCGGGTCACCTTGCAGCAAGTAAGTGAAGAAGCCGTGTGGGGGATGCCTGGAGCCAGAAATAGGCGCAGTGATATTACGTTTGTCATGGGCTGCTGGGCCGTTTGGAGACATTTAGTAACTTTGGTAATTTGGTCCATAACAGTTTTCCTTCCATAACACACTTTTAGACCACCAGTGCAGGAAGACTGGGCTTCAGTGTCGATTTCTCTGTCCTCCTGGGGTCAGAGTCTAGGGGTCTAGGGGTAGAGGGGTCTAGGCTGCTTTGTGCACTGGCTCTTTGTATTACTCAAGCAATGTTGTCCCAGACCACAGTCCCTCTGAAGCTTAAAGAACTTCAAACCAAAGTTGGTTGGCGTTGTTTATTATTCCTAAGTGGTGATCTGACTTTGCCAGAACAACAGGATGTTGGGTTTTTTTTGATATGAAAGTGTCACCTGCAGTACTAGGTCTGTTACAAATCACTCAGAATGTCAGACTGCATATTGCTGTTGCTTCCAATGTACTTGGTTCTTTATTGTAATTGGTTAACTCCTGTGAATTATAAATGCAGTTTCAGATTTAGTTTCCTTTCTGAGCCATTCTGCCTCAGGATATATTAGAAATAACTCCAGGCCTCACGTTCCCCTATTTTTTTAGTAGAATGAGTATCTAGGACTAAGTTAGGCTGCAACTCGGAAGAAGGAAGCCAACTCTGCTTTCCAGTTGACTTTTATAACATGAAGATCTTGTTGATCTGAAAGTTACAGTCCTTTCACCTCTGTTATAGGTAACTGAGGTACGTCTTCTGTAACTCACATGTCCCAAGAAGTCTCTACCCAGACTTCTCGTTAGATATATGGGGTTTTGCTAGCAGGGGCATTGTGAAAAGGAATGGTTTGGAAAAGGTAACTGCTGCTAAGGCGGTAACTGTTGGTTATTTAACATCCTAAGATGTTCTATATGCTTCATCATAAAAAAATTGCTCAGATGGGTATGGTAGGGTTAAGAGAGAGAGAAAGAAGCATCTCAGTAACTCTACCCTTCCGAAATACCATAGCATCTGTTTTTCCCCAGCCTCCTTTTGAAAATATTGTGGGACTGTTGTCATGGGCTGGGTCAGCGCCGCATCGCTTTCTGCATTCCACTCCCCAGCCCAGTGTGGCTGGTAGCGCAGTTGTGCTTCCAGACCTGGGCTCAGTCACACGGGTTTGTGGTACAAATACAAAGAAATTACAGTAGGAATTACAAGCAAGGGCATCATTGAAGTTTTCCCAAAACGTAAGTATGGCAGGAGTCTCGCTGTAAAAGCAGAAGCTTTATTTACAGGGCCTTAAATAAGGAGGGAGTTTAAGAGACCTGCCAAAAGAAATTCTTGTATTTATTTTTTCCCTCAGACTGAAGTCCAGTTTACCTAAAAATAAATGGCAAAAGTTATGTTGGCATCAGGAGCGCCCTACTGGGTGTAGTTCCACTGAAAGCTATGCCTGCGAATAGTCACAAACAGTCTGTGATATTTAAGGGGCTGTGGCTGAGCGCACGAACCTCACCTCACAGATGCCAGTTCTTTGCTCTGTGTCCAGCCCTCCTTGGTACTAGGAGAACGCTTTGCATTTCACACGGAGCCTTTACGTGCGTGCAACAACAGGCCAAAGCGTGCTGCCAGTGAGAAAATACAGAACTGCTCATGACTGGAGAAGCAGAGCTTAAAGAAGTTGTTACTAATTTGCTGGAAGCGACGTGATCACAAACGCTCCGTAGCACTTCTGGCACTCCGTGAGAGGTAACACATGCTCCCTGTTACCTCTTCCGATGTGACGGAGAAAGAGAAAGCCAGCCTGTGAGAGAGGAACTCCTGCTCTATTTTTTTCCTTCCCCTCATCTCCCTGCTCTCTTTCTTTCCCCTTGTTTCACTGTTATCTCTGACCTTTGGGGCCTCTCTCCAGAGGAATCCTGCCCTAGTATGGCAGACAATGGTAAGCCACCATCCACCCATCGTGTCTCAGTCCATGAGCAAAATTCCTGTGTTGTCTTTCCAGCACTCCCCCCAAACAGCACAGCAGGCTTACATGCAATATCACATTGGAGATAATTCATGTTACACCATTTTGCAGTAACTTTCTTTCCTTGTTTTTCCTCTGTAAAAGAGTGCTTGTGAGATATGTCAGACCAAACCTCAAATCTTTATTCTTACGTTGATTTAAAAAAACTTCCTGACTTGCAGTAACAAACCTGTTAACTACCTGAAACACCCAGACTGTATAGACACTGCCTGAGATATGTGGATTGTGCCAGTCATGTTGATGTTTGCTTTTTTTTTGTCATCGCTGTTTACCTCTACTTTATCCGATTTACTTAAAGCCAAATTAGCGTGTTCTCCCCACAGTCTGAGGCATTTATAGAGAAAGCTGCATCTTCAGTTTCTCAAAATCTGATCTGGCGTTATGCCATTTAGTTTCCATCTACAAATGTGTTTTTGTTGATAATACCTCCACGCTGTGGTTTTCTTTTTCTTTTTATTCACGTGAAACCCTCGCTAAACAAAAATACAGCTTCTGTAGCCTGAAATTACAAAGGAACTGCTTGCAAGCAGCCCGCAATGCTTTCTCCATGATGAAAGCCATTTCAATTGTTCAGGCGTACAGCATGGACTAGAAACTGTGTCTTCAAATCAGCCTTGCATATTGATGAGCACACCTGTTAGGGAAGCAGTGGCAAGTGCTGAGATTCATCTTGTCCCGTGCCACTGCTAGCGGGGTGAAGAAAAACGAGATCGTTTGTCAGTGGAAGTCTCTTAAATCTGGAGTGCAGCCTTATCTCTGCAGTAGCCCAACACCAGCAGAAGATGCTGCCTGTGCAGGGGGTCACCATTCCAGCCATGCCTGGATTTAAAAACAAAACCAAAAGAGACAACAAGAGGAAGAACATTTTGAGTTTTTTTTTCCCCCTGTGTTTTTTTTTTAATAATTTTAAAAGGTGGATCAATTCAGCAGTTTGCTACGTAGTGCAGCGTGGTAAGTGCGTTCAGTGAGAACAGGGATGTGAGCAGCAGGGATGGAGGGAAGGATGGACACATCGGGAAGGGATGTGTACAGAAACATCTTAATCCAGGTTTGCTGCTGAGTAAAATGTTTCATGTATCCACACCATCTGAATCGAAGGAGAAACTTTTCTACTGGGAGGGTAACAGAGCACTGGCACGAGTAGGAGCACAGAGAGGCTGTGAAGCTGTGGAGTCTCCTCCTTGGAGAGCTTCAAAAGCTGCCTGGACGTGGTTCTGGGCACCCTGCTCTGGGTGGCCCTGCTGGACCAGAGGTGCTGCCAGCCTCAGCCACTCTGAGACACCTCAAAAATGTCCATCCTTCACTGATACAAAGAGAATTTTGCACTTCTTTGTACATTTCTCCTGGATTTCACAGTGTATGTGTTCCTTGGAATGACACGCTGAGCCTTTTCTATGGTGTGTTTAGGCCTGCTGCTGGTGGCTCCTCACCTGAGACCTTTCGTAGCACCAAGTTTGTTAAATATCAGTTTTAATTATGTCACACACATAATGGTGATGGTCAGTGAAAGCATGCAGTGTGGCAGTGTGGGAGGTGAAGCATGGTGCATTAAGCAGAGATTGGATTTTGAAATCATTTCACTTCACATAACTTCACTGATTTTGGTATGCAAAGCTTGATGATGGGGGTGAATTTACATCTTAGGGAAATGACTGGGATTCAGGCGGGGGTGAGGTTGCTTCTGGGGATTTTAATTCCACCATCATGACCATCGCTCAGGTGTATGACTGTCCCTAAAACGATTCCCAGTTTCTACCTGTCTGAAAGAAGGCTGGATCTCTTTATATCTCTGAAGAAATAGTTGCTCTGTCCCTGCTTCTTTCTGGAGCAGGGACATGAAGAGAACTCCATGGCTTTGAAAATCAGTGTGTTTGATTCCTCATTAGCACTAATTCTAGAAATGAAAATATCCTGAGTGTTGATGAGGTCTTGTATTAGTTTCACTAGGACCTGTGCTAAGAGTTGCGTGCAGCTGTGACCAAGCACTGAAATACTGTGTGTCTTTTCCAAGTCAGTAACACAGAAGGGAACCTCCAGGCGAAGCTAGAAAGTGATCTGCAGTTACTCTGCCACTGCAGACCCCGCAGTAAGGTCTTTGTATGAAAAGTTCTGGGTGGCCGTGGGCTTTGGGAATGGCAGGCATCACGCTATTAATTCTTCCCCAGCCACCAGGCTTGCTCTTTCTATTAAAAGGGAAGTACAAAGAGAGCTGGGTTACCTTTCTGGGCTATGAACACAGCTTTTAAATAGAAAGAACTTCCACATCCACATCGTCTCCTGCCTGCTCAACGAGCAGCTGCCCATAGCTTTAGCAAGAGGAAGTTATGTGGGGCACGGTCCCGATTCAGCAAGGCATTTGAAGCATGTGGTGAGGCTCACCGATCCTGCCGGCATGGCTGGGGTCAGCAGCTCGTCCCTGTGCAGGAAAGCAAATCTTTGTCATTTTCATTGCTTGCTTAAAGAGAGTAATGGGGGGATCGACAGCCTTGTTTGTCTTTTTCTTTTTTTTTTTTTCACTATGGTGTGAAAAGTTAGGGATCTTAACAGCATTATTAATCATTTCATTATTTATTTATTTTTAATTACGCTCCACTCCACTACATATTTAGCCTTGCCAGATCATCAGATGAGGAACAATGGGACTGGTGCTATCTGCTTCTCATGCTGTATGTTTTCTCTGTGCTTCACTGAATGTGGTAGATTTGAGAGATTTCAGGTGATGACATTGAAGTCTTCATTTCTCTAAGTGCTCTTCTCTTCTCTTCTCTTCTCTTCTCTTCTCTTCTCTTCTCTTCTCTTCTCTTCTCTTCTCTTCTCTTCTCTTCTCTTCTCTTCTCTTCTCTTCTCTTCTCTTCTCTTCTCTTCTCTTCTCTTCTCTTCTCTTCTCTTCTCTTCTCTTCTCTTCTCTTCTCTTCTCTTCTCTTCTCTTCTCTTCTGAGAAGGGAACACGAGGCTAACTGATAGTTACCTCTTTCTTCGTCCTTTGACATTATATGGAAAAGGCTTAATTTCTGTAATTTCAGGGAATTTAATAGTGTATTACTGTAATTAACACATGAAATAAAAGATTCTGTTCAGGATCACAGGAAGTGATTACGATTTGGTTTGCATTTTTATTTTCCTTTCCCTTTTACCGCCCATCGTGTTGTTTTCTTCATCATACCTGTGACCTACCCAACTTGGTCTGAAGCATCACTGTTTTCCTACTGGTTTGTTTTGCTTCATTAATCTGTATGAAAATGTAGCAACTCCAAGGAGCTGCTCCTGTAATATCCCTCTTGTAACATCCCTCACTTACTCGGAATTTGCCCTGAATAGCAAAAGAAACTTCGGGGTTGTTTGTGCAGTGAAAGGAGTGGCAACATCTTTTTGTTTGTACCCACCACTAAAGGTGTGAAGAGGGTGAGACTCTCCATGTGATGGAGTAACTAAAATTGAAGCATAAAACCAGAAGTGGACAGGGGCTGTGTATGCCATACAACAGCCACTAGCTCAGTTAAATGGGATCCATTACAGATTTTAAAATCAAGGTGTAGAAACATCTCTTGAGGCAACGGTTTACTTTTTTTTTTTTTTAATTTGTAAGCAAGTTGCTTTTTAAATTGCAAAACCAGGTGGAATCCTGACATCCTTATTTCTACAGGCAGCGTGTAAGTCTGTGCAGGTAGGCTTACAGATGCAAAGCAATATGCATGCAGACAGGACGGGGAAGGAAGAAACTCACACGCTGCCTCCTCGGTGAAGAAACCTTCCCACTTAAGGGCATGTTATCTGCAGGAGCAGCTCCCGGAGGCACGCGCAAGTTGCCCACATCCTGAGTCACAGATTTTTCCCCCGCTTCGTGGATCAGATGTGGGAGCCCCTTCCCCACCATGCCTACAATTCCTGGAATAACTGCCGGGGTCAGGAAGGACACGGGACAGCTCACTGTCACTAGGAGGCCTTTGAAACGAGGGCAGAATTTGTGGGGTTGTGTGTGATGCTCGGTCTCAACTCTCTGGCACAAGAAGATAATTTTAAGCCTATTCTGTTTATTTCTTCTCAGCGGTGTTTTGGCTTTTGTACTGGCTCACACCCTTTCTAATGAATCACCAAGGCTTTTGTTGTGAAACTGACTTCACAAATATCTTTATTCCAGCTAGTTTTGGGGGGTGTATGTTCCCGCTCAGTCACATGAAGCGAATTTCATGCTGTTGCTGAGTTTACAACAATGTCTTTTGGCTCAGAACGATTTACTGTAATAACCCTTGGTATATCAAAATACACAGTGAATAAAGTCAAACCCCGTTGTATACATCTTGAGGCTTATTTTAACACGTTGTGCCTTTCCAGCTGCAGTATCTGGTGATCTCTGCAGGGGCATCTTGTTACAAAACGCTCTGGCTCTCACTGAACCGAATTTAAAACTGGAGCAAATTCAGACCCGTATAATTGGTGGGGGAAATAATGAGAGAGGGAAGATCAATTTGGCAGACGGGGACATAATATTCAGAAAGTCTTTGGATGCAAGTAAAAGCTTTGAAATCCAAAGCTGGCTGAAAGACTTCTGCACAGCATTGGGCAACGCTGAACCGCTGGGGAGGCGAACGCTGCTTCTGAGCAGGAGCCCTCCCTCTGGCTCGGGGCGGCTGGGCACACACACGCTCGCACTTCCCAAGCCTCGTGGCAGGGACAGGAGCAGTGTTTGCTTTTCAGGGCCTTAGCACAGGCAAAATCTGTAGCCAGGCTGCAGTGGTTTCACCATGTGAAGCAGTGGCTGCACGGACAGCAGCTCCATTTACCAGCACCTAGGGCCATTGCTCCTGCAGCATCTTCAGAGGAACACATGCCCTTCAAGTCATGCCTCCACCAACATATGCGTATATTACGGAGATCTTTCAGGAAATCATAGGTCGATCGCTGTTCTGTTTGAGGTTTTTGCTTAGGTTAGAAAAAAATGCTGATTTCTGCTGATCACGCAGAGGTCTGAAAGGCTCTCCCAGTTCCAGGCTGTGTAACCTGGGGGTGACCTGCAGTGCCTGCTGGACGCCCAGCCATCCTTTCCTGTGCTGGGAAGAGCTGGGCTTTGTTCCCAGCCCGGTGTTCTCTTGCCATGATTCATCCACAGGTCACAGAAGAGGCTCTGCTGTTTAGGAAACCAAGCTGTGCGTGGCTTCTTACAAAAGTATTGCTTTTGGACACGAATTTATGAAGTATTGACAGAGCTGAGGTTAACGTAACCTGGTGTACTGGAGTTGGACTCCATTATACGGTAGGAAATGCAGCCGCTGCTGTGGGAGCTCCGCGCTAGCACTCACAGCTTCTCCTCACCTCCTGCTCCAAGGCTGTGGGGCACTGCGTTGTGCTCGGGCCTGTGAAAAACTGATGGGGCTGGAAACTGCAGAATGACACTCACAGAGAAGGTCAGAGTGCTGTTGTGACAGTGGGCAACCATAGTTTATATTATTTGCCTGTAGAAGTGTTTAGGTACAAACATAGCCACATGGAAAATGGTTTTATGATGCCTCTAGTGCTGAAGGGGACACAAAACCTGCTTCTGCAGCTTTAAGCCCCATGATCTCTCCAGTACTGACATGGTGCTGAGTTCTCCAGCCTCAAGGACTTTCACATCTGGAATAATTTTATTCATTTTTTTTTAAATCATCTAAACAATATTTGATTATAACACTGCAATGCTGTACACTGCAAGAGAAGTCCTAAAGAGGAACAAGCCTGATGGTCCTTTAAATACTTCCTTTTATTGGACCAAATGTTCCTGCTCTGTAAGCTGGATCCACAGCGTTTTGGGGGTAGCTGAAACTTCTAAAAAATGTTCAGTCAAGAGGCAGGAACTGCAGTCTTGGAAGCACGTAATTCTTCTGACTCCCTCCTTTTTTATATCTGGCACAGACAGTGAAGGAAAAACAGTAATAACTGCCAGTGGACAACAGGAAAAACACCGAGTTGGAACATTTGAGTAAGGAGGCAGCAAGCATCTGCTCTCAGCACCAGAGGCTGGAGCAGCCGGGAATCCCTTGGGGCATCACCCCCAGCCGCCTGCACGCTCCCTGTGCCTGTCAGCACAGCCGGGGCACCCACAGATGTGTTCTGCTGCCCCGCCGCATGAATGGCATTAATTAATGCGCTGATTAATATCCCGGCCTGAGATTTGAAGGACCCAGTGGCATGCGCTGACTTCTGCCGCCTCTGCCATGGGGACAGCGGCTTCTGTGGCTGCACTCAGAGGGGAGCGGTGGCAGCTGAACCCCAGCGTGAGTGAAAGCATGTCCACAAATAGCTTTACCAAAACTGTGGTGGCTGAATTGGGAACATTTGGCGTGGGGTTCAGGGATGCTCATTTGACCCTCCTCTTCTGTACGGCAGGGATTTTAAAGTCCATCTCCAGTTTAACATCATTGTAGGGGTCATTTTTCATGCTGGGTGTAATATTAGAAGAAAAGCGTGGTTGATCGAACAGATTTAATCATGGTAGTTTAAGACATGCTTTTCATGGCTCAGGAACATTTTGAGTTCTCACAGCTTTTAGTTGTGGTTCTGTTAATAAAAAACAAACAACAAAAAAGAAAAAAACACAAAAATCAAACCACCATCTGAGTTTGGAGCAGATGGAGAGGATGAAGAGCAGTCCAGACAGACCTGTGTGCAGGCAGCTGATACAGGTGGCATCTCACAGAGTGCCTTGTTGTCTGTTTTTTGATGAACTGTCCACCTCAGCCAGCTAGAAACGACCAGTATCCAGAAATCAGGTAACAGTTTGCCCGTACAGAAGCTGATTTCTATTTCAGAGCTCAAGTTTGCGTGAGGTACATCGGTGATACCTGCCTGACCGAGTAATTCCTGAGCCCTCTTCCTCCATAATTTCCGACCCATCTCCTGTGTGGGCTGTGTCTGTATTTTGTACAAGACAAAAGCAGCTCCTGGAGCTCTGAGCCCTCATCGATCAGGCTGGCACCTTGCCCGAGTGGCACAGCCAGGCTCCCACACGTGGCCCCAGACCCCTGTGCAGCACCTGGCCGTAGCCAAATTGCCTGCTGTGAGCAGCCTGTGGGATGTGCCGTCCCCCGAACTGTGTCTGAGCATTGTCTGGGGCAACACCAGCCGCCGTGGGCCAAAACGGTGTCAGGGAGAGCGCCAAGTGCTGAACGGTTATGGGGCAGGGTTTGACCCCGTGCCCTGGCCCAGTTGTGTTCCCCAGCACAGACAGCTTGGGTGTCTCAGCCATGAATGAAAATGTTTCAGAGAAGACAACAAAGGCCCTCAAACCAAAGCTTTCCAATGAAAAGAAAGTCAGTTGGGGAACGCGGGCAAGCCCGGGTGCTGTCCCACAGGGGGGGCTTTGCCATTCTTCTTCCCTGACGGGTATATAAATAGAGCACACATGTCCCAGGGGTTCTCCTTGACAAAGGGATAGGGCAGTGATGAATTGACCACTGCCTTCAGATGGGGGGGGGTTCAGGTGCTGGCGTTGACACCTTCTGGTGCATGGAGGGAAACTCACTTCTGTCGTGTCCCTGCCGAGTGCTGCCTGCTGCCACTTCAGAGCTGGGAGCCTGGTGTGGGGATGGCCGCGGCGTCCTGCTGGGAAGAGGCCGGCCGTGAGAAGCAGGAGGAAGAAAACAGGACTGACAGCAAAACAGTTTCCAGATCAGAAGTGTTTGCTTTTAAGCAGAGGTGCTAATAAAACCTTGTTCTAACTTTTGACAATATTTATTTTGGTCAAATATTCTTTTTTTTTTCCCTCTCTTCTTTCATTTCCTTTTCTTTTTTTTTTTTTTTTTTTTTTTTTCCCACCAACTGATGTCATTTCTGGATCCACCATGCAGTTTCTGAACTGTTGCTTTAGATTGCATCATGATGGTAAAACATCGCAGTTTTAAGCCAGAACCTCTTAGGGCAGTAACCAAATGACCCTTTATAACCAAATATTGTCAGTTTTAAGCAGTGTAAGCTGTCAAACCAAAAGCAAGCTATTTGTGACCTCAGTGGGTACTCTCTTGTGGAAACTACAATTTGATGTTTGTGTGTAGCATGGGTACCTCAAAAAGCTTGGGAATTTTGGGGAGAAGTGTGGGGTATGGAAAATATTGATTAAAAAATGCTGCCTCCTCTTTCTGATTTGTCTTTCCCGTTTTTCTCCCTTGTCATGTCTCTGAAAATACATAAAGTAAGTCCCTTTAATCCAGGTTCTTGCCCGTTCTTACTGTATTTTTCAATTTCATTAGGATTTAGAATGTGTTATTAAAGCACGAAGATAGCTTGCAGTAAAAATTGAGCCAGCCAGACCCTCGGGGGTAGTTCAAAATTGTCACGTTGGAAAAAAAAAATCACAAAAAGCTTAAGGCAATTCAACTGTTGCGATACTATTTGCAGAAAACAGAGCAAACTGGGGATTATTAGAGTACAAATTATGAGACAATACACAACTGAATACATGCTTGGAGTCAAAGAAAAACAGCAATTGTGACTACAGGTCCTTGGGCCTAATTTCCAGCCCAAATCCGTGCGGTGTGCATGAAGAAAGGGCCGCTCTGTTGCATTCAGTCCTGCGTTTCTTTACACCCAGCTGATCGTTGTGCTCATTTCAGACCACCAAGAGATGTTCTGCCACAGTATCTGCATGGTTTGAGGTTTCAGGGTCTCCTGTTATAAGGCTTCTTGGGGAACGAGCAGTGCACAAAGATGGACTTTGATTTAGGAAGTTATTAAAGTAAGTAAACTCTCGATTCTGGGCCAAAACACAATCACCCTGGGCTATCCAATACGTCACTGGTAGAGATGCACAAGCACTCGTAGACATACGGGTCTTTCTACTATGGCTTCTTTTTTGGGGGATAAGACTTCTGTTCAGGTATCTCACGTGGATATCAGACTGCTTGTGTATGTATCTCTAAAAGGGTGAAAGTGTGCTGGGGGAAGGCATTGAGAAAGAGACATGACTAATAGTTCACGTTTGCCATCAGGAAGGGGTGAGGTCTCACTCACAACTGTTTTAAATGAAATAATTGTGACCAGAGTTATTAGTATATAACACAACTGCTGTCATAGAAAGATGCAGTCATTGTAGCTTTGAGAAATTATTTAGAATAGTTTTTTCAGCTAAGGTTTGGTAATATTAATATTGGTGGGCATTATTTCTCCTGCCTCATAGCACTGATGTATTCTTCTTAGTTTGTGCCCTGTTAGAAACTACAAGAAGTGAGGTGACTGCCACTTTGCTTCAGTATGACTGCATCCCAGCTACTGTAGCAAAGTGAGTTTATAATTTCTGAAACTACCCAAGGGCCAGCATTTTGATTTTTGGTCTGTCTTCAGTAGGACCAAAATGGAAGTGGCAAGTGCCGATGTAGAAGATAGGCTCGGAGTTTTCCTGAGAGAGAATCAGTTTTACCACGTGCTGTTTCTTCTGCCTCTTAGACAACAGGATTCAATAAAATGAGCTTCCATTCACCCAAAGCAAAGTCATTATTTGAGCATGCTTAAAAGTTGTGTTTTGTTCACCCTAGGGCAGTGCAGTTGCAGTGCTGGGGTTTTTTGGGGAGAGCATGGAAAACAGCACAGAATTGTTCAGTGTTGTCTGCCACGTGTATGTGCTGGGATTGATCGATCTGCTCTGCTTGTCTTCAAAAAAAAAAAAGAAAAGGAAAAAAGGCAGTGGAAAAATGTGCCTGCTTTCCATTCTTACCCTGGAATTACATGACTTTGCTGTATTAATCTTGTTCCAGTTGCTCACATTGAACTTCTGCATAGACAAATATATTTTTGTCTCTTTTTCACCTCCTAAATGGGTGCCCCTCACTGCACCAGCGTGCCTAGTGCAGTGTAATTCTGCGAGCTGCAGTTTCGGGGTTTTATTACTGATCTGTGGTTTCAGATATTCTTGATATTGTTTTCCTTTTATGAATTGTTACAGTATGCTTTGTAAAATGATAAATAAAGTCAATAACAAGCTGCGTCCTGCCAAAAATTCATGCGTGTTTTGTGTTTGGTTGAGTGACAAGCAGAGCATCCCCTAAGCATATCCTTGATTTTTCTTTTCGTGTCCCCAACCCCAGCTGGCTGTGGCTGCCTCTCAGGCATTTTGCTGGTATCGGGCATGGTATGTGCTTAACCTCGTACCACATCTATGTGCACGACCTGGCAAAAATTGATCCTGGGTATACCAAGATGCTGCAAATGCCTTTGGCTCAGTGGCACCTTTAGCAGCAGAGTGTGCCCTGGTAGTTGCTTCGTGTTGCTCAGTAACTCCTAGCAACATCCATGGCAGCTTCTCTAGCTGAAATAAAAATCGTAGGCTGGCTGTGATGCTGGAACAGCAAGCTAGTTAACTGGCTGAAAGCACCTAGACCCAGGATGGCCAGAGGACACGATCCCAAACCTCATTGTTACATTGCTGAAGTCTTGCAGAGGAGTGCTTCTGCTCCGTGTGGATTTTCAGTGGACAGTTTCTTTGTGAATGAGCAGTGCACTGTGCTGCAGGAAGCAGTGCCACAGAGCATCAGGCCGGAAATATGGAAGGAAAAAATTATCAACATTCCTGTTTTCCAGGCTTCTTGTGGGCAACAGTATTTTCCATTGAGTTAGCTATGAAAAGAGCTGCTGTGACAGTTTTCTATCAGCTCCTTCCTGTTTTGGTACGTCTTCAAAATCTTACAGTGCTAAATATGTCTTCTGCTTTTGGCTTTATTATTTCCCTTTCCCATATAGATTACTGCTTAGGGCATACCCACAAGGTAAATTTAGCTGAGTCCAAACCCCACTGACAGCCCCAAGATGAAATGTCTGTGTCCTGACTGGTGGTGGGGTGATGCAGAAAGCATCAAAGGCAATCCTGCATTCTTTGGAGCTGCATCCTGCCCACCCTGAGCCCTGATTGGGAAATTTCCACGCCTGTTCAATCTGCTAGCTGATGCTTCATCGGCTTTTAAAGGAACAATCCTCAAAGATTTGGGATAAGCTGGCATTCATTTGACTTTCCTTTAAATTAGTCCAAGTTAATGACTCAGGAAAGGCCTGAATCTGCATGTTTTTTCTCCTTTTCAGTTAAAGAAAATCCTGTTAGAATTTTACCAACCCACACGTCCATTTCATCAGTTTCATCTCAAAAAGCAACCCCAAAACTGGATGTGTTTGGGGCATTTTGGACACAGTGCAGGCTCCACAAGCAGGGCAAGTCAGGTCCCTGATGGTTTGGGAGTCACCTGCTGCAGCCAGCCAGAAGAATGGCACCTGAACGCGAGCAGAAGCTTGCTCAAAGAACGAGGGTGTACTGACATTAACTCTGGACCATTTCTCATGGGTTTTATTTGAGGTGAAATTTGCATTTCATTAACAGGAAAGCCTGCCACTTTAAAAGCACACCTTGGCCATGCACAGAGGGAAGCTCCCTACAGAGAAGCTGGAACACCTGCACTCATTTCCCATCTTAATCAGAGTACTGAAAGTGTCTTCAGAAATGCTTGACTGGGAGAACAATGGTTGTGATTAAATATTTATGTTGGATGATACAAAAATACTTCTGTTAAGTTACTGTTTCTGCATCCTTTCTCCCAAAAGACAAAGGTTTCATTTATATTTGATGGTAGGTGAAGCTGCTTAACCTAGGAGAGAAATACCAAGAAATACTGAGGAGCTGTTACTGGAAAATCTGGCTCTGACTGTGTTGCTCAGAGAACAATTCAAGTAAATTCTCATTTTTCCTAGGCTCTTAATGACTTTTTGTTTGTTTTTGTTTTGTTTTGGTTTTTTTTTGAGTATGTGTTTTAACTGGCTTCACAGATGCTTTGTATGACAATGCTACAAATGATTTCATCCCATCCTCAAAACAAAACCAGGCAGTTTTCTGCAAAAGGTGTCGGGGGAGCTGTGTTTGATGTTGCTTGCTAGCAGCAGTGAGACGTTCTTGATCTTGCGTGGTGCCTTCTAGAAGTAGAAGTTGTGTGCATCCAAAATAACCGCTGCAGTTACTTCTATCTAGAGCTGCACAAATCCCTTCATAGTGCAGAACTAAACTGGCCTACATTGCTGGGAAGTTGCTTACAGTGTGAAATGCTGTGTTTGTGCCACCCAGCCTAAAGTTTTGTGGTTATAATCAGCTTTATACGTCTTAGTGATTTTACGCACCTTCTGTGACTCAGCTGGCTTAAAATGTTTTGTAAAAACTAGCTTGACCTTCAGATATTTTACCTGGTTCACCTTTGTGGGTTGTGCTTGAAGAAGTATGGGGGAATTTGAATTGTATTTTTAAATTAAATAATATATATGCTCTTGGGAAAATCCTTGCTTTTGGTGAACACATGGCTCAATGCTAGTGGAAAGAACAGATGAAAACACACTGCCACCCTTTCAGACAAGATTTTCAGACTGCATTTCTCCCTGCCTGAAACTTCTGATGGAACCCACAGAAAGCCAAGGCCAAGCTCCATCCATTCTGATGGAGCCGGGATTTGATCCCAGCCATTTGCTGGGTGATAACAGAGAGGAATTGATGTGAACCTTGCTGCTTTTACGCTTTTTGCACTGAAGTTTCCCACTAGCAGGCTGGAAGGCATGCAGGGTGCTGTGCGCACCGTGATGGATGCAGCAGAAGTGTGGTGCAAATGCAACAGCTTTCTCTGGTGCTCCAATATGGATATTGCTAAACCTCAAGTGCATCTAGAAAAGAGAACGTTCATTTAACAAAATACCAAAAATTTTTGTAGGACATGGAGAACAAATTGTTACTTGTGTCACTACCCATTTTTTGTACTGACTTAAAAAGAAAGAAGCCTAAATCACAAAAGCAAATCAACGCGAGAACATCACTAAGTGGATTATTATTCAAGAGATATTTTTCTTCGCCGCCTTATCACATGGCCAGAATGATAATGTGTTCGTGTTGGAAGACGCATACATTAACACCACTGGTATGTCTCCCTCTGCTCACTTGTGCTATATTTGTGCTCCAGGCTCCTGCCGGCAGCAGAGACTTAAGGAAGTAGGACTGCCAGATTTCGGAGAGCTCTGAAGGAGTTACAGTAAACATCTGCTACCATGCTTGAAGACCAAGGCTTGCAAATCTGTTTTTCCTTTTTTTGCTTTATTTAAAATTGCTAGATCTATAAAAATCTGGCAGCGCCTGGCTTCTGGGTGCTGATTGCCCCCCCCAGAAGCTGCTGATGCTGTTGTGCTCCTGTGGCCTTGCCTGTAAGAAAGGAGCAGCAGGACTTGCCCCGGCTCGTGGCTCTAGGTGGGCAGATGGAGTGATGCCAGCACAAGGGTACTGAAAGGAACAACAACAGCACTTGAAATATAAAATAAAAGCGATTGAGCAGTGATACAATTAATGGTGTTATGTGATTTGAAGGTCTTGCTAAGATGATTTTGGAAGGTGCTGGATACATACATAGAGAGAAAAAAAGGCAAAGCAGAGCTCTGCAGTAGAAGCTCCAGCTGTTACTTGCTGTTGTGACGTGCTTTTTGGCCAGGTCTTTGTGATCTTCCTGGTTGTTAATAACACATAGCTCTTCTTTCTTGTGTTGCCTGACTGTGTATG
Organism: Anas acuta; assembly: GCF_963932015.1. Lineage (NCBI taxonomy): Eukaryota > Metazoa > Chordata > Aves > Anseriformes > Anatidae > Anas > Anas acuta. Next base: position 11,172,855 of record NC_088980.1, on the reverse strand, counting down.
TTAATACTGTTTTTTTGTTTGTTTGTTTGTTTTTAGCAGTAATCTTTGAAATGCTGTGGATATAATATGCATTTGTGCCACGTAAATACAGACGGGCAGTTAAGAGTGCGGAGTCTTTAGTAGAGAGGAAGGAAGCGTTAATTAAAAGGTAGCACTGTAATTGCCATGCCATAAACATATCTGCTACGCTGTCCATGCAAGCAAGAGCACCGTTTGGAATAGGGATGCAGCACGACAGGATTTCCTGCCTGTAACTGTAAAGGCAAGTGGAGGTCCTGCATGGCATGAGCCATTTCGCATGCTGTGTGCCATAGTCAATACCATAAAATGAGTCGTGTTGAGATAACAGGAACAGGGACTTCATAAAAGAGCAAACTTGCCAAATGGGTTGCACTTGAGGTTAGATCCATGGGCAGAATGGGAATGGGAAGTGAAAACTATTTCATTGTGCAAGGCTGGGGCTGACACTGAAGCTGCCACAGGAAGCTCAGAATACGTTTATGGGGTAGTTTATAGTTTGCACTGCTTTTAAAGACAGCAGGGGAGAAAAGAGTTAATGCCTTGAACAGCTATTTACGGCCTTTTTTATATGTTAGCTTCCCACATGCAGGAAAGAAAGCTTGAAACAAAGCGAAGCTGTTTAAGAAGCACAGGCCGTGCTCAGCTGCCCCTCACAGCCCCGGCACCGCTCCCCGGTGAAGGTGTGTTTCGTGTTTGCTATCAGGCTCGATGCTGAGGGATTCATCCTCCCAGCTGCATCTATGTCCGTGAAGCTTCTTGGCTTCCACGTCCCGCTAGTCCAAGACCTGTCCTGACTGCTGCTGGCGCTGTGCCGGGGAGCTGGCCGAGAGCACGGGCAAACTGCTCCCTGTCTGCCAGCAATCCCGGCAGCACCCGTGCAGCTGGAGGGGTTGCTCCCCTTTCAGCTTGAAGAGAATTCTGTTGAGAAAGTTGATTCTTGTTCACAACTATTTTGTATCGACGCAGCTATTTTTCTTTGAAGAAGCCTCCCTCTGTGCCCACGTTTCTGTGTTAACCAGCTGAAGGAATGCCCTTGTAGCTCTGGATGCTGCATTAGCACCGATGCTGTTTGAGAGCAGATAGTCAGGCTGGCAGTCATCTTAAAAAGGTGATATTATCTGAGGATTATTCTGAAGGAAAATCTCTCAAACTTCGACAGATTATCTCCATTCTAGGGTAGACTTCAGTAGTCTTATGGTGTGCTTCAACTCCAGAGCTCATCTGTTTCCCTTTTGAATGTTTCCCAAAATAACCTTAATTAGAAGAGATCCTGAAAATGCCATCGTTGCATATCCTTTAAATCATATAAACATGTACTGATATATTGAAGAAACTTGGTGAATGTTCAGGCCAATTCTAAGATGCGGTCAGGACTAATGAAGAACTTACCACGAAGTCCTTTTCAGCCCTACTTCTTGCACTCCTAATACGTTTAATTCTGCAAGTTGCACGTCCATGCCAGTGAGACCTTATCCTATTTCCAAAGTCACACTCAAATCTGTTGATTCTTCAGCTATACTCCTTTGAAATAATATCTTGTCCCCTCTGAAAGATCAGTTTGTTTTTCTAAAGATAGACTCTCTACACAAGGACAATTTTCCCCATTATTGTGGCTAGGTAAAAAGCCTGTTTTGAAATGCATGGAAATAGTGCACATTCACATGAAGGACCCAGTTAGATACAGAATTTTTAACATAGGTCAACTTCTTTTTTCTTAATCATAGCCTAAATTATTAGAAGAAGACCTCAGGTTACACTGCAGTGACATCTGTGGGGCTTCATCAGACGGCATCAGGTGAAGGAATAGGAGTCTTCTGGACATTATAAACTGCCAACCAAATTCTAACAGGCACAATCACCTCTATTATTATTATTATTATTATTATTATTATTGTTATTATAACAAGAGGAAAATACAATAGTGGTGACACTACGGGAAAAATGCTATGACAATGTCATCACACGTTCTTAGTGAAGAAACCTGCTCACTTTTGTTCTCAAAGAGTATCCCAAATATACCACCCGTACTGCAAAATGGCAGCATGACGTTCTGGAGCCTGTGCCTGGGGGGTCTGAAGTTATACAGATTGATTTTATGGTTTGTTTTCACAACAGGCAAGCATCCTGAAAATCCTGCATGCTGCACGTGTGGCTTCACAGTGAGATGGGCTCTTAGGAAGTGGCAGCGTGCCTTCTTTGTATGCCATTGGTGTAGCCAGCTAACAGTGCCTTACTGTTTCGCAGCCCACGATATTGTAATTTCAAGTCTGCAGAGTGAATATAATCTTTTGAAAGACTGGAAGTTTTTTGATCCCTAAATGGATTTTTTTTTTTTTCAGAAGCAAAAAAAAACACATAGGTTGTGCCTGAAATGCATTGCTGAAAAATTACCTATCTTGAAAACTTTTTGTTTGGATTAGGTGTTTGGGATACCACCTTAGCTCACTGCTCACCAGAGACATCAGAAGAGCCCCCTGCATGGCAACTAAATTTTCATTTCCATGAAATTTCCCACTTCTCCTTCAGTGTGTCCTTGGTGCCTCAGAAATGCATCGGATGTGGGAAGAGAGAAGCACCTGATACAAAACGATAAATCTCTCACCATTTAGGAATCTCGTTCTGCAAGACCCTAGCGGAGAAAATCTGCCCAAATTGTATCCCCACTGCCCCATCATTGTTACTGAGTGGTGTAGATTAAAAGATTTAAATCTAAGACTGTATTTGGTTAGCACATTTCAAATTTAAACTCAGGTAAGCTACCAAAGGAAAGAAAAAAAGAATCTAAATCCAACAAAGGGAAAAGATTAAGCTTTGGGGAAAATGAAGCATTTCTGTGTGTTACAGCACATAGAGAAAAATGCCATGCTGTTCAGTAAATCCAGTGAGTTTGGTTTCAGTGATGTCTTACTCTAGGAACACATTTTCCTGTATTGTTGTTTTCCGTTCTGCCTTCTTTTTGCTGCAGAAGGTACAAAGTGCAGCCTGCCTGCTTAGGTCTCTGGGCAGTACATTTGTTGGAGCAGTAGATCATTTCAGTGAAGAAATGGGAACTTAGGATGGTGCCTTCCCCTTCACATCCCCATGCAGAGAGTATCAGCCTCCCCTCTGGGACAGGCCTTGCAGGGGTCAGCCCCAGTTCCAGGGGAGGTTGTTGGTGTGTGTGAGGAAGAGGTGCACCATAGTGGCCGTAAGCATTTTGCACATCTTTGAAATGCCTTGGAGGAGGCCAGATTTGACACCAGGCTCTCTCAGTTTTCTGTTTTCTTAGTCTTAAGCTGTAAATGCTGGTAGGAGACGTGTTGGGGCGTGGAAGTGTTTGGGCAACTGTGTGACTGGGGTAACATCTGGGATCTGCCCCAAACCAACACGTGTGGCAGCATCCCATCAAAGTGCCATCTCTCATGTTACTGCAGAGACTTTCTTCGCTCTTGTCCTAAAAAATAGTGTTGTAGTGCCTTACAGGCAGCAGTGCTTTATTTACTGGAGAGTGGTTTATAAAACAAAATCTGCTGAATTTATTTGTCTTGTAAAATACTTTATAATGCATTCAGAGATTGCTGTATGGATGGTGCTATGCAGCAAGGAAGGTTTGCTGACAGTTTGATTAACCTGTACTACCAGATTTCTAATTCCTCTATTTTCTGTAAACACACAATAACACACCAGTTAGTTTCAGTTCCAAGTAACATCATTAAATCCATACATCTCAAAATCATGTAGTCACATAGAACAGCTTAGTAAGTTGGGAATTTTCCACTGTTAGTTTTTTAATAGGAATTTTTTAAAAAAGGACTTGTAAACTATCAGCAGCTTATATATGCAGAGAAAGAAATGGTGACTGGGATATGTACTGAATGAATAACACCGGAGCGTGCTGAGAATTTGCTGGGCTGCTCTGCACGTGCCACTGCTGGGTCGGCAAGGTCGGTGCTTGGCAAGGCTCTGCTGAGCTGGTCAGTGCTGTGGGGTGGGCAGCAGGGGCGGCTGAGCTGCTGGTGGGATGGGGACACGCTGATGGCAACAGGAACAAGAGGGGAAGGGAAATGGATGAGTGGAAGGCACGTGAGCAGCGAGGTTAGCATCTGGCAAAGGCAAACGGGATCACGCGCTCTGGCTGTGACACGTGGTCGGTCAGTGGGTGGCTTGTGGAATACCTCGCTCCGTCTCCCATCGCGTTACGGCCGGGCACTGCTCTGTGCTCTCCGTGTGTTGGAAGTACCAGAAGGCAGGCGTCCACGGTGTGTGCTGAGTATCTGCAGGAACTGCACAGCCTGTGCATGTTACTTTTGGGAGGTTTTGTTTTACTCCCATGACTGAGAAAGAAAACTGAGCTCACAAGGAGCACAGAAGCTGGATGCTGGTCACTGGGTTTGTCCTCCCATACAGTACACGAGCACGGATCAGATCTGTGAATCCCAGCATACAAAGACATTCAAAGGTAGATTTGGTCTGTTTCTGAACGTCGTTCCCCTTCTCTCTGAGACCTCAGCCTTTTAAAAGGCCGTTCTATTTCATTTCATTTCATTTACAAATGCAATTAGCAACACCATTTGCAGTCTCCAGTTGTACTCTCTTGAATTTCTGTAGGATGTTGCTCTCTGTGAAAGGACCTGAGCTGTAATTTAGCGTATGCTTTATTAAATATTCCAGGTTTCTTACCAATCAAAGATGATCGAGTGTCGTCAAGGCAGCCTAGTTAGCTCGTGGGGCACATTTCAAAGTTGTTTTTTAAGATCAATGCCATGTAGCACGAGTGCCCGTTTCTCCATCCCTTGCTGTGCTGTCCTTCGGTTTCTCTGCAGATGCACAGCAGTGGGTGTGGAGGGCTCCGAATCCACGCACATGCATTTTGTGCTGCCTTCCTGCCTTAATTTAGCACTCCTCGGGGACCAGCTGCAGCCTTGTCTAAAAAGGGGAGCGGGTGGGGATTGCGCTGTGGAAGCGCCTGGATAGGCACAGCAGGTTGCAGCTGTGGAGGGAGGTGCTCGGTACCTTGCCTTGAATCTGGGGGGTGTAGATCTGGTTTTTAAATTTCTTCAATTTCAAGCAGAGTTGGTTTTTAAAAAAGAAAGCAACAAACAAAAACCTAAAGCTACTATTTCAGCAAAATTATAGCAAACACGAACCCTAAAATGAGATAAAATAGATATATATGTCAGTCACAGAGGTTATTAGGATTTCACAACTGTCTGTTGAATCAAATGGCTTGCCCAGTTAAATAAAGGTAGCCAGTGAAGTGGCAGATGCTAAGAACTGTGTTGGGTACTGGTCCTGTTCAAAATGCCCTGCCGATGTTTTATACTTAACATAAAGAAAGGGATTTCTGTACGGCACTTATCACCACCGAGTGAGGTATGTAGGATGTGTCTGCTGTTTGCGGGCTTTCTTCATGGAAACTGTGGCAGAGGGCTCAACGATGGGCTAGGAATTTGCTTATCCTTTGAAGAAAGCGTTTCAGCCCAAACAAGATAAGCCTTCTTTCCCTGGCAGGGCAGGGCGGAGCTCACCGTGTTTGCCACTTCGCTTCTAAAGAAACTTTTCAGTTCCCGTCAGGCTGGGCATGCGCTCTGGAGCCCTGTCTTCGCCGGCTGCCCTGACCCTCTCACTGCAGGGGCTGCCAGCATCTTATTTAGCGCTGCTATTTATTTAGAACCACTCAGGGCTGTTTGTACCCCCTTCCCCTCTACCTTCTCTGGCATTATTTCCTGGTGTGTGACTAAAAATCCCAAACGAAGCAGTGCAGCGATCCAAGGAAATGGAGCTGGCTCCTGGTGCAGAAAATTTATTTCCATGGCTGGTGTCAGCAGGTACCTGCAGTTCCTTTCCTCACCTACAGCCTGTGTCCAGGGCTGAGCCATTCCCTGTCCCCATCCCTGTCCCTGTCCCCATCCCTGTCCCTGTCCCTGCCCCACCTGTGGCACACCACAGCTCTGCTCGTCCCGATCATCTCGGCATCACCGCTGTAGGGCCAAGCCTGTTTTCGGGCGAGTGTCCCCTACCGGTGGGACAGGCCTGCCTCTTCCCGCAGCTAAAGCTGGTAATTAAAAGTGGTTTTTCTTTCTGCTTTAAGTAATGGGCTTACTTCACGTCCATCCTAATCCTCTGCTGTGGCCTGGGAGAGGGCCTTGTCCTCGGGCCTGGGTTCAGGCGAAGGGTTCGGGCGTCTGTAAATGGGTGGGTAGGTGGGATGTGTTTGTGGGACTGATCGGCTGTGACAGCAAATGGCATCTTGGTAAAAATTAAAGGATTTCGGAGACACTGTCTTGTTCCATACCGTTTTGACTGTAAGCTACAGCGGAGCCTTACCAGGACCTTAAAATATCTGATTCACATGTTTAAAAGCAACAGTGCCATAATATGCAAAATAACCCACAGCATTTAAACCTCTCGCTGCGGAATTGGTGTTCTTAAAAGCATGGAAGAGCTTACAGACTGCGTGCTGTACACCAAATAAGGAGATGCCATAAATGCAATTTGGAAGCTGCCACTTCCCAGAAAAACTGATTGGGGTCATGGTGAGGCTTTAAGGGCCGGGTGGTGGCCACCACACAGAAGGAGCAGGGGGCGGTCCTCAGGAAGCCCTACAAAGAGCCAACGAGACTGTAAGTTTGTGCTTTTGTTAAATAAACAGATTTCATAATTCCCCTGCATCCATTTTCAGTTCTACTATCTATGGTTTATTCCTTCAGCTGCTTTTCAGATAGATGTTTTAAATGGTAACACAGCCATTTGAGCTGTTCTGTCTTAAATCAGGTCTTTTTGGCTGCTCCAGTCAGATTTTCTTTTTTCTTTTTTTCCTATCAGTTGGTGATTTAATTACAGCCTCGTTCCACTTTGAAGGGCTGGTGGCCAGACAGGTGCTTTTTGGCAGGATTCTGTGGAAAAAAATGTTGATTTTTCTTTTGCTAACACTTAAAGAAAAGATCCAGAAGGATATTTGCATTCATATAACAATTTCCATCCTAATTCCCAGGCTGCGAGCCTATTGCTTTGCTGAATTGCAGCCACCTCGGAGGACTGTAGCAGCCAAGGACAACGAGGCAGGAATCTGTGCTTTTTCCAGAAAGCCCCAAGCTATCTGCTTTGTCCAAGGCAGGCACACGGGGTGTGGATATTTAAGGCCTCATCTGAAAGCTGCAGATGAACAGACTGCCACAAGTTAGAGGTAATTAAAACCACATATTGAGATAATCGCTCGATTCAATTCTTGCTTTATTGCAGTCTGTTTTCTGATGTCAGGGAGGTGTTTTTACGCTGTTAAACTCTCTGTGCGCTCACCAATGCAGGGAAAAGGTGGCTGCATGCAGCCGGCTCGTGCCAGCAGAAGAGCAATGTGTTTGCAAGCACGAATGATTGGCACGCTGTCCTTTGTAGGGTGCGGGCGTGGAGCTGTGTTGGGACAAAAGGGGAACATGTGAAGCTGCTCTCAGCTGCCCTAAGTCCATGGGATGTAAGGATATCTTCATAGGCAGTATAGGACACACAGGGTTGGAGTTTCATCTCTGAAAAACCTGCCCATTTCTTTCTAGACGTCTCAGAGAGCCTTCCCTGGTGGCTTTTTCATCCTACCCTGCAGATGTCCTGGCCCCGAGCCCCTCGTGCTGGGGAAAGGTCCCTGAGCACTGCCCACAGCCCCACTGCTCCCAAAGCACCCGGTGAGGCTTGGTGGGACCAGCACCACGCATGGCCCCATCTAGCATGCTGACTGCCACCAGGATGAGTCCTCAGCAGCCATCTCCTGCACCCAGTTTCTCCAAGCTCCTTCTGTTGCTTCATTCGCTACAGATGGTGCAGTCCGAGTGCAGGTCTGTGCTCTGTTTGTGTTTACCTCGTGAATGAAATCCTTTCTGCTTTGTCTGGATTTGTTTAAGGAATGGCTGCTTATAAGAAAACCGGACCTTGCGTCTGGGAGGGAGTAGCAGCAATAAGTGATGCCACCCTTATGGTGAGGTGAGTGACACCAGTGCAATTTCAGGCTTCTGAAATAGAGATGTGGTAGCCACACGCAAAGGATTAATTTTTGCTCGGTAAATTTAACTAATAACTCGCAGGAAGTCAATTTCTGTCTTCAGTCAAACTGAAGAAGGACAGAAGATCAATTTTCCATCTGCAGCTTGTTTTTGTCCATTTCAGACCTCCAAGGCTGTTTTTTTCCCCTCAGTGCTTGTCCCATTTTGAGGCTGCTTATTCTAAGTGTGTGTTTTAGCCTGGGCAGGGCAACAGGTGGGACCGATATTGTTGAATCTTATCTCCACTCGTTAGTCTCCAATAGTATTATGCCACAGCGGTCTGTATAAAAGCAATTATCATAACCTGTCTTCCTCAATCAGCGTGCTGTGCCTAATGTTTTGGCCTCCTTCCCTCCGATTCTGTCATGCTTGGGTGCCTCCTGCATCTCTGCCTTGGAAGACTCCATCCCAGAAGAAAACGCTCGAGGGCATTTTGTTTTCTTTTGATTTTTTTCTCCCCCAAATAATGGCTTAATTCTGCTTAACCGGGTTAATTGGTGTTAGCTAGGAAATAAATCTGTGCTGGCAAAGGGACTGAAATACAAACTGAAGCGACTGGCAATGCGCAGAGATCTTAACCCCCCAGATAATGTGATGCAGGGAATTCCTGTACGACTGTAACAGGCTGCCCTAACAAGAAGGGTTTTTTTCCAACTCCTGGGCTGTAGAGAAGCTTGGTTTGAGTTTGTGTTACAGGCTGCCTGGGACAGGTGGCTCTGCCCCTGCCTTCCTGGTGTACAAAATGGGAACGTGGGCACCTTTCTGGTGCACAGCAGCGTTCGCTGCCTTGTCACACGCAGTAGTGATGTGCCTTGTCCCTCAGGAGCAGGGGAGGATCTCGGCGTATGAGGACCCTGCACAGGAGATGTGCCAGTTGCTCGCTGAATGCACAGGGATATCTTATCTTTGTTATGTAGCTTAATTTTCCTCCGAACTCTTCATGAATCTTGGCTTTGATGTCTCATTCCACTGTAAGGAGAAATCAATTACTTGAATTACTCTCTCTATGAATCCGTTCCTTATTTTCGGGCTGAACCTGAGTTATTAGTTTACTCTTTAGCATTTCCTACAGAGATAGCTGGCAATATTTAATAATGACTTATTATCTGAAAGGAAGCTCTGGGGATTGTATTTTAATGCTTACGAGTGTTACTGCAGGGGAAGCCTTTCTCAAGTCTGTGCTCCGTTTCCCACCCTGGAAACTTGGTGCTTTCACAAAACAGCAGAAGATACAACAGGCTTTCTGCTCCTAAGAGACTGTTCTCACAAACCAGATGAGTGAAACTGGTCCTGTTTTAGTTAATTTTAAGCTTGCCAGAGGAATCCTCTGCCTTGTGTTTAGGGAAAATATTGCGATTCCTGATTGCCTCATCTCTGTGGCCTTCGGATTGTGTGTGGTATTGCCATGGTCCCCTCATGAAACTTAACTCCTTCAGCAAAACTGACACGGCGTGTAAGTTACAGAGACTGCTGCCTTGAAGTTACTGCCCAGCTGCGAGTTTGGTTATGTCTGATGACTGCAAAACCATACCCAGTTTATTCAAAAACAGTAGCATTTGGGAATAAAACAAGAGATCAGTCCATAAATAAAGGTTAGATTTTATGCTGAATTTAATTTTTGTTTATGGTAAAAAAAAAAACCAGGATGCATTCGTAATTCAGAAATGGCAAAAACTGCTTTCTTCTCACACTCCTCCTATTGCTTTTTATGCTGTTTTACATCTTCTTAATTTAGGTAACAGCTTTGCTACTGGCGCAGTCAAGCAAACAAGTGACTCTGGTGTGTGATTACACGAGGTATAACAGATACTTGAGCTTGAACATAACGAAGATCTGGTAACCTTTGGAGTACATCCTGCAAAATATCATCGTGTCCATTTACAAATTAAGCACTTCATTTAGCTGGCTCAATTACCATAGCATTGTTTCCTCTGCATATCCTTATAGTGCTCTTTCCTGTAGGGGAATGCTGCTGTGTTTTCTGGTTGAAATAACCGTACAAACAAATCCAGAAAACCTTCCCAAAGCCTGTGGCATGACAGCACGTCATTTGTAGATGCCTGAGCCTGCAACTGAGAGCAGAACCAGAGCTATCTACCGTCATATGCACTGTGGTCGTATGGGGGACAAAGTTGCTTTTAAATTTTACCTTAAGTAGGAATTCAGAAATCCTATATATTGATTACTTCTTTTATGCTACCCACACATAGTGTTCTTAATTGATTAAATTATATACATATATATACATATACATACATATATATATATATATATATATATATATATATTACAAAGCATTGTATCTAAAGTTGCAGCTCCTTTGTAAAGCTGTTTTTTGCAGTCAAGGGGACGCAAAGATGCCTCAGTTCTGCTTGTTCCACATTGTACATCCCTTCTGGAGTTGTCTGCAGCTCTTAGTTCCTAGGGGCGTTTGGTCTGTGCACCTCTTTGAAGGTGTACAACAAATGTTGCAGGTGGTAATCCCACAAACCTTTTGTGCTCTCCACAGCTTGCACTGCCCTGGTAGTCCTGGAGTTCTGGTCTGTGGCTTGATGATTCCCAATCCACCCTAGTGGACAGTGGAGTAAAACCCCATGTAATGAGCCATAAAGACAGGGCTGGGATGCTGGAACAAAGAGGCAGAGAATGGCTTTGCAGAGCGGTTTGCGTCCTTTTATTATCTTTTCCTGTACATTGCATGGCGATGAATTAGCTTACTTTGCAGTTCTAGTTTTCTGCCTCTAAAAATATACTTCAAACATAAGATTGGACCTTGAATTCACTTGCCTTGAAATAAGTTTACGAAGTTTTAGTACTCCGTAGGTATTTTACCTTTTATGCAAACAGGAGGAGAAAGCTCGAGCATATGTTCTTTTTCCGGATACATGCAGTGCATCAGCATGGTTACAGGACTTCAGTGTCTGTAGCTCAATGGTGCTGTAATTACTGACGTTTTATTTGAAAATGCAATCCCTCCTTTATTTCCCTGTGAGTAAATCTTTAAAGCGAAGAAATTCATCAGGTCCTAACGCCATTTGGATAGTACTTGTCAGAATTTGAGCGGTCCTGGTGGCACCCGGCAGCCCCAGCTGTGCTGACGTGGGCTCAGTCTCTGGCAATTTGAGTGTCACTGGAGAAAATGGAAATACTCCAGGCCAAATCTGTGCGTGTAGCTTATAATAAGGGTGATACTGCTGCTCTACCACACTGCAGCTCTGAAATAGTCCCCTTCCCTTTCCTCTAAATCAGAGGCTGTAATAATGACTCGGGTCTGTAATCTTTCTTTTCCTTAACATCACTAACGAGCTGTTACATGCACTGTCACATGCCACTTGTGTTGGTACCAATGCTACCAAAGGCTGGGGGTTCAGTGGCTCTACCCAAATGATTCAGAAAAGAACAGGGGGTTCCTTGCAGCACGAGGTGCAGCAGTTAGAAAGAACTCTAAGTCCATTATTTACTAGCTGGCATTGAAGCCATTTCCAATTACTTGCAGAGTCCCAGACCTCCTATTACAGACTTTCTAACAGGATAATACAATTCTGTAATCAGTATAAATAAATTTTTCAGGGATTATGCTGAACAAGGCCCTTGGCCCAATGGCGTGTGAAAATTCCTTCAGTTTGTTACCTTAATTAGTCATTAAATACACAACTCTTTTTTCTTTTTCTTGATTTTTTTTTCCTATGGAAAATGTACACTGCTTCTACTTAAAATAACTTGAGAATGACAAAATATCGTGCGTCATAGGGCCTCTAAGCTGATCGAAACAGACAGGCGGAATGAGCTCTTGGATTTCTGTTGCTGTACCTTCCTGAAGCCACCATCTCTTTCTGAAGATGCCATCCTCAGTGAAGGTAGAACATAAGTGGGATTCACATATTCCACAGAGAGATTACTTTCTAGGAAAAGGCCATGGATAAAGCCTTCATAAACATGGCATTAATTCCTGTCTGAGCTGTGGACTTCCTTCAGAAGTAGGGCTTGTTTTGTTTCTGGTATTTTTTTCCATTCAGTATAACATTGCTAGTAGAAACGCCACTAATGACTACTCTTCTCAGATGCTGTGATGACGAAGATTTGGTAACTCGTTCATTGGTAAAGTATCCGTGCTACCTTCTGAAGTTAGTAGCAGAATGCTCTGACAGAGCTTTCAGGATCATGATTTATTCAGGATCTTGGAGGAATAAGAAAATCCTTGTGGAAATTTTAAATTCAAGCTCTGCCTGTCAGAGTGGGAAGATTCATGCCCATACTTTGTAGGTGCTCATAGATTTCTATCAGCTGCTCTAAGTGAAGGTAAAATGTCTGAAGCAAGATGTGTACAGTACCAAGTGAATTCCTTTGTCAGGTTATTAGGATCTGTATCATGATGTGTGTAACCAATAAACCTTTCCAATCAGTGAAAATCAAAACTCTGACAGCGCCTGCACAGTTCCTGAAGTGTATAATCCAAGTGATTATAACGAGTGGATCCACGGTGATTCGGTTGTTGCTCTGCCTCTTCTGTGGATGCACTAAGCTGGCGTCAGTCACTAAATCTGAGAGCATTCTCAAACATTTCAGTATTTCTACCTGCTGCCCTCAGAAATCTGGCTCCACTAGTCCAGAAGTCCTCACATTGTCAGCATTGGGCTGCAGGAAAGATCCCAGACGACCTCTTTAAAGCAAAGAGACTCGGGCAGAAGCACAGTGGGGTCCCCACTGCTGTGCAAGGACTGCTACAGTTCTGGTACATCCCTCGAGCACTTGGCAGAGGTTTTTGTGTGGGCAGTAGCAAGGGGCCACTCCAACCAGATTGGTAAAGGATTGCAGGCTCCTTGGGGCTTCTCTGAGAGAACACGGTGACGACCTCATGCTAGATTTTGTATATTACATCTTCCATAAAAAGTGCTTAGGCCGTGACGTTTCTCTTCATTTCATTAGTTTTAGGAGCCATAGCTGGTAGGAAATCTGAAGGCAAAAGGGAGGAGCAAATCTGGCAGACTTGGTTTTTATAAAGTAAACTAGATTTCTGTGGAAAATTGGTTGCATTGTATTTTTTCACTTTTTTATGAACCTGATTAATTATGTTCCACAGTTTAAGTCGCATTTTCCCTGTTCCATCTTTCCTTACATACAAGGTTATATTTTGGTCTCCTTACACCTACACTTCAGATACATTTTGGCAGGGTGTATGAATTCAAAATGTGAAGTGGGGTTTTCTGAATGGTGTGGCTAGCTGATGACAATGACAAAACGTTGGCTAAGCAGCAAACACACGGGAAGGTTTCTGTCGAAGGGCCTCCTGAACGAAAGGCACCATCCTACACCTCTGCCTGAGTGAGTTCGGTCCACAGCGTGCCTGCTCAGGCGCTGCCTGGGATTACCATGAGGGGAAAGTGTTTGAGTTTTTTGCTTTTCCTCTCCTGTTATTCTCTTTATGTGCCTGACACCGTGTTAGGTTTAATTTTACAAATGGCGTGGAAAGACAGGCCTCAAGATGCTCGGGCCGGGCCTCAGCCGGGCCAGAGGCTGCTGTGGCAGTCACAGCCTGTCCTCCTCCCTGCTTGGTTTGAGTGGGGCAGGGAGCAGAAATAAAGGCTGTGGGAGGCACAGGGACAGTCCTTAGACCATGGAAATGTCCATGCAGGGGATATATAAAGGCTGAGTCCTGCTTGGTGTCCTCTTCTGGCCGCACTGGTCTGTCACACTGCGTGGAGGGCCCTTCAGAAATCGGGAGAATCTGCAGCCTGATAAAGAGATTGCAGTAGCACAGCTGGGCTGAAATAGAAATACGGGTAGTTTTCTATTCACGTGTTGTACCTGTTACCAAGGTGATCCCATTAAATATCATCTTGTTTTATATGTGCTCTAGAGTACTGACAGGTTTCCATTCCTAAAAGTTTGATTTCAGATCTTCCCAAGTTTGTGGAAGCCTGGTACATTTCCAGATCAAGTGCATGCAAGGAGAAAAAGACAATGTGTACATTGAGCTGCATTTACTTTTTATCTCCTTCCTTCCAGTGTAAGCTCAGTGCTTTCCCCTTTTTGCCTAAACGTGGTATTGATTCAGCTGTCACTGAGTGAGCCTGCTTCTCTTCCCTGCCCCAGAGAGAGGCGAGAGGGTCTGATCTGGTATCTCTAATCTACCCATCTAGGAATGTGTGCCTGCTTGTGCCTCGAGTACGAACAAATAGTCACTTAGGCAGTTCTTTAAAGCTGGTAGCTTCGAGGTATTTCATCTACTAAGATGAGACATGTAGCTTGTGATAAGCTGTGATGAACAGGCTGAGACATAAGCCCCTCCAAAACAGAAACTTGATGTATTAAATATTTCATCTAGTGTTTACCACGGAAAAGTTCTTTGCCCAAGCTCAGGTTGAAATGCTTTTAGGTGTTTCTAATAGCTCTTCATGTCAGCACTAACATATGCATACGGGCTAAATATAGCATGCAAATTACCTGTTCTGTGCTGCAATCATTTTGCTGGGTATTGTATTCACGGAGCTTCATTTATCATAGTTTCTAAGCAATCAAGTGCAGCAAAATAAGAGCTAGGACTTGGAAAAAAAAAAAAGTGGCTTTCACTGCTACTTTTTCAGGCATTTGTATTTGCTTGTTATTTTATGTCTGTATCAAATTAGATGCAAACCTACCTTTTTATTTGGCTGCCTTTGTATTTCTGGTTCTCATTGGATCCTATTAAAGGGGAATGACTGTTTAACAGCAGAGCAAGTTTGATGCATGACTCAAAAGAAGTGCATGAGCCCGCAGAAGCCAGTTGCTTTTAAGAAATGCAAATCTCGTGTTTAAACGGGAAGGAACAGAAATGCGCTGTTGAAGATGAGTTATTTTAAAATTAAAATGTGATTAGAGACAGTGTGAAATTGTGTCAGCTCCGACAGCTGGAGGTGTGTCCTGAAGGGGAGTTGCAGGACTTCCAACACGTGGGCATTCTGCTCGTTTCCTGCATAAGCCAATCTTCCATGAGAGGCCACTCGCACAGTTTGGCGTACTGTGGTGCCAGGCTTTGAGATTCCAGTTTCTGACTATCAGCAGGTGATGGATGCCCACAGATTGAGGTGCCACTGTGTAAAGTGGACTGGTAGCGTGCCTGAGATGTGAGCCTTACAGCAAGGTAGCCATTTCTTGAGTACCAAGCTGCTGTTCTCTGCCCTGTAGTGACTGAGCCCTGTGCTTTTCAGCAAAGGGGAAGGAAGCTCGCTGGAAGCAGCATGGCTGGACTAGCCCCATTTGGAGTATTTAGGACAAAATGCCCGCATGGCAAGGTAAACAAAAGTGAGCTCCTGAATAAATAAAGACAAATACCTATTTATGTCAAGAGTTTCAGTGACATGCCTGGTTTGCTTGCCTTTTTTTTGGTTCAGAGAGAGATGAAAAATACTTCAGGCTGGAATAAGCCAACTGCTCTATTCATAATGGTGTCAGGCAGCCGTAAGTCTGAGTCCACGAAGTGAATCATTTTTTGGAGCGAGTTTCTGATGAAAACATACATTTCTCTCTTATGTTTAATGCCCTTGGAGTAACCTCTGTGGCTGAAGGATGAAGGTAGTTTATACTCCTATGTTTTGTTTTGTTTTTTTTTTCTGCTGTGAACAAAGTAGGTTCTTAATTATGCTAGCAGTTCTTTACTGTAATCATAAAGGTCTCAGCACAATTGTCAAAATAAACACACACCTGTTTGTAAGATGTAAACAAGGTTCAGTTCTTAGTCTGCAACAAAGACATCATCATAAAGATTCAAAAAGAGATTTTGTGTCTTATTCCATTTGGTTTAATTATCCAAGCTTTATAATTAACCTTTTTATTTGGTTAGAATAAATCACTTAAGTGGGGATATTTTTGTAGTGATCAAAAATGTATTTGCTATATATATGAATTAAATATCAAAGGTATGAAATGTCTTTTAAAGAAAAAAGGCATAATTTGTTTTTCTTCCTCCTGTTCACTTTTCCTTTCACATAAATCATTCTTTCAGCTGCAAGCTGAAAATGTTTGCACTTAAAAGTGACAAAACTAAAACCAGTTAAAAATGTATGCCTTCATAAGCCTGACTCCCATTTCCATTTTATTAAATTAAGCATTTAAGCAGTGGCTTTTTTAATAAATGGATAAAGTGCTGTGAAAAAGATAATGCTTTAGTTGCATACAAAGATTTACACTTCATTTCTAAGGCTAAGCATTGTATTTTTGATTTTTTTTTTGTGATGAATAGATTTGTTTATGCAAAGTAACCAAAGCTTAATTTGATGATTGCATTTCTCCAAGGACTGGTTGTTCCTCTGGACAAGGCTTTGTCTTGTAGACAAAACTTTTGTCATCACCTGTGTTTGGTTCTCTTAAGCTTGGTTTTCTCCTGTGCTATGCATACTGTGTCCATGGGTGCACCACTGAAAAAATTGGCTGGGCGCTGATTCCTGCACTCTGATGGAAGAGGATGAAAGACCGTAGGGCAGGACATGGGTCGGAGCTGGCTGGAGAGCCCCCGGCACACTTTTACTCATCCCCAGTTACAAACTGGGTTAAAACCCAGTGTAAAACAGGCAGAAAATCACTTGTATAGTCACCGAATTGCTGGAAGAGCATGGTGGAATTTGGTGTAGAAATCTGTTGAAACACTTTCTGTGTATTCACTGGTGGTTGCTCTTTCTAAACCAATCCTATGACCATAATACAATCTTAACGTGTGGGCAAGGCTCGAATTAGAATCACAGAATGGCTGAGGTTGGAAAAGAGCTTTAAGATTATCAAGTCCAACCATTAGGTTCAGAACTAAGTTTTTGCCTTTTTCACTGCATGGTTTAGGTGTTCTGGGCTCTACTTCATTAATCACAGGCTTATGGAAGTGAAAATTAATCATTTTTTTCTTTAAGGGTGTTAATTTGTGCTGCCTTACCAGTCCTCTGCGTGCTACATCACCCCTCCGTATTAATTTCCTTCTCAGAAGGATCCAGGCACGTCACCATTTTAGACTTCCAAATAGCTCTGCATCAACTTCTTTAATAAACCTACATTGTTTTTGGTGTAATGTCGTGGTACTGATCACTGAAAAGATGAGGTAGGTCTTTATGTTTTCAGGAACTTCCAGGAATTATTTGTACAAGGTAAGATTTAAACTGTAGCTCCATTTATCATCTAAAATAGCCAAAAATCATTCAGAGTTAAGGCTGCAACATCACTGACTGTATTTTATGAGATTTTCTCATCAGTGGCTGCGTCAGGGACTTCCTGGGTCAGCAGCGATCTTGCTTTATGTCAGATCATAGCTCTTAAGAAAAAAAAAATGTAGCCAGTGTGCGTTATCCTTCTTGCTGTAAAAACGCAGTGATTCATATTGCCCAGTCCTAAGACAGACTGCGAGGATTGCTGTGACCCCGGGAGAATTTCAGCGGAGAGTCCTGCAGACAAAAACTTCCAAAGCTCGCTACTTTAATCGTTATTCCAAGTGCAAGTTACAGGCTGAAGCCTATTATTAGCGTGCATCCCAGAAAATAAATATATAATTTGACAAGCGACTCCTACAAATTACCCATTATCCCTTTCTTTAAAGCTGTGAGCAGCTCGGCGTTCGGGCCCGTTTCCATGCGTGCTGTTAGTCACTGTCATGGGGTCTGTGTTAATTTGAGTGGAGCTGGCAGAGGCAGGGCGCTGGTGGCTGTGCGAGCCAGAACCCAAAGCGAGGTTAGCTTAGGAAGGAATAATAACGGGGTTGTTTTCTGAGGAGCAGACTTTTGGGTTCAAGTGTTTTCCTTTCCCCACATTCATTCAGGGGCCAGCTGCACGATTGTCTCTGACACTTTAGGCCTGTACTTCTGCTCGGCGATATAGCCAGGTTTAAACCTCAGGCTGAAAGCTAAGATTTCAAAACCAACCCATTTAAAACAGAAATGCGTTTTCTCTTTGTGTTTCCTTTCCTAAATACAGCCTATTCTGTCAGGAATTTGTGTGTGGCACAGGGGGCTGTGCTTTCAGCATGTGCCCATGAAACAGGACTGAATAGGGCCTGGAGACAAAGTGCGGCACTTTGCTCCGTCCAGGGAAAGTGAAGGGATAGTTTGGGGTGGTTTTTCTTTTGTTTTCCTTCATAAAGGGATGAAGGCTTTCCTTTACAGCCCATGGGTTGAATTCAAGGCTTCTCAAGAGCAAGTCTGGCTCTGGCTGCCCTGTGTTTGAACATGGATTCGAACAGGAAAGTGGGAAGGAAGGAGAGAAGCTTCCTCCCCCAGGGCAATGCAAACCCAAAAGAAAGATGCTCAAAATACAGCGGTCTCCTGTGGGAGACTCCAGCTCCCAAGGACATGCTGTTTTATGGCTGAGGTCCTGGAGCTGCTTCCCTCATCCTTACGGGGAGCACGAGGCAAGGATTGATGCACGAGCTTCATGTTCAGGTGGTAGAGACGAGCTGGAAAACAAGGGTTAAAATTGGAGTGTGCAGTGAATGGCAGAGTGTATCAAGGAAACAGGAGGAGATGCAATTGTGGGGGACAAAACTGGATGTCTGTGTTTTGGAAAATGGGAATCCAGAAAGCAGGCTTGCTCTGCTGGACGGAGCTGTATGGTGTGTGATTGAACTGGCCAGAGGTAAGGGAAGAGTGGACAGAGGCCCCGTGGGAAACCTTCATCAAGTGTCCTTGTAGCAGTTCATTGCTTCAAAAGGGAAGATTGAGTCAAGAGATTCACACTTCTGTTTCTGGATCACTGAAAACATCGGGGTTTTGAGTGTATAATGTCTGCTTCTGCCAGCTGCTCCAAGAGAATTTCTGTGTTTGTTACTTCGGCAACATTGCCATTCCTTACAAGTGAAGTGCTGACTGCGATGTCTTAGAAAGCCATCGAAAATTTGGGCCTAACAGAGCAAATAATTACATAAGGAACAAGCCTGCAATCATGCCAAATAAGAACTGGAACATTTGAACTTGAAACTGCAGATTGCAGTGTGCAAAATCTCTCCTTGTTTGATGATCAAGGATTGACATTACCACAGGATTATGAAGACTGTAACATTTCTTTCTGAAAATTTGCTTTGCTCTTCAGTGCTGCAGAAGTAATGGATACAATCAAGCGATGCAAAGAGGAAGACTTGACCAGCAAAATCCCCTGTTAAACACATGTTCCCAATAGAAAGTAATGGTTTCCAGAACTCATCTTGGATGATTCTTGGAGATCTGCTTCAAGTTCTCTGTGAATTTGAACTAAATGAAGAAAAATCCTCATTCCTGGTTTCACTGTTAAGCTTCTAAGGGGAGAATTATGTCAGTTTTAATCAAGCGAATGAACTGAAGTTTCAGTTCTTCCTTCATTAAAAGGCGCTGAGCTTGCAATTTTGTTTTTGGCTTTTTATCAGGAAGGTCAAAGTGGCTGAGAGTGGAAGGAAAATCAAGTGTGAATGCACGGCTGATGCAGATATTCGGGTGTCCATCGCAGGTTTGCCAAGCAGCAGCTGCACGCTTGCTCTTTGTAGCCGGTGTCATAGTGAGGCATTGCTGGGCGACATAACCAAATGTGTTGTGTGCAGAACTGCAAAGCTCTGTATTTACTTGGAAAGCAGTAACGAGGTGAGGAAGGATAAACAACAGTGTAGAGGCTGCAGAGGTTGTGCCTCCTCGTGCTGAGCAATTGGAGGGTCCTAGTGAGAAGCTGGCTGGCCTGATGCAGAGTACATAAATGCAGAGAGTGCCTCGTGCTGCTTAACTCCCGGTACAATCCTCATGGATTGTTCCGAGTCCTCGGCTTTTTACAAAATTGAAGGAACTTGTAAAAAGAATCTGTTAAACTGCTTCAGAGTGAAGTTTTAATAATGTTTACACCTGATTTTTAACTTTATTAAGCAGAAAGTAGCCCTGCACATCATGTCCTCAAGAGCTTTGTCATCAAAGGCCAAACAGAACTGTTGCACTTCAAAGCACTTGAGATTTTTTCCTCCAGTAGCATTAGTTACTGGACCTAATAGCTGAAATGAAAACATTCAGGCATTTTGCTGAGGAGGAATCAAACAGTACTTTATGTTTCAAGACCAACTGGTGTTGAATTATTCAGTACTCGGGGAGGAACTGGGGTTAGAATATGGCCTTAGACTGAGTCAGTGGACTCGTAGACCTTCTTGTAGTGACTGCCATCAAACACAGCACTGTTGTCCCATTTTTATTGTACTGAAAAACAGATTGTAGATAAAAGACTGGAATCTTTCATTTTGACCTCAGGATTTAATCTTGTTTTCAAGAGAGTCAGAGAAAAACTGAAAGCAAGACTGAATAAATTAGAGCAAGCCTTGATAATGAGGTCTGCTTAATTACTTCTGTTTGTGTACTTTCAGTGAAGAGGTGAAATTTGTTTAACTCCAGCTTCTTCCTTTATGTGGACATCTTTCATTTTATCTTCCATACCCAGTGCCAAGTATGGATCATAGGCTGACATTTTTACTAGTTTGTAGAAGATGCTGTTATCTTTTTGGAATTACCCTAATTTGTTTTCACTTTGGAAGGCTCAGTTCCCAAGGAAGGACGGCATAGTCGCACCCTCCAGGTATTTTTGTTATTACCTTGCTTCGTCTGATACGAAGATGCTCTAAGATACCTGACTTTCACACCCATAAACCTGTGAGTGAAAATCTGTTTTTAGTGTGCTGTTTACATCAGGTATGAGTTAGAAAATGTGTTGTAGACATTTTCAAGCTAAAGGTATGCTCTGCACCTGAACTGTGTGTGGTGTACCTTCAGAAGAGCCCCTGCCACCAAAGGACCACATCCAATATCGTCCGCTCGTATGACTTACATGTCATCAATTGTTCTGCAGCCTCCAGGCCGTTTTATACATGGTTGGACAGATGAGCATTTAAAATGATTTTGGGAAGGGCCAAGAGCTAAGAGTCATCGAATTTCTTGCCATTGTGTTTGAAATGCTGTAAGCAGCACTTGTGTGCTGAGCATGTGAGCAATGCGGGTCGGTCAGCTAACGATGGGCGGTTTGCAGTTCATCTGTGCCATACCTCGTTAGCAGTGCATAGTTCAGCCTTAGCTTAAGCCTGGTGGCAAATGTGCATGCACCAAGTCCTGGGCTGTGCCAGGCGGTTGTCCAGAGGCATCCCTTTGATCTGCCCGAGCACCCGAATCCTGAGCACACCCACACAGAGGTGATTGTTGTGAGCAGCGTGAGTATCACATGAGTATCACAGAGGTGCGTGACCTTAACAAAGCAGCAGCAAAAAATGCTCCAAAATTACGTTTTGAGTTGTGTTTTATT
Organism: Anas acuta; assembly: GCF_963932015.1. Taxonomy (NCBI): domain Eukaryota; kingdom Metazoa; phylum Chordata; class Aves; order Anseriformes; family Anatidae; genus Anas; species Anas acuta. The sequence continues at coordinate 11,151,583 of NC_088980.1, read as the reverse complement.
TTGAGAAAATTTATGTACTCAACACAGGGGAAATAACACTCCGGTGGAGTCAGCAAAAAGCGGCATCAATTACAGCAAGTAAAGCAAGTGGTGAGGATTTTGGACATAATCTCTGATGCCCTGGAGCTATGACTAGTTGCAAATGAATAAGCAGTTTGGAGAAACTGCCACAGGACCAAGCTACTGTGTAATGGTTTCTGAAACCTTTACAGAGTGTTTGTAAGTCACCATTGTCAGGGATAAGGTACTGAATCAAATAGCTGGCTGGCCCGATCTGGTATTCCACATCTATTTAAGAAACAAGCAAACAGGCTGAGCAGGAAGATACTGCAGTGCAAATTGTGATAGCAGAAAATTGCTTTTAATCAAAAAGTTATTTAGGTCTCCTACAGGAAGAACATGAACTGAAACATTTTTATTCCAGATGAGAAATGCATAAAGCAAAAAAAAAAGCATTGTTTAACTGCTTGGAAGATTGAAGCTGAGCAGTTTGGGGTTTTAATGAGTCGAGGATATGGAGTACAAATGCACTGATATTTCAGCCGAGAAATATTGTGCTGCTTTCCTTTTTTGGTGGAGATGCCATAGCGTGTGTGAATTCTAAAAATACCGCTCTCCAGTCCTCTTGTCAAAATAGATTTCGTTCCCCGTAAAACGGCACGTGACAAAACAGTATTTGCAGTATCCAAGGCTGTGCTCATGTATAGCTACACCCATGCAGCCGTGCCATTGAGCTTATGTAGAAAAACAGATGAAAAATGTGTTTGCAGAGTGAAATGTGTGTGCAGGGCACTGCTTAGCTGCAGTCACCTGCACTGCTGGTTCGTACGTGCTCGCACCCAAGAGGTCACCTGCATGGCAGCAGGGGCAGAAATGGGAATGAAGCTGGCAAATGTATAAGGAGTGATGTTTCAGGGTGGTTGTTTTTGTTCACTTCTGGTTATTTCATGTGCAGAAACTTTGAAAACGTTGGTTGTGCTTCTGCTGGCAGTCGTTCGGGCTGTGTGCGTGGAGGCTGGTTGTCCCCACCTGGTTCAGGAACGGGCCCTTGCATGGCAGCCCGGGGCTTGCCTGGTACCACAGCGGCAGAGGTGTGCACACTGGGGAGAACAGTGGTATTTGTTGGGTTTAGAGGGGAGAGGTTTTATGTCTTTGACTGCAGGCCATATAGGGAGTATTTCCACCCAACTACTCTTCAACAAGTCATTTCCTACAAGAATGTCACACATGAAGTGTCCTTTTGTCCTTACCTGTATACATGTAAAGCAAATACATGCCTATGTGGGAAAAGAAAATACGTATTTATGAGGGAAATCTACCTCTGCTCATGGGAGGTTCTTCAGTAAGAAATTTGTATTTCAGGTATTTGTATTTTCAGGGCCAGTTATTTCTCTCTTCCTTTTAAATAGAGTAATGTGTGTTGTCACTCCCAGTTCTGCACAACAGTACGGCTCCTTTTCCAGTCCCGCTCCGAACAATAAGATATCCAATTTGCCACTAAGCATCTTGACAGGCTGGCTAGTTTTCCACAAGCTCCAAGTGAGTGGAAGATCTTCCAAAGTGGTATTTGTGTGTCAGCTGCAATTTGATAGATGCTCTTTACCCCTGTAAGTATATAAGGACATTAGATGGCTAAGAGAAAGTGTCTGTTCATATTGTCTTTTGGAAAGAAAAAGCAATTGAAGACTTACAAAACTCCCATGTCAATGAGATAGAATTACAGGTACTTTATTTTTTACTAAGTAAGACTTGAAATTGTTTCAGTTCCAGAACAGAAGAATTACATAGTAAAATCCTGACACTAAATTAGGAAGGGATTATGCCGAAGAGAAAGCCCCATTCATTGCTCAGAAATCCTATCACAGACGGAGGGACAGGATCTTTATCACTGACTGAATGGATTTGAGATTTTGAGCATGATGTAGTGCGCCATTGTACAACAGATGCTTATTGTCTAATGACTTTTATACTTTGGCAAAATTTGTACAGCTTAAGTCGCTAATAAAGACTGTTTCTTAGAGTTACATGCCCTCAGCAGTGCACATTATAGGCTCATGGCTTTTGAGGACTTCTTTGACATTCTTAATAAAACCAAGGCCTTTACTGAAGTAAGTATGTTTTCCTTCTTTTTCCACCTTCAAAATAACCAAGCAAAAATTCTCCAAGTGCATTAGAAAGAAGGAAATTGGCAAACTTGTGCTTTGGAAAAAAAATCAGATTGTTTACCACTTGCATAGATCCAGTCTAGCACTGCGCCTGACAATCGTAATTGGTCTCTCAAACAATATATACAAATTAATTGATGTTTCTGTCTGGCATTCATCTGAGATGTAAATATGGGCTATGATTGCAATTCAAATTAGTCTGAAATGTAATATCTGGGTATAATCAGGAGCACTAAAGATGTCTGGCTAATCTAATTGGCATAATTGTTATAAAGTCTCTAATTCTGTGTTGAAGTCTGAGGTAATGACTGCTGAGTCACCTCTGCTTTGGGAGGCTTTTCAGATAAAAATGAGGGATACACAGTGCTGGGTTGAAAACCTGCAGAGGAAAAGTTTATGCCAGTTTTTCTCTCTTTTGGTAGGTTGCTGGAGGGGGATGAATGAAATCTGCCTGTGTATCAGCCCTGTCGTTCTCTAGAAAAGATCAGCATGGAAAAAGCAAACGGCTTGTTTATCGGGCTGAATCATTGTTACTTATTTACAGGACAAAATAGTTCGCTTCAGTTAAAAAACCTTCAGCGAGTCCTTCTTGGATGGAAGGATGTATTTATGAAGTCTCCCGGGGATAATGCGGGATGATTCACTGTTTCTGCGACTTGCCAAAAATGACTGCAGCAGATTAATATAACCTCAGCTATTGAAGTATTGGGTAACTCGTAAAAGTGAGGCAGGGAGCTAGCCCTGCTTACAGCGTCAAACAACGGGGAGAAGTCCTCCTGCTTTGGAGCACGAGCTTGCTGGCGGTGCACGCTGTGCTGCTGCCAGCCCTTGGCTCCCGCAGCCCCTCACAGCTCCTCCTCGCGCCTCTCCACGTGGAGACGGGGACAGGGGCAGGCCCAGGCCTTCCGTCTGATGCAAGGGCCCAGAGGTTTGCTGTAAGTCTGCTGGAGCAGAGCTGACCACGGGTTCACGAGCTAAAATTATCTCCGTTGTTTGGCTGTGGGGGATCAGCCTCCTGCCTTCGGCCTCACCCCCTCCAGGGGCCTGGCCTGGCTCTGGGAGACCGGCGGTGGTACTGCCCTGCTGCCCTAGGAGAGAAATTATCTTTCCTCTCTCTAATCAGGCTTTTTAAAAAAATTATGTGGCAAATCAATGTCAGCAGAAGGTGCCAAATGTGAGAGGATGTGGAAGAGGAAGGTGTTTGTGCACCTGGGAGGATGTATCCAGGCTACCCTCCGAGAGCCCTCTGGGGCTGTGCAGGACGGGACTGCGGCAGCGCTGGGCACACCATCCTGTGGCAGTGTCCTCGTGGGTACAGTGCCCTGCGTCGTTTTAACATCGCTTTAAAATGAGGAGAACAAAGAGGATTTATATTCCCTGGAGGACAGGGGGGTGGTCTGGTGATGTCTCCATCCCCTCTCGTCTCTCCCTGGAGGGCCTGAGGATGCGGATCTGGAGGAGATGAGCTCCTGAAGAGCATCGGAGCTTTTGGGAGCAGTGTTTCCTCAGAGGGACCCGTCATCGCTCTGACATCAGCTACCTAATAATAACTTCTAGCAAGTCATCCGCTCGCTTCTGCTTCACCTACTCTTAGTCATGATACCCATTTCTGTAGGCTACAAGTAGCAGGCTACTTATTAAAAGCAGTAGCTGGCGAAAACTGATTTTCTTAACCAAGTTTCTCCTGCCAAGAATGTAAAATCAGAGAGACCAATTTTAGGTGCCTTGAATCCTGTCCAAGCCGTATCACTCGGCACCTCGTGTTACCTCAGCTGCTTCCATACCTTCCCTTCACATTCCAGTTGCTGACGGCAGGAGAAGTCTTTCAAAATTTGTGGTTATTAAAAATATTGCCTTAAAATACTTGGTAAGGGAATAAAGGTATCTGGCTAGCGTCCTCCCGGTGCCCCATCCAAATCCAGCAATGCATTATGAGATATAAAGGCTTCATTTACTCCGAAGGGGAGGATTAAGGCTATCTAAGAATAAATCGTCTGCTTCTGCATCCTCCCCATGCAGGCGTTACCCAGGGGTCGCGCCTGGAAATTCCAAGGGCAAGCACGAAGCCCTGTCAAAGCTCTTGTCTGAGGGCACAGATTTCTGTATTTTTTCACTCGGTTGGCATAACCCCAGGAGCTATGCTTATGCCACTTTTCTAGCTAAGCTGCCTTACGTTCAGGTTCTTCCAGAAACGTGACATTTCTCTTAATTTTTTATAATCCCGGTCACTGCACCTGGGAGCTGTTGGGGTGGCGGCAGAGCAGGCACCCTGTCCTGCCGTGCAGCCAGGCTGTGTTTAGCCAGCAAAACCTCACAGCGTGTGGTGGGGAGGGCTGGGAGCCAGGAATGCCCTTGGGACTGCCCTTAAATGAGATGCAGAAGCTGGAGTTTGTGGCAAGAAGCACCTTTCTGATCGAGTTTGTTTCATTTATAGGCCAATATCCTGTGCACAAAATGCTGCTTTACAAACGCATTTGACAGATTTGAAGTTTCTCAGTGGAAGATTTATTTCTGAATAAAAAATCTTGTGCTGGTCTAACTCATTGTGCAAGGGTAATGCCAATTTTGGACACCCTGTGACAATTTATAATGGAAGCTGTCTCATGTTATAGGGAGTGAACTTGTTATTTCCCTGGGTTTTAAAACAGGATTCAACTCGCCACTCCCATGAGGATCATAGCTTTTTTGGTCTATCTGGAGGTAAACGAAGTTTTAAAAAGTAATGATATTATCTTGCTTCTCTTATTTCTGGACTTCTCCTCTTTTTGCCAGGCGTTTTGTACCCCAGTGACCAGTTGTATTTTTGCTTTCTTCTTTCAACTTCCCATTTTTTTCCTTCTAGTCTTTCATTCCTACTATCCATCGCTGCAGTATTTCTCTCCACAAACTAAAAGTAAAAAAAATCTTTAAGTGGTCTTAGGAATAGCCCATTTTTGAGTTTTCAAGTAGTCTCACACTACTGGAAAAACACAGCTTGGGCTGGCAAAGAGGAGGAGCTGGAGCTGAAGGTTTGGAGTAGCTTTTTTGCCACCTGCCATCTTTCAGCTGCCTTTTGTTCCTTTGAAAGCCGAGGCTGCACTTTGGTGCGGAAAGGTTGTGCTTGACTGCTGGGTTGGCTGATTAAAGGAATTCCATTTTAAAAAATTATCTGCCCTGAAACAGCTGGAAAACATCTTTCCCATTACAGCTTCAAGGAAGAATAATGGATGTTTGACAACATTCATATCTCACTACTAATTGCCATTCATCAGTAGGAGAATTATAGGGAAAAAAAAGGTGTGGGGAAGCACTGGGACACAACCGTGACTCGGTTAAACATCTGTGAGAGGGAGACAGCTTCTCCGAGCGAGGGTCTGGCAAGTTCAGGAAGGATGTGTGTGTGTGAGAACATGCTTTGGTAAAGGCCTCTGATGGAGAGCCTGGGTTTTCTGATGCGAGTGCCTGGAGGGTACTGAGTTAAATTATAGTTTACTTATTTAATTATTTTTGTGAAAAGCCTGGTGTAATTTTATACTGTGTGGTATTGTAGGACTGTATTATAAATAGTTTATGGGAGAAGTAAAATACCATATAGCTGTAATTTCATCTTTCTGCTTCCAATAGTTTGTCTTCTGGGGATGTTAAAAGTCCGTGCTAGTGCTTGTTTTGTACCCTGACAGACTGCCCAGTGTGCCAAATACCGCACAAGAGCTGCCCTAAGCTTTCTGCCTGGGAAGGACTCGTGCTGCTCCCTTCCTCCTTTGCCATCGTGCTGCTTGGCGGCTGCACACCACCACGAGGCATCCCTGGAGCACCGCTCTTTGGGGCTAGACTGGATGATCCCCAGAGCACCCCGCTCACCCCAGCGGTTTTGTGACCCCGAACTGATATGTGGCGGCTGTTTGTCACTCCCTGAGACCTTATCTAAGCCAAGCAGTTCTCCGAGGATGTCCGTAAGCAGTTGGCAGGTTGTGTTGATGCAGCTGGTTTGTATGGCACTGCTAACATACTTTGAGTGTCTTCCCTCGGTTTGCTAAGCTCAGCTTAAAGAGGGCTGGGCAAAATTCTTCCCGAGTTTCAGAATGAGCATTGTCTTTCTCCAGAATAAGACGCTCCCCACATAGAAATATTTTTGAATATCCATTATGTGTTTCGTATTTAAATTGGATGAATGAAGGCTGTGCTAGCTCTAAAGAGCTCGGGAAAGAGATCATGGCCCAGGACTGTGTGGAGATGTGTTTCTGTCCTCTGAGGTGCAGGCTCCTCGGTGCTGTTCTCAGCTGTAGGAGCAGCTGTGCTGGATCAGCCCAGCCCAGGCTGTTCCTGGCCAGTAACGATATTAAAAGAGGGGCAAGGCCAGGGCAGCCCTTTCCCCGGTGAGCCCTTGTAGCCTCCTGCTGATGGCCAGCCAGAGACTTCCCGAGCTACATCATTAACAAGCTCATCATGGTCAGTAGTCAGCGGCGAGCTTATTTCCCCTGATTTCTTTCCATGAAGCCATTTAGACTTTTGGCCTCTGCAGGATAGATTTTCACAATTTAATGATCTTGTTTGTGTGGAAAAGTCCTTCCTTTTCATTTTGTTGGATTTTTTTTTTTTCTAAACCTGTTAAATGTTAATTTAGTTGACTCCCCTTGAGTTTTCTGCGTTTACAGGAAAGGGAATAAGAATTCCAAAAAAAAAAGTATGAGAAAATATGAAATTGCTAGAGAAAACATCCTCAAGGAGATGGACCTTCAGTTTCATCCCGTGGATAGTTTGTTTGTTCCTGTAAACGACTGGGTTGAAATTCCTGTGAAGTCCCTTAAGTACAAAAACATGGAGTTTCAGCCAACTGTGAAGCTCCAGGCTCTGATTTCCTATCCCTCTCACACTGTGTTCATACTCATTTGTTGTTTTTTTTTGCCTTTAACTAATCTTCAAATGAAGTGGCTCACTCATTCCTGCCCAGTAGGCAAGAATATCTGGGAAAATGGCGAAAGCAACGAGTAGCTAGGAGAGAGGTAAGGTTTGCGAAGCTCAGGGCACGTGCCTGATCTATCCAAGCTGCATTTGAACAATGGAGAAAGAAAATGTTCCCATGCTTCCGTATATTGTTGCTCTCTTTAGCTTTCTGCAGTTACTTTGAGATGTGAAGAGGTGGAGTGAGAAATTAATGCATTTGCACAATATCTAAAAGGTTAAAAAAAGTCCAGATATGTACTCAGCTATTTCTGTTCTGACTCCAGAATGACTGAATAAAACGAGAACAGGAAATAAGGAAGCAGGATTTAAGAGCAGATTCATCCGAAAAGGGGAGTTGAACACTTTACAGTCTACTTTCTCTTCTCTGTAATATATTTTAACAGAGATGATGCATTGCTCCTCCCCATGATTTTAACAGTAATTTTATTGCTGTACTTTTTATGGTGCACTTTCTTAATAACCAGGTACCAAGGGGATTTCAGCAGCAAAGGGAATTCGTCTGGTTTGTGCTGCAGCCTGTTTCCAAGCAGACGATTTTATTTCTTATTAAAAAATACCCAGGCTTATTTGAAGAAGGATATTCTGGTGCTAAAGTTTTGAAAAAGTAGAAAATCTATTCACACTCTTAACAAAACAACAAAAAAAACCCTTCACATATGATGGAATATCTCTGTTGTACTGAACGAGCCTTAGCTAATGGCGATCTGATCATAAACAAATAAAACTGCCCTAGTGTTTGGTTTTTGACTTTCGGATGGAAAAACTGATGGAAGTCTGGGAGAGGAAACGTATCGCTCCTTTTCCTGCCTCTCATCATCCTCCCACCCCAGGCCCCCGATGATTTTGTCAGGGTTAGCTGAGCGTGGTGGTTTATGCAGTGCTCGGCTATACCTTATTTCAGAATGGGAGGCAGGAGGAATATGGCATATTTGAACTGTATCTGATGGCTTTTCAAATTCAATTATACTTCGTAATTTCATTCAGATAGCCAGTTTTTTTTTTTTTAAATTAAGACCGCATGTCAAGTAGTTTACAGCTGTGGTACAGATGCACGTTTAAAGCAAGGTTCTCCTGTGCTGATGGTTTTGAACGAGTGCAGGACTCCATATGTGTCAGCTGTTTCAGCGCACGCATTTGTAGTGATGTGTACGTTGTAATAGGTGCATTATCCCCCCGACCACTGGATCCTATTATTTTTTATTTAACCCTGCTGCTGATTTCTGCTAAAGAGTAACAAATGTTTGTGCTTCAGCCTTTTCCTCTATAGTTAATTTTACCTTTTTTTTTTTTTTTTTAAATTGACTTCAGAGAGTCTAAGTGGCACAACAGAAGACTAAATATAAGAACATTCTTCATAAGTTTGCCAGAGATATGACTACTCTGTTTTATCAGGGTAAAAAGTATTGTAAGAAGCGTTTGATCATGTGAATGTATGAAGGAGGAGGAGGACCTTTCTTGTGAGATAACTTCAGTTCCTGCTTCCATGCGTTACAGGAACGCTGTGTCTAGAAAATGAAGTTACGCTCCAAGATTGTTTTGAAGCATGGGATTAAGCAGCAAGATGAATTCTATATAGGGTCAGTTCACAAGGTTAACATGAGCCAACTGGGTTTGCTAAAACTGATGTATTTATCTATAGCATGCTGACTTGTGTATTTTCACAGCCGCTTTGCATTTAAAGTTCCAACTTCTAATTACACCTCTTTTCCATACAGCATGCCACCAACACTTTAAAACATGTCACAAGAAAGATGGGAGCTAAATATAGCACGTCCTCTTCATTTGAAAATGGAGACAGGGGAACATAAATGTGTAAATGATTTCTGAGATGCAGAGCTGGAGGATTATTGAATGGCTGCTCTCTCCCACCTCCCTGTTCTTTTCTTAGCTGTCTTGCTGCCTCTTCAGATTGTGCCTTGTGAGTCACACTGATGTCATTCCCGGGATTTGCAAAACAAAACTCTGCAGATCCATGGCTGTTTCTATTTTGGGATTTGCAGATTTGGGCTTTTGGTAGCATTGTAAACATCTGAATAGAGGAGTAACAGTTTTACTGTGTCCCCCCTCCATGACTTCATATGTCATGCCAGGGATCATGTTCCCACTCACCAATATGTGATACCATTTTCTCCCAGTTTGGTCTCTTCCCCTTCCTCCCCTATTAACGCTGTTCATTAGAGGTGTTTTAGGACCAAATACACGTTGCCAATACCAGCGAGCAGCCTGAAGTGGGCAGGTTGCAGGCAGGCTCTCTGCAGCTGCTGCAGGCTCCTGTGCAGCATTAACCCCCTGCTCTGAAAGGATCACGCCTCCTTTAAGTGGTGGGGGTTTTAATGCAACCAGAAGATTCTGTTTCAATAAACCTTTCTGGGGAGGTTCATCCTATTGTGCTGCCTTTTGAAAGTACAAGTGGACATGTTACTGAGAATATTGAACGTAGGGACGCAAGTCGCTGAAGCCTAGAAGCAGTCATCACGATGAAAATGAATTTTTTTTCAAGGAAAGCAGTGCTGTCTCTTGTGGTATGCATGATTTAATGACTGATGCATCACCCACCGAACATACTTTCCAGCTCTGATGGAAATTACTGGCATATTGCTAACTAGTTTTTACATTGAACTGACTTCTCATTTTAAACTAGCAATGGGTTGCCATTATTTAAGGCTTTTTTTTTTTCCCCAAGTGTTAGAAATGCAGTTCATAAATGCAAGCAAATCCTGTGTATCATCCCTGTAGGAGGGATGTCAAGCTCACTTTTGCTTAATGCCTAAAATTATCTGAGCCCTCTGCTTTGCTCCTTGTAAGCCTGACGATAGCAGGACCCCTCAGGGGTTAGTTTACTCACAACACATGATGAAGTAGGTTGCAACTATACCTGAATATTAATGGCAGCTGTAATAAAACCAGCGTTTTCTGCTTTTCATTACCCTTGTACATATTGCTCTCCCACTAGAAAATGATGTTCTAATTCTTCCTGAATGGCATTTTGCACTTAATAAAGACCTTTTAAATAGGTTGGGGATGTAAATAATCGTGTTTTACTGGTGGCATATATGGTATATTAAAAGTATTGCTGCCTTCTTACTTTTTGATCCTCTAATAGCAGTCATGAGGCATGAATCAGAAGCCACATGCAAAGGTAATATAACTAAATAGCTCTTGCATTTTAAGGTTACAATACGTGAAGGCATAAACATTTCAGTCTTTTGAATATTACTTGTTGCCACTCATTGGCAACGGAGAACTTTACTGAAGATAATGTGGCTAAAATTGTCCAAAGCTTGTGGTGTGCACGGCAAAAGGAAGGGAGATAGCCAGGAGACGGTCTAGAAGGTGGCGGAGGTATTTATACAGCATCTCAGCCTTCAGAGCCTTTGCGTTTTGGATGCTGTTTAGTGTGTGACTAATTCATTTGCATTCAGCGAAGGTAAAATTCAATGTGGAAAAGCTTATTGCAGTAATCTTTTAATAAGAATATAACCAGAGACAGAGCCCATCGGTGTTTAAGGAGCGCACTCTTTTAATGCGCTTTGTAGGCTGAAAGGCCGCGTTGGAAGGGAGGAGGCAGTAACTCAGATATCAAAATGCTCTGATCGCCGCCTCCTTTGTGGTATTAGTTACACTTTGGAAATTACGTTGTCTATTCCAATTTAGCTTAATGCCAGGAAAACAAGGAAAGATTTACAGTGCTTTTGGCTGATGGTTTTACATCGAACTCATCTACTGCTCCTTCAGACACGGTGCTGCTTCAGCCTGATCTAGGATTTGATCTGGTATTGTCTGCACTTCTGCTGCCTGGTGCATCCCTGTGGCCAAAGCAGAACTGAGTCCTGCCTTTTCTGCAGAGAAGTAAGAAACTGTGGCCTTTCTTCTTTCCATGTTTACAGTTTATATGTATGTACAATACCACACATCTGCTAGTGAATACACAAGTGTAGGTGACAAGCACTGGATTCTCTGGGTCCTGCAAAGCAGAATAGTAACTGGTGCGGTGATATCTACTGGTGTCAAAAGTCTCCTTGCTATCCAAAATAAATGAGATGGATTTTCTCGTTAAGAACTTCGATGTCAGCGTTACAACTAAAATATTTACTGTGATTATGAAGTTTCTCAATGAAACTTTTGTTCTTGTTCGGTAAAAGGAACTTAGTGGATTAATAGCATTGAAACTAAGGCTGTGCAAAATAGTTTTAATACCAAAATAATTGTTTAAATAGCGTCTTAATTACAGTGATTAGTGTTGTTCCTAGTGAGTGATACCATATTCCAACTCAAAATCTTATCTGGGTATTAAGCCACTGTGTGACTGTGCACTGAAGTTACTTTGTTTAAAAACAAAGCAAGAGCACTTTGTGGTAGTGAAGTAAAAGACTCATTTGAGTCAAATGCATCTAGATTTTTTTTCAAACGGGTTATCTTGAGGTTGGGATGCCCAAATGTGCTCACAGGGCTGCTTCCCTGGTAGTCCAGAGCTGAAGGAAGAATAGATTTACCTCTTGTTTCACGCTGCTGTGCTTACAACTGTTGCTCACTTGGTGCTGTCTGGGGCCAGGATTTCTCGAGGGCAGGGTGTGAAGGATATAGGGCTTTTCTCTGCTCCTTCGATGGCCACTTTGGTTTTGCATATGGCAGGGCAAAGGGTTTGACAGAAATTAAATTCCTTTGATACTGTCTACTGACTTATATTTTCTTCCTCTTGTTATACTTGTTAACAGAGTGTCTCTGAATATATTTGGGCTTAATGATATATTCAGCATCACGTTTAAACGACAACGTTTGGAAGACAAATGCTGCCTTTGTCCATGCTGCACATTGGAATCATTCTGTGTGCCTGAAACAAGTTTTGGGCCTAACAGCAACTGGATCTGGGACAGATTAGGTCCACGGGCCTGTGGCCAGCAGTCTGCAGTGATAGGCGATTTTGGCAGAAGTGAAAAACGTAACGGGAATTCTTTAGTGCTCTCTGATTTATGGTCTGACTATTACATGTGAACAGGAAAGCCTCGAGCCTGCTTAAGTTTAAACGTGAGGATTCCTGCTGTCGTAAATGAGTGCCCATGGGTACGCTAACCGTGGGCAATGCAGCTGGCAGGCATCGAAGGCAACTGAAAATGCCTTCCCGGGCTCGGTTTGGTACGCTTAGAAGGGGAACGTGTCCCCTTAAAAACATAACCCGTGCATTGCATTGCATTTTAGATTAAATGCAAACCATATCGATCAAGTAATGCTGCATATTTAAATAGGCTGATTTATGACAAAAACCCTAGCTGTTGCGAACTTTTGATTTAAATGCTTCATTTTTAGATCTGGCCATTTCATAATTATTCTCAGTCCTCTGTTGTAAATATACATTAAGTTTCCAATTATATATTTATTTTCTAATTTAGAAGTGAGTATGCTTTTATCTCCTGTCTTTTACTTTATGCTGGGCATAACTTAAAGGTTTTGGACAATATACGTCAGGAGATATATTATCCTCCTTTGGTTTCACACAGTTTAAAGGGAATTGGTGTACCATATTATGTTAAACTTTAGAAAGGATTCAACATTTAGTAATAACATTTTGGATGTATTCTCAGCAAAATGGTTTCAAAAGAAAGCTTGGAAAACTTTGATTCATTAAAGCTCAAATATGAAAGAAACAGGAGATGTGGGAAATGATTGATCTTAACAAAAGCATTGCCAAGAACTGAGTGTTGCAAAACCTAATTAGTGACCTGGAAAATAGGTGGTAATTAAGAAAGGCCAGAAGTGTCAGAGCTCCTCAAGCAGAGGCATGAAATTTCGTATTACAGCAATTGAGTCAAACTGGATAGAAAAGGGGCGATGGTGACTGCTCCTTTTCCCAATTAATGCCTGGAGGGACCAGATGAGGCAGCGGGACCCCAAGTTTCACTTGCAGCTCTAGGTGGAATGGGTGCTGCATCTAAAGGCAAGTCAGCAAGTGTTCGAATTAAGAACAAGTCAGCAAATATACCCTGAGATCAGAGCTGCTTTATCCTGAAAGATAATTTTAGGAGGAGGACCTAAATACATCTTTCTCTTTTCACATAGATGTTATAGTTATAAGATAAAGAAACACTTAATGCCCTAAAAGGTGGTAAAATCTCCTCACAGAATCTTTTATCTTCTCCAGTATAGACTTTGCTTGTAGTTGTGTTTTATTTAAATATACCCAGGAATTGTCATTTTGCATGTTTTTATTAACACTTAATTTAATCAGACTTGTATTTGAGTAGTCCAAATAACTAATTTTCATGTAAGGAAGATAACAACTTATGTCCCAATACATTTCTCAGACCTGCCAACCATGCAAAGAAGTGTCTCAAAAATTTAATGGTGCAAAAGTAATACGCAGTTGCCAGCTGGGAGCGAGTGTGGGGGAAACAATGCGTACTGCCGCAGTGTTTTAGCAGATATAAATCAAATTCTCTTTATTGCTAGCTTGCCAGTTAGCATTTGTATAGCATTACCAAAGGGAGAGTTGATTTGTGTATTGGCACCCAGGGTAAGGTCTTTGGCCAGACGTTACAGCTGAGGAGCTGGTCTGGTCTCTGGCACTAAAAACTGAGATGTTACAGGTTTTCACGGATAAGAGCCATCTGCAACCATGTAATGGAATCCGAAATATGTTTAATTTTTACCTTTTTGATCACTGCAGCAATTAAATCTATGATTTTACAGTTATATGTGGTTATCTGTGCCGTTTTTGCCACCTGTATTATATCTGTAGTTGCAAAGGGGCCCTTACGTTTTAGTCAGCATGTTTGACTGCATCCTTGTCATGAAGAATTATGGCTTTTAGGCTTGAAGGTGGACAAGCAGTAGGCCTTGATGCACGTGCCCCAGCCTCTTCTTCCTACCCTTGGACCACCCAAAAACCTTTATCCCTTCCCATCCCACAGGGGCCGGCCACGCTCCCTCTGCTCACTGTGACTGGGGCACGGATCAGGCCGTCCCCTCAGGCTCCATGCCACAGGGCAGCAGGAACGAGGCCCCTGAGCAGGGCTTTCAACCCTCTCAACCCCCTAATCTTCTCCCCTAACATCGGGCCAGGGCAAAGCCAGAGGAGGTTCAGGTTCTCCTGAGGAAGAGGGGACACGGAGCCCTGTCAGGGGCTGAGGCCGGGGACGCTGAGGAGGGCCTCGTGTCCTCACCCCGTCCCTGTTACCACTTCTTCTGGCGTTCAGATCCTGTTGTTTATAAAGGTTTACTAAACACTTGAAATTTATTTACTATGTGGTAAGACACATTTTTCTTTGTGCCTGGCTTTCACTGCATAGATTAGTGTTTCTCCAGGGGTATTACAACACTTCATTATTTAAGTGGAGCTGTTACTTTTATGATGTATTCCAGCCAGTGCAAGATCTCTCGTTTTAATGCTGTCAAACCCTGTTGTACGGTGACAAATGTGTTCCTAGCCAATAGAAGTCCTCACATTTCTGCTGAGTTTCATGTGCAACTCCAGAATTTAAACAGGAAAAAAAAGAAGTGTTGGGTTCCTTTGACCTCTCTCAGGACTTTGGGAGCGGAGAGGCGTTTGTTGTCACCAGGGCCACCAGCTTCCCTCAGGGGACTTCCAGGCTGACTGGGGTTGACTGTGTGCTCCACAGGCATGCTGTTTCCTTCCCCTAGTCCTTTTGGTCCATCTTTTGCAGTTTTAGCTGCAGTTTTTGCTGCCAGAGGGGTGTAAGACCTCTTACAGAGCCATCTCGGGCATTTCTATTGTCTGGAGGTAACAAATGGTGTAGATTCTTAATGAATTACAGTCACATGTAGTTCAAACCACTGCTGTTGTGTGTTGTGGAAAGTAAGAGTAAGAGGCAATAGCTGTCATAGTTGATTACAGTGTAAATAGACGTGAGAAATGAAAGCTGGTACATGAGTTGCATTATTATTTCCCCCAGGTATGAACGGGTAAGGTGAAAAGTAAAATGACATGTCTCGTTTCAGCCATCTCGGTAATGCTGGAGGTGAGGCAGGAGACATTTAGAGCCCTGCCATAATTTGAACTGCTCTAATTAATCTCTCACGAAGGAGCCATATAAATCTGCAGTGCTGATATTAACTTACAGTTAACACTGGTGTTTAGTGTTGCAGTCAGAATCAGACCTAGTTATTCCAACTTATTAAACAAATATATAAAAAGAAACAATTTCAACCCCAAAGGCTGTACATCCCAGCTTCAGAGAAAGACCCGGCAAGCAGAGATCCCAAGAGGGAGGCAGCAGGGGAAGTAAGATGTGTGTACAGCAGTGTTGACAGATCTCACGGCTACACAAGAGTCACTTGCAAACCCCAGGAAGCACTTGGCATCTTGCAGGATAAGGCCTCTTCAGGTCATCATGCAGAGACTGCACTCCTTATTGCACCAGGTGATGAATGTCTACTGAGTGCACTCTAGCTCCGCTGCAGTTGATAAGAAATACAGATGCTCAGCATCTTTCACATCTTAATCTAAACTGACTGAAATGGAGAATTATGGCTGTGGTTTCTGTTGATCTACTTATTTTATCTAATGTGTGCTCATCCTTTTACCTGTTTCCTAGAAGTACATGTAAAGATGCCATGCACCGACTAGCCTGCTGGCTGCTGTCACAGTACAGAAGCACAGCGGGGTGAGCTTGCTGAGGGAATATTCTCCACGTAGATGTGCGCAGGAGCGCTGCGTGATGCGAACAGGTGGCCTTCTGTGTGAGGCCAACGGTGTGAAAGCAAACTGCGTCACTTCTGTAATCAGGTTGGGCTTAGACTTGAAA
Source organism: Anas acuta (assembly GCF_963932015.1). NCBI lineage: Eukaryota > Metazoa > Chordata > Aves > Anseriformes > Anatidae > Anas > Anas acuta. The sequence continues at coordinate 11,135,715 of NC_088980.1, read as the reverse complement.
CTCAGTAAAAGTTCCTGATAACATTGTGTGAAGCATTGATAAGGAAAGCAAAATACTTACATCCATACTGCTGATGAAAAGAAGCCAGCATTTAGGCTTCTGCTATCCCCAGGTTGGTCCCATTAGTCAGTGTCCTGACAAACTTGATCTGAGGTCATCACTGTCTCCTGTGCTTATTTTGCTGGCTTTGTGTCAGTGTCTCTTGGTCATGTGCATTCTTGCCTGCTGTCCTCAGGCTGTATGCCCTATGTGGTTTTGCTCAGGGCCACTGGTATGCCTTTATTTCAGAGTGAGATAGAGTATTTAGCTATAGGACACTTACCAAACAAACGAACAAAAAATGATTTTTAGCAAATTTAGAAAAAAAAAATCAAAATGTAAGCAGGAAGCCACATTGCACAAGTTCCAGAGAGTCTTTTAGCAAAATGTAGGCAGGCTGCTGTAGCTTCAGAGGAAATCTGCTTGCATGTCCCGCTATGGACCAACACCTCACCCGGCCACACAAAGGAGAGGGACCATGGTGTGGGTTGTCACAGGCTGGGATTTCATGCATGTCAGCTACTCAGCCAGAAAGTTTTCTTCTAAGACCTTAGTGTTTGGATTCCAAGTGGAATTTAATTTTTTAAAACGATATGTGGAACAAAATGCTTCTGTTTTGGCATTTCTCTTATTTGGCATTTCTCTTCTATATCATATTTTGAAACGCTTTCTTGATCAAGAACACCAGGGATTTTTTGTTGCATACTTCCCATAGGACACAGCACTGCAGTTCCAGCTGGGTGCGACAGCTCAGCCCTGCCTCAGCAGTGGAGCCGAAGGAGATTCAGCCCCCCCACGGGATGGTCAGTGCTGATGGGTCCTGGCAACTGAATGGAGGATTTGGGTTTGTTTTGGCTAATGGCTGCACAGGGGTCTTGGGGCAGGGTCTGTCAAGGCTACCAAAGGTGTGTATCACGTATTAAGTTTGATAGTTGGATATCTAGCTCTGATCATACCATACTGGGGTCCCTGTGCAATCGATGGAGAGATAGGGGCTTGCTTGGACACAGCTCATCTGATCGCTTTTTTTAGACATGGGTAAAGTGAATTATGGTCCAGGAATGCCTGTCTTTATCCCTTGTCTAAGAGTAAAGACCAGATAATTATGGGGTAGTTTCACGTGACAGAACTGAGATATCTTAACCAGAGAATCTCACTAGGGATTGTAATCAGGTTTCTGGTCAGGCCCCAGGAGGATGGACTTAGTGTCTCTTTCTATGGCCAAACAATGGAAAATTGGGACATGGGTTCTGATTGGAACATTTATGTATTGCAGAAATCCCAGTAACTTGATGAGTGGATTTAGTCACAGTTATTTTAAGTACTGTATGTATAACCAGCAAAGTAGAGAAGGATTTTTTTTGAATGTATGGCTTTTCATGCAAGAAACAGTGGGTTCTTTTGTTACCACTGGAAAAAGACATGTTTGTTATAGCCAAAGTCCTTTTACTTTGGATTTCAGGGGCCTTTTGGGGCCAAAAGCTGCATTATAGATTTACAGTTAGCCAACTTCTACTGATGGTCAGTGGATAGATGCATCACAGGGACAGTATTGCATCACAGCCGGCTCTCTTACAACACTTGCTTACCAGAGGAGAAAATGACAATAATTGAAGTATTTGTTCATGGCTGACCCATGTCTGGGATTATTGCCAGCTGTTTTTTATTTTTTTATTTTTTTCCCCAAGTTCCTGACATGTCCAGAAAAGAAAAGCCAAGGACCAGCATATTGCCAGTTCCAGACTCGCTAGGAGCTGTTTTGGTCCCCAGACTGCTGGAAACATCCCCTCGGGCTGTGATCCTGCCCAGCTGGGGGCCCCTGGGGATGCTCCTTGCAGGCAGGCAGGGACTGCTCTTTTTTTGGCTGGTGGGGTTGGGATTTTGTTGTTCTAGGAACAGAAGTTTCTTACAAGGTATTCACATGCATGCTGGTCAGAGAGACCGCCCCTGCTTTCTGAGGCCATGCTTGTCCCTGGGGAAAAAGAAATTGCTAGATGTACCCCAGGACTTGACTTTATTTTCCCACCTGGACCACGCTATCTGTGCCATTGCTGCCTTTGGCTGCTGCCAGGCATACTGCAGGTCAGGAGATCTCAACGCAGAAGATGCTGAAAGGAACAGAAGAGTGCAGCTCACTGAACTGACAGCTCCCCACTGGGCACCAGGGATGTTTCCATCACAGTGCAAGCAGTAATCTCTGTCTGCTTCATGGATGACATGGGATCACCGATTTGTAAAGCAGCACCGCACAGCAAGAGCCCACTGACCTTGGTTCCCCGTGCTGCCCTGTTCTTAGCGGCTCATTTTGGTGACTAATTTGGGAGAGCAACCCTCTATTATGTATGTAGAGCAGAAACTCTTTGCCCCTGTCATCCAGAAGGCTGCCATTGACCTGTCACTGCGGGGGGATCAGTTTTGAGGGGACCCAAAGGGCCGGGATGGCTCCTTGTCCTGCTGCAGCTGTGCTCTCACCGACGCTGTTGCTTTATTCTGAGAGCTGGCATCTCGCTGCTTTGCAGAGACCCAGTGACACAAGCAGTGTGTGGTGTGGAGCCGAGGGAGGGTCACAGGTATTTTAAGTTTTTAGCCTTCTTAGGGGGACAGCAGGGGACCCAGAGAGCACGTAAGACCTTGGTGCTGCTCCTGTCATTGCAAGCAAAGCCTACTGCCCTGGAAAGGTGCCTGTAAAGATGTTCCTGAGCACAGCTGTAGCATCGGCACTGACTACAGTGCCTAGAAGTACCAGTTGCTCACTGGTAAGCCATACTGACCCTCTGGTATTGTATTGCTGATTCTCAAGTCTACAAAAGGCACCCTGGCTTTTTGGCATTCAAAAAGAAACCCTAGTTCTCTTCATTTAAACTCCTTGGCAGCCGCCAGACCGCTGCTTAGCTTATACTTCGACGTGATATTTAACAAAATATATTTCTCCCTGGATGGAGAGAAATTATTTGTTAACTTAAAGCCGAATTATTTTTATCACAGAAATGGTTTTATTGATTTCATTGGGACTGCTTTATATCAGAGAGGCACGCAGCATTTGGCTGGTAAGCAGCTGAATCGAACAAGCCCTGCAGTTCAAACACTCACATCCTTACATCCATTTGTCCTTTCGAGCTCTGGAGTGTGCTGATGTGGCTGGTGGCACATCCTGTATCGATTATAGAGCCTTTCGATTTTAACAAACGTTTGCATCTTTGGCATTTCAGCCATGGAAAGCTAAACGCATTTGCTTATCGGCAAACAAAATCCTGCAGGGGCTATGGGCTTCTTTGTTTATCAAGATGTTTTTAAGTCAGCCTTGCAGCCATTCACAATTGTTCTCTGAGCTGGCATCGCTCGAACACAAGAAATCGCTGAAGGCCATCTGTATCTCTTCCTGACTTAACAGGACTGCTGTGTAGTAACTGGATCCCTTTTAAGAGCTTCTGGCCCATCTCCTAAAAATGAGTCGGAAGGACTGGAACGGGGGAAATCAGAAAGCCCAGATTATAACTGGGGCTTTATGAGCACTTGTGAGGTTTGCGTAAACTCTGCAGCCCCAGTGGGCTGGGCACGGTTAGGTGGAAAAGGAGTAGGAGAATATATTTGGGATGAAGAAATGTTAGCTAATTTCCTGTAAAGAAGGGTTGGAATGGGAGGCGCTGCCGCACAGTGATGTGTTTCTGCCTAAATAATGGTGGTTGCATACTGCTTAGATTTTGTTTTTCTTGTATATTTGAACCCTCCAGCTGTGCTGTTGAAGTACCAGGAGAAATGCTAGGTTCAGAATGCCTTCCAGGTCCCAAACTACACACGGATTTGCCCTAGATGGGTCAAACGAAGCTAATGAAGCCAAGGAGGCTTAGGGGGCTGCCTTGACTGAGCGTACAGAAATGAAGTCATCGTGACAGCAGAATTTTTATACTTAATGCTAGTTCTGACCAGTGGAAAAGAATGTACTGAATTTAACTTAATTATGGAAATTATTTACACAATTAAAAACATGTTAAGGGGCTGGCTGAGGGAAGGGAGTATGGGAAGTCATAATTTCCCAATGTGCGGCTTTTAGTGGTCAAAACAATTCTTTTTTTTTTTTTGTGTTGGTATTGTTTTGCTTTGAACATACTTCGTAGTTCTCCTTGGTGGGTCAGGAGGAAGAGAAAAGGGATGCAGTGATGATGAAAAATGTTCTCATCTGGTTATGCCCCTTCGGATGCACATGGGGATCCATTCAGATGGCTAGCAGTTGGCTAACAGCACCCGTAAAGTTGGGATGAAGGAAACAGATCCCACTGGGTTATAGGACAGAGCTGTGGGATGTAGGTGCCTAGGATTCATGAGTGTGTTGTGATGGAGGAAAAGGGAGATTTATTGTGGAGATACTATCAAATTTGGCATTTGTTTCCTTGGCACAGTGTAAACATAGATATTATCCAACCTTATGTACATTTCCACAGAAATACTCGTTATCCGCCATCCCGGATGCTTTTATGCTGCAGGACTGGATGAAGGCAGAGCCGAGGAACTTCACGTATGCCTTGGCTGAAGAAGTTTTGCCTGGGTTAAGTGTCTGGCTTGGCAGTCAGGCCTGAAACTGGTGTTATGTTCTGAGCTGGCAAAGGCTGGCAACACGGCATTGGGTTCAGCTGCTGGAGGGGAGAAACATCTTACTTTCTTCGGTAGCAATTCCTCTGCCTAATGACCCCAATTATGGTTTTGGGCCTCCGAGGGAGCTGTGTTTACTCAGCCATGGCCATACAGTTGGGTCTCAGTCAGTAAGAGCAGGAAAGCCTGCAGGAGGTCAGCTCAGATCCTCCCCACTAACCGCGTGCAGGGGAGGTGCAGAGAACAGAGAAGAGAGTGGAGAGCCCAGGAAGCTCTCTGACAATCCTCCAAACTTCATCTGGCAGAGCTACTGGTAAGGAGCCTCTCATTAGGAAAAGCTTTGTTCGCATTGGAAGCTAATTTTAATGTAGCACATCAATGTAAGTCAGTAGTATAGGGGCTGTTTTAGCTTTTCTGACCCTCTAAAAGGAACTTTCTCTCAAAACTTCCATGTTTAGATGGATCATTTCAACAGCAAAGCTCACCTCTAATGTCCGTGATAAAACAAATCTGTGAAATAAATGCAAAGTAGCAGCAAGGAAGCCAGAAGCTGGGTTTGTAGTAGAAGCATTTGTCTTAGAGCTGAACGCTGGCTGTGCCGTGCCGCTGCTCTCGTGTTTTTCAGAGTCGGGCTCGTATCGCTTGGAAGGAGGGCGTGCTGCTGCTCGCAGACCCTTGCAGAAGTCTCGAAGCAGCAGTAAACTTGTGTTTTCTGCACCTGTCTTTGTGGATTAGTGCCCAGAACCTGTAATTAATGTGAGGCCTAGTGTAGCTAATCTGCCTTGAAAAATGAGACTTTCAGCCCAGAAGGCACCGGCGCGGCACTGGAAGCGACCCACGCAGGCTGTGGCACTGGACAGGACGGGATGGATGCCCTATGTGAGGTGGCTGCCTACAGCACTGCTGCCTCCTCGGGTGCCTTCTTGGCCTCTCCTCTGCCAGCTTGTGCCTGCACACCACATAACCCCACCCCGAGCACTAATGACAGCTTTGGCATCCTGCTCTTGCAATCGGCTTTGGCCCACCAAGGTGGATTCAGTGCTCAGCTCGGTGGGACGGGGGATAAACAGGGATACGGGCAAGGAATGGTGAAGGGATCTGTTAGATGCTGAAGAGCTGCAGTCTGATTTTCCGGTGAGAATTATTGTTGCCATTGATTACGCTGTATAATTGATATGAATTTATGAATACCGTGAACACGTTCAGCAAGAGATTACAGAATTAAGAAAGAATAGGAACTGCGATGCACATGAAACAGAACAAATTGCCAGGACAGACGATTAGGTAAAAAACAGACAGGTTTTAATCTTGTATTTTAGTCTTAAACACAAGAAAATTTTTAATAGCTAAGCAGCAATAGCTGTGTAATACTTAAACAACAGCTTTGTCCCCGCATAGCCAGCACTAAATGCCAGCTGAACATTGTTGATTGTGATTTTATGCTCTCTGGGAAGTGCTGAATTGTGAGCCTGCCAATCCCTAAAGACTATGTTGGTAGGATTTGTTTTCCAGAACTGATTTCTAGAAACAATAGTCCGAAAAAAATATGTGCTTATTGTAATTTTGTAATAAAGGGACTCGGTTTGAACAGGATTTGTGGAGCCTGTATAGGAGAATTAAAGGTCACTATGGCCTCAAGGTAATGAGGTATTGCTCTTGGTTTCATTTCAGCTGGGATTTCACCATGTGAGTTAATTATCGTGTTTGGTGAGGATGAAATAGGCACACAAGTACCAACTACACCGAGCTTGTTAGAACCGTGTTTTATTTTAACCAGGAGCCATTTAAACGCTTGGGTAACTCTGATTGCTGAAGCCATTTATTCCTTGCCCAAAGTGGCTGACGAGACCATAGCAGGTGATTGGCCTGATTTTCTTTTCTTTTCTTTTTTTCCTGTCATATTTCTCTCTGTTTCTTTGCTGTAATGCAGACTTCAAAAGCAGCGCAGGCCGGGGCTTTCCCTCCATCACCTGGAGCTGCAAAGCGGCGCTGGTGTAAGAGGCAGAGGCAGAGTAATTGAAACGGCAGCGCAACTGCCGAGATGCGCAGTGCGTGATGTCGCTCGTGATAAATGTGGCTAATTATTTTGCTTTTAGTGGTGAAGTTAATATAAACTGTCTGCGGCGTTGATCTAGACAAACGCAGTTGTAGAAGGAACATTGCGTTCAGCCCCAGCCCTGCCACGAGCAGGCTCCTGCGTGTGCTGCGGAGGAGGAGCACCGCATCCCCTGCTCCAGTGATGGCCACAGTGACGAACTGCTGCAGGTTTGGGTCAGTCATCAATCCTGCTCCAGCTGAGAGAGACATTCACGCTGATAAATGCCCTTTTCTTTTTCCCTAGCCTCCACACATGAGCAATGAAGGAGGCTGCAGAGATGCCATTGTCGCTGCTGAACGTAGAAAGTTAGCTGAGTGTTAGTGCTGTTGGCGTGCACCTAATGCCATTCGAGTTTCAGCTTCCTCATCCAAGGTGACACACACGTCCAGGCCCCGTGGTGCTGAGACAAAACACGCTCTCGTGTGTTGGCATGTTTCTGCTTCGGAGGAGGGCTGCAGCACTGCCCCGCGGCCGGCTGGGTGCTGCTGCTCTCTCCTCCCCCAGCTCTCGGCTTGTCACAGGGATGTTTCCAGCCGGCGAGCCCTGCCGAAGGGGGTTGTGCTTGGAGGCAGTGAATCGGGTCTTGGGAGCGTTGCAGTAATGCTGCATGCAGCTTTGGAGGCTGCAGGGTTCTGGGACAACTCCTGAGCCTCGTTCTGTGATGTATTAGACCCTGTCCAACACCAGACCTCAGGGCGGCGTTTCCCTTCTGGAGGTCAGCTACCTGTAAACATTTTGCCTCCTCCAGCTCACATTGCTCTGTTTTCACTGTACTGATCCCATGTTGGTGATTTCAACATGCTTTGTTTGCACGATCAGAATAGGCTGCAGCCGTTCCCTGGTACTCATTCAGACTCAGAAGCTGAAGGTATAGCTGAAGGTATTCAGGTGTGTAGGGGCAAAGAAAGGGCTTATTTAATTCTAAATGAGTTCCAAATGTATCGGCATCAAGCAATCAGAAAGGAAATCTCAAACCCGTGAAGCTGCTGTAGAAGCAAGCCCTCACTTCTTGGCTAGTTTCTTTCCTTCAGGACCACTGAAATAATTTCTTCAGCATTTCCTGAATGTTCAGTCACACTGAGAATCTCAGTGCTCAGAGAAAAGGGGAACAAAGCCTACCATTTTTACAGATCAACGCTGTTTTACTGCGGCTAAAACCTTATTTCCATTTGTTTTGTTAAGACAGGAGCAGGATTTAATTTTTCTACAAATTAAGCCGAAGGATGTTTTCTTATATGTTATGTATACATTATAAAATCCACTTCAATTAGGAATGAAATCGAGGGAAGACGATTTATAAATGAAACAGTGCAATTTTTATTTACCAGAATCTTTTATCTCAAATAGCGGAGGCCTTTTTGATGTTTTTCAAAGCATCAGCCAGTCCATTTACAAAATACCTCCTGATTACTCTCTTTGTCAATTCATCCTTTCCATTCACAGAAAGCCTCTTACTCAATTTCACCTCTGTTCCTGTGACCACTGAGCTGTTCTTATCTTGCTAACAAGACGCCACGTTATTTCTGTACCAGAAAACAACTTCCTTAAGTCTTGATCATCATAACGGTGCTCAGGATTGTCAGGATTTGTTTTACTTTTTTTGAAGACATCCATTTAGGAATGTATCCAGCTCGCTGTCGGCGCCATCTAAGAACAACACCTGAGAGAAGCAGGTGGTTAAGCTGGCCGACCATGCAAACACCCCGCAGGAATAATTGGTACACCCAAATCTGCTGGTATCTAGGACAGAAGAACCATCTCATACTAATCTCTGGACCAGTTCTCGTGAACATTTTAAGAAGAATGATTTACACATCTTAATAAAGTCTTAAACTCAGGTTTTGCTTCTCTACAGCTACATACAAATCCCCGCAGGCAAATGAAGAGCGAGGGGCTTTCAGCTTGCTGTCCAGGTGAAAGGTTGGCCCCAAACTGGATGGGAAGGGTGGGACAGGGCCCTGCAGTCACCTGAGCTAGACCTTCCCTCATCTTTCTCACTGTGAGTGGACAATCAAGTATGATTTTAAACCCAGGTTCTTTTCAAAACAAGCCCAACACAAATGGTTCCTTATGGCCCATTGCTGCATTTGTAAGATTTGTATTTCTGGCTCTTTGAATGTTATAGGGCAACAGTCAAAATTCCCTTTCTTATTTTCTCTCAGTATCTTTATATAGCTTAGGAACTCGTATGGTTTGCTGTCAGCTTAATTAAACACCGGTTTTGGAGTAATTCAGCTTAGCTTATTTCTGAACTACATGTGGATGTAGGTTTCATTGAGTGGGATTGGGAATCTGGAGGGTAGACCTAAGAACTGAAGGTCACATTTGATCCTATGATAGGAGGTGTTTCTACTCCCGTTTTCTGAAAGGAGAGCTGTTCTGGGCCAAACCATCGTACTGCACGGAAGCACTGCTTGTTGTTTGTGCTTTCTTTTGCAGAAGTTTTAATCTCCTTGACGAAGTAGATTTTGCTTGTGCCATACAGAATATAGAATACTCCAGGACTCTGAGACAAACAGGTTTTGTACGCACGTTTACATGCATATTTTCATTGAATAAATGAATACAATTTCTGTGTATTAGAAAAAAAAAAGCTGGTATCAGTGCTGTATCAACAATAAGGCCAGAATGTAGCAGATACTTTAGCATGTGCTTGGCTGTGGTGTATGGGAACCATTGTTAGTTTACAGTTTTGTTTGCGACAGGACCTGAGGGAACGGCATGGAGCTGGGGCAGGGGAGGGTCAGGCTGGGGGTTAGGGAAAGGTTCTGCATCCAGAGGTGTCGGGCACTGGGACAGGATCCCCAGGGCAGTGGTCACAGCACCGAGCTGACAGAGTTCAAGAAGAGATTGGACAACTCTCTCAGACATACGGTCTGATTTTTGGGTTGTCTTGTGCAGAGCCAGGAGTTGGATGCGATGATCCTTGTGAGTCCCTTCCAACTCGGGATATTCTGTCCTCTGATTGTACCTTTATCTGAGACTGGGCACATAATGTAGGTTCTGGTCTCATGGCACACAAAACTAATTTAATTGCTTTCAGTACCTGTAACTTTGCATAAAGCTGGCATGGAATCATCGTTTCCTCCTCTGCTCTCTTCCTTCTAGTAGCTCATATTGAAGCAAAAAATGGATGCTTAGAAAATGGTGATTTAGTGCAGAGAGGAAGTGCAGTAAAGAGAGTGCTGAGATCTGTGGAAAAATGCTTTGAAATCCTTAAATTTTATAAAACAAGTATTTGATTAAAACCCAGCCCTATCTATGTAGCTGGAAACAGGCATTTTCACCCCTTTCTCCCTTTTTTGGCAAACGAAGCAGGGATTGGAAGGAAGAGAGAAAACTGTTCTTTACTACAAATGTTCCCCCTTTTCTCTCTTGTCTTGTTTTCTAGCCAATTGAAACAAGGTTTTATCAGTGCATGGTACCAATTGGAAACTTCTGCAGCTTTTTATGTCTCGCAAATGTCCTCCCACATCTCTTTCTTCCCCCGCAAGCACACAGGAGAAAGGGAAAAAAGTGAGCAGCGCGTTTAGGTAGAGGATGATTAAACAACTGTGTTTCGGAATAAAACCAACATTTATTTCACAGCAAACGGCTCGAGTATCATTCTCCGTGATGTTATTAAAAGTATAAAATAATGTGCTCTTCATTTAAGCTAGAAGAAGCCCACCACCAGACTGGTTCATAGATCAAGGCAGTCAGCTGATTAGCCACATATGGCAGCAACTGCTGCATATGAATTGTTAATGATCTTCACTGAGGAAAATAACCTTCTTCCTGTTGGTATGGAGCCCAACTGGAGTGTGGAAAAATCCATTAAATGTATGAAGATTGCAGTGAGTCAGACTTTATATCCTCTCTCAATAGGCTGTTGTGTGAAATAGTGATTTAGAAATACTTTGGGGTTATTATTATGTTCCTTGGCATCACCGTCTGACCTCGGTACTGCAGCTACTTGATACACCGTACCGAGGACCCGATGCTCATCTGTTAGAGGCAAAAACCCAAAACTGGATTGTCTCAGGGCCTCTAGAGAGGCAGTTGGACTTCAGCAATTCCCTTCACGTTGTCAGAGCTGAGCAAAGGATGGGTTCTTGGTGCAGCTGAGGAAGCTCTGAGTTTGGAGCCATTCCCCTCGAAGACACGAAACAGAAGGCTGTGGTCATTCGTGGTGCAATTCAGTGTAGCTCATGGAGAGCATTCAAGTCTTGTAGGCAAGTGAAACAAACTGCTTTTAACAGCTTTGAGGGGTAGATGAGATTTCTGGGGGAAAGATTTATAACTGCCCTTAGAGTTGAGACTTGGAGATCCCCTCCTCTGCTGGAGACATTTCTGGCTTTGCTGGGAGAGGTGGATGTGGCCAGCAGACCACATGGATCCCCGCGGAGCTCTCAGTAACAGCATCTGGGATCCTGGGGCTTGGGCAAGTTTTGCTGAGCCGCCTTCTCGTCGTCTGAGCATCACAGTGCTGCTAGCCCTTGCCTTGCTGCTGCTGTGTGGATGTAGAAGAAATAAAGGGAAAAGTGAATGGTAAGAGGTCTTGTTCATGTGTTCCTCTGGATCTGGAGACCATTTCTGCCTGTGCTGCTGAACGTGGCTTCTGCTCTGCTGGGAAGCAGTGTATGGCTGAGGAGAAAGTTCCCTGTGCTGTGAGGAAAATGATCTGTGCCACGGGGTTCCTATTGCTAATTTCTGCTGATCTGGGATATATCCTGCTATTGTTATTAAAGAAACTGCAATATCCTTAGGTACAGGCTTAAAAGCAAGGGCCTTGTCTTCATTAAAACCGTCTTCATTTAAAAATATAATGAGGTGTGCAGGAGTAGCCTGCTGATGGTTATCAGTGCTGCTGCCCACGCTGTGGCTGAATATGCAGGACAACCTCGAGACTCCCTTTTGGCAGCCTGTGACCATGGGAGCTGCTGGTGCAAGGCAGGGCGATGTGCAGCGAGGGGAAACCTCTCACCTAGCTCGTCTCCGTGTCACGGCAGCAGATGACTAATAATAACCAAAATATTTCAAGTATTGTGCGCATTTTCAATGAAATTAAATTAGAATGACATGAGGAATTCAGAAAGATTTCAGTTCCTTCTCTTTGAAGAACAGTTTGAGCTGCAGTTTAATAATTTTTGTTCAGTTCATGGCAAAACTTTTTTTCTGAGAGTGTGAGGGAAGATTGGCATGAAGGGGCCACGAGTGCCAATTTTCATTCCAACTCAAATCATCAGAGACTGCAGGTCTGCAGATACCGTTTGAAGAGAAAAATATCAGGGTAAACTTATCAGTTTGAAAATTTGAGGGAAAAACAGGCTGCCTGCAAACGGAATATATGATTTCTGGGGCTGTTTTATCAGCCCAATCCAGTGCTCAGATCTGCAGTCCCTTCTTACATAACACTGCTGGCTGGCTCCAGCTCTGCAGAGTTTGGCCTTCAGTAAATATTTTTAAAGCTATTTATAGTCTGTTAAAATGACAGCGTAAAATTCTTACAACAGAATTGCTTTCTCTACGCAACTTCAAGTATCATCTGCTTATTCTTGTCACCAAGGCAATGTTTAGCCCGGCTTTTACTTCCCCTAAGGTTGCGCCGCTCGCGCCGCGCTAGCGATGAGGCTGACGGGCTGTGTGAAGCAGACGGATCACAACTTCTCCTTTGCTTCTTTGAAGGAGGCTTCAGCCCTGGCAGCCGAATTAAGTGCTGCTTTTATCTTTATCGCCGAGGAGCAATAAACATAGCCCCACAATATCGCTCTAAAGTTAATTTTCGGAGGAGATCTGCGCTCCCATTACAACATACAGTTATCTGGCAGTAATTGTTTTCCCCGCATGGTTTCTTTTTAGAAGGCCTAGGGGTTATTTATGATAAAGCTGTCAAATTTTGTCTCCTCTGTTTTTCAGATTGCTCTTGGCCAGAATGTAATTTTCAGTCCTGCTTGTGCATAGACTGCCATAGCTGGGCAGCCTCAGGTGAAAAGCTGGGGAGGAACCGTGACTCAGAGATGACAAGTAGGATCCGTCCGCCCAAACTCGGCTGTCCAGCCTCTGGCTGCCCCACACCAAACGAGTCCTTCTGGCTCTATTTATAGAGAAGGAGCTACCTGCTAAGGGTGATTCACCTCTGCCTCCATACGTACCCAGGGATCGCGGATCGGCACCGTGAGCCTGGCTCCTCCACGGCCAGCCTCTGGGCAGCGGGGTTTGGGGGGCCAAAGGTGGCCAAGGCAGGTGTTCCTGAGCTGCCGTCACGTGCAGATAGGATGGCAAAGGTAGCCAAGGCGTGGTGTCCTTCAGCTGCCAGCACGTGCAGCCTGGATGGCTGCTCGTAACCCAGGGAGGTGCTCTTCAGCTGCCGTCACCTGCAGACAGCACATCAGGAGTGCAGCAGTGTGGTGAGAAGAAGGCTTAAAGCAGAGCTGAGACAAGGATGGGATGGGATGTAAGTTGTTTACAAGTGTGCTTATTGCTCAAAACATTTGCTTAGAGGCTTGCAGAAGAACTGGCGACTGTGCATTGTGAGATAGGACCGTGGGGGCTGGAGGCCAGGGTTCACCCGTAGCCTCGGCCCACCTGTCTGCGGCAGGAGCTGGAGGCTGCCTTGATCTTTAATCCCCATTTCCTGTGGCTGTGGCTTGGATTAGCGAAGGCTGGAGACAGAAACGTGTGTGCGTGCAGGTGGTTGGATTGCATTCCCCTTTGATTCTCTCTCAGAGCTATGAAAACATAACTTTTAAATGGTGCCACCTTTAGAAGAAGGACCATGCATTTCATCTTTGATGCTTCCCCACATTACACAGCATTATTTTTTTGTAAGATGATAGTAGCTAGTGAAAACATTGGATGTTAGAAATTCTTACCTCTCCTTTTATTTGTGTTACGTGGCAATACAGGTATGTGCAGATGAACATTTCAGGTGTTTAATATCCATAACAGATTGAGTTATTCTGACAATTTGGAAATTATTTACTGTTCTCTCTATATTCATCATCAAAACTTTAACTTCTCTTCATGATACTTTTAAATGTTTTGTTCCCAATTCTGAGTTCTGATTTAATTGCAGCTTGTTAGGCACCTTCATTGTCTCCACAGTGCTAAAAACGAGGCTTCTCTAACCACAGCCAGATGCAGATCTGTGGCTTGTTCACATTACATTCAAATCTGTGGCACACAACTAGTTTTTGATTTGTTCTTTTTAGTTACAACATTGAAATTTTTATAACAGCATATATTCTGGATAGTTTCTGCCGTCTCCAAGGCTTTAATAGAACATTACGAGTTCTAACTCTAAGCCCTCGGTTCTGCAAAGAGTGATTGCTGCAGAGGCACTGCTCAAATGGGGCTGGGCGAGTGCATTGCTTTGTCTCCCTTTGTTTTCTCCCTACTTGGCGATTAGTCTTTGCAGAGTATTAGAAGCAGCACGAAGAAGTTGTTCATGATGTTTATAATGTAATTTTTCCAACTAAGTTATTTTTTGCAATTATTATCTGAACCATTACCAACAACCTTGAGATGAGAGACTTTGCAGAAGTGCTGCAACTGATAAATCGCTCACTAAGTCGTGCATGAAGTACTTTAATTAAAGTCTGAATGCTGTTGTGCTCCAACTTGTTCCCGTGAAGGACAGAGGAGCCCTGGTATGACTTCCCCAGAGGTGAGAGCAGGACTTTGGGGTGTTGAGGCCCGGAAATGTGGAGATCTCAGACAGCTCGGAGTTTCACCGTGGCCTGAGGCAGACTGGTTGTTTTAAGGCCACTTGTACAAAGCTGACTTGCCAGAGAAATCATGAAGAAGGGATGCACCCGCCTGTGTTCGGGTGCAGCTTATTTCATAACACATGCCCTGCGTCCCCACCGTCAGGCGATGCTGGGCTCCACGATGCCCGTGGCCTGGCCTGGCCTAGGCCGCACCAGCCTGGGCTGGGCGGCCAGGTTTGCAGTCCTGGCTGTTTGTAGAAACCTGTAGAAACATAAACTGATCCACAGCACAGCCACGTGTTTCTGAGCCCTGTTAGCTGGCGAGCTGGAGTGCTCTGCTGCAGACCAGCAGAGAAGAACCTTACCTCAGTGCAGAGGCATTGCTGGTGGCACCTTAATGTCCTCGGCAATAATGACCCTCAAATTATTCCATCAATTTACTGATACATCGAATATCTTCAGTTAACAGCTGTGCTCCATTAGGAAGTTGACTGATTGCTTATCAGAGTGGAGGACATACGAGGTACCATATTGTTAATTGTTATAGCTGCAACTTAAAATACATGAAACACAGAAGCATTTATAATGCCGCTCATGTATGTTCTTCGCTTTCCATCTTAGCAGCTACTGCTGTTGGAAATTAACATCTATTTGAATGATTAGGCTACAAAAAGTGGTGTATTGAACATCTTCTTGAAAAAAGGTAATTACTGGGGTTTGAGAGGAACCCTGAAAAGTGTCAGCCACGTCAGAGCCACGGTTAAATAATACCTTAAAGTGTACTTTACATGTGTAATTTTCTGGTACTAGCAATGTCATCTCAAGTCAAAGCTGTACTAATTAACCATTGCAGAGTCTTAGCGAGCCAAGTTTCTCCTTATGTCCCTCTGTCTCTTTCCAAGCCCTAGCAGTAACCACATCTGGGCTCATTAGCTGGGTGCTGCTCTTGAATCGCAGTGAATTCCACTCAGTTCCTGTGGGATGTTTTTGTTTTTTGTGTGGGCTTCTTTTACTCCCTAATTATTCTCCACAAGTGAAATTAAAAGAGGTATGTAATTAAAATGTTCTATTTTTGAGCTTGTGTCATCCTGAGTCCGTGGGCAGCGCTGATGCGTCTCTTTTGGGGACAGAAGCATCGTGTGCAGCACTTAAGGCTAAGTAAGGAGGCTGGGAGGGAGACAACTGAGAGAAGTACTTCTCTTGTGGTAGAAAAAGGGAGTGACTGCTATGTCTTGTGTAGAAGTAATGCAGTGGATCCAAAGTAGCAGGAATTTCTGGTTTGTTGTTATTTTTCTCCTAATTTTGTACACAACATACCTTTGTACCCCTCCAATTCTGGTACTCACCTGGGCTTTCAGAGCAGCGTCTATGATCGCACAAGCTGCCTGGCCCATTCATTCACTTATAGAAATTAATTTATTTATAGAAAAAAAATCGTAGAAATTAAGAAAAACGAGCGATTCCTGCATTGATTCGTGCCTGGTTAGCCTTGTAGATTAAGTGGGGGAGGATCGGGTGGGCTGAGGATTGCTGGTGACCGTGCTCTGGCCAGGCAGTTGCTGGATGACCCACATACGTCGTGCCCCCCTCCTGACATGTGATTTTTCAGCTCTTCACTGGGAACTGATCGCACACAAAGCCCGCTTTGAGACGTGGATAGATGAAAGGAGATGAAACAGCTGGTTTGGTTTTATCCCATTCAGGTCGGATTTTTCTAGTCAGTGTGCAGCATTAATAATAATAAAAACAGCTGCTGTATACCAGAAAACTTGCCATGAAAGGGACATAATGACTGGGGGGGGTGGTACTGTCATATAACCTCTCCTCACTTCAAAGCAGAGATCTTAGTTTTAATATCAGGAATGATGAATGGCTTTGTCACTACTATTTATGCATTTGCATTGATTATTTTTGTATTTGAAAGGGGGAGGCAGAGATCATCCTCGATCATTATTTAGAAATGGAATAAATACTCGGAGTAAAAAACCCTAATGTAACAAATATAATTCTCAATAATTACGTTTTTGCACTTGAGGTTTTAGTAGGAAAATGAGGACCCTTGAGTCATCAAGAACCAGCAAAAACAGGAAGGTGTGAAGTGCATAGTGGAGAGAGAAAGTCAAAGCTGGTAGGCAGAAAAAAGAGGGATCAGCTGTGGAATAAAACTGTAACTCCAGGGCAGTGTAAGGGGCAGGCTCTGCTTCCTTTCCAGCTCTCCATGTCCATGTAGCCATGTCCAACTGATACCAGAAATACAAAGGGTCACTGCCACCAGTTGTTACAGGTCTATTTTTTTTTTTTATGGAAAGAGTAAAAAATTCAGCAGTTGAGGACAGTTACTTTTGATGCACAGAGGAATCTGAAGTCATGCGAGCCAGTTAGCGGATACCCATGGGATTTTGTCCAGATATGATCATTCAAGGAATGACTTCTATGGGAATTTCTTGGAAGTGAAGATTGATGAAAATCAACATTTCATAGTAGATATTTTTTAAACCAATGTATTTACCCTAATTCTGGCCTGACTTCCATGGCTGTCCAAGCTCACAGAACTTACTTGTTTCTTCTGGTTATGAGTATATATCTTTCTGCAGTAGGTTACTTAGGGAAAGTCCTTAAACTGAAGGCTGGGAATTTTACTTAACAGTCACAACAATCATTTTGTGTATTATAACATGGAACCTGTGTATAAGCTTCATAACCATCACATTCCTGCAAATGTGTCTAAACTTCATTTCTTTGACTTCAGTAAATTTCTGTCACAGCCTGTGCATCCTAATTCGGTAATTCAATAAGCACCTAAAAATTGAGGAAGAGATGACAGTCATATCTGAGCTTGCTCACAAGTGAATATTGAGATGACCCATTTGCTGAACGAGCAGCCTGCAAGCACTGAGGCAGATTGAAGATAAACTTCAGCTTCCTCCAGTGGTGTGCTGCCGTGGAAAAGAAAGGAAAAAGGAGCAACTTCAGGGAAGCTCAGCAAAACTCCCAGTTAAGGAATTAAGTTTATTAGATTTTGAGTCACCTTTATTGACTGTAAAGAGCTTAAGAAGTGGAAAGTTTCCGTGTTCTCTAATTGCTAAGCTTTTGGAGTAATTTTGTTTTGAGTAACCAAGCATGGAGACAAAGTCACGGTCTGGTTGTACTTGGGAGAGGAAGTCTGAGGGGCAGGCTGGAATCCAGGGTGTTTTTGAGATCCAGCTCTGCTTTCCTGTGATGCTGGGGACATCTTGAGCTCTGCGTGGTTCAGGGTGTCTGCAATCCCTACCTGCCTTCGTGCCGGGTGGCGGTGGAGCTCCTCTAAGATGTGGAACTGAAAACAAAATGATGTTTAAAAAAAAATGTATAATTTTTGACTAACAGTTTTGGAGAGGTATTTGATGTAGATTGGAAACTTAATGTAAAGTGGTGCTTGGCCTTTCCTGAGTTTGGTTTAGATATATTTTAGATCACAGGGTAGAGCAGTAATTGCAACAGATTTTAAAAGCTCCTTAACATGCAGCGTGTGAAAGGTACATTAAAATTATTTCTTGTATTATTTGTCCTTAATGCATACAGCGATCAATACGAAACAGAAACTGAGCTGTATTATTTGCAACTTGGATCTCTTATCTGACTTGTCTATCACCATCTATGGTTTAAACTCCATTGTACGCTCCATCTATGGCTCGTGGCTGTTTCGAGTCCTCAGTGCCGGGTTGTGCGGCGATGCTAACGAGGCCCAGGGGCTTTGTCCCCCAGGACAGCCTGGCGGGAGCTGCAGCAAGGGATGCAGGGGATGCAGCACCAACAGGACCGCCACCGGGCTGGCTTTCTCCTCCCCTGCTGCACTCCCAGGTGCTGGCAAACCAGAAGAGCAAGAAGCGTTTTCTGCTTGAATGTGGGAAGTGTCATTACCGGCCTGAGGAAGTGGAGCCGAGGTTGCTAATAATCTGTAAATTACCTGGATGGGGATGTTAGCTCTGGGGTTGTTTGCTAGGTAGCTTCTGAGACGTCCCAGCTGATGGGTCGTGCTGCTGGTTTCCTGCATCTGCTAAATGGGGGTTTCAAGTTATGACTTGAAAAATCCCTTTATTTGTAGGTTGGTAATGCGAGCTTGTGCAGCTACATAATGATTGCAGGGGCGTGTGTGGGGGGAAGGTAGATGTGTATTTATGGATATAAAGTAAATATTTACACTAGTAACACCAATCTCATTTCAAGTAGAACAGAAAGAGAAGAGTTCACTTCACACCTTAGTATGGACTGCGAAGTTATTGTAGAAAGACTTCTTATTTGTCATACATAACCTCTCAGCCCTAAAAGTAAACCAGGCAATTTATTACAGTTCAAGGGATGAAAGAGTAAAAGACACAAGTACAAATAAATCTCTTGAGCTTCAGATGTGAAGAAGCACAATCTTTCACCAGCTGAGAAAAGACTGCCTTGCAAAATTGCCTGCAAATGATCAGTGCCAGCCACAGCTGGGAGAAAAATGATAGATTTTAACCAAAATTGATTGTAAAGTTTGCTACTTTGGAAATTAAAGAGTCATGTTTCCCTCTTTTTCCATAGGTTTTCCTCCATTTCTTTTTTTTAATTCCTCCCTCCCACTTAGTCTTGCTGAGAATAATTTTTCTCTAACATCAGAAAAATGAAAAAAAATAAACCTAGTTTTGCCTGAAATTTCTAAAAATCATGTTACTTACTTCTCCAGCCACTAATGTGTATCCCATTTGATGACAGAACATTGTTAATCTCCACATAGCGCTAAAGATGTGGTCTAATGACTAGAGGGATTTAAACAAAGGGTTTTAAATATATATATTTTAGGAAGATAGTCTTTAAAGAAGACACCAGCAGCAGCATTGACAAGATGTCAATCATGGGGCTGTTTTTATGATCTTTAATATTCAAAATTGGAAATCTTTAATGTTCTCTACTCCATAGGATTTCTTCTCAGCTGGACAGCTTTCTGAAAATGGTTCCAGGGAGATATCTATCCAAAGCACTCAGTGAGCAGACTGCGAGAGAAGAGTAATCTATAAACCCACAATGGTAACGCTGTGGGGTCGGTAAATGTTAGAAAGTGCACCTGCTTTCCTCAGTAATAATTCCTTAAAAATTGTAATATTTTCGCTTTAGTCACCTATGTGACTTCAATTTATTTGTTTTATGGACTCACGGGCAAGGCACGCAAGCAAAACGTGTTCATCTGGTTCTTGGTTCTGTGGCACACATGAATCGCTGTGCATTTGTGGCTGAGCAGGGATCTTGAAGTCAGTCGGATCGGCGGAGGAGGCAGTGTGCTTGTGCAGAGGTCAGGCAGCAGGCTTTGAATGTACGGGGAGGGCGTACACAACACGAGTCTGATCCCATGAAAGCAAAGAGCTGTGTGAATTCATGTAAGAAAAAAGAAAGAATAGCAGTTTGTATACTGGGAGAGCTGCCTGCATTTGCTGGACACCGCTACATTTAACAAAAGGATCCTTCCTTGCATTTGCACTTTGTTTTTTTGCTGTCCATTTTTGCTCTTCACCTGTGGTAGAAAGTTGCATGGGTAAAGCCAGGAAGGCTGTTTTCTAGGCATTAGCCATGCTCTTGGTTTTCCTGGCCTGATAACGTGGAGTAAAACACCGAGCCACACCTTAGCAACAGTTACCCACACCATTGGCTTAATGACAAGAGGGAAGCAAAACGCCTTGTTTGTCTGCTTAGGTATCCGGCGTGCATGCAGCTTGCTGCTGACGTCCGTGTTGTCTGGGGTGATGGTGTTGCCCTGACAACCAAGAACATCCCTGTGTTCAGGGCTGGTCCCCGCATCTCCTCACATTTTACAAACATAACTATTTTTGTTAGCTATGCCACAATTTTGTCTCGGAAGTGGCCCGCTCCGCAGGCCGGTCACCTAACAGCCCTCCAGCAGAACAACAAAGAGATCTCCGTCTAGGAAGATGGATAGCAGACTGCCTCCCCACATGTGCATCACATTTGCCTGCCAGATACTGGCTCCTTTGTACTTTCTTCTCAAAGCCGTTTCGCATGTTGGAGCCTTCCTTCGGTTCCACCGAACGCAGTGAGCCCAATTAAAGACAGCTCCTGCCTCCTTTCTTCCGAGTTAAATGTTTTGTAATTTATTAATATTTGGTCAGTGTGATGGTGTCGCCCTGCTGGAGGAATGAGCACGGTCACCTGTTTATTCTCTTGGAGCAGTCAAAAATAATGGAAACTAGAACCAGTTGGGGAAATCTTTTAATGTTTCAAGTCCTTAAGGAAACCACAACCCTTTGTAAGCGCAACAAGCACGTAAATTTTCTTCAGAAACTATTTATTTTAAAACATCCCTGTAGACAACGCTCCGGATGTGATTTCTTACCGAGTCTCTTTCGACTAGTGCAGAGTAAGAAGTTTAATGATCTGACAAAATCCTGCTTTGATATAAAAGATTACTTCAGGTTCACAGACCTGTGTGCTACAGAGCAGGGTCTACAGGGCTGCGCATTCGGTTTCTTACTTCAGCAGTTATTGGTTTATTGTGGAAGTACAGAGTTTTGGCCAAGGTGTTGTCTTGGTTGCTGCTTAGAAACTGAACACAGGACTGTGAAAATAAAATAATAATAATAATAATAATAATAATAAAAAACACCCAGAAAACCACTTACTGGGGAAATTTTGTAGGTTCAAAGAACACTTAACATGTGACAGAGCTCTGATTCCTGGGTCTGTGGAAATGGCATTGTGGAATTCCTTATTCGAGACCTTTTAATGACTTCTCGCTGAAATATGCATCATCTACGAATAATTTTCCCTGTCTCCAGACGCCGAGGTGCCAACCCTGTAAATTGGATGTCAGGCCATGTTTTTCATGGCTCCCACACGGCAACCAGGACTAGTTGTTCCGCACCTGGAGTTCAACTAACAAGTCTAGTGATGTATGAGCCAGAAACCATCCGGTTCAAGCTTTCCATTCCGTGTTGGATTTTGCATTGCAAAGAGCTGTAAATGAGTAGAAAAACAATTTCAACCCCTAAAGCAACCAGAGCTAACATGGATGTCACATAGAGAGCATGGCTATTAGGAAGGGGCAGTTTTCTCATAGTCACTTTGCTGAGCATTAGCACGCTGTTAAGCCAACGAGGCTGATTTTCCTGCAGCTGGTAACTCCCCACCTCCCCAAAACCTTCACAAATAAAGTGTGGCTTTGCTAACTATGAATTTGAAAATAGTTCTTTTCCCCCTGCCAAAAAAAAAAATAAAAATGTATTAAAGCAATTGCTGCTTCTGTTTTCTTAGATAGAACTGCTTGTCAAAATATGTTCAGATGTCAGCAATCATTGCACGACTTACAGAGATAGAAAATGTTTGTATTTGCATTTGCAAATTTCTATTTGTATTTGCAATTCTGTATTATCTCTTACGCAATGTGCTGATTGCTCATTTTGAGAAGTTAGGCTTTAGCAGCAGCCTGGCGTTTGCTGAGATCCTGAGGCAGGTACAGTGCACCAAACACTGAATTTAGAGTAGTGATAGAAAAAGTTGTCTTTGTTGAGTTTTAAACTGCAAGCACTCCTGAGGTCAAAACCAATTCACTTTGGATTGCAGAAATGGATTTATTTTGACTGTTACTGTTCTTAGAAAATATGGTTTGGAGTGACCTAAGGAGATTGCCCAGTTCAGTCCTTTGTCTCGGCTGGGATCAGCTGCATATATATATATATTTTTAAACGATTTTTAAGGACAGCAAACAGTGCACGGATCAAGTTTTCTAGACTTCTGCCACCCCTTGTTGGACAACTCCAGATGTCTTAGTTGGTGCTGAGTTAACCTGGAGGGCCCAGGACTGATCACCAGCTTTCACATGAGCTTTATCAAAACTGAACAACATGGAAGGATTACTTTGGGAATTATGCAAGTTAAACACCAGTTTGTAGTCCTTAGTGTGGTGGTTAGCTGTCTTGCAACTGCATGAAATCAGTAATACTGCAGAAAACCAGTTGTTCTGCAGAAAACCAGTTGTTCCCCATGACTGCTTATGTCCCATTAAATCCCCTGTTTGCTGGAAGCAGGTTAATAGAGATCTTTTTCAGAATCTTTATTTATTTATTTATTTATTTTTTCATCAGAAAGACTGTACTCTGTGCTGTTATCCTGTGTGGTTAAGGATACTCATTTTTCATGTGTCCATGAAAACTTACTAAAAAATGGAGTATAATTCTAAATTTGCATTTAGTTCTGTGAATATTCCTTGTGTTTTCTAGCTTTATTTATTCCTTTCTTCTTCATTTTATATGTGAAAAAGAATCATCAACAAGTAATTTTTTTCTTAAATGACAGAGGCACTTAGGGCCTGGTAAATTCATTGGGGTTTGTACAGGGCTCTTTATTCTTACTGACACGAACACGAAATGCACTGGCGTGTCTTAGCAGATTAGATCTCTGTCTTTTTTTTTTTTTTATGACAGCTCTCCATCATGTTTTATTCATCATAAATAAATGAATCATTTTAAGACTAGTACTGTTACAGTTATTTTCCTATTTAGTTGTGCATTTCTGTAGATGGGGTGCTTCAGAGCATGGGAAAGAATTTTTCCTTTTTTTTTTCTTTTTTTTTTTTTTTCTTTTTTTTCCCCCACTAGGACAAAAGTAGAAATCTGCTGCCTTTTCTCTTTTTTTTTTTTTTTTTTTTTAAGTATGACATATCACAGCAGAGCTATTGACATGTGGGAAGAAATTAAATGCAGTTCAGCCTTGGAAGCCTATGTACATTCTTGAGTCTGCAAGGGTATAATTGGGAAGTCAGCATCCCAGCTCTGCAGGCTTTGTAGTTTAATAGTTTTAAATCTGGAACCAAAAGGGGAAAAAAAATAAGAAATTCATATTTTCCCATTCTATTGCAGAGTTTCTGAAGTCTGATGTTATTTGGGTCTCATTTGCATTATTGAAGGCTAACAGTGCTGTGTCAGCTCAGCATCGTGCAGAGTTGTCCACCATAGCCCAAATGTGAAACTGAAGGTAGAGTTGCCACGTTGTTGTTCCACTCGTTATACTCAAATAAATACTGAATGACTTCAAATTCTGACCGTAACTGCTGGAATTAGTAAGCTCCTACCTTGTAGCAGGAACAGAAACTGGTATGAGACCAGCAGCCTGAGTGGCACTTCCATTTCAGTACTCTTCACTTTCAGTGGAGAGCCAAGGCTTCCTTCTTGATTTTCATGTCCCCCTCTGATTTGATGAAAGGTTAAGGTCAGTGCGTGAGAAGTGGCTGTGCTCTCTTCTTGGGAGCTGGTGTGTTACTGTGATGGTGGGGTGGGTGATCTGGGAAAAAGAAAGAAACAGAGCAGTAGCTTTCAAATGTCCACTCACACCAAAGGTTTTGTTTGAGATCTCTGTTTTGTAAGTGATCTGTAAGTCCTTGTGCTGAAAGCTAAGAAATGAAGGAAGGGGTTTTATTTTTTTTTTCTTCCTTCTTTTTCCACCAGCCTTAAAAGCAAGAAGTTTTGCCTTAATAATTACCTCTCCATGCAGTTCTCTATAAGGAAACAATTGGGCTATTATTGACAAGACTAGCTGAAAAATGCAAACGTGTGGGAGTTTGGTTCCTGGTTCTGTTCTGTTTTCTTCTTTCTCTGACTGTACCTTCATGTGTCTCAGGCTTTTGCATATATTTGTGCAGGCACAGCACAGGCTTTTAATTGCTGTATGGTGAACTGCACAATAATAACCTCAAGGATTTGATTTAATAAAGAAACTGCTGTGACAATTTGCATCTCTTTTATTGTGTATTTTTGGGCTATTTCCGAAACATTATGTGTGCTGCTCTATTTAGGACACGCAGTGGCAAACCTTGCAGCAGGTGCTGTAGGAAATCTCCAGGAACACCACAGAAGAAGCCCTGGTGCCTGGGTTTCTCGGAGAGGTGGGTGCTTGTCAACAGGCAAGAGCAGCAGGCGATCCCCAGGCCAGCGGGTGATGGGAAGCTCCTGGAGAGTGCCAGTAGCAGATCTGTGACTGGTTCCCACTGGGAAGTGGCCTGAGCTACCCCGTGCACAAGTGTGTGCCTCATGCACATGGTCACACACTATAGAAGCATCACAGCAGCAGCAGACTTGATCTTTAAAAAAAAATTGAGAGGGCATAGCACAGCTCTTTGGTGAAAGCAGTTAGGTTTTACCCATGGCAAATTACTGGGGCACAGACCTTGGTGTACACTTCCACTCTCTGGCAGGTCTTCTTCAACCTTACCCCTACAGGAACATCTCTGAGGGGCCCTGGAGTACACTGCAGAGAGCCCAGTCCTTTGTTCCACTCACACATCCACTGCAGTTGTTATCAACGCCAGCAGCAACATAGCTTTAAAGCGTTGCTTTGCATGCAGCGTTTCTTTTCAACTTTAGAGATAAATTTCCTCATAATCTGTGATAAAAATACCCAACTGAAGGTACACAGCGGTGACAGCTCGTTCTCGTGTAGCACTTTCCCTGTTCAAACTCTCCAGCAAATTGCTCGCTGCTCCTCTCTGCTTTATGTAACACCCGGCTGCTTGCTGCTGGTGCTGCGCAGTTGGCTGTGATTTCTGCTCAAAATCTTGATCTTGATCTTCCCCCAAACATTTTTCTTTGTTTGAGAAACGGGGGCTGCCCAACCTGTGCCAGCTGTCCGTGCATCCCCAGGGGATTATCCAGCAGCTGTGAATAGCTGGAGCAGTTTGGTCACGGGCCAGTCCTTTCCTTGCTGATTCCTGGCTCTTCGCATGCCCCGTGCATAGCGCGGCGGGGCTGCGGCCGGTAAGGCAGATAACTCTCTAAGTCCAAGGAACTTGGGGGTTGTGCCCTCTCTATTTCCAGTTGGGAGAGCGCTGAAGAACCACCACTGCTGAGAATTTTCCTTTCCATTTCCCGCGGTGTGAGTTAGGTGGCACCTGTGAAGCCCTTCAGTTGCGACCCACTGTATCTTTTTTTCTGTTGTCTTTTGTCCTGCCAAATTATATGTAGAATGCATAAGTAGTGGTGTGGGTAGTGGAGAACAGAGCATGTATATGCATATGTCAGACATGTTTTCTTACTATTTTCGGCGGTGTGTTTTCTCTGCCTGAAATAACAAATTTTGCATAACTGTCTCCTTTGCTACCCCTCCAGCTTCTTGCCTTTTCTGTTCATAGTTTTTTTAGATCTGAAAGCTGGAAAGCAACATTAGATCATCTAGTTTTCTCTCTTGCATCACACAGGTCATGGAATTTCATCTGGTTATTTCTGCCTTCATTAAAATGTAACTATTCAAAAGGCATTTGGTCCTCTATAAAGAATTCTAGATAATTTTGAGGTCTCCCTCTTTTTCTTCACTCCCATGTTTAGTCTGTTTATCTTCAGGTTAAAATTTTGCTTCTTTATGTCATGTCTTTTCATCTTTTTTATCTCATTGTGTTTTCCCATTTAATGGGAATTTCTCTCTGTTTTTGTGTATACACTCCAATGGGATTGTTTATGGATCAAGAGATAGGTTTTAACATTTTTCTATAAAATAAACTCCCAGCTGTTAATGCTGCTGCTCCCAGTAGTTAATGGATGCTTGGCTGCAATTCACGACTGTAGCTTTGCTCGATTACCTGATTTTGCTCTAAGTACGGAAAGAAATTCATATTTAGGGCATGTAAATGTTACCTTGAAATCCCAGGTAAAAAAGGGCTGAGCTAAACAGGCAGCTCACGCTTCCAAGGCCTTTTTTAAGGCTGATTGCAAAAAGAGACAGCTGAGTTAGTGATTCTGAGCTCCTGGAAAAACAAACAAACCAAACCCAGCTTCAAGGTGGTGGTGGGATATTGTGGAGGCTGCCTCCATTCGTGTCCCCATTCCCAATGCACGCCCATTCCTGTGAATTACTTACACCCCATTTCTGACATTATTTGACAAGTTAATGCCGTAATTCAATGTCAAGTATCAGATGTTTTCTTTTTGTGTTACCTCAGTCCCTTTCTGGGGATGATGGGAATTCTGCCCAGGAATAAGAATTTTTGTGCCTTTTCTTACCAGAGCAGCCCCAACAGAAATGTATGGGCTCCACTGCTGTTTTATATAGCTGTGCTCAGGTACTCTTTGCTGCTCTCAGCAATACCAAGATGTAACTGAAGTGTACTTTCTGTTCCGTGCTTTGTATAATACTGCCCAGTACTTAATTAGGGACAGTCATTCACAGCTGAGCTCTGTGTGGAAGACCTTGGTGCCATCATCACTGACTTATGGGGATCACAAGGAAGGGAGGTGAGACAGTGCAGTGACCAGGCAAGCGAGCAGAGTCTGCTGACACCCAGATCCTCCTCCACCCTTCTCTCCTTCGTTCAAGTAGTCGTAGCATTTGACGTGAAGTTTTACAAGGCCTTTTCTCTGGGTGAAGTTGGTGGGACCAGACACAGCAGCCTGCCTGTAGATGAATGCAGCCTGTTGTTTGCTGGAGATATGAGAACCTCATGATGTCTATCATGTGAAAGTATGGATCATAGCTCTGACAGAAGGATGCTACTGTCTCGGTGTTACTGAAGTTCAGTGGCTTCTGGTATAGAAGTCTAGCCGTTCGGGAAGAAACACGTCTTGGTCTTGATTTTCCAAGATAGGCAGCTGTAGGCATGTGAATAATCTTGGCTGAAATGTTAGCAATTTGGACTGAGATGATATTTTAATGCTGCACGTTGTACAAGGAAGTTGTTCAAATAGTTGGTTGTAACTAGGGAGTATAACATATACAACTGAACAGCTGCTGGAATGATTGGGCTTTTGGGGGTAGTTTTTAATTTTTATTTATTTTAAATATACCTGACCAAATTATGCCTGAGTTTGTACCGGTGATCAAGTGGTGAAATGCTCTGTATCTGCTTAACTGTTCCCCTGACTCCTCAGTCACCTGTGAAAGTATCTTTCAATGTAGCAGATGTTTATGGGTTGCAAAACAGACACCATTTGACTGTAGTTATTTGAGTAGTTTCAGAGCTCTGCTAGCGCTCTCACCAGGAGTGGGAACGGAAGAGATCTGTTAAATGAACCCGAATGGATGTTAGGGCCACTGGCTTTTTATTCCGATACTGTTCAAGTGGGAACAGAAAATGGGTTAGTATTTTCTACTTTGTGTGTAGTGATATGACACTCTATTTAGCTGATGTGATTAGGAAAAAAAGTAATTCTCTTCCACCAATTGTTTGCTTCTCCATTTGCAGTTCAGGATATTGGTGACTACAGTAGCTAAAGATGAAGATTATACCTCTTGTAAATTCACTGTGTAGGTTTAAAAATACTACATATTAAGTCAACCCTTTGCTATCATGTTTTAAAGATTACAATTTTCTAATATAATCAATCATTGTATATCCTGCTGTTTCACTTAAGGGGTGGTGAAAAGAGAAATTTCCACATTGCTCTGTAATCCTGATGATCTGGAGATAAATCTCCCAAGTTTGCTCCAGCGGGTGCTATGGGAAGCTGCCATTGCCCTTTAGAAACGACTGACTGGGCAGCTTCGCTTTGCAGCCAGGGCTTAACTCTCTAAGAAAATGTGAGAATCCCCATCCAGAAATAAGTTGAGCCCAAGAGCACATAATGCAGCTCAGAGCGCATGTAGGTCAGGCTTTTCTTCACAAGAACTTAGCCTACATAAGTAGCGCTGTGTCAATAAGGTTATCATGGGTCAGTGCAGATTTTGAATATGTTTAAATTCCACAGTAAGCTGTCAAGAAGAGTTAACTGTGAAGTTTTGGAACATTTTTCTCAACACCTAGCCCGCCTTATGAGTGACGCGATTGTATCTGTTTCCATCATAAACAAAGCAATTTTTATATTAAAACTTCTAAAAGCAGGACTCAAGTGTATGGCTGACAGTTCAACACCAGAAGAGAAATAAATCAATTGGATTTTCTTTCTTAACCTTCAGAATGGTGACCTAAACTTAAGGAAATTGGTCATTTCTGGATTGGCAAACCCCTCAGACCCATGATTTTCATTACTATTTCTGTGTGAAAAGAAATATTTCTGTGCATTTCACCTCAAGTGAGCTCATTCATGTATAAAAATGTTTCTAGAGTGGTCTGAAGGATATTTGAAGCACATTACTTCCATGTCTGAATACAGCTAAATAGTAATGAAGTATGTTGGTTCCTTATAGAATTGCGTTTGTGTAGTTGTGGGGCGTTTTCAGAGAGCAGTCCATTATGTGGAAGGCCATAAGATGATGTCCTTGCTACATGGGCTGCCGTGTGCCCAAGAAGTGGCTGGAAATCTGCTTCAGAACAGTTTGGGCTCCGTGAATCAGTCCTGGCTCTGTTCCAAATCATCGAACATTTAGATTTTGGGATTTCGAAATTTTTGGACTTTTTAATCCAAGCCTTGCTTCCTAACGCCTGCTCTGCAGAGGCTGTGAACCTGCAAGAAGATTTCATTTTTGCTTCCATTTATCACTCCAAAGCCTTTGGGGAAAAAAATGTCACACTGCTTGCTTGCCAAGCACAGTAGCTTCAGTGAAGAGGAAACACTCCCTTGAGATGGTTATGAAATATATTTATTACTCTTGAAAATGAACTTTTCAGTATCTCGGAGAGCCGCTGACAGGAATGAGCACGTTCCTGAGGTACCTCGCCACCACCTGGAGAACGGGGCGGCCTCAGAGGCCTGCCCAGCTCTCAGTGCTTTGGGGCACCCCCCACAGCAAAGGGCCGCGGGTTTGGGTCCCCAGTTTTGGGTGACAGAAGAGCTGCTCGGCTCCTTTTCCTCATGGGTTGCCTCAGGTCTTACTCGATAGCCGTCAGCGATGACAGAAATCTGCCCGCCCATGCCCCAGCTGAGCCTCACGGGGTGCTCCCCGCCACACACGGCCATGTCTGTCAGTGCCGGGGCCGCCAGGAGGAGGCCATGCTGTACAGCATCGGCCTTATCGTTGTTTATGGCAGGGCAGCGGCCCCCCTTGTCCTGCCCAGCACCCAGTGCTTTCACTGGCCTCACTGGAAGGAGCATTTCCCCAGTGCAACCTCTTTTGGCCCCATGTTTCCAGGCTGAGATCAAACTGATCTTGTATGCCTGCACATCCACCAAGTGTCTGTTGCCTTGTAAGACTGAGCTCCAGCTTTAGTCTCGGGCAAGGAATTCAGTCGCCGTTGCCATTTGTTCCAAGTGAGCCTCTCCTGGGATGCAGCCCAAGGAGGGAGACCGAGTGGTTTCTGCTGTACCAGGAGGAGTCACGAGTTCGTTTGGTCTGGTGCTCTGGCACCAGCTCAGGCCCCTGGGTCAGCTGGATACCGTGCTGTCTGCTGGACCTCTGTGGTCTGAGCTGCAACTCCATGGTGGACAGAAAAATGAGACACAAGCAGATTTGTTTAACCCAAGGCCCAACATGGACAGCATGGCACAAAGTTAGGTGACACACCATCTTGGTTTTCTTTTGTGTTGCTGTTCACTAACCCACACTGATTTTCGTCTGCTGCCATCACTGCAACTGCAGCCTCGCCATGCACTCAGGCTGGTAAGAAGTGGCGTGCAGTCATTAGCAGCTCCCTGTGTGCCTTCCTTTTCCTGAAAGAACTCCATGTAGCTGGAGTGAAAAGCTTCTATCAGAAAAGAAATACTTCCAAATGACTCCTGAGCATATAATCAACCTATGTAATGTTAGGAGCATATTAACGATGCCTGCTTCTTTCACTTATTTGTGATAATCATTAGTTTCTTTGAATTTCTGTATTTCCTAGAATAACTCAACCTGCTTGAGACCCGTGAGGGTTATTGCATTGCAAATAACCTTAACGTACTGGGTAGACCTGAGCTAATCCAGGGCATCAGAAAGCGTCTCTGCGGTGGGAGTTTTCAAAAGGCCTGCAGTTCCTGCAGACTCTTAGAGGTGATTGCACCGTGTCATGCTTATGAATGGGGTGCAGAGGCTTCTGCGGAGGGGGGAAGGGTTTTGCTTCCTTAATGAGTATGTTTTCAAAGAAAAATTACATTTCGTTGTCACATGAAAGAAAGTAATGTGTACACAAATGCTAGACATTATTTGGGAAATGGCTCAAGCTCAAAAATCCTGGCTGGAAACCATTAGGAAGAAAAACGTCCTCCACCATCAATTAATGCATTGTTTTTCTTTTCCTTTCATGTTGCTAAGCAGGCCAAGAGATAAGGGGCCAGCTGTAATCCATCTTGTCAGATGAGTTAAGTCACTTCGTGTTACGCCGGTCATCTGGAAGATGAAAAT
Source organism: Anas acuta (assembly GCF_963932015.1). Classification (NCBI taxonomy): domain Eukaryota; kingdom Metazoa; phylum Chordata; class Aves; order Anseriformes; family Anatidae; genus Anas; species Anas acuta. The sequence goes on along the minus strand of NC_088980.1, from coordinate 11,105,100 downwards.
TCCATTTCACTCTGAGTTTGATTTTTAGATCGTATTTTTCAAGTCATCTCTGCTTCTACTTAATGTTCTTGTCATTTGCTTGTATTGATCAAGTATTCTCAACCCAAAATACGCAATACAGTGCTCTCTTTTCCATCATGTAGTGTCAAGGAAAAGGTGCTAATACAGGTTTGGTGTGATACTTAGAAACAGCAGAGTAGATTCTGGTAATTAATTGTCCTCTGTCTTGAGAGCTGCATTTTCATCACTGAGTCTAATCACAGAGGGAGCGTTCTCCATCAGTGTAGCTTTTGTAGGAGACATGCAGGTCTCCTTTAAACCACCTAACCTAGGCACTGCCACCACTGCAGCCACTGGGGCCAGGAAGACCAGGTGAGGTGCTCCGAGGAGCTGAGCCGGGCTGTTGGCAGCCAACCCCCAGGGAAATTCACTGGGGCACTGTGAGATACTGCTGCCTGCGGCTGGAGAACATGCATGGTTGTTTTCACCACCGCCAGCAGAAGGGCTAAACAAAGATTTGGGGAAATGATGGTGAGATTTCGCAGGAACATCCTAAATTTTTGCAGCTCATCTGTCTTAGCCCAGGATCCCCTGGTGCTTATACTGTGGCCTGGGTCAGCACGGCCACACAACAGCCAGTATGCAAGCTAGCTACCTGAAGTCCTTGGAAAAAACAGACCTAACAGAAGCTTCTCCAGAGTTAGTTTTTGTAGTCACCTCTGATGACAGGAGACAGACAAGAGACCTAGGAATGATGCAGGGTTGGGTTGTGCCCAAACCAGTGTGGAACATTCACTGGGGAGGAGAGCAGTGCCCGCAGCACACCTGCCTTGCTCTGCTAATGTTTGTATTTTATCAAAATAACAGAATCAAATCCAGTAGCATATTTAATGGCAGGTCTGGCCTTTCCTATCTACAGTGAAGTGTTTTAGGGTGCAGGAAGATAAGAAAAGGAGCTTGATTTGTCGTTTCAGAGAGTTCCCACCTAGGCATTTTTAATGCTGTTGCTGTAGCTCAGCGTCTGCCTTCCTGGTGCAGCTGTGCAAGGCAGACGTGCTTGCAGCATGTGTGCTGCCTTCTGAATTCCTTCTTAAATAACAATTTACTTCTATATAATTCTGACTTGTATACTAACTAGTATAAAAATAACGTATTTCCAAAATTAAACGCATCCAGCCTTTAATGCTTCCAGGCTGATGATGGACCATAGGGTCCATCCATAGGGTCCATAGGCACCGAGGCTACAGCTCACCGTCTGCAGGAAGCAGTGGTGGGGATGCACATCCGTAGCTGGGGGAGCAGCCCACCTGTGGGAGCTGGGCTGGGGATTCCTTTGGGAGGGTGCTGCAGGGTTTGGGGCCAGGCGCTGCCACGGAGCATCTGATGCCTTATCGGTAGAGGCGGTGGAGCAGTCCCTGGCACGGCTTAATGTATTAGTAGAGATGTAGCCTGTGATCCTAGAAGAGTGATTTCATTAATATAAATCTTACGTGGGAGGACAGCTCTCATTTATGAAATAGGTTTGGTCTTGTGTGGGAAGCTGAGTAGAGGAGGAAGATGAGAAGAAGGATTTAACCCCTTGGCTGACGAGCTGTCTTTGTTCAAAGAGGAGCTCGAATAAGCTATCGCTAAGGAAAATCAGAGAAGGGTCTGTGGGGGTCATTCATCAGCTGGGACACCCAGTTATTGTTCTGCTCTCCATGAAGCAGATGCTCAGCAGTCGTTTGGTTCTCTAGAGTCCCTTTCCTATAGTCTTCTATAGCACATAAGGAATGCGCTCTGTCCTTCTGCCTGACCATATTTTTAAATGAAATTTCAGATCTTGAATTTAAAATAATTCTTCCTTTTTTGTCAAAGATGCTCTTACTTTGGTTGGTTTGCTCTCATTATCTCACAGATGTAGAGGAAGTGCAGGCTGCAGTTCTGTTGTTGTTCAAAGATGCCCCCATGTTGCTCTCATGCTGCAGTGGTCGCATATAACTGAAAACTAAAAAGCATTAAGGATTGTTTACGTGCTTCCCAAGTAATGGTATAAGACGGAGATAAGCCCTACTCTCCCTCTCCACCCCGCCACCTGGGAGTAGATTTGTGTTCTGTGCTTTACGTGGCATTTGTAGCACCAGCTTTTAAGAGTAAGTTAGATGAAACATCTGTTCTGTTTGTTCGCATGCATGTGGTCAGTCTTTTGTTAGTTAATGGTCTTGGATCCCATCTGTAAAGTGTTTTACCTATTGCTAGGTCTCATTCCAGCCTCATCAATGACATAATTTTATTAATATCTGCGGACTTGCTTGGCAGTCCCAGCAATATCATGTAATGGGAGCGAGTTGTTTACTACTGGGTTTTGAAGTGGTGAGCGTTTCCTCATATATATATGTGTATGTATATATATGTGAGTCATTTGTTGAATGCCTTCATTCCTCTTTTTTATCCCTCTTCACTGAGCATATAAATCATATCTTTTCTTGTGGTGAGCCCTCGTCAGTGCATTTCTCCCTCTGACCTCTGCTTTCCTCAGCGGTCTGTGGGAAAGGAGGAGCCGTAATTGGCACGTGCTCCTGCTACACAGCCTCAGCAGGCGAGCTACGAGTACGAAGGAGGCTTCCTTAGCAGAAATTCGTGCTATACAGATGCTAGCTAATTCCTTAGCAGATGCACTTAATGATGCTATTCATTTTAATTCTGTTTCAGAATAAATAAAGTGTGATTTAGTTTGTGGCTGGCAGGTTTTTTTCTTTTGTAAATCAAATCTTTTGAGGTTATTTACATGAGATTTTTTTTTCCTTCTCGTCATCTTTTTTTGGCTACAATCTGGAGAAAAATCTCCATCAGATAGATAATGCCTCCCACACCAGCTTCTGAAGGCTAAATCAAAGAACAGAAAAATGGAAAGCTCTGCAGAGCAGAAAGCCATCAGAATCAGAGTAACTCCTTTCAGGGGGCTCAGTTTCCTGCTTTGGAGGATCCTTGCTTTGCATTTTGCAATCACGTATACCTTGTACTATTCCTTTTATGTGTTTTCTGTTTGTCATACATGACTGTGGGTCTGGGAAGAGAGATGGAAAATACATTCAAACTGAACATTATGAGTTTGGCAATGTCAATTGGATTTTGTAAATTGGATTTCTTGTTTTAGTCTTTTTTTTTTAATTTTTTATCTTGTAAAAGAAAAATTTTCCAAACATTTATTTTTAATTCAGAGAGCAGTGCGGATAATGCGGTTGAATTTCTTTTTGCACGATGGAGGGAAGAGCATGCCAGCTTATTTTATGTGTTCACAGAAAATCTTGTTACATCAATGTTATGCATTTCAGCTCCAAATTCTGCCATACACGTGCCAAAATATTTTAACGACACAACTTAATAAACACACCCTTCAAGTATTAAAAAATGAAGTCAACCTTTGATGCGCCTGTGTGAATGTACCAAAGCAGCATGTTTGGTCTAGGCTCCCGGAAAACTGCTCTCCTGTCGTTCAGTCTACGAGTGTGGAACCTCATAGACTTAAAAATAATTCTTCCCAATTTGTTACATTTGGCATTTCAGAGCCTGAGCGATATATGATGTCATCAGTGTAAAAATAATTTTTATTCCTTGGCAATATTTGTCCTTTGGGAGACTTCCAAATTATGCAAACCTTACAAGTAAGTGTGCAAGTATTTTAATCTGAAGCATTCAGAGCTGCCTGTCTGCTGTGAATTGCGAGATCACAGCCTCTAAAGGGGCGGGTTTTGTGGTAGATTACACATTGTGAAGCTAATTACAAAACAGGTGTGTAAATTAGTAATTATTATATAGAAATTAATCTGACCTGTAATGAAAAACTCAGAAAAGGAGTTGTGTTTGCAGGATTAGTTTATTTCCTAATGCACGTTGATACTCTTGGTTCAACCTTGAGATTATTATTATTTTTCTGAGAACATAAACTCATTTTGTTTATGTCTGGTGTGTGCCATTAAAAATCTGTTTTAGGCATTAGCGCAGAGCAAATTTCTGCGGAGAGATTTCGATCAAGGAGAGGAAATCATTGTGGTTAATATGTGGTACGTGTTGGCACAGGCTGCCTTGTTATTAGTAGCCAATGTGTTTGAAAGGTTTTCCGTGAGCCTGTGATGCTGTTTGAACGCAGGCAGAAGGCCTTGCCAGAATGACTTTCGCAGGTAAGAGCAGTAACATTTTTTGCCATCCAGTTTCTTTTATTAACGCATTCTGAAATCATTGCAAAGTTCCAATGACACTGCTTGTTTGGCACAGCAACATGAGTTTGAAATGGCATTTTAGGTACTTTATTTATAATGAAAAATGCCTGTAAAACCCCTGCATGTATCTATTGGATACAACAGGCTTCCCTCAAAAGTTACAATTACAAACCTGAAATAAAATAGAAAACCCCACTAGAGCTCGACGGCACCCTAACTGTGCAGGGTTACTCCAGGTGCCACCTCCCAGCAAAAAGCAGCTGGGGCGAGGTCAGAAACTAAACAAGGTGCCGTTAATGATTGACACTGGGAGGAACCGAGAGGTGAAGAAGCCTTTTTTTCTCAAATCTCTTCAATATTTACTGAAGAGAAGATGGCAAACGGCAAACATGGGGCACAGTAAGTGACGTGTCCCTGCAGAGTCCCAGCTGGCTGCCGGCACACCCAAACCCCACGGTGAGGACATCCCCACCACCTACAAAACCTGAAGCGCTCCAAAGAGGAAGGGCTGTGGAGGATATTCCAAATATCCCCAGTCAGCCCTTCGGTGTCTTTTGGTCACAGATAACAGCTCCGGGAGAACCAGGATTGTGCAGCCTCTGAGGCCGAGCTGCAGCTCTGCTTCTCCACGCCAGCAGGACAAAAACCCGATGTAGTGATGTGGGGGCAGCTGGCATTAACAGCTGATGAAGTTTTTCCTTATTAATTTGTACTGCTCGGATGCCTAGGTGGTATGGGTAGGGCAACTCCTTGTCTTCAGTAATTGTGCAGTGCTTACCTCCCCCTGGTTTGGGGTATTTTCCTGGCGGCACTTAGCTTTTCTCTAGGTTCCTGCGTGCTGCTCGGGGGGTGGGGGTTGGAGGAGGGGCTAATTGTTATCTTTTTCTCCCCAAATGAATGATTTTATTTATTTTCACAGAAGATGGTATTCGGTTACACGCCTAAAGCCTAAGGGAAAAGAGAAAATCAAATGTTTTGGGAACTGGCAATTCTCATTTCAACAACAGCTTCCTTTGTCTTGTTTTCATATATGCTGTTTGTTATTTTTTTACATCAAGAGCATAGTTCACTTTCCTTCTTTGTATACAGATTTCTCTGGTAATTATGAGAGCCTGTCTGTTTGAATTTATCACATTTTTGGCAGCCAGTATTCATCTGCAGACGCTGTTTCTGTAAAGAAACCATGCATGCGAAGCACGAGGAAGGAAGGGACTACGGCTCTTTTGCTTCTGAGCCTGAACACAAATGCTGGTGGAGCTGGGTAGGTGCCTCCAGCGCTGGCAGGGCACGTGGCTGCTGTGTTACTTGCTAGGTTTTGTTTTCTCTTAAATAAAAATGATAGCATGCGCTATCAGATGCTAGCAGATACTAGTGGCTCAGCTATCAAACCCCATTACCTCCTCAAACCTCCCTCCCCCACAAAATCTTTCCCTTCCTTCACCCCCGTCTTTGTTCATGAGGCCAGAAGCAACACAAACAAATGCCTAGCATGAATGTGAGGGGAAAACACACTGCTCAGGCAGGCTTCTGAGAGAAATGTGTGCCCCTCCGTGGTGCCAGGAGCAGCAGGGCAGAGGGCAGGAGTACCTCCGCCTGCGTGGAAGGTTTCATCCTCTAATTTCAATGCAATTTCAGATTTGGAATTTTAATTAGGGAAAAAAAAATCATCATAGGTTTTCCAGTAGGCTTCTGTCACAGGAAGAGAAATGAGCTCTGTGTGCTGGCTAGGAAAGAAATAGCCCAGCAGGTAAGGGTTGGCATTGTCTGAGCTCTTTTCCTTTCTACCTGTGTTCCTCTTTGCCTTAGGAAGATCTGCTCTGTCAGCTTACTCTTGATCTGCTTAGAAAAAGAGTTGGTGCAACACCTACAAATAAAAACCATTCACGTTATTTTCCAACACTTGAGTTTTATTTACGGATTTCATGCAAAATGCTGCTGTCTCGGGATGCTGGTTTGATTGTTCTTGCCAACACAAACACGCAGTTAGTAGCAATTACTAAAAAAGTAGCAGACCAAAGATGAGGTGCTGTGAGCAAACTGCATTTCAGTTCTGAAGTACATGCTATGCTAGCCACTGTGTTAATTTACTTCACATGAAGGTTTGCAAACTTTGTTTTTTCCAGGGAGATGCTGTTGAGTGCGGCTAAGGGAGGCTGCCAGTTAAGCAAACCCAACCTGTTGACAGCTGCTAACGGGTGGAAACGGCTTTGTCAGGAGTTATTAAGGTTGGAGTGATCTGAGGCTTCTTCCTGTGATAACCATTTAGAAGCAAACAAAAACATTTTTAGGTCCTTGGCAGCCCTCGTTTCTAACAGCTCAGAAAGCAGAGCAAAGCAGGCTCAGAATGTAAGCGCTGGCCATCCCCAGCTGCAACAATATCTTGTTAGAAATGCAATAAATGTTGATTTGGATGGAAACTAAAAGGTTGTCAAATTATAATGAGATGTCCTGAAGTGCCATTTTAGTTAAAAAACTTGTCAGAGGTCAGGGATGAGGGATGAGAAGGATGGACTGACTCTGCCTGGATGAGAGGACTGGGTCAGGAAGCAAGGGAAAGGGAATTGAGCTGCCAGACCTGCAACACTGCAGGCAGCCTCAGCCATACCTCGGCTCCTGGGATGCTGAGGACGAATACATGGTGTTAAACCTGGGGAAAATCCCGCTATGAAGTGTCCTGGCCTCATTCCTTCAGCTTTTTCGGTAAAACACAACCTCTCAGAGTTTCTTTTCTGGCATCTGAAAGGAGCTGGGGGGAAAGAGCACCCCAGAAGTCTCCCTCCCATCCGCTCGGCAGAAGTCACCCTTGTGCTGGGATTATGAAAATGCATTTTCAGTGTAACTTAAATGGGGAGGAAATGCCAGGCAAAGTTTGGGATAGAAAAGGGAGCTGGAATATTAATCAGTTCGCATCAGGAAGTCATTCTTCATAAAGTGCTGGTTTTTAGGGAAATACTGCATAGCAGCGCATGACTTCTAATGAAAATACTTCTAAGGAAAATACATTTTTTTTTGTTAAAAAGCAGGTCTTTTTAGCAGCTGCATGCATTAGGGTTCCGCTGAAGGAAAGATTTCCATATGAGATGAGCATGAGCAAGTAATTTTGGGGCAAAATACCTGCATGTAGCGTCAATAGGGATTAAAAATACACCTTTAAAAAGTATCACACCTTTGTGTGCAAACTGTTGACTAGTTGGCCTCTTAAACACGAAATGCTTTGGATCCCATCAAAAAAACCCCTCCTATGAAGAACATCGGTAACATCGGGTAATTCCTAGCCTATGCTTCCCTCAGCTAGAGCACGTCGGAGCTGCAAGGTCACGCAGTCACCTTCCTGGTTAGGCATCAGCGGTAGCTGTTTAACCTTCATCTTCACTTTGCAGTGCGCCCGCGAGCACGTGGCTTCTGATGGCAGCGCTTCGCATTCGGAATGAGCAGCCATCGCCGCGCCTGGCGAGGAGCTGACACGGTTATTTATAAAGCCTTAGGCCATCACGCAGTTTTAATAGACGTTTGTTTCCATGCGGATACTAAAAATATTAATCTCAGCTGCGATGTAATCTGATTTGGGGTAATAACGACAAGAAAAGCTGGCTTTTTGAAATACCTTCAATTATTAAAGAGATCTATTTCTGGTTTTGATATAGGTACAGGTTATAATTAGTTTCCTCATACCAGACATTTTTTGACACTTGTTTTTTCCCTGAAATGATAAAAGAGCATTGAAATAAAGTTTTGCCATCGTGAGGAGGAAAAAGCGCAAATCTCGAGCTTGTTTTTCCAAGTCACCTTCTATGTACAGGATAGTGAAGCACGGCTACACAAGGCATCTGCTTCATCATTGATCTTTCAGTGTCTGCAACATCAGGCTCGAATTATACTGCATGTACCACTGTGTGTGATTTTTTTTTTTCATACATGCTTTATGCGGGGAGTTAAATTTTAAATTTTAGAGAAGAGTATTTTTTATCCTTCTGCCCTCCTACAATGTCAGATCCTCTGGCTTTATTCTTTCCGGTTTTTGATGTGTGCATGTTTAGCTGTTTTATATAAAATCAGCTAGTCATATAACACTCGTGTGCTACAGTGCACTGCAGTTGAGTTTCTTTTCATCTGAACACAAGAGGCAAGCTCTCAAGGAAACAGCAGCAATCCAGTGAGCTTTAAAGGGGTGCTGCATAGCAAACCCTAAGTCACAGGAGCTGTGTTGGGAGGCAGGAGACATGCCTGCATGCTCTGGTCACTCACAGAAAAATCCTACTGATAGTTGTTAAAGATGAAAAAGCATTTAGAGCCATTTGTTTGTTTTCCAAGCGGCAGTACGAGAAACAGTGACAGTACTCCAGTAGTGCACAGCACACTGCCTGGAGGGTAATTTTTATCTTGTTCCATAGATTGTTTTTCAGATGTTGCTGAACATCTGCAGCTCTCCTTCTGTTGGAGGTTTGTGACTATATGTGGACATGTTAAATATCAGATTTTTGGTATTTAAACAGGAAGGAAAAAAACAGTTTTGTAGCTGAAGATTTAAAACTAGCTTCAGCCAGTCTGTTGAAGAGACCGGAATGCCAGAGCATCTCCAGAACTGCAGGTGAAGCCCTCCTTTCAGTGCTTTTCCATGAGCCACTTCCTGAGATTGTGGATTCCATCACTTCTGAAAACAGCAGCTGACTGAATATCCAGATGACTTGCTCTGTGATTCTGTAAAAGTGACAACTTCTCCCATATGGTGGAAACATTTCTTAAAAGAGGACAGAGTTGGTGGAGTAAAAAGAACTGCTCCAACATCCCCATCTAAAATAGTACCTTGGCAGAGCTTGACAGAAATAGGATGTTGTTCACATTCTTCGTTCTTTCCAAGAAGCTATTAATGGTGAGTATCACAGAAGGAGAGCCTCACCTTGTCTCTTACATCCGGCTGGGTTTCCTTCTCTGCTGCACATTCCTGTTCTCAAATTCTTGTCTAAAGGAAGACCACGGAAGGACCTGAAGCTGAACAGTGCACCTCAGTGCCATGCCTGAATCATCCTCCCTTTATCCCTACCAAATGTAAGATAGAATAAACCTGCACTGAATGAGTCTATCCAGAGGACTTCCAGCATAACGTGGCAAAACATATGTCCTAATAGGCTCTACATTTTTTCTTGCACTATAATATTTTTCCATCAATTCACCTGTCATGTAGCTTTTAAGGTGTGCAAAGCGTGAAAAAACTAACTAGTCACGAAAATCCCAACAGCCCTTTGGTAACTGAAATTTCAGATATGTCTTGTAGCAAACTTAAGCCATGAGGCTTGAAAAGGACACATCATGTCACGCGGCCAAAGTGGGGTGAGTCAGGGGGGATCTTCCCGTGATCTGCGGCCTCTGCTCCTCCTGATGTAGCCCAAGGCATGGTTTGCTTTATCCATGCTGAGGGCACGCTGGTTGCTTTTGCTTTTTTGCTTTTTTAGAAAGGGTCTGTTCCAAACATGCTGCAGTAGTGGGTTGCTTCTGTGTCTTTTCCAGTTGAAAGCCATGCTTGCACAATTGCAGTAGTATTTGGGGTGCCAAGAACTCTGCTGTAATCTAAACTTGTGATCATAAAAACACTCCTGTGTTTTTAGAATAATAAACCTTTTTTTGTGAAATATTTCTGTAAGTCCACATAAATACAAGCAATGGTTAGAAAAGTAATTATTTGGAAAGACACTATCTTAAACCATATATGAAATCACTAAAATGGTCAAATACTCCTAATAGTAAATCTTCATTATTTTAACTTCTGATCTGGCTCAGACTCCTTTTTTTCCATCTCTACAATATATCATTGGTCACTGTGAGTGAGTCTGTACTTCAGCAAACTATGTGACTGTGGCTTATATAGAACCACTTTTCCTACTATGCAGTTTTTTGGCAGGCTGCACAGTATTTTTTCAGGATAAAACTTCTTTATTTTGAGGTTTTCAGTTCTGGTGACTGGAAAGGTTGACAGCCTTTGGGAATTGAGCATATCTTTGTTTTATGGCTAGTAGGGCATGGAAATTACGAGATGAGGAAAGGGGAAGGAACAGTTTCTGAGATGGAGGGCTGGCAAATCCTCACTGAAAGAAAATTTTATTAGAGCTCTCATTTCTCCATCATTATGAGGTGGTACTTTGAAGACTTGTGGTATCAAGTAGTAATAAAGAGCACTAAAAAGCTAAAAAAGAATGAAAGATTTTGAAAGCATAGTACAGCAAAATATTTGGCCTAATTTGAATACAGCTAATTGCCACTATTGAAAGAACACTGGGCTTTATGGTAGCTTTGGCGAGGAGTTGCAAAACATTAAATATAAAAGAAATGCCTTTAATCCCCTCTATGTGTATTAATGAACTAGACAGAATTGACCTCTGGAAGTTATAAAATGGGTTTCTGCTGCCTCAAAGTAAGGGGAGCCCCTCCAGCTTTCTTATAATGATTTTTAATGTGTTTAAGAGTAAGCGTGCAGTAATTAAGTCTTATTTTATTTCTTTGAAACTAACTGGGGTCTGCCTAGGTGTTCACTACTGATCTTAAAGATTGTGCGCCTGGGACAGAAAGTATTTTCATTCCACTATTTCAGATCATTACAAGGTTGGAGAGAAGACCTGAAATGGCATCTTTTCAGTGACAGAAAAATCCTTTAGGGCTGTGAAGTAAAACGATTTTAACTGGTAACATTTTTCTTCATTGCAAAGCAGTTACTAGCCCAGGAACAAAATCTCACCCAGCCTTAGGTGGGTCTTGCTTCAGGAACGCTCAGATGAAGGAAGAGTTTTTCTCCAGCAGTTAACGTCTGAGCCAGGTTGGGAGGTTGGGGTGGTGGATGAAGTTAGATATCTGGTGTCTAGATGAACCTTGAAATGTCTCCAGGTGCTCTCACCTGTATGTGGCATTTTTATGTCAGCAACTTGCATCTAACCATTCTCTTTTCTTTGGTGGTGTATCACAAGGACCAGCTGGAAGTGCTACAGAGATGCATCTGCGCAGGTTTCATTGATGGGAGGAATTGCTGGTGCAAGGAAGAATCAGTTTTGTATGTTTTAGGGACCTGCTCTGAAACTTTTTATTTTCTTTTTTTGGTCTTTGTATTGTGGTAGCTTACAGAAAAGGCCAAGCAGTGGCCGAGGGCCCTGGGCAGCATGGACAGGCATGGCCGCCCCAGGCTGCAGCCGGGCCTGCTGGCGGCCTGCTCCTTGTGACTGCACCTCTGTGAAGTGGTCTGGGCAGAGATAAAAGTACAACTTCGAAACTTATCCCCCACTTCCCTGGAGCTTGTTAAATTAACGCACAGGTGTTGTGGGAAGTGGTGTATGAAACTAGGACAGGAAAATAATTATTTCTGTGTGATGGCTTTCCCCTATTAGCGTGCGTTAGTCCTCAGCATGCTGTCACAGGTGGTGAGGCCATTAAATGGAGTGAATGCGCGGCTTTAACTGGAACAGAAAATCGGTGAAATCCTCTGATCTGAATCACTTTGCTTTGCGTTTCTCAGCAGAAGCTGGGCTACTGCTCTTCTCTTTCATGCAGTGATGAAAGTCAAGCTCTTGTTCACCTGCAAGGTGTCTGGTCTCTGCTCCAGATATTGCTGGCTGAATCTGTGTCATGTGTTGAGCAAGACAGCAAGTCTAGATGACAAGAGGGACACATTCATGTGGTCTTTTGCAAGCATAAATAACAAAAGTAGAAAATACCATTCAGCCTTGCATTAGAATATATACATTTATACCCCCAACCCATTTATTTCCTGTTTCTGTTTGGGCTCAGGGTTAGCAGTGAAAATAGCCCATGTACTGAGAATTTCATCCCTTTGAATCTTCAGGAATGCCAAGTGAACATGGAGGCCTTCCCAGTCCTATGCAGAGATAGCCAGCAGCCAACTGGCCTTAACAGGGTGCTCAGTGAGGAAGGAGAAAAACCCACAAAACAGGAGTTTTCTCAAGTGGAAAGGGGGTGATTAAAAAGCATGCTGTGGAACTAGCAGATACAGTCTCAGCCTTCTTAGCTGGCATGGGGATGGCTGTACCCTGCATCCCTTCTCACCCGCCCCGAGCACTGAGGCTGGATGCTAACGCAGGGCTGTCCAGATTGTCTGTGTGTTGTAAGTATAGCAACACAGCACTAGACAATGATAAAAGGTTTTTATACCAAACCTTGGTATACCAAAGGTTTTTTTGGTATACCTTTTATACCAAAACCTTGCAAGACAAAACTGGGTGAAGGAGCAGAATGGAGGTGTGCAGATCTGGGAGAGCTCCTGAATACAGCCAGTATCTTAGGGGTAGATTTCTTTTTGTTTCTCCCTGTTTCACGGGATATACCTATTGAAAGGAAGCTGCACATTCTTTACATTCCTCCTTAAAACTTTGCTAGTTCACCTGTGTTCTGCAATTGTCAATGTGTCACACTAGGAATATATGATTTAATAAGTAACCAGAATTTTAAGCAGATTATACACAGTTGAAAAATACAAAAAAGCCCAAAGCCTCAAAATAGCTGTTTTCAATTTTCACTGCTTGAATAGAGTTTCAGTAGGATTTAACCTTTGTTCGTTGATCATGGCACAAAAGAATATATACATGCAAACGAGGAGGCTGAGGTAATGATTATATGCAAAGATGCTCCTAAGTATATAATTAAAAACTGCCCCGTGAGACACCCCCAAATTTTATATCCTAATTTTATTTTATGCTGCCATTTAGGGGAGGGATGAATTCACCTCTCCCACGCACTCTTTGCACCTGTTTCATATAATGGGCAGATACAAAATCATCTTTGTAGGAAGTCTGCTCCGTATTATTCAGATAATATTGTGGAGTATTTGTTAACCTAAATTTTGCCCCCCTCAGATGCTCCAGTCTAGACTAATTGGCTGCAGTACTTATCATTTGAATTATCAGGCAATAGGGTCTCTGAAAATTGATCTCCCAATGTTTGATACTAATTCTTTGTTTTCTACTCCTTCACTGAGAAAATTGCAGCAATTGTTCTGCAAAGATTGAAATGAAGGAAATAAATGTACACTTGTGGCCGCACTTAGGAACATCGGGAATAGATTTTTATTTGAGGGCAGTGTTATTTTATTTGATGCAATGCTGAAACCAGGAATTCTCTAACCTTAGAATTACAAACTATCATATTGTAACACACATCACATAAGGTTATATATGAATGATCTTTGTCAATATGCCAATATTGATGAGCCAAGACAATTCTATGCCAGTCCTTGTAGTGATTGTCCTGTCACCACTGCTTTTCTTCTCCTACTTGTGACTTCTGCGTTTTTTCCCTTACCCATCTTGATGCCTCTTAACATAAACACCACAGATCACATTGCAATGAAATGCAGCAACCAGGTTTTTCTGCTGACAGAAGTGGGAAATTTACTTTTGCAGAGATTTTCTAATTGAGTTGCTGTATTCTTTCAAAATAACTTCCCCTGTAAACCACACTTTTCCTGTAGAATCTGACAACAGAAGGCATTTTTTTTTCCTGTGATAATAGGTGCTTGAGATCTAGCAGATATCCATTGTTGTTCTTCCCAGACAGGAGTATGTCTCAGAGCCGTTAGCAATAGCACTTGTAATGCCTGTGTTCCTGACTTCTTCATCTCATACACCCATTTTCAGGAAAGGGATGTAGAATTGAGGAACACCAGATACACTCATTAATCGGAAATGTCTAAGTAAAAGTAAAACAGTAAAATGTCTATCTACATGTAGATATTGGAGTGCTCCTGTGACACCTGCTGTAGTTGCATAGGTTCCAACTATGAATGTATACAAGCAAAATGGCTATTTGCACTGATAATCCCAGACAGAGAAACAGAAAATTTGTCTCCTGTAATTCTTGGTTTGTAGTAAATGCTCTGCTACCTGCAGTTGGTGCACATTTCAAGGTTAGGTGAGGTCCGAGCTGTGAGTTTTGTATTTGGGAAAGGGACTCCTCAAAACAGCTTGGAAGCTTTACATGGTAAGTAAGTGACAGACAGATGCAGGGCCATGTTACAGGAGAGGAAGTTGAGCTGGTGTCATCTATGTAGTTACCTTCTTGGTAATGCTAAAATTACTGCTTTTCAAGTTGGGGTGTTGCCAAGGAGCCATGCTTCTGGGTTAGGTATGGTGTGGTACAAAACCCAGTTTTATTGCCAGTCCTTTATGACTGAGTAATTGTATCCCTTTGTCAGTTCACTCATTCTTTCTAGTGTTTTGTGCTGTAAGTTATATACTTGTATTTCTATTAAGAAGCAGTGAATCTAAGTGGGATGGATGAGGTCTATCATAGCTGTGTGTGTGGTGCCTGGTCAGAGTGCTGCAGCGCGCCCTGTCACGCGACACAAGATGGCTGCGCCTGCCACAGCTGTTGGCATCAGGCTGCCCAGCCCTTAGGAATGATTTGTCCTCTTACAGTCTCACTGTATCTCTTGAAATAATACGCTGTCTTCTTAAATGGTGCTGGATTTTCAGGAACAAGGTCTCCTCGGAGCCAGGCCCCCAAAGGCAACCATGTGCCAGGACCAGCCAGGATTGGCAGAGGGGAGATGAGGCCCAAGCATCTCTGCTCTCTTCCTCAAGAGCTCTGGATGGCATGGGGCTCTCTGGGCTTTGGAGGGAACATCCAGCTGTGGGACAAGCTTCAGTTTGTAAATACAGAAAATAGAAGGCAAAAGCATGCGGGTATTGCATGCACCGGGTAGCTGTAATTACTGCTCTGGATTCCTGGCAGCGGTGAACGCGCTGGAGGGGCCAGAGCCAGATGGGCAGATTCTTCTGATGTCTACCAGAAATTGCTTCAGTGCGTTTTTCCAATATCAATCACGTATTTTTATAACTCTTTTTTTTTTTCTAATTATGAGCAAATAAATATCAAACTCATTTGCCTTGCGCAGCATCTCTTCATTACTGTTAAAAGTGGCCCTTGGACAGAAATTAGAATGACTCCTTAATTTGTCTGTGGCAATGACAGCTTATTTCTTGGGGGCAGAGGTGGCTTCCTCCTTTGTGAGCACATCAACCATCTCCCAGAAGTGCTGCCTTGCTGGACAACATCTCTAGCATGTGAGCAGCTTGCAAGTGATAATGTAATTACTGTTGTAATGGAACTAAGGTAATAGGTAGTGGAAAAATGCCATTATTCACAGGCAGAGCTAAATGCAAAGGAGACTTCATGTGATTTTCTTAAAATTGTGCAAAAAGCTCATGAAAAAAACTAGTTTTGAACTGGTTTTGATAGTTTTGTACCAGCCTTTCCTGGATCAGCTGTGAGAAAAAGGTTTAGTCCTGTCCGTTCTCAAGGAGAGTTTTGGCATCCATTTCAGGAGGCACAAGGGGTAGTCTTCATTTAATTCAGTTTTATTTATTACATCTAAGGTTTACACATATGCTATGGAAAGTTAAGCCAGGGTGTAGGCCATTCATATGTGAATTAAATGCCTGAGAACATGCCCTATGAGAAATGCAAGTTTTCCTTTTCTCCTTGCATTCGGATTTCTGCCACACTACACAACGTCCTCACATGTTGCTGAACTCACGAATGCAATGCAACAAACCCTGTACTAATGTACATGCGTTCACTTTAACAGAGAAATACCATTTTAGTCATACCTTTAAAGTAGAGCTGAAAAATAATTTTAAAATACATTATTTGTGTTCTTTATATGAGATGGCTTTTGGTTTTTTCTTTTGTCATTATGGACCATTTGGCTTTTTGCACAGTAGTGATTATGACAGAGTACTGACTGTGATGTTTTGGCAAAATTCTCAGTGAGCCACAGAAAATTAATTATTTCCTCTTCTTTGTATTATGTCCTGCTGCTCTGTGCCATTAGGCAGTTATTGTAGATCAGTGGCTAACAGAAGGACTGAGTGTAGACGTGAGTGGAAGATACGTAATGGGGGATCTTTTAGGATGAAGAGTGCTTCTGTGTTTAACTGTCACGTTGCCAACCTTCCTGATTTTGCTTGGAGTGAAACCCTTGCTGCAAATGAGTGGTGACTTCAGTAGGTGTGAAGTTTGACCCTTTGGGTTTTCCATTTTGGTTTGTTTCCCTGCACTCAGGTCTAAGTTCTCTCTCTTTGCTAAGTAAATTAATAGTCCTCAAGATGTTGAGAAATGTTTGAAAATGTGACTTCAGCATATGCTAAAAGAAGGAAGGGAGAAGGAACTTGAGCATGTTATGTATCAGTCTCATTATTTGGAGGTTTGAGCCAAGATTAATTTTAATGCAGACAGTAGCATTAATGCAAAATGTAAAATAAAATTATTGCTTTCTTATTAGTGATATTAGGGAAAATTAAGAAAAAAAAAATAGATTCCCCAATAAAATGTGTAAATCCCCATTCATTTTTGGCTGCACTGCCTGTGCTTCTGGTCCTGGTGGGGTGGCCAAACTAAACAGAACCCTGCTGTTATGTGAATGACCCATTTGTGGCCGAAAGAATTGGCAACGCTGTTATGAATCAATTTGCATGAAGAAATTACTGTGAACATCTAATTAATAGAATTCAGGCCATTTTAGTATTCAGAAATTTCATAGGAACAAAATATTTTCATTGTTTTCCTTTCCTGCCTGCCACTTTTAATTGTTTTGTACATAATTTAAATCCTGGGAATAATTCAGAAATAATTCATTGCACATGTTCCATAGTCTGGTCAATATTTATGATTAGAGAGAATGCCTATATGGTTGATCACAGAAATATCGTGCCATTTCTCTTTCTCGATCAGATGATTGTTCTGCAACACCTTGCGTTCCGTGATTAACCATCAGGTCAAGTTTTGCTTTGCACAAACATTCAAATATATTTTTCCATACTTTTTCCATTTTCTTCCAGATTGAAGAATTAAATGTGTTGCAGAATTCAAAACAAAAAATTCCTAATTTTTTCTAAATGATTTTCCTAATTGCTATCTCAAGCATTCAGTACCCCCAGAACTATTTTCTGTGTTTTCCATACCACCACCTTCCTTCCTGATGCCTGTCCTGAGGTCTGTAGCCTGGAATATTGATACAGTGAAGCTGAGGGGATTAAAACATCACACGCAATCTAGCCTTCCATGACACTTATCTTACAATCTTGTTTGAGGCTGAGCACAATACTCTAGAATTGTTGTCAGAAATGCTGGATGGAGGGAAATAATAATTTCCGTAAGCCTGCTGGCTACGCTTGCTAATACAGGCCGCGTGCAGTCATTCGTCTTTGCCACAAGAGCATGCAGCTGACTCGTGTCACTGCTTGTTCACCAGAACCCTCGGGTCTTTTTCTGCAAAGCTGCTTCCAGTTGGTCCCCTCTCCGTGCTGTTGTATGGGGTTATTCCATGCCAGACACAGGACTTCATGTTTGTCACTGCTGAACTTCACAAGGTTCCTACCAGCCTCTTGAGGTCCCTTTGAATAACTGCGCTGCCCTCCAGCATATCAGCCTCCAACTTGGTACTCTCCACCGACTTGGTGAGAGTGTTGTCTGTGCCACTTTTCAGATTATTAACAGACATTGAACGGTATTAGCCGCAGCATCTTACAGACACCACTAGAAACTAGCCACCAGTTGGACTTTGTCACCATCCTTTGAGTCGACTGTACAGTCAGTTTGCTGCCCACTGTGCCCACTTCCCTAGTCCCTGTCAATTTGAGGTGACCAAACAAAAAGATCTGTTTTTGTATAAGAGATGCTTAATCCTCTGCTTTTCTCTTCCCTCCCCACAAATCTCCAAACAGTAAGAAAAAGTCCTAGTTCAATTCAGTGGGACAGATAACTCTAGAGAAATACTTCCTTTTGTAGGCGTATCGCATGCTTGGTGATGGGTGCCCCAAGTGCAACATGTACACCATGGCCATCGTACTGTCAGGCTGAGAATCAGGTCCTGGAGATCTTCATCAGAGGCCCCAGTCCTGCAGTGTGGGTGTAGACACCCTCACCCTAATTCGATCTCCCTCTTCTTGGGTGAATACCAGTCCATTTAAGTGTCATCTAGCAAAAAGAGATTGCTTTGGAAGTCACTTATCAGTAAATCTGATTCCTCGCCAATGTGACCTCTGTGATTTTGTGTGTCCGTCCCGTTTATTATAGGCACAGTGCTCCGTCACCACCGCTCCTTCTGTTCAGCAGCTGTTCCCTCGGCTGGGGCTCATAACTGATCTCCTTTGCAGAAATGAATGGGCAGGGTTTTTTCTAAAAGTAGGTGAGGTTGCTCAACACCACGGAGGAGGAAGCTTTGAGACAAACACCCACGTGGACACATTTAACATTACATGCTAGAACGATGATCATATGAATATTTTAGATAGTGTATGTGAATTACAAGTACTGAGTAAATTTTTATCCTAGAACAGTTGAGGAAAAAGTAAGTACTGTGAGTGTTTTCTTTCAGTCTCTATAAAAAATATTGCCCACAGCTACCTCTATCTACTTAAATTTTATTTCTCCTGGTCATTTTACTCCCCTTCTCCACTTTCTTTCCATTATTCTTTCCATTAATTCTGCCATCAGGTTCTACCCTTTCTGTTAGGATTTTAAATATGGACTGCTCCCATGTTTTAAATATGGACTTCCCACTAACATAGGGGGGAAGGGGCTGCAGCTGTTAGTGCTTGGAGCCATGTAGGTATTCCAACAATGGAGATAGTCCAAGGGCAGGTATCTGCCTCTCTTGTTAACTCTGCTCAAAACCTCATTTAAGACAACATGAAAATTTTGGTTAAGTTTTCGTGGACCTTACATCAGGGCTTCCTGGAGCCGTTTCAGTTCCAGCACAAGGAAAATGCTGTTGCAGTTTATGATAGTGAATAGTTTGTGCTGCAGCACTGGTAACTGTGCGGCTGAGCTCGAGTTTATAATAAAGCAAAAGCTCTGCGGAATGTTAACAGTCAGAAATAGATACCTCTGGACACTTGGACATGTCTGTAATTACCCAAATTGTGTTTGGTGCTTCAGGAAAGTCACTCCCTGGGTGTGTCGCTGGGATTTAACGAGGAGGTTTAAGGGTAGACATTTGATACTTTCTCTTTTTTATACATAAAGTGCAGTATGTGCAATTTTTTAAGCATCAGCCGTTGAAATAGTGACATTTCTGTAAAAAATACACTTAAACTGTCAACCTAACACCAAAGAGATTACAGGAAAATAAAACTAGGGTAGTAGGCCTGAAGAGGTTTGAGATCCACAATCTGTTTGGAAAGTGCTATTTGAGGGAAAAGGGAGAAATCAACTTTATTTTTTTATTATTATTATTTTAGAAGATAACATAGTGGTATGCAGCAGAATATAGACGTGTACTGATACCAGGCTGTAAGTTAGACCAGTGGGGCTGTTTTTTCCTTGGAGCAATCAGACAGAGCTGGGGCACAGATCCAAACTGCTGGAATCCGATTTTCCCATCTTAGTGAACAAGCAGTGCCCCAAATACTGTGCAGGAAGGAAGAAACTGTGTTTAGGAAGACCATTGTAAGTGATTTACATTAGTAGCTACCCATTTGGGTCATATGTGTTGAAGAGCACAAGTATGTTAAGTATCTAATCAATGCATTTTAGAAATCGGAGAGACTGGTTTGAACACGCTGCATTTGAATCCAGCAAAATAAAGCTCCCTGAGAATCCTGTGCATGCTTTTTCCTTAAATCCAACCACTGTACTATTTGACTCAAATAACTGCAGTTTCCTTGGTGATCTTCGCATGTGTCAAGCACTGAAGATTTAGCTTTTTGTTAATCCTTTTCTATTTTAAAGAAAGTATTCTTAACAGGAATTAGCAGTATGTGCCAAAGAGATGTTATTCAATAATGGGTGGTCCAAGTGTAGGCTTCTGAGTTAGGGTATGCAGACTTTGCTGCTAAAACAGACACTTACTGTACTTACTTACAGATATGCTTCTTAGACATTCTGTGTTCCCACTGTATTATTAAATAAGGAAACTTTCCATATACTGGGTTGTGAGATTGTGCCTGGTTTTCAGAGTTATGGATCTGCAGGTATTCACATATACCGAAGAAAATGGAAATAGGGAAGCTAAAATTGCACATATGTATATGTAATTTTTAAACCCCATGGTTTTTGCTTATTAAGTTTTATACTTCATGGAACTGATTCTCAAAAATTTGGAGTTCCTTCTATTTATCTGCAAATATTCAAGCTATTCAGGTGTGATTGTTCTCTTTAAATCCCAGAACACCACAGTAATCCTATTAAAAACCCCTCGTGCAGCATAGATGTCCCCGTGTAACTCGAGGGTGGCAGGGGTGCTCTGTGCATGCAGTACTGTCCTTGGTGCAGCATGGGGGGGAACAAGTCGAGTCTGAAGGGTTCAGGAGGAGACCTAGGTGCTGGCTGTTGAGTGAAAATTATTTTATTTTTATTTTGCAATATTTTGCAATTTTATTTCATTTTTATTTTTATTTTGCAAAGGAAGCAAACTTAATATGGTAGTGCACGAAAACATTCAGGAGCAAATCCAGTAGTGTTGATCTTATAAAGGACTTTTTTAGTGCAGCCATTCCGTTACGTTCATTGTGTTGTTTGTCCATGTCCCCAGCAAAAAATGTGGCTGGAAAGGGAGTTACTGAGCTGTTGGCCCTGACGTGTACATGGAGAGTACATGGAGAGGAAGAAAGTTACACGAAAATGAAAAGCGGGACAGAAATAAGTTGTCTCAGAGACATAAAAAGACACGCTGTCTGGACTGCAGGGCTGGCCATCTAAATTTAGATAATGAGAAGCAGCAGCGGAGAGGAAGGGAAAAGAGCGGGCAAAGATGCAGAAGTCGTGCAGCCCTGTCAGGATGTGGCAGCAGGGCCGTGGGCAGCCAGGCGGGACAGGCCTCATGCTCGCCTCTTGCCCTGCCCAGCAGGGTGTCTTCTTCTCATGGTCCTCAAGGCTGGGGAGGCCACCTCCAACATCTGACGGTGTGAAACACCAGAGCTGCTCATACAGGTGCTCATTGAAGTGTCAGAAGGAGGAATCGGGGCTGATCTGATTTCTGTGACAACAGCGGTTACTTTACTTGGGATGCATGCCAAGACTCTGTAAATCCTGTAACATTTGCATTCCAATATGGTAAAAATTCTATTTTTAATGGGCTTGAGGAACCTGTGAGGTATTCTGAGTCTGAAGAAACTCGATCTGGCCTCACAGATTTAAGCTTTAAGGCCAGCCTGCCTTGACGGGGCCCTGCTGTGGCTGGGAGCAGGGAGCTTCACCTGGGAGCTTGCAGCTGGTACACCACCATCACCAAAACATCAGCTTCTGGTTTTCCCCCTGCTTTTTTCCCCCTGCCACGCTGGACATCTAGATGCTGTATCCCACAGTAACCCCTCCACATGTTTGGAGCCCAGACGCTGGCTGTTCCCAGCTTCCTTCCTTTCGAGCTGGCTTCTGAGGTTTCTGTGAGGAGCATGGGCTTGGTGGTAGTGGAAGAGATGCTGACTGTAGTTTTATGTTGTGAGGATCACACCACGAGGTGACATGTAATTATGTCCCCATTGTCTTGCATAAACTATGTCGCTCATTAATGGAAACAGTTAAGTACAACAGGATTTCTTCTGTTAAATATTTTGGGTATTTCTATGGCCTTGCAAAGATGATAAAATTGCTGGATGTTTTCCCCATCCTATGAAGTAAGACCCTCTTAGTTATCTACCCTCTGATCATCTGTACCACAGGAATTACTTTGCTTTTGTATTTGTTCCACCAGCCAAGCATAACTGGTCTTTTAACACCACCCTGGAGTAGGAAAAGCACCTCTTTCCTATTTCCTGCCTCTGTCCTAAGCCATCAGATGGCAGCAGCTCCATCATTAATTATCAGTGATGGAACAGCACGTTTGCTTTCGTCTTTTCTTTGAAGTTTACCCAAGTGGAGGGAAGGCAGAGCGAGGAGAGGCCAGGCCAGCTCCGGTGCAGACCCTCAGAGCCCGCCCTGCACATGGGCACACGCGCGGCTCCGTGCTCATGGCAGAAGGATGCTCACTGCTCCGTGCTGGCAGATCACCTCGCAGATGTCCCTGTGGAGAATGCCTTCCTAGCAGCCAAACGAGGAGCTCCCGACAGAAGGACACTCCGTGTGTGGCATGGGGACGTGGGGTGCTTTGCATGCCGTGCTGTGGGTAAAGGTCTTCCATAATCACCTCTCAATTACACAGCATTTTGCTCCTGAGCTGTTTTCTGTGAACCTCTAGCCAGACTTTGATGCTCACTTTGTTAGATCCATCTGATAAACGGTGACATACAATTTTTGTTACAGACACGGGCTGATTTCCTTCAATCATCTCCCGCTGCAATTACTGATTTCTTAATGATGAGAAATGCTTGACTGGTACGTGGTCGGCAATCAGATACTCAGTCGTATTTAGGAACTAGGAAAATGATGCTTTCTTATCGTTTGTGTTCTTTAAAAGGATAATGTTCTCCCAGTTTTCTTCTCAAACAGAAAAAAAAGAGCGCAATAGTGGCAGTATTGAGTAAAGACTGTTCCAGAAAGAAGTGCCCTGGGGGATCTGCACAAGCTCTGTACTGAGAGCTGCTTTTCTTCTCCCATCTCTGGTGGTGGCACTCTGAAGCACATAATTTAGGACACTAATCATTTCACTAGGGATATCTTTCATAAAATGGTGGGGGCCCCAGCTGAATTTGTAACTTTCCGCTGCTGTTTTCAAGACCAGTATAGAACATCTCATCTAACCGAGGCTCTACAGGTTCCCAAATACCCTGACAGTCCGTCTAGGTAAACTGTGTAGATAGAAATGCAAGCAGACAGATGTAGTGGGAGATTAATTGCTCTGAGATTTCTGTAAAGTATCATCCCTGGTTCCTTAAAGCTGCTGTGTGTTTCCCAGAGCTCTTGCCTGAAGTTCCCTGCAGCTGTGTGGACGGCGCACCGGTGTCTCATGGCATTCCCTGGGCAAAGCTGCTTCTTCCTGACTTCAGGTCTCACAGACTCCAAGCAACAAAGCTGCCTAAAGAAGATTGCGGGTCATTTAACCACTATTAACCCGTGCACTTTTCACACCTCCAGCAGCACGGATAATCCGTGCCCCAGTGAATTTCCTTCTCCAAGTCATGTTGTTAAGGAGCATTCAGGCCAAATCCAAAAAAAGCAAATGAACCTCTGCAGTCAGGGACTGTGGAAGGAGGAGAAATGTTCTGCTTTTAATATTTAGTTGTCAAAATGGAAAACGTTTTGCTCCTTTCATCATTGGAAAACCAAATGTGTTCAGCTTTCTGTCCTCGAGCTGATAATGCAGTTCAGGAATGCAGCCAGGAAGGCTGTCTGTGCAAAACCTGGGTGCTCCGTAGAGCTTTGGGAGCTCTCAAAAACAGAGGAAAATGCATTGGTTTTGTTTTCCCTCGTATTTTGTGGGCAGCTAAACATTTTAATGGGTCTGAATTGGAAAGGACAATTGAATATGCAGTCCATATTAAATAGGAACTGAATACTGTAGTTTTGTAGAAGCACTGAAACGAGGAATGGAGCTACTTGTTTTTTTAGTTCAACTGTTTATAGATTTACTCTGTTTTCCCTGGAACGAAACCAATTTCCAGTTTTAGAAACTGATAGGCAAGGTGGCCCTCACATTTCTGTGGTGCTGTTGCTGATGGCCTGGTTTAGCGGTAAGAGCATTTTTTTCTTATAGGAGTAGTATCCGTGATGACACAGCTCGAGCCAGAATATTAAACTTGTAAAGGTTAGGCACAGGAAGCTCTTAGGGGCAGGGGATGAGTTATTAGGCTGAAAAAATGCTTCTAAGTTACAAAACAGTTGGAAAGTGCTCTGCCTCTTGCTGGAAGGGAGCTGCTGGGGGAGCTGCCAATTCACTTGAAAGGTGCTTTTCACATTCAGTGCAATCAAGAAAGCAGAGCTTGGGGGCTGAGAGCCGTGTTTCTTCACTTTTCGACATGGTTGCGTTCCCAGTGGAGAACAAGTGGTGTAAAGTGCTTCCTCCTGTGATACAGGAGTATGAAAAAGTACTGCATCCGAAATGGGGTTCACAAGAACGTGGAAATTCAGGCCACTGGTGGAAATTCAGACCAGGCACCTTCACGTAGTCCAGCCCTGGTTCACTTGGAGACAAGCAGATCTATTCATAGCGTGTTAAATATGACTAAGACCACATACGGCAAAAACTTGAGCATAGTAATACAAAAATAAACATATATAAAATGTAATGTATTTGTTTATTTAAAGAGGAAGGAGGAAAATGATCAGTACACAATTATGAACAAATACTATGCCGCGGAAATATTTGTTTTAACCAGATGGTCTTAAGTAATGCAGTAAGAGATGTGGTCACAGCACATTAGTTTTGTTCCCATAGTAACACTAGTTTGGCAGACTGAGTTATTTAGATCTGCACTGCAGTGCTCATAACAGAGTAATCCTTATCTGCGTGCTTTTATTGAAATTGAAAATGCTACTTATGCAATCCTGCACACTTGAAAGTGTGCACACATCATGACAAGTTGCATTTCCTCCAAGCAGGAGCATGACAGAGGAGGGTATGTTTGCTTGACCAAGCAGTGACTCCAAAAACAACTGTAAAATTACTCATCAGGCTTTGATTTGTATCAATAAACGATGCTCCTCGACTCTGTGACGCTGGCAGTCACGGTCACTCTAATATCGGAGAAAAGCAGCAGGCATAGTTTCATACAGCAGCACACGTGTACAAATGGAGTTTATTATTTAATATTGGTATCTAATTTTATTAAATGTCACGTTGACACAGAATACATGGAAGTTTTTTTTATTGTTTAAAACTGGGCTTGCTGACATGGTCATTGGTGTGCCGCAGGTTGGGATGGCGCTCAGCTCCGACTCTTCTGTCTCTGTGAAACTTGCAGTGAAGCTAAACAGAAAATAACCGTAAGTGGTTGGTACAGAGAATGTGTTTATCAGCTAATCCTAGGTACATACCTACTGATTGGTGGTAAGGGCCTGAATTCTGCAGCGATTTTCCAGATTTCTCAATGCATTAAATCTACTTGAGATGTATTAAATTGTACTATTAGCTGTGATAAGTCATGTGCTTGCAGAATGTACCCCAAATAATGAGGAACGAGAGTGATTTATGAAATATAACTTCAGACAGTTCTGCCAGCTGGCAACAGCCAGAAGTGCAATGCATTGCTTGTCAGAGAAATGCAGGCAAACCCCCTGCACTTAGAGCCATGCGTTGGGCACTGGTTCCATTTGCAGTTGGAAATAGAGATTAAAGCACGACGGGATTAACTTTGCATCTTCTGTAAAGCAGGTAAAGTTTGGACTCACAGACATTTATGAAGCCTTGATTCCTTCGATCATGGGTGACAGAAGAATCACAGAATCACAGAACTGTAGGGGTTGGAAGGGACCTCGAAAGATCATCGGGTCCAACCCCCCTGCCAAAGCAGAAGAGATCATGGCTTTTCTGTACCCACCACCAGAGGGGACGGAGGCGAGCAGTGCCCTACCTGCAGCTCCTCGCGGGGCCGGGGAGGGTTTGGAGCAGGGCAGGGGTGGGAGCTGGCTTAGCGAGTCCTGACCAAGGCCAGCCTAATTAAAAACAAATGTGCTTTCCTCTTCAGCTACAGGAGAAAAAAAACCAGTGTAGCTATGCTTTGCCTCTTACAGATTGCAAAGAAAGATCATTTCATGATTGCCTTAATGTGCCCTAAGTAGATAAACACCAAAATTCACGTTTTTAGCAGTAGTACATTGAGCCCTTCTCCACAGAGAACAGTGCTGTGCCAAATTACGGGCCTGTATCCCCTTTCCAGGGCCCTTGGCCTGCTCTTCATTCAAATTACAAGCGTCCAGTTATTTTTAAAGTAGTTTTGGCCAAAACAGGCTTGTAATGCGGGCAGTTTAATACTCGATACTTCGGGAACCCGCCGCATCCCATGGGGAGGCCGGCAGTGAGCCGCGTCCTGCTCAGCGCTGCGAGGCCTTCCAGGCCCAGCGGCCGCGTGGGCAGAGCACTACCTGAGGGCTGGTGAGCAGTTTGCTTCTGCCACGTCAAAGCCCTACACACAGAGCAGTCTTTTTTTTTTTTTTTTTTTTTTTTTTTTTGATTGTTTTCTCTTCGAATCATTATTTTATAGACCCCAGCCCAGTGGCTGCCTCTTTGCTTCTCATTTTGAGAGCTTCTCCCCGGAGCTGGTGCTGCAAAGTTGTCTTTTTCGCTTTGGATATGTCCACGAACAGCATCCTGTAACGCAGAAACAAGTACAGTAATGTTAAACCAAAGCGACGGAAAGATACAATGGGTGAAAGCACAAATACTGTTTTTAATATACCAGACTTTGCCTGAGTGTTGGGGCACATTCAGAAGATGTCACCACACTTTGAGTTACCTTTAATATGGAAGAAGTGACTACTTCAAGCAGTCAGCATCATTTCTGAAGTGACGCACGCAGAAATATTTGTATTTCCATTAGAACTAACGCCCAGGAAGTCAGTGACTGAAGTAGGTTAGGGGAAATTATTCAGGGCTGTTTTTCATGGGCTTTTTGCCTTGCTTTTGATGTAACTTTCAGCGGTGTTTACAGAAATAGCTAGGCTCACAAATAATTTATGTTCCATTGATCTTTAAGGTGATCCTGAATTAAAAAATATTTGGGGCCAGTTTTCTGCTCCCCATACGGTTCCTTTGTTGATTTTTTTATTTTATTTTATTTTATTTTATTTTATTTTATTTTATTTTATTTTATTTTATTTTATTTTATATGTGTTTTGTTTTGTTTTTCCTAAAATGTTGCCTAGCAATAGAAGAAAATAAATTTGTGTTTTATTTGGAATAGAAGTGTAATCGCAAGCTAAGAAATGAGCTTCCAGCATAAAAATTAGTTGTAGATTTTAGTTGAGAAGTACCTGGGGGGGTGTGTGGGGTGCAGGCTGGGTCTGCCCCATACCTGGGGGCCGGAGGTGTCACCGCAGCCCGGTGTCCACAGGGCTGATGTTTGGGGGCAGCGGGCAGAGCCAGCCCGCAATCATCTTTCATACATCTCAGTGGATGAGCACAAGGTGCTCGCAAACTGAACTCTTAGGAGGTTTTGGTATTTATTCCAGGCAAAAGACTGTCAGGAGTTGTATAAGAAATGTCTACACAGTGATTGCTGTAGAAATATAAGGCAAATTAGTGCTTGGACAAGACATGGCTGTATTTTGTTGGAGTAGTATGTGACGGGTACAGAAATTTTAAGAAACAATCATAGATATATTTTTTTCACTTGAATATGTTTTTTTTTCCTGTGAAAATATCTTTTTTAGTAAAATTTACTAAACTTAAATACGCAGTAGCAAAAACCCCTCTGGTTTCTTACACGAAGTGAGCACGCACTTGACTATTCTACGTTCTGCTGAGCTGAAAAATCATATTGTGAACTTTATCGATATACTCCAAGTTAGAGTGATAACAACAAAACCAGAAACAAAACAAAACAAAACAAAACAAACAAACAACAAAAACACTGTCTGTAGGGTTTAGAAAGCAGGCAAAAAGACAGAATATGGTTGCACACAGCCAGTGCCGCACAGTCCTACCACAACCATCTCTCCGGCGTGCTCTGATCTAATTTCACCTCGCTTCCAACAGTAATGACTCTTGTAGAGCCTTTAAACCCTGTTGTTTAGATTTAGTGTGTTTCGATGAGATATTTTCTAAGCAGGGAAATGCAGGCAGTGGGGTTGTTGATTTGTTGCCTGCTCAGGAGCAGATGACCGAGTACTACCGGAGGTTAACGTGAAGCATGCAGGTTCCGTGATTGATAGCGTCTCATTCCTGATCCGGCGCTAGCAGCAGTCATGAGCTCTAATTTAGACTGCGCTTATCTCCCTCTCTACCAGGCATCTGTGTCTTCTGAACTTGCAGGAATAAATTTACACAGGCACAAACAGGAACTTGTAGGAGTTTCGACTGTGCCAAGGTAAAAAGCAGAACTTTAAACCAAAGCGCTTTTTAGGCGAGGTGGGTTTCCTGCAGACCAGCCAGCCAGAGAGACCCCACACTTGGCAGCTGACACAGGTATTGACTTTTAGCACCCTTAAACGCTCTGGCTCGTCCCATCCAGCCCCGCGAGGCACCGCATGCCATCCATACCGGCACGCGAGGACGTGTGCTGTGCTGCCTCGGTACGCGCTATCAGCTGGGCTGGCAGGCACGGTGAGGCCCAGTTGACAGCAGCTATCTGAAATGGTGACAAGTGGTAAATGCCTCAAAATTGTTCTTCAAAACTGGCGATTTGAAGCACATATCTTTAGAAAGAGAGGAATGGGCTGGGGCCTTCCTCAGTGCTCCGAAATGCCTGTGAGCCAAGCACCACGGTCGTTAAATCAATCGATGAGCAGGGGAATGGAACCAACACCTCAAAGCACTCGGGCACGCCTAATTTTAAGCATGTGAATATTGTGCTTGTACTTGGCTGCTGTCAGCTGAGCTGGGATGGCAGCTTGTCGGACTGATAAACTGCAGCTATTGGGGTCAGCTGAGGGCTTAAAGTTAAGCATTTGCTTAAGCATCTTTCCCTGCCGCTGCCAGGGCGGGAGCTGGAATGGTGTCTTGGAGCACCGTGGCCTCTGTCAGGACGTCTGCCTGGCAGCTCATGTGTGCTTTTTTAAAGCACTGCAGGTTTAACCCCTCTCTTCTCATTTAGCCCTCCGCCTTTTTCGTCTCTTATTGTCTGTCTGGTATTGTTATTTTAAGATAAACTGCAGCCAGATTCCCATTTTGTGAAGGCAGGCAAACACCATTTTGCTGCAGACATTTTAGGATACTCCTAATATCTTTCATATTTCTATTTCCAAGTGCCTTTTCGCTTGCAGTCTGTGCAGAGCATCCTCTATCTCCTTTTAGCCTTTTACGAGCAGAGAGTGCTACGCTGCTTTCAGAGTGAAAAGACGCACTATTGAGTAAGTAGGTCACGGGAACAGTCGAACGATGGCATTCCTACAAAGAAATGAAGAGGAAAGCCAGGGCTGGAGCTGGAAAGGCTCTCTGAAGGAAGAGCAGAATCTCCTGGGACCCAGGGACGTGTGCTGCCCGCGGCATGTGACTCAGCAGCGCGCTGCAGGGCTGGTCGGGCTTCCTGAGGTCACCCACTCATTTTTTACTACAGATTTCCAGTTTGGGGGTTTAGTCCCACAGATTGCCTTTCCTAAGGGTTATGCTGTTTCCTACATTGATGTATGAGCAGTACTGGGGGAAAAACTGACCATGAGAACAACTCTCCCTACCCAAGAGAGCCTCAGTCACATCTGTAATTTAGTGGAGAGAGTGGAGATAACTCACTTGACTGCCCCGGGTGTAACCGCCGAGGCTTTCTGGGAGATGTAAATGCAGCACACGTAATTGCTGCAATACTACTTCGGCTGATTTTCTTTTCTTTCAGAACTCAGGTTACAGCTCGGAGCTTTGTTTTCAAGGTCATTGGCAAAGTGCCGTGTTCTTAATGCTCGTTATACTGGGGTTACGTCATTTTTATTTGACTTATTTTAAATAATCTTTCTCATGACTGTGTACACAGTGAGCATGAAAGAGTGTGTAAACTGAAGTTATTCTGTTGCTAGGCAAATTTTTCCCTTTGTTTTTCTTAAAGTTTTCCTGCTTGTTACCCTCCTTGGAAAAATGTCCACTTTGTTACTTAGAAAAATGTTTACTTTGTTGCTTTGTTGTTTAAAAAAAAAAAAAAAAGAGTAACATCACCTTGGTCATTCAACAGTGGAAGAAGTGAAGGGTGCTTAGGCTAAATCTGTGTACTTGAAAAAACGTGGAGCAGCATTAATTTTGAAGCAGGTTGGTTTTTGGAAAGCTTCTCTACTTTATTTCCATGCCCCGCACCAGTTACAACCATCATGTGGGAGAGGGGAAATTCTGAACTGCTGGCAGTGTCTGCAGGAAAGTGCTTCGCAGTTGGCTTGGTTCATACATTTTTTAAACAGAGACCACAGATGGAAGAATACAATATTTTAGGCCAGATGTGGCTGAATATGTATGGATGACTAAACGTACTTAACAGTTCAACAGATAACGTAGATGGTCACAGATTTCAGTATCTCTTACAGTGTTTAGCTTGTTGCCGCTATCTTAAAGTTTTCTTTAACCTCGCAAATTGTTGTGCAACCAAAGAAATGCAAGAAGCTTTACGCTTCACTTGAAGACTGCTTGACTACAGTGTGCAGAGTCGTGTCAAGGCTTTCCATAGGCTGAGATGTCTGCAGACCGGTAACAGGGAGGTAGCCCCCTGTGGGGATTGGAAAAAGATCCCAAACCTTGTCTCTATGTTAGGAATCCATTCTGATGCTTTGAAAAATGGCCTTTTTCATTGTTATCCCATTTTTTTTCTCTTCCTTCACGTTTAAATTTTAAATGCATTTAACATTTCAACAGTTTGTGTCAGAGATTTTAAATAATTACTACATTGAGCTAAAAATGATGTTTTAACCTCTTTTCTTCAGAAGAAGGAGAGAACATGTAAATTTACAGATATTTCCCTGGCCCAGTGCCCAAAGATCTCTTTTGTTATTGTGAAGGAAAATAGAGAGGTTTGATTAAAACCTTGCTCAGTAATTAGCTGTCTGTAGTTTTCTCCCGTAGACATTGTTCCATTGTGGTGGTACTTGTCGTAAGGCTCCGTGGAATTTTAA
Organism: Anas acuta; assembly: GCF_963932015.1. NCBI lineage: Eukaryota > Metazoa > Chordata > Aves > Anseriformes > Anatidae > Anas > Anas acuta. The sequence goes on along the minus strand of NC_088980.1, from coordinate 11,074,291 downwards.
TAAATCCCTTGAATGAACCCCCAGATGGCTTTCAAGATTTTTATACTACATTAGCAATTACCGAAATACACTGCAAAAATCATAAACCCCTGTTAATTGCAAGCATTTCATTGCGCAGATTATTAATTTAGCATGAAGAGCAAATAATAAGCTATATTCTGCTATCTGTTACAGACGTCTTGTACGTATTTTTTGCATTCTGTAAATAATTGTATTTGGAGTAATGAATGATGCATCCGGTACTGCTCGGTACGTGGGCCTTAAACTGAACACATGCTGGACAAATTTATTAACACACATGTTCGGTGCTACCTAGCTGACATTTCTGCTGAAGCCTATAAAGCCGAGGAGACTGCAGTAGAGAAAGCTCACTCTTGACTTTAATGACATTTGAAGCTACGTGATGTGTTAAGGTTGTAGGAAAACTTGTATTTAATGGGGCATTCAGGAAGCACGGGGAATTAGGGCTACGCTCATGCAATGAAAGCCAGAAAAAAATGCAGATAGGAGGGTAAAGGCACTAGAGGAACGCGTGATTGCTTTGGGATGGAAGTTTTCTGTGTTACAATAAACTAGCTCCTTTTTGTAGATCCACACTGAATATTTACAGAATGTTTTTTGATGGTGAAAAAGCCACGGTGAGTAACAGCCGTGTTTCCTGTATTCAGAGCTCGCAGGCAGCAGTGCTCTCAGCTTTAATTTTTAATTTGCTCCAAATAAAAGCCATTAATCCTGGCTGGGGAGCTGTCTGGAAGGGGTTTTGGAGATGATGGGGTGTGGGATCTGTGCAAGGGGTCAGAAAGCGAACGCTTTGTGGAGGCTTCCACCCATCCCAGCGAGAACCACATTTAGGCCCCAGCTGCGCTCCGGGGGCTGCCACCAACCCCTTCGGCACCAGCTCTGTCACTGCCGGGCCAGATGGCACAAATTCCCTGAGCTCCATGTGGAGAAGAAACCCCTCACTTCCCAGTTCTCTTTTAAGGAAGCAAGGGAAAACTGAGTTACCAAAATGAGGAAAAATAACGCCGTGGCTTGTGAAGGAAACTGGAAGACTGGTGTCTGCAGCTGAGGCAGCAAGGTGCTGCATGGCGAGCGCCCTAAAATCATATCAGGGAAATGAGCAGCTAACTAAAATCGTGAAAACTCTGTGGAAGTGTACAAATCGCCCTGTCACTCACTGGGGTGGTGTTCTGCCCAAACAGGTGACTATAATTGTCAAGTATTTTAACAAAGACTGTGTTCACCAAGGACATCACGGCTTGCCTGACTGATACAGTTAGACAGAGCAAGCTGTTCTGGATGCAAAAGCTTTCTGCATAGGCATCCCTGTAATTTAATAACGAGGAGACAATTACTTGCTAAATCAAGGTGGTAGCTTCTTCTATTTTAGGCAGAATTGCTTGCACGACAGCACTGAAGCGTGAGTGTTGCAGTTTTGGTTGCTATACTTCTGTTGGAATGTGCATTCATATGCTAAAATCCCTCAGTCCAAGGTTTAGTATTTTAAAAACAAGGATCTTTCTGATGAATTTTCTATAAGCTGTTCTTAATTTGCATAGAAGAAATAAGGTTGGGAGGTGCTTTGTAAGGAGATGTAACAGATTGTGTGGGAGCAAAAGACTTGAAAGGAACCAAGAAGTTTTTGGTCCCTCAAGTCTTTTATGAAAAAAACCTGTGTATTTGTTATGGTCTCAGCTCCAAGTGCTGCTGCTCCTTGACATCCTTCCTTCCTTTTTGATGGTGCAGGTAGGAAACCAGGGCTGTGCTGCCTTTTGAATTTCCCTTTCATCTGTGCGCGGTGCTGTCTACATCAGGCGGGAGGGCTTGGTGTAGCGGGGCCGCGTGGCAGAGCCTCGTTCCTGCCCTCCTTAGGGACAGGCCGTGGGTGTCAAAACTCCTCCAGGGCGCCGAGGCCGGCATACACTTCTCCAAAATGTCTCAAAAAATGTCAACATCAGGCTGGCGGGAGGGGGTTTGGTGTTTCCTAGGACAGGAGAGGTGACGGTGTGGCTCAAGTTGAGCCTGTGGCGGCTGCTCGGCGGGATTGCGCTTGAGGTAGCGCCAATGTCCTCGGCTGTGGGCCAAGCCTGGTGGCTGTGTGCTGGGCAGCAGAGCTGCTGGAGGGGAGAAGGAGCTCTGGAGAGGTGCAAATGGGTTTTCCGCATTACTCTCCCCCACAAAAAATAAGAAAGCAGTCGGTGGCTCCTGGCACCACTGCTCTGCGGTGTAGGCCGCAGCTGGGAGCTTCAGTTCGCATTGGGCATAGCATTGCCAGTCCCTTGCAGCAGAGCCCTGTCAATCTCTTGCACTGTAAAGAATTTTTTTTCCAGGGTCAGCCGTTAGCTCTGCATCATGTGGTTTTTGCTGCTGTACCTCCTCCTGCCTTGCACACCACTCTGTCACTGAACGGTGTTGGTGCATTGCCACTACAGCCGGGGCAGAGCCGGCCTCTTTGAGCAGAGTGGGAGTGTAAAACTCCTGCTCACACGAATAACCCCTTATATATTTTACACGTAAACTAATCTTTGCTGTTGGTATGGGACTTTGCCAGGTATGCACGCTGTCTGCTTCCATGACCTCCGTAGGACTAATGCAAATAGCAGTTGACTTCAGATAATTTGATGTTATTTAGCTCATTAATTTGTGTCAGTCAAAAGACGGGAGGGCTTTTCTGCCAGCAATAAATTAGTTTCTGCTATTGATTTACTGGTACTGACATGGAAGAATGAGGAATGACATTTAGTATGGCTACGTCAAAAACTATTATCTTAATATCACAGCGGTCAAATGTCACCAATAGCTGCCACGTTACCCCCTGAACAGGGGAGTGCTTTCCAAAGTGTAAAAAAAACCCGTGGAGTTTCACAGTAATAAGCGGTGGGAAATGCTTTTGTTACACCCCGGCCTCTCTGCTGGTCTCCGGGTCAGTTGAGATCGCTATGTACTACTCAGGAGAGGGTTTTTTCTGGTTCCAGCAGCATTGTCAGGTCCTGGACATGCCTTCAAGCCATCTGGCCACATCTCATTGCATTCGAAGAATGCTGCCGGGCACGTTTCGCTAGGTCCCGATCCTCCCAGGGTGGGAGGGAGGCGGCTGATGGGGGCCCACCGGGAGGAATCCTTCCCGCTGCGGAGTGCAACTGCCTTCCAGAAGCGTCTAACTTCATTATATACATATTTTACTGCCTTCTAATCTTTGTATCGGACCTTGTTTTTCTTCTCTTACGTATATCTGGCTTTCTTTGTGGAGTTGCAGAATTCTCTGCGCATTTTTCCAAACGCTTTGTCTCGTGGCATTTTGAAGAAGTATGCCGATAGCGTATGCTGTAAAACATTCACTGCATATTAAAAAAAAAAATCCGTGAAGGTCTTGTCTGCCAGAGATTATACAATGAGACCTTTGAGTCCGCATGATGCGTCTTGTTTGTGGAATGAAGATCTTCTGCTGTGATGCTCAGCCTGTGCAGATGAGAGGTCTGTGCAAGGCCCATTAATTTTCCATCAGTACCGTGCGAGTAGGTCCCAGGAGCTCCTTTATTGATGGTGGATGTTTACCGTCGCCAGTATCGGGGAGAACAATCTCTCACTTCACAGTATTGCTGTTGACTGTTTCCTCTCTTCTGATGATACTTAATGCTTCCTTTTATTTTGCTTAATCTGTTAATCCGCCGGCCTTCTTACATTCCAGCAAATACAGAGTGCAAGTTTGTTATAGACAGAGCTGATTTGTTTATAGTGGAAATACACAAAACAAAACATCTATCTGACCTGGGGTTACAGAAATAAAGAGTTTAGTGTCACTTGGTGTGTGTGCCTGATTTCTGCACGGACGTCTGTAAAGAAGCCCCCTGAAATTACAGTCTGCGACACTCTTCTGCACATTCATTGCAGTTGCACAGAAGCATTTTAAGGAGTTGTTCAATTTTTATGGCTTTGTTTTTAATTCTGTATCCCTAGAAATGAATATTTAAAATGGATATGCTGCATTATGTTTAAGTGATCTGCTTATGTTACTTATTTTCTTAACCTATCCAATGGCCTTTTACATAAATTACATGATTAAGAGTTAGCTTTTCAAGAGAAAATAAATGCTAATTGTATGTAATAAACCTACTTAATGAAATCTTCAACCCTGCTACATAAAATGAAGAGTAATTTGATCATTGAGTTGTGTATCTTCAGTTGAATATCTTCTACTTTTAGTAATACTTTTTATTTTATTAATTTATTTAGAGGTCTATTTAGTCTGCCACTGCAATTTATGAGAAATAAAACCAGCTGCCTTTAAATTTATGGATGGAGAGACATTAGGCTGAGTGTGTGCGCATGCCTTTTTAGGCTCCCAGAGAAGGGATGGCTGCCGGTATGGTTTCTTCCAAGGTCAGGATGACAACACAGGTGTGCCAGATCAACCTGGGTTTGGGAAGAAAAAGTAGTAAGGAATACACCTTCTTTAGGAACTGATTTCTTTTTAAGAAAGAAAATTGAAGATGTGCAGGCAGTTTGTCGGAATAAAAATAAATCACGTGGTTGTTCTACATGGAGAGGAGCTGCATGGTTCCAAAAAGCCTAAGTTTGAACAGATGGAACATGCTGAAAAATGAGGCTTTTTCACTCATTTCCTCAGCTTTCTCTCTTATCCTCTGCCTGGCAAATATTCATGTGCCATGATTGGTGGGTTAGAATAGGATTTATTTCTTTTAACTTTAGCTGTTAAATTCAGCACTAGTCACTGGATGTGGATTGAATCATCCCTGGAGATTCCTGTTTTATAAACCTATTTTAGGACCCAATGAATCACCAGCTGAGGTGCCTGTCTCTTATTGCTGATTCCAGAGGAAGCATCAATCATTACTGCAGAATAAATGTCAAGCGTATCTATGGCTAAAATTAAGCATCATGAGTCCGATCGCAGGACCAAATGAAAAAGGCAAACACTGTCATTTCCGAAGTGCAACAGAGGCAAAACTCAAGAGTTACTCCACAAGTGAAAGCACTGATAGCCCATGTACCCACGTAGGTGTCTGAGAGCCCTCTGCTTCCCGTCTCCTCTACCCCAGGGGATCTGACTGGTCACTTCCAGTACACGTCTCACCAGAATTTAACCTTGTTCTTTAATTTATTAGGTGTCCCTTCACTTAACAATGCAGCAGCAGCTAACATTGGATTGTCACTCACCGGTGGCTTTAGTGTTTATGAGCAACCTTTGCCTTCTGGAGTTTCAGGAAAGAACTTGCAGTTTGTTAGCATCTACTGCATGTTTCCCAACGTACTTTTTTGGGTGAGATTATATTTTTTGTAGTACCGTGTTACTGTATTTTTGATATCGCATAGAACTGTAAGGGCCACTTGAAATGAGTTGCTCTGACTATTACCAAACCCACATTTTTCCACTTTTTGTGCTTGATGGCTATTTGAATGCCTTCAATAGTTTCGTAAGCACTAAATCTTTTTCTTCTTCCCTGTTGGGTGCTTTCCTTTTCCAACACAGATACTTCTTTTTCTGTAAGGCACCAAGGCACAAATGAACGCCGTGGATTGCCTGCAGGCCATCAGACGCTTACGCAGAGAGAATTACCACGGCAAACTTTAAAGCTCAAACTCTGCCATTAACTACCTGTGTGCCACGGCCTTCTCTGCTCTCCCGACTGCTGTGCTTCGTTAACCCTCCTTCCTCCTTTGCAGGTGGCAGGAACGCTTTGGTGCTTCCATTCAAATGGGCTCCACGTAGGCAGTGGTAGGGTAGTGTCCCTTGCAAGGCCAATGGCATCCTGGCTGGTATCAGGAGTAGAGTAACCAGCAGGGCCAGGGAGGTGATGTACCCTGTACTCTGCTCTGGTGAGGCCACACCTCGAGTGCTGTGCTCAGTTTTGGGGCCCTCACTACAAGGACATCGAGGCCCTGGGCTACGAAGCTGGTGAAGGGCCTGGAGCACAAGTCCTGTGAGGAGCGGCTGAGGGAGCTGGGGGTGTTTGGTCTAGAGAAGAGGAGGCTCAGAGGAGATCTCGTTGCTTTCTACAACTACCTGAAAGGAAGGAGTGGGGAGTTGGGGGTCAGCCTCTTCTCAGTGATAGGACCAGAGGGAATGGCCTCAAGTTGCACCAGGGGGATTCAGGTTGGAAATGAGGAGCCATTTCTTCTCAGAAAGAGCAGCCAGGCACTGGGACGGGTTGCCCAGGGAGGTGGTGGCGTCACCGTCCCTGGGGGCGTTCAAGGGAAGGCTGGACGTGGTGCTTAGGGACATGGCTTAGTGGTGACATTGGCGGTAGGAGGATGTTTGGACCCGATGATCTTAGAGGGCTTTTCCAACCGTAATGATTCTGTGATTCTATAAAATCTGTTTGCTGTCCTGACAATGCATCATAATTTGAGCACATAAAACCCAATTTTACTTTCCAATTACGAATTCAGAAACCAATAAATGAAATCTGCACAAAGCAAGTCAACAGCCCTTTCACTTGAACCCAAGTTAATTTATTTTAATTTTCTGGAGGAGTTAATTAATGTACCAGAATAGCTTGACTGAAAAATAGAGTCTGAAAAATGGCCAAGGCTTGCTCAGATTGCATCTCTGACCCAGTATGCCTTCCACGTGCGAAATTTGGTTATTTGACTGCGCTTTGGTTTTCTGCCTCTCCCACAGCAGAATCCTTAGAGTATAAATAATGTAAGAGAGGCACAAAGTGGCACATTAGGGCGTATTATTCAAGGAAGTTATGTGGCAAAGCAACATTTGGGTTGAATTAAAATTATTACTTACATTTTCTAAGTACCTGCACTTTGTCTGGCTTCCTCTGCGGGAAGCCTGACAGCGAGCGGGAGGGGGTGCTGAGGGCGGCTCGTGCGCCAAGCAGGCAGGAATGAAACCCAGGCTCGAGAAAGGTACAGCCTTTCTGACATGTTTCAAGAGCCCGGCGTGGCGGGTTTGAGGCTGTGTGTGCTGGCAGCAAGCTCAGCGGCTGTGGACACTACTAAAGAAAAGCTAAAATCTCGCCGAGGTGAGAATTAAGTCTCTGGACTTGTATAAACCACCTTGAATTGCAGGCTTTCAAGGTAAAATACAGGATTTCTCTTCATGAGGGACCACGAATGTTCTGGTAACAAACCCACGCCGAGGTGGAGGCACATTTTAAGTCTTGTTACTTGAAAGTAGCCCGGTGTAACTCAAGATCTGTGGCTTTTTGTCACCTCACTGTACTCAGAGCTTGTGCAAGCGCTGGGAGAGGGCCCAGCCACGTCTGTCTTGAGGCCCGCTCGTGTAGCTGGGGGAGAGAGGTTAAGTTGCTTGAAGTGGCGACGTGCTGGCAAGGAAATGAGGTTTCCGAAGGCTTGCGTAACGGGAGCGTTGGAGACATGAAGATGGCAGTGCGAAAAGCTTTCGTGCTTTAGCATTTCTGGCCTTTCTGAGGCAAAAATGAAGCCAGCACAAAGTTTGGAAAATTTAAACACCTGTGTGATGCAATGCAAGACTGTCAGTTAATCGAAACTGGAGTGTTTCTGCTGCTGGTGCCAGTGATTGCAGTGTTTATTGTACCAACATCTGGCTTTTGTCTGTGTGTACACAATGCTAAAGCAAGGCTATCATTTGTTTTTGCTGCTTAATGCTTTCACTCTACAAGTGATAACTTCTTTTTCCTCATCCTGTTGGGGTTATGAGATATTGCCAGATTGCTCCTTTTGCTGGGCTTTTGTGCAAATAAAGGAACCTCGTAGTTTACTGTTTTTTAACCAAATTTAACAAATAATTCAACTATAATTTCTACAGATCAGCAGATGACTTGCTTTCAATGCACAGACCTACAAGAAACCCATAGTTTGAACTAAAGTAATTTAGCAGATGAAATACAACACGTGCTAGGGCTTAGCTTGCTTTTTCTCTTCCCTTTGTATGCGTATGCACGCTCGCTTCAGAGAATACGAGATCAATACACTCCAGAGACTGCATCGACAGCCAGCGCCGTGAGCCCTGGGGCTCTGTGCACAGCCTCTGGGACTGCTCCTGCCAGGCCACTGCCCCAAGAGAGGGGACATTTTGTGGGTCTCATCCATTGCTTTCCCATCTGACACAGGGATGGAGCCCGGACAGTCTCCTCTCTGTTTTTTACTCCATTCCTCTCAATTACTTTAGCACTTCTAGAAAGAGACTCGCTGGAGAGAAGGGCTGCACTTGAAAGTCCAGCATAAAAAGAGACACCGTGATGGGTGGGATGAGCTGGAGTATCATTGGGACAAAGATTTGTCCCACCTGCCTTGGTGGCTGCCCAGGGACCGTGGCATGTGGTCAGCCAGCACGTGTCTCACCAGCCGGGACTGTTGCTGCAGGGTAAGCACGAACCCCACGGCTCCTGGTTCCTCTTGCCTTCCATTACACATGGACAGGGAGCAATTTATGTTTTTGAATGGGTTTTGCTTGGAATTGTGTTGTTTTGCAGCAGATGCGTTACCAGGAGTGCACGGAGAACCTGATGCCAGAACCAACAGAGCAATAGGAAAGCGTTGATTGAATGTGGAACATCTAAGCAGGACGGGACTGCCAAAAAGACCAAGAAAAATACTAATTTTGACCATGTGATGGCTATAATAGAGAGTGTTATAATAGAAAAATGCTTAATGGAAAGAAACTGTTTTCAAAAAGACAAAGATAAATCACAAAGTAAACAATATTAGCTTCGTAGGGAAAAAATACTGAGCTGTCCCAGCAGATAACACTACGGCATGGGAAACGGCAATGGAAAGAACAAGAGGAATGGGTGTTGGCATTTCAGGAGATCTGTCTGCTGACGGCTGGGTTTATGACACTGAAAAGGGTGTTTGGGGTTTCAGGCATGCATATCTGGTAATTTAGCAACATGAAAATGTAAAAATACTTCCGGTGTGGTACGATCAGAGGAGCCCAGGCACCGTTTTAAACCCGGAATGATGAAATGGGGCTTAGCTCAAATATTTGGCTTGTCTGTATTTATTTTGTGGAGCTATGAAAGCTCTTTCTGTGGCGTCAGTTATCGATGTCACCTTTTGCTGTTTAGATACTGTAATGGCTGTTGTGGGGGGAATAATCGTACCGAGTGCCGTGCTTTTTGCATAAGCACATATGCTGTAGGGAGAAATGCAGGAAAAAAGGGGAGAGAAGAGACGAGGGCGAGCTCTTATTGATTTCTTCCTGCAGACTGCTGAATGCTGCGAGCAGGACTGAACCCCTGGAGAAAGCTGTCCTGCTCCATATATGTCACCGGCTTTGACATCCCAGTATGTGGTAGACCAAATCAGGGAGCACGGGGAAAGGGCAAAGCCTTTACTCCTCCCACACGCACCCACTCCTGCTCCCCTCCGCTGCAGGGGATGGGAAGAAAAATGTGGAAGTATAGTATTTTTTTTTCCAAATAAGCATTTATTTGGCTTTCTGTTTTCCACTAAAATAGAGTTTTGGGTTTGTTTTTCCCAGCTGGCAGAGCATTATCTGACCAGCTGTACGCTTTACACTACAGTGAATAACATCAGAGGCCTGTCAAATGGAACTGAAACGGAGCTGGGTGGGTCTACAGGGCTGGCCACGATGGCTTTGAAGCACCAGGGTAAACATAAAGATTTCTTCAGTGACACCTGTGCTGTTCTTAACGAGTTTCCTGAATTAGCTTGCTGCTTTTAAAGCTGCTTGGAAACATGAGAGACGGGACACACAGAGCTGCAATTGTAAATATCAATACATCAGTCAAATGGGGAGCCATCTGAAAATTCATGTTGATTTTCAAATTTGGTTGAAAATTTGATGTGGGAAGAAATCTTCAATTTATAATGAGAAGAAAAAAAAAAAAAAAGTAAATCTGAGATTTGTATGTATTTTGAAGTGGGAATGACTGGGGGAAGAATTGGCCAGGCGACCCCGTACATACAGATTTCTTGTGCCATATCTGAAATCCTCCGATTGGAGCTGTTTGCTTTGGCTGCAGAGAGTTGTGGAAGTGTTTGGATCTACACGCAGTTATCACGAGCAGCTTTCAGCAAGGAGCACATGTTGTGCCTCTGTGCAATGAATGCGTCTGTACCATAAAAACAATTCCCTAGCCTTGAGGAAGGAGCTTTTTCATAGAATCACAGAATGGTTTGGGTTGGAAGGGACCTTAAAGATTGTCTAATTCCAACCCCCTGCCATGGGCAGGGCCCCCTCCCACCAGCCCAGGCTGCCCCCAGCCCCATCCAGCCTGGCCTTGGGCACTGCCAGGGATGGAGCAGCCACAACTCCTCTGGGCAGCCTGGGACAGGGCCTTACCGCCCTCTGTGAAGAATTTCCTCCTAACATCTAATCTAAATCTTCCCTCTTTCAGTTTAAAGCCATTCCCCCTTGTCCTGTCACTACACCCCATGACACAGAGTCCCTCCCCAGCTCTCCTGCAGCCCCCTTTAGGCCCTGGCAGGCTGCTAGGAGGTCTCCCTGGGGCCTTCTCCTCTCCAGGCTGAACAACCCCAACTCCCCCAGCCTGGCTTCGTAGGAGACTCGCTTTCAAGCCTCATGAATGAGGGGCAGCCCTTTAATTCCACATACTTTCCCTTTTCTATATTCACCGTAGTGCCTTTAAAAATAACATCTAATTTTGTAATATCTTAAAGGGTGTGTTTGCATGGATTTTCTACTCTTGCGTAAGCCTGGTCTCTTCTGTGGTGCTGTCGTTGCCTGCCAGTTATGTTAAAGAAAGAAAAGGGAGAAAATGGAAGAGGGTGCTGGGAGAGCACTGGGAAGTCAGTTTGAAGAGCCCATTCACCCAGGTGGTAGTCTGGCTCCCTTCCTAACAGATTTCCTCTCAAAAATAGAGTAAAACAGGTATAACTACCTCAAGAATAGTTTCTTTATGTTTGAAATGTATGAGGTGTAAGCAAACAAGTGGTAGCAGTACAGTTAACAAGGGAAAGATCTGCATGGACTTGCTGCTTCTCATTGCTAAAGGTCCCGTAGCAGAGGTGTTTGAAGTGGGAGCTTCTGAACAGGCCAAGGAGGCTAAGAAGTGTGCAGGGGGCTGATGAAGGAGCAAGGAGCAGACTATGGGTTTTGTAGACCCCTCTAATGAAACACCTGTTCTATAGATACTTAGAGGTACTTCATTCAGGCTGTGGGACGTGGCACCTGATGCCCATGTTGTTCTTTCAGCTCTGATATGGCTCTGTTTTTTCTTTTCTAATAGAACACTTAATATGATAACTAACTTGTAATTGCTTATCATTCCTTTATTTTTAAGTGGTCAAAAGATTTGGAGTACAACTGTCTTAGTGGTTAGTGGGACAGTCACTTAAATGTTAAATTTTACAAGCTGCCTTTGGTAGCAGAAAGAATAAATTCAGTACTCCTGCTACTGTAAATATTACCTTAAATAAAACATTTGCTTGCCCTCTATACAGGCCTAGGCAGCCATAAACTGAGTAAAGCAATGCAAAACCCAAATATAATAAACACGCACTCAAAAAAATGGTGTGGAAAGAGAGGTAGAAATTGGAAAGAAGTGATACATACAGAGATACAACAGCGTTGTCCTGCTGTAATGAAGTATCGCCATATAGAATAAAGAAATATATTGCTACCATTTTCCCAAGAATCTCTTTCTTAACCTAATCTAATGACATATACGCAGCTGCCGACGTGATGAAATAAGGATAGGTATTGCTTTTATACTGCTACTCCAAGGAAAAGCTTTTTATGGCTTTGTGGGGAAGGGAGGGTAATAAGTTCCGAGCAACCATTTTAATAATTTTCAATACAGAAAGCTCTGGATAAGTTTTAGTGTTGCTACCTAAAAAATGCAGACTTCTGCTTTTGAATGTCATCCGTAAAGCAGTAGGGTGAAGAGAACAAAGAAGATCAAAGAGAAGGGAGAGAATTTATTTCAAAGTCTTCCATAAAAATAGTGAGGTTTTAAAATTTTATTTAACAATGACCTGAATCAAGCTTAACTAATTTGGATCCTGATCTTGAAAATAATTTCATGCATGCTTAAGCTCAATCATGTTTGTTATCAACTAATTACCTCTGTTTACAAACTATTAAGCAAGCACAGAATGTTTGCAAAATGAGCACAATAGAAAAACTGATAAAAACCCCGCAGATATGCTAATATGAAAAATCAGACAAATACACAAAATATAAATGTTTTTTAACTTTTAGCACTTGGAAGTTCAAGAGACAATAGTTCCATGTCTTTTCCACCACTGTTGAATTTGATGAACCCTCCTCTGCAGCTGAAGGAATGAGTGAAGAGATAAAAAAACAATTACAAGTTGATGAAAGAATGCTGGGCTTAAATGATGGTTGCAGTAAAGTATGGAGACCAAGTAGATCTTTGGCTCAAGGCCAGCCGTGGTTTGTTTGGTTTGGCACAGGTATTGCAGGTGTGTGGCTTATCACTGCCTATTTGAATATACACGACACTGAGGTCATCAAAATAGTTGAGGTACCAAAAAAAAGAGCAAGGAGCCGCAAGACAGCTGTTATAAAGAGCTCATTGCAATGCAATGAAGAAATCAAAGCACCAGGATTTAAAATCAATACAGAAATGAATTTTTCAGTTGTGACTTCTAAAATAATACTTAGTTAAACCAGTATTACACAAATAAAGTTTTAAAATTGCAACTATAAAGTAAACAAGGTTGAAAACAGGACCAAAGACTGCAGTTCTCTTTCATGCAGCTTTCTGTTGCAAATGGAGAACAGATTCCTTTGGAGGGGGACTGGCGGTGGCACAGAAATACAGTGGTACTATATTTAAATACTGTAAAACAAAACAATGACCGAAGAACAGAGGCACTGTGCATTTTGCTTTGAATAATTGACCTGTGTGGATGTCATGCATGCTCAGCTGCAGATGCAAGTGCGTAATGGATGTCAAGGTCGCTGCTCCAATGGCACTGCTGGCACTGGGATACGACTTTGACAAACGCCCTTGTTTGTATGCTCTCTAAATTCTTTTCCTGCAAGTTAATTTGTTTTCTATTGGTTTGCTTCATGGGCAAGAGCTGCACTGAAAAGACCTTTCAGCTGGAAGTTGGCTGGTGCTGCTGTAGGACGCCAGTGCCGGGGTCACGCATCAGCGCTTCGGTCGTGATAGCTCCCGAGGGCTTCCGAGCAGAGCCAGCCGAAGGGACGCGCGGCCTGGCAGGGAGGTTTGGAAATGAATCATTTCCATCACATGTACGCTCTTGTGCACTGTTCTGCTCTGGGACTGAGTGAACAGGAATTTAAACTCTCCCAGTTTTGCAGCTTTTGTGGGATTTCAGCGCAGAGTCCTGCAGTAGCACAGTTTGGATAAATCAGGCTCAGGCTGAGAAAGGCTTGCAAACCTGTGGCTAACCTAGTCTGACTTTACATCTGTGCAGGCAAGTGATGTAAGAGAGATTTAGGACGGTGCTGTAAAGACTTTGCTTGACTTTAATCCTACTGATCTGATGCCTGCTGTCCAGGTGAGGTGGGCTGGAGCAGACCGACCTTCGCGGCCCTGCCCATCAGGTCCCTGCTCTCCCTGCTCTGTTACCTGTACAGCGGGGAAAGCCATGGCAACACTTCTAGGAGAAATAAAAGCAGATATGAGATAAGCAAATGCAATTTGTTTAGTATACAGATCCCAGCCTTGGAGTGCTCCTGGTAGCCAAAAGCACAGGTAAAAGCCAGAGGGCAGAAAAGCCATTAGCAAACCCTGGTGACAATTTGTCAGTTCCCATCTCAGCTCCCAGAAAAGGTGGGGCTTTTCCAACAGAGTTAAAATGCCCACATCATTCTCTTTCATCTCATTTCCTATTATACATTTCTGACAGCTTGGGACTTTTTCTGAGGAGGCTTTTGGAGGTGAGGATGTTCTGATTTTCTTTGTCTCTTCCCCTTGCCTGAGAAGTGTATGGCAGCTCGCAGCATCAGTCGCCTTTCACTGCTGTACGTGCATCCTCCATGCCCGTGCACTTGGTTGCATCCCACAGTGGAGCTTTCTCAAGCTGCAGCAGAGAGGGACAGGCACTGGTCAAGTCCCACAAGACCCACACCAGACCCTTGCAGTGGGGTTGGATTGATTTTGCTCCTTCCCCTGATGCCCTCAGCAAAGGCAGCTGACCCAGAGGCTTTGCGAGCTGACTGGGCTCCTCTTGGGAACGGTTGGGCTGACAAGAGGCACACTGCGCCTCTGTCCCACGCGACACGGGGAGGAAAAAAAACGTGTGCTTGTTCACAGGGAGCTGTCAGTTCTGCCACGATGAAGGCGGCGTTATTTCACAGAATCACAGAGGCTGTCATCTCTCTGGCCTGTGTTTTGAGGCTGCGGGGAGGTTGGCATCCCTGTCGGGCTGTTGGTATCTCCGAGTTACCTTGCCTTCCCCTGAACGTCCATCTGGAGGGAGGGCCATCCTCCCTGGCTGCCGAAAGCTGCAAGCTACACCTCGCCTCTGCTATAAAGGTCCATTGTGTTGCGAGCTGGCACATCACCCGGTTAAAATAAGCTTTCATTTCTCATAGCACTCTATTGTTACCCCGTGGTGAAAGCTGCTGTGGGAAATTTCCATGACACGGTCGTGAATTCCCAGCCGGCCTTTGCTGGCGAGCTCCGTGCTGCGAAGCCGCTTGCTCCCCTGGGTGCTCGCTGCCCTGAGCGGCCGTGGTGCTCAGCTCCTCCCTGGGGAGTGGGCTTTTGCCCACCCGTTTCTGGGAGCCGTGCACAAAATTCCTCCCCAGCACAATTCCTGGCTCATCTCTGTCTGCAGGAGGTGCTGACAGCTGTGCAGTTTTTCATCCTGTAAAATTGCATCGTGCATTCCCATATTAAAATTTTATGGCAGTGAACTGCTTATGAGAAGGTTTAGTGACTCTCTGAAATACTTCTGCACTCCTGTGCTATGCTGTATAGGGGGCTGCTTTTATTGCCCTGCGATAAAAGGACTAAAATTATGTAGGTAAAATAATGTTTCCGAGAGAACCCTGAAGCCATAAACTTCTGGTTTTGTGTCTTGCACACAATTGGAAGAGGTCAAACAATTTCTGAAATGCAAGTTAACTTTGCATTTCCGAAACCATTGGCTCAAAAACGTTTATTTTAAGCCTTTATTTTAATTGTGCATTTATCCAAAGTCTTTCTATAACTGTTAGTGGGTTTACTCCATTTTTTGGATGCAGAGATGCACGGAGGAAGGGCATCCCTGTGCATGGCTTCACCTTTTGTTTCTCAGTAGGTCTTAGGCAGGAGGTGTTTTGGAGGCACGTACCATTTGGCTTCTGGAGTGCAGGCTGTGGATCATGCTTCAGCGACTGCTAAGTGCGTGCTCTCCATTTTAAACGTGCTAGACAAATAGTTTGTAATGGTTTATAGATTTTTTTTTTTTGCCTGCTCAAAAACTGTAATGCTCCTGACGATAATGTTCCTTTCTATTGCTATCTGCCATATTTTTTTTGTTAAAATCTTAACTCCAGTGCAGCCTGGAAAATCACTCATTTTCTTCACAAGAGAGCCCAGAGAGGGGCTCCCAGTTTGCTGTCTTTATTTTTCAAAGTCCAACTCTCCTCAACTTGGCAGCAGCTTTGGTTTTCATTTTATTTTAGTTGCTCATTTTGCTTTAGTTTTTAAGGAAAATGTAAAAGAGGGTGTCAAGCGGTATCAAACAAATGTATATATTCTACAAATATTCCAAGTCCTGTGGACATCACGTGCAAGTTTTCTAATGCAGAAAATTTTCATTCTGATCCAACCCCATCTACCCTACAAGCGGGGAGGAGACAGAAGTGATACGAAAAGTGCTGTAATGGCAGTGAAAGCAGCTTTGCTTCATTGCTAGCTGCTCCTAATGCTGGTATTCCCCGTGTCAGGTGGCTCTAGAAAGCATCTTTGCTTTCTAAACATTCTCAGTCCAAATTATACGATGCAATGCTGTCAGGTCGTTTTTTTTTATTTCCCTTTTTTGAATAATTCTGCCCTTAAAAAGTCAAGTAACATTGACGTGGGCATTGCCACGGGCAGGACTCTTCACTTGTGCTTAATGCACAGGAACAGCGTCCGTTTGTGCATGGATATGAATGCGTGTGTAATGCCAGAAAATTAAAAAGCAATGTCAGTGGATCATATTAAACAACAAGGGGAAGATTTCCTTTCCTTGACAGCTTTATTCAGTACTACACGAGCAGTCCCCTCTGCTCCCATTGCCGGGATCCATACACGTTCTC
This sequence comes from Anas acuta, assembly GCF_963932015.1. Taxonomy (NCBI): domain Eukaryota; kingdom Metazoa; phylum Chordata; class Aves; order Anseriformes; family Anatidae; genus Anas; species Anas acuta. Next base: position 11,058,117 of record NC_088980.1, on the reverse strand, counting down.
AGGAAAGTTACAGCTTCCTCAGTGCTGGCTGCTCCCAAACCAATAAAAATACTTAGGAGGTTGCGAGATTTTCTAGTTTAAGCAGAAATCGTACATCGGAGAAGGGCTTTCCCAGCTCTCTCTTATTTTTGGAAGCAGCAAGGAGGTGCTCTCATGGGATGCCTCCTCTGAAGGAATCCTGCGTGAGGATTTCAGAAATAGCTTGCCCTTGCCCAGGATTTATCCAGAGCAGTCTTGGAGCTCAGCAGTGATGGAAAGGGGGACTTCCAGAGCAGATACCCAGAGCATTTAACCACTTTCTTTTCTTTGTGCTTTTCTCCCAACCTCCTGACCGGTTCTTTGAGTGGTTTTCCTCCCCGAGTGCTCAGCGCGTGTCCCGCGGGCGGGCTTTCAGAGGCTCGGCGGTGGAGGCTCCGCAGACTTCCTCCGCAGACTTCAAAGGGCCTTTGAGGAGCCTGTTGAAATTTAAGCACTTTGACGGTTTTCCAACAGCGTGTTTTAGTAAAGCCTTGAAATGCTGTATAATTGACACAGCTGATTTTTTTTTTTTTTTAATGGGAGGGAAGAAAGGCCTGCATGGAGCTGTGGGCTTTTGCTAGCATTGTAAATAGGCAGTGGTATTAAAATCTGATCGTGATAAAGCTTCCATTCTTGTCCTGTCAGTCTATCTGTGCACTAAGCAGAGGTCATAAAAGCGTTTGAAGCACTCATTACATTGAACCCTCTGAGTGTCCCCACAGCTCAGGCCATGCATGAAGCTTGCAGCCATCTCCTTGCCATGCTGATCAGCTCTTCGCCTCATCCTGCGCTTTATAGATATGCAAATACCTCGAATGAACCCAATTATACATGAGCTGCACATTGAACATCCTTTGCGGGGTTACCTGTCACAGCAGCCACACAGATTTGGCTGAAGCTGTCATTTGCTTTGCCAGCTGACGGAGTCTCATGGGAAATGTTGTTTTTTAATTGAAATCTCATTTCTCAGAATTAGTAGGACAGTTCAAAAGATCTCACGATTACCGTTGTGTGTGTCTCACCTTCACAAGTCTTTGTTTCATGGATTAAATAAACTTCCTTCTGTTGACAATTGCGTAGGAAATATTTTTTTTTAATGGAATATCTATTTTTAAATAGAAAACTCAAAATAAATAGGACGTACACAGCTTACTGTTCAAAATTCTTATATATATATTTAAAAAATGCACTAAATTATTTAGTCATGAGGTAAGATGAAACACAAAATGTCAGGGAAAAAAATCTCATTACCTGCAGTGTCAACCAAGGAAGCTTTGAATTGCTTGTCTTTTAAATTAGTATCCTGCAGCTTCAAGAGTGTGTTCGGATATAGAATAAACAGACCTGCTAGTTTAGACTGCAAGCACAAGGATTTGATTAATATGCACTCTAATTTATATTCTCCTGCGTTTGCCCCAAATAGCCATGCTGGTGCTTTACATGCGTAAACACAAATCATACAAATGTAGCAGGAATTCCTGTGCCCAGTTCATGTGATGTCTTCTTAATGAAATGGTTCTGCCCAGAGTGACGTGCGTAGCCGTGCTGCTTTGATAATTCTCATCCCTCCAAACTATCCACTTCTTGGGGGATGGAAGGCTCGGATTCAGTCATCTTTTTGTGAAGCAGAGAAATTATTCTGTAATGGGGAAGCCCTGGAGAAAAAAAAAATTGTTGTTTGTTCCTGTTTCTTATTAAACTGTGTCGTGGTGGTTTGGCCTTGGTGTCCACGCAGCCGCCTGACCCATATTTCTCACTAGTGACCTGACAGACACTGCTCAGGAGAGATGAGGGAGGAGTGACCCAGGTGACAGCCTTCTCAGGTGCCCCAGGTGGTACCTGAGATCCACATCTGGTAAGGGCTCCAGGCTTCTCATTGAGACTTCTCGGTCGGTGGCTGTTTGATCTTTATCCATTTTAAGGAGATTAGCTGGTGCTTCTGCATTTCGCTCATAGCTGAAAATAGATTTAGTAGAGGAGAGGAGCCAGGCAATGGGAGAACTCCACCGCAAGAGCTATCCTGCATCACTACTAACCCTTCTGCCAGGCCGGTGGCCTGCCTCAGATCCATCCTCCATCACGTCTGGATGGTGAGTGGAAAAATACAGCACAAGTCAGGTATAATGCGATTCTTCCCCTCAGATGCCCTGCTGGTTTCTGAAAATAAGAGACGTAAGTCATTTTCTGTCTGGTCCAACATATGTCTGGACCTCCTTTTTTTCTAGAAATGTGAGTATCCCTTTTTGAAATTCATCTTGCTTTTGTCCAGCAGAGCATGCTGGAGCAATCAGTTCCATCCAGGATTTATGTGCTTTGGAGAAAAAGACTTGTTTTTTTAATTATTTCTTATAAATCTTCTGCTTTATAGTTTCCTTGGGGTACCATTTCTTCTATTTTGCTAAATGGGAAACACTTGTATTACCATGTATCTGCTATTCATTTTATAGAAATCTATCACATCTCCTGGAGTCTTCATTTTACCAAGCTTTAGGGAACTTGTCATCATTGACTTTCAATTTGCAGAAATGTTTCTGCAGGTCTGCTCACCCTCACTGCTGCTATCTCCCGGGCACATCTTCTCAGAGGCGAGGTGACTAGCGCTAAGCACACCGACAGATGGAGCATACCTCTAATTTATATATACTTATATGATGTAGGTATGAGGTTCCCATTCCCTCCTAATGATTCCTAACATCTTTCTACTTTTGGTTTCTGGTTATTTCTAATTATATTTCACAGGTGTAGTCCCAATAATTCACACAATTCTCTCTTCCTGAATGGCAGTAGGTAGCTTATTGTATAAAAGAAATGAGTAGTGATGATTTTTCTTGTTTTAATGCTTTTTTGCCAGATTGTGGTGTTTACTAGAGCTTGGTATTTAATGCTGTTCTCTGTGGAGGAGAGGTTTGAATGCATCCTCTTGGGACTGATGTTTCCTTTCTTCAGAGAAGATAGGAATCTCTACTACTAATGGTATTACTATTCATCCTGTAGCTTTTCCCCAAGAAATGCATGGCTTGGCAGCCAACTTTGCCAGGACCATGGAAGAGCATTATCAGATACTAATAAAAAACCCAACCCTATAGGTCAGAAGGAAAGCTCAGTGGGGCCCTAGCAGCCTTTATACTGCAAAAAGATATAAAATCTCAGTCCAGCCACATTCAACATACATTTTCTAGGGTGTGGGTTTTTTTTCTTTTTTTTTTTTCTTTCTTTTTTTTTCTTTTTTTTTCTAATATGCAGCAATCTGTTTGCATGGCCTGATGACCTATCAACGCAAGAAAGAGGGAACATAGGATCCATTTAATCATTATAAAGGAAGGAAAACATCACGTTCTTAGGGATCTTCTATGTTTTTTTAAGGGTAGTTTAGCAGGATGGGTAACGTACTAGCTGGAGATCTGCATTCAGTTCTCTTCTCTGCCATAGACTGCCTACACATTTTTTTGGCAAGTTATACTTCCTTTATTTCCTCATAAATATAAAAAGAGGATATGATGCTCTGGTGCTGTTGATACATCATTCACAATTTTAAATGGAAATATTTGAAATGAGAGATTGCCACAGTCTTCTCTAGAAGAGCAATGAAAATGATCCTGCGCATTAGCCTCAGCCTGAAGGAGGCAAGGGCTACTGTGTACCAGGCAGCTCATATAATGGTAGATGGATGTGGTGAGCCTACAATTTCCAAGGAGTTTGCAATATGTGGGTGGTATGTGCTTTGAGAAGCAATTTCATCAAAACTCCATCTCTTTGCCACTTAGCGGGACCTCTGTATTGTTAATGCATGCAAATACAGATAAGGGAAATACTTTCTGTATTGCTTTTATTAGGAAGGCAAAATTTCAAGTACTATTGCTTCTGCAAAGTTGTCCTTATGTATTATTGCTTTCTGAAATGAGTATTTATCTACAATTATTTATAGTATAGTCCCTTGCTTTAAAGAATGATTTTAATATATTTTTAATTAATGTTAATTCTGAATTGTCCTGCTCTTTCTCTGGAGCAACTGAAAGAACATTTATATAAAGTGGTGATTTGCCATCACTTTGCCTGTGCTTGGGTGCCGAAGAGGTAGGAGTTTAGGGATAAATCATCTTCCTTGTTTTTCTTCTTACGAGAAACAATCATGATGAGTAACTTGTCAGAGCCGTCTGCACCTGTGACCAAGAATTTTTTATGTGGGTTTTTGAAGTGTGCGGAAATGTCTTTTTACTATCCAGTGTTTCGGTTAGTTTATTTAATAAGTCTCTTTTGCATCCATCTTGAGTGCTGAGTGCAACCTGGACAGAAGTCTTCTGTTGTCCACAAAGCCAGGAGCACAAGTTAGAGCAGTTGCCTTGTGCCATGCTTTAAAATCTGAATATAAATCTTAGCATTTGCTCTGGAGCTTGAGCTAGAATGAAGAAATAGTTTAAAGGTTTAGAAAGAACAACATACAAATTGTATAGAGAGATTTACATAGGAAAACTCATTCACATCAGAAAATTAAATCACATTTTTCAACACATTAGTATTTATTTTTGTGAGAGCAAATTATAGATGCAAGTTACTGCAAAGCAATACATAGAAAGCTGAGTTTTTAAAGGCTTTTTTTGAGTCAGTACTGGGACCGTTGCTTGTAAAGAAAACAAAAACAAGAGACTACACTGAAACAAGAGAAAATGTTATAGTAAATTAGGTTAGTGTAAATGAGAACACAGCCAGCTTCCATGTTGTCCAATGTACCATTTTTACTAAAGCATTACAACCTCTTGAATTTTCATAAAGAAAAGAGTAAGTGCGTCGTTTGCTAAGGCTCACAGATCTGCAGTGTGTCTCCATTGCTCTCCTAAGCTCTCTACCCATCCAGCTCACTTTTCTCAGACAAAACCAGATTTAAGTTGACGAGGGGAGCAGCAGCAGCACTCTGCTCTTTCCATCTCCCAGCGCCTTGAGTACAATGGGAACACTGAAGACTGTCTGCCTGCAGCTGAAAGGCATAGGCTTAGGTTGAAAGGGAGAGCAGTAGTTTGTTTAAATGTCATTTGGGTTACAAGATTACATCTACGGTTGACTTTCCTCCCCATCCTAGTAGTACTCTTTTTTTAAGTTTACTGTGTCTGTATTTTGGCCATCCTTGATGTCCAACAACTGTAACAGGGACTTTCAATTATTATTTTATTTCCATTTATTATTACTTACTATTTATAATAATTTATTGATTTGTTATTATTTCCCTTATTATATCACTTTCCACAATTATCAGGTAGCCAAACGCAGCCCATAGCTTTGCAAGAGGAGGCAGCACAGGTTCTACCAGATCCTGTTAACACTGTGTTCATGGGGTAGCCCTGTCAGTGCTTGGCCTGCTCACCTGAAGACCTTTCTGGATTTACTGTATTTATCAGATTTGCTGGAAAGGCCATGCAAACCTGGTGAACCCATCCCTGAAGTCACAGCAGTGGGTGGCCATGTCTACCTCTGCTGCCTGAGGAGACAGGCCTGGCGGTGTGGCTTGCTTGAGAGGCCAGGTGAAGAGGAGAAAAGGTCACACAAAGCATATCCAGGTGGCAGAGGTTCAGGTTCATGGTGAAATCCTGCTCCTCAAAGCAGTGCCTGCTTTCAGATTTGCATGTGGAAGTTAATATGTAATATAACTAATCCATCCTGTGTAATCTGTAGTAGTAAAGGCACTGTGGCCCAGCTCCAACACTGATAGTGCAAACTGAGGTAAAAGCAAGCGGTATAATTTTCTGTAAGGCAATGACATAAGACCAAAAAGAGAGGACTGTGGAGTTGTGGGCGTGCTCTGGCCTAGTCCTGAAAGAAGCTCATTGAGCTGGGCCTGACAGGGAATTGCTCCTCCACCGACCAGGGCCGTATCCCACACACTGTTCTGGAGGAGGCAGGGCTGTAACAAGGCTCGTGACAGACCTGTGGTTGTCCTGTGGTCAACAAAATCACTGACTTGGATTTTGGGGTTGCATGTTTGTTTTTCATGTATCTTAACTAAGGCCTGTGCTCCAGCCTGTAATCTCTACGTGTAGAGAGATTTTGGGTGCCGCAGGGCAATGACTTGCGTTGGGAAAGGAAGGCTATGTTGCTGTATCTCCTCCGAGTCATGCATAGCACGGGTCCTTCTTATCTCACCTCCTTTTCTGGGAGGTGTCTTCCCGATCTGCTGTGCCCTACAGCAGAAGGAACTGAAATGAGCCTCGTTACATACTCTGGGAGTGGAGAGTGTGCTCTTGTGCTCCATCTGGTATTCCCTCCGTGCATAAGCTGAGCTGAACCATGGCCTTGGTGTACTTGGGAGGAGCCAGGCATGATGTTGACCATGTTTAGTCCATGGTGAAGGCCATTTATTTGTCACATGGAAAAAAAAAAAAGTTATTTCTCTCCAGTGACTTCACTGGTACAGTAAAAATGAATCCGTAAAAATGAATCCAATCACCTTTTTGATTAGGTGACCAAAAGACAAATCAGCTGAGCTGCTTTTTTCCCTGCAATTTCTTCATACATATGTATGCAAAGTGTAGGTTGTGGAATAAGCCATTATGCAGTGCCTGACTTTGCAAAAACTTGTGATTTTTAAAGGGGCTGTTTGACATACAGCTTGCAAAGGTTAAAGAGTAAAAATGTATATACACAGCCTGATTTATAAAACTCACGGCAAATGTTTTTTCATAGTGGAGGTACAAATGTGTTGTTTGTTATTATGCATTATTTATATTACGGTGGTATTTAGAAGATGCAGAGAAAAGGGCTTTTCTGAGCTCTGTGTGACCTTCTACAGCTCAATCAGTGCAGATGGAAATACAGAATAGAGCAGCACTGAAACATGATAGTTCCTTGGACTGAAGAAGTCAGATTCTTAGTGTTGTAAATTATAATAATTTAACCAAAAAAATAAAAAAAGTTCACACTGTTGAAACAACATTTTCATTTGCTTTTTTTTTACAGCCACTCTGCATTTGTGCAGGCCTCTTGTATAGGAGCAACCATGTCTAAAGAAAACAGCAGATACTTGGCTTGTGGAGGCTTGGATACATTGCTTTTTGTTGTTGTTTTAAATGAAACTTCTCTCATATTGTTTCATCCAGCTTCTTAAATAAGCAATAAATTGATAGCCACTGGGGAGAAGACTCAGTGTTGCTCCATGTTGCTCCTACATTGCTCACTGAGTTTGTTTCTGTATTAATATGCAGGAGGCTTAGGAACTGCATTTTGGGGCAATATGAAAAAAATGAAACTGTGTGCTTATCAGATTTAAAATCACAGAATACTGAGGTGTTTAGAAATACATTGGCACTATGTTAACCACTTTTTTTTTTTAGAAATTGGAGGGAAAGGGTTAATTAGAGCATGATGTATGCAATATCATTTTTGTTGGTGAAAGATTTGGAACTAAATTCTAACAAAAAACATGGGAGAAGAGAATTCTTTCTTTTATTAGCTAAAGTCATCTGTGTAAATTTGAGGAAGTAAAAACATGCCTTTGTGTTCACAAGCTCTTCAATCCTCTTATTCTTTCTTCTGTTTATATGCTTCATAAAAGATAGGTTTAGACTGAAATGGGTGTTTGAGCCACTCTGCTCCAATACAGAGTGCTTTGGGATCACAGAATGTTTGAGAAGGTCCAAAGAAGTTGTGCCATCCTAAAGAAAAAGTGGTTTTACATCAGAGCTCTTGAAATTCAGAACTAGGCTGCCAAGGAAAACAGAGGGGGTAGTATAAAAAAAACAACCAAACAAACAAACAAAAATAACTCCTAATGGTGATATAATGATTGATCCTACTAAAATCACAAGCACCATAAGGAAAGCTTTTATTAATAAATAAATATATATAATACAGAATTAAATAATACAAGTATTCTAAATATACAGAGAAGTTTGGTGTTTATGCTGGTGTGTGAAGCACTTAAAACATGTTCCATGTGAAATCTGTGTCAGGATGAATAATTTCACTTTCATTTTCTTTTAAACTTCTGGGCTTGGATCACCTGAGTCTTAACCCTAGTATAAAACCAGATCTGTCAGGTTTTCTCAGCTAACTATTTTTAATTTCTGCTTTCTGGATTTTTTAATAAGCTGTGAAAACTCACTCTAGGAAAAAGGTTTGTGTTTAAGATTTCTTAGATGGAAGCAGGCAGGTGAGAGGAGAGACCTGGATGTGGGTGCTGACAGTTCGGTGAAGCGAGTGGCTTGGTGCAGGTCTGGCTGGTGGGAGCTGGCGTGTGGGGAGCACTGGAGGAGCCCAGGCTGGGACCATCACACTGGGCATGGGTGTATTCACCACCTCACCCTCACCTCTGGAGCACCAGGGTATCACTTGGATAACAGGGTGAGAGCGGTGAATGGCATGGAAAAAATCTTTATCTAGAGAGCGTTGAAAGTCTGGAATTAATTACCTCGTAAGGAGCCAAATGAGGAGGAATTGACAAAAGTGTGTCAAATAATGAGTGCTGCAGAGAAGGTATGTCATGAACTTTTCATGGCAGAGGGTAGGGGGATATTTAATTAACTTAAAAGTTGGCAAATCCACAGAGTGTAATTACACTGTGGAATTAATTCTTTGCAGAAAGTTGTTGAGGCCAAGACTTCAGCCAAGACTTTGGCAAGATTCAAAATGGGATTCCAGTTTAATTTGGGCAGCAAAAGGCACTGTGAACTCTAGCAGTTACTGCTGAAAAGTTTGTAATGTGCTCCTGGGCTTAGGTGAGCCTCCAAAAGCTTTTGATCAAGTGACACTATGAGGGCAGATTATTTACATTTCCCACTTCAAACTTTTTACCTTACTCTGTCCTCTAACAAGCACCCTAAGTGCTGAAAGAAGTGAAGGAACATTGGCCGGGATCCAATGTGACAGTTACTGTGTTTCTTACATTCTTCTCAAGTCCTGCAAACAGTCATAAAAATTAATAACTACCTCTTCAGCTGTCCAAAGCGTGACATTAGTGGAGAAGTGGTAAAAGCCATTATTTCTGTTCTGGAATGCACAAAGATGCTGCATCTTCCAGTCTGACACGTAAAGGTTTTCAGATGCCTTTCACTACTTGAATTATATAAATAGTGTGGGAATCACCTCTTTGTCACTGAGCGAAAGCATCTGATTCTTGTTGTTCTGTCCATGTCTGAATTATAAAAATGAAGGTTGTAGTGAGACCTGAGAAGTTCAGACAAGGAGTCAGGTTTTGTGGTACTAGCATGATAAGAAACCATAAATTTACCATCGCACAAGTAAAATACATGGTAGTTTTGACATCAGATGAAAACTGTGAGGCATTTCTATGGGGGCCAGCCAGTGAAATATCCCAGACTGTTGTAGTGGAGCAGCTACGAGGTTTTATGTGAGCTTCAGCCATAGAAGGCTTTAGAGGGATAGCAATGAAGATGTTAGGATGAGCAATAGCTGGGATTGCAGATGATTAATAATGGTAAATTAAAATAGATGATAAGCCTTATGAGTACTAAAGAACAAAGGCGTGATTAAAGACCTTTGCTATGCAGTTGCAGAGTCATCACTTCTGAGTGTGACCTGTGAGGCCAACCTTGGCTTGAAGCTGGTGGTTTGCAAAGAAGAAAAGAATGAAAATCCCTGAAAATGTGATTCAGACACAGACTTACAGCAATCAAAGCCCACTGGGAAGGAGAGGAGAGGAAAGGATAAATCAAGGATGAATAAGGACGATGCAGAACTACATAAAAGCATGACTTGTGCATATTACTTCAGGATTATTGACTTATTTGTAAACGTCACCTTGGCACCAGCTGGTGTGGGTGGGCGTATTCCTTTGCTGGTGTGGACTTATGGTGAGAAAAGGTCTGTGGATGTATGGATCTGGCTGTGTAGGTCAGCTAGCAAAGGCACGGCTTCAGCTGATACTTCACCTTCAGCGTTGTCGAGTTTAAGCTGGACAATTGTCCACTCCTGCCGGGAGCTGCCACACAGCTGCTTGAAGGCACAGTTGCAGGACTGAGGATCTTTAATTTCCGTGTAAAGGTTTGGAAGCTGGTAACTGGTGTGGGCATGCAGGTCGTGTGCATTTCTGTCTGTAACAATCTGCATGTACATGCTAGTTGAATTATGCCAAAAGGGCAGTGTTTGGGGCATATCCTGTGAATCTTACCTTAATTCTGGTGTTCATGGTTTCTAAAGCGTGCCCACCTTCCTGCGCTCTGCTAGTCCATTTCCCAGCTGGGACTTCACAACGAAGTATGAATGACATCTGTTGTTGCTTTTCCACGGGTTAAGCAGTCCTTATGGGCACTTGTAAAGTATAAAGCAGTGTTAACTATAAAAATAAGTGAGCTGATCACTTCCATGAGGGACATTATTGGTATTCCTTTGTTCATCAGGCTGGCATGTTTGCTGCTCTACGTGCTGATTCATAACATTCGGTAAGCTACAATAGGGGAATAAGTGCAAAACAGTGAATTAAGAAACATTTGTGGTAATAATTAGCAACCTGTCAGCTCATGACAACTGAAAAGCAGAGCAGAGCACTATCTGTTTTGATATATTGATCTAAACATCTCTTCACAGTCTTTCTCAAAAACTTCCACTTCAAACCATCAGCTTTTTGGCTTGCTGTGAAATCCAAAATCAAGTGCTGAACTTTATCAACGTGGGAAATGACATTTGCTAACATCTGCCTGTTACAAAGGCATTGCTAGTTTTGGCTTCTAGTAAAAGTTTGCTTACTTTTATTTTAAAGTATAGCTCTGATTTAATTCCAGTTTCTTTTTGAAAAGATCTGTATTTGTATGAGAGAGTGTAATAAGGACATAAAATTAGTGCTTTCATTGTTTTTTGTAAGATTTACTGTTTTTGAATCTGAGGTAATAGGCTGCAGAAATCACCGACTAACCTCATTAACATATGAAATTAATAATGAGCTCAGAATTCATGAAGAAAAGAAAATGCTTCCACATCCGGCTTACCACAGCTAATTTCTTTATCCTGATCAAGAGCAGCTGTAAATTGGAAATTGATTAAAAAAAAAAAAAAAAGTATCTCTAAAAAGAAGGATAAGATTATGGCGATCTGATTTCCAAACTGCATAGAAGTGTGTGCATCAAACCTAGCAGAAACTTGCAGATCTGCAAGTGCCGTATTTCCCAGTCACTAGAGGGTAATGCTTGCTATGAGAACAGCTGCTGCGTGCTAACAGCAGTACGAGCTGTCACATCAGGTCTATCAAAATGTTACAGACCTTTAGGAACCTTCGGAGGTGCTACAGCAGGCAAAAAATGGAATTGTCAAATATTGTGAAAGCTGCAGAGAACAGGCGCATTGATTGTGTCTTGAGGTAATTGAAGGTGTGCGCCTGTTTTTCCTTTCGAGTTGTTTTGCAGGCTTAAGAGAGTAGGATCTGAGTCAGCCTTTTGGTAATAGAAGTCCTCGAGTCAACGGATGCATATTTTCAGTACTTCATAAACACTTTGCCCACATTCCAGGAGAACAGTGAGCTGCTTTTAGGCTTTTCTGTTCCTTTAGTAACACACTTGGAAGTGAGTTGAGTAACCAGATGATGTGTGCTTAATTCATCTTGCTGTTTGAGGTCCTTTTGGAACACAGTGGGAAAATGGCACGAATACATTTTAGGCTATTTCTTTTAAAAGTGGAGTTTTATTACTTGGGTTCAATTCATGCAGCAGCTTTCAAGTGTAACTTTTTACACAGAAAATATGAAGTGATCGGGTACCTTATTAACACATAGTGCAGCCCCAGTATTGCAGCTGCCTTTAAATAGCTCTTCATTTTAACATATCTGGCTGCTGTATCAGATAAACTATCAACAATATGTATTTTAATATTACAGCCTAAGTTGCATTTGTAGGTTGTAAAACAAGGATTAATTGTTTTGATTTCTTACGACCAAAGACAAAAATAATTTACTCTACATTACCAGGACAGGTAAATTCTAATATTTATAATTGGAGATAGATCTGTTGTATTCTAATTTGTTCTATATACACCTCCCTTAGTGATGAGGCCTAGATATGGGTCAAGATCTGAAATAAAAATCTGTTTTCTTTGAATTGCAGATTATTTGCAGTGAATATTTAGTTTCATCACTCTCACATACCTCTGTGAAGTGCCTGTACACCTGTGCGTGGAGCATGGGGAAGAAACAGGAGGAATCAGAGGTCTGTGTGCACTCACAGGGCTTTGATCTCATTGCAATTACAGAGACATGGCTGGGATGTTGTCATGAACAGCTACATGCTTTTTAGGAAAGACAAGCCCGAAGGATGAAGTATTGGAGTTGCCCTTTTTGTGAGGACACCTGGAATGTCTGGAGCTCTGCCTCAGGGTGGGCGATGAGTGGGTTGAGAGCTTACAGATAAGGTTCAAAGGGCAGACTCATGAGGGTGACACTGTTGTGGGTGCTTGCTGCAGGCCACCTGATCATGAGGAGAAAGTAGCTGAGGCGTTTACAGACAGCTGGAAGTAGCCTCACAATCACAGGGCCTGGTTCTCCTGAGGGGCTTCAGCCACCCTGAAATCTGCTGGAGGAACAACACAGCAAGGCACGAACAATCCTAGAAAGCATGGAGGATAACTTTCTGACACAGGTAGTGGAGAAGCCAGCAAGGAGAGGTGTCCTGCTGGACCTTGCTCTGACAAACAAAGAAGGGCTGGCTGGAGATGTGAAGGTTGGGGGCAGCATTGACTACAGTGACCATGAGATTATGGAGTTCGGTTTCCTGTGAGGAGGAAGCAGGGCAATAAGATTGCTACCCTGGACTTCAGGAGAGCTAACGTTGGCCTCTTCAGGGGCCTTCTCTGAAGAATCTCATGGGAATGGGCCCTAAAAGGAAGGGATGTCCAAGGGAGCTGATTAAGATTCAAGGATCAATCCTCCCAGGCTCAGGAACGGTGCAGCCCTCTGGGCAAGAAATTGAGCAAAGGGAACAGGAGACCCATGGATGAACAAGAAATTCCTGACAAAACTTAAACATAAGCAGGGGGTGTACAGGAGGTGGAAGCAGGGGCAGGCCACTTGGAATGAATGGGACATTGTCAGAATATGCAGAAATGTGACAAGGAAGGCCAAGGCCCATTTGGAATTACATTTGGCTAGGGATGTCGAGGATAACAAGAAAGGCTTCTTCAAATAACAAAAGGAAAACTAAGGAAAATGAGTACCCACTACTGAATGGGTCAAGGACCCTGGCAAAAGAGGATGAAGAGAAGGCAGAGATACTGAATGCCTTCTGTGCTTCAGTCTTCACTGCCAAGGCTAGCCCTCAGGAGGCTGGATATCCAGAGGTCCCTTCCAACCTCAACCTTCCTGTTATTCTGCAATCTCAGATTAGTAATTAAAAAATAAAATCCAGGAGGTATACATTTATGGAAGCCTTTAACTTTTAGAAACAGTTCAGTGAATATTTTTTTTTAATTAGGGTAGCAAAAGATATTTTTTGATATGGTCATCAGCAGACTTCATCAGCACCTATTGAATGAACAGAACATACTGCTATTTATAAACGTTTGGTAAGTCATGAAGAACTCATGGCTGTAAAAAATGATCTCATTTTACCTGATTATTTTAATATAATAGTCAAACAATTGAAGTAGATTTATAGTTGGGGTTTGGAGTTTCAAAAGATTATCATCCGGCTTGTACAAGTGCTTTGAATTTTCTGTAAACTAGAGGTGCAAAAACTACTTGCACTCAAATCAATGGGAAAGATAGCCAGATAATTCTTACAGACCTATCTGAATGAATTACAAAACCCAAAAAGGGTCCTAGCAGTAAATTAAAAAGTTTAGACTCAGCTTAATAGAGTGAGGAAGACACTGGACCAAAGTGAAAAATTCTAAAAAACATTTAGTCTGATAAAGCAACAAATTGTAGGTTAGTTTTACCCATATAGATAAGATGAAAGGAAAAAGGAAATAACTCTCATTTAGGGATTGAAATAAGGTTTTAAATAATGTAGGTAAGCCAGAAACTAATTGAATAGTGTAGAAGATGCTAAACACAATGCAAAAGTGAGGTGTTTGCCCTAGTGAGTAGGGAGATGATAACTGTCCAGAGTGGAGGAAAAACGTAGTTTAATTTGCTTAAGGAGGCAACTAGGTATAACAGTGCTGGAATACTAAAAGCAAAAATACTTGGGGAGGGAGGAGGATTCCAGTGATATTCCAGTGAAATACAAAAAAGGTAAAGAAGATGCTGTAACAGACTAGAAGAAAAAGTAGGAGTCCAGCTGAAGGGTGATTTCCAGGTGGAGCTAAATTATTTTATGAGAGGGTTTGACATGCTCTCCTGCAATACAGGGGACTGGGCTCAGTGACCCCGAAGTTTCCCTGTGCCTGTCTGACACCTTTTAAGACCTTCTGAAGGTTCAGGTTAGAAAAATGGGAGGTCAGCAGTTCCTCAAGTGAGAGCAAGGAAAGAGGTTTATGAATAACAATCCATCCCTCCACTAGGCTTCTTCAGTGAAGGCGTTGCTTTGATGTTACCCCACGTATTCCTCCTGCAGCCTCCCCTGCCAGCAGTCTCTCACTGACCAGCACTGGGACAGAAGTAGTAATTCTGCTGGTGTCTAATGCTGTGCTAAAGTGAAGTTCTGAGGAACAAAATTATAAATTAATTTCCCAGAAAAGTGAGCATAAATATGCATGTGCTGCATCTCTACAGTTCAGAAATTTCTGAAATTTGTCTAGCAGTAATATCTGAATTACTTCTCAACTGCATGAGAGGTAGAAGGGTAACACAAATTTATAACTGTCCTGGGTTCTTTGGACCGTAGGATGTGGGTCCAGAAAATATTGATTAGATCTAGAACATGCACCTGAATGTTAATTCTTGCACCATCTAATTTTAAGTGCTCTGCTGCTGGGTGAAATCTGTATTCCCAAGTAAAATAACATCAAGGTCCCTCACAGACATTTTAGCAAGAACATAAGCCAAGAAGAAATACTTTAGAAAGAAGTGTGGTTTGGGGAAATTTATATGACTTACTCTATACTTTGGACTATTTCCAGCCTGTCTCACAAAATAGCACTGAGGCAAATGCCTTTATTTATTATTCTAGATGTTAAAGCACATAAAACTAAACTTGCTTCCTCCTCCAGAGGAGATTTGAACCAACATCTCACCCTTTAAGTAAATCCTTAGATAACTGTGTCTCAGAGGGCACTCTGAGAAGGGGACTTAAATCTCTAAATAAGGCCGTTTTGTTTTGCCCAGAATAGTTAAAAATCTGCTGAGACCAAAAGAGAAGATGTAAGTGACTGTTTAATGTTGTTACTAGAGTGCTCTCCACTCAGAACAAGGCTGTTGACTTTGATCTCTGCTGTTCTTGCATAGCAGGATGTTGGACTGAGTGTCTGAGGAGGTCTCTCAGGTTTTTTTATTCTTTGAAAATTAATGTGTTTCTGTACTTTTTTCTTCTTTTTTTTTTTTTAAGAAATCAAAGTTGGTCTACTCTTGCTTGGAAACTTGAAAAAAAAAGTTATTGGTGACTGGCAAAACAACATAACTCGTGGTTGGAATTGAGGTAAAATGGGTGTGGATTGGGTTATTAGGTGAGTTGCTAGCTGGACCTTGTAGATCTAGGGAGGTTTTCTAGAACACCATATAACACAGTTCACATTATTACACTTGGGCTTTTGGAGCTTTTCAACAGAAAAAAAAAAAAGTGAATATTGAAATGGGAAACATTTGTTTTTGCTTTATAAATGATAGCTTCTTTTAATTCTTCAAAATCACGTTGTGTAATAAAACAAAACATGGTATGCTGAAATAATAGACCAGACTTTTGAGCTTGATGATCTCCCCAGTGATGCATTTTTCAAGCTGTTATGGTCACTCGTTATGGTAATTCAAGTCCCTGCTCACAACTACTTACAACTCCTCAATTTTCTTCCACAACCATTAGCGGTCTTCTAATAGTTAGAAAAGGATTACTCCTACTTCAGTTTCCCAGTGGTAGTTAAGAAATCTGTGCATTTCTGCATTTGCGTCCAGCTGTCAAAGTACGTGAAAATTTGTTTTTGCATGAAGGGTTTTTTTTGCCCAGAAGAGGTTCTATAATTACAGAAACTGTGGGAAGAGATTTGGACATTTTGGCATACTAATACGATAGTACAACTGCTGTAAATACCTATTTTTAAATCAACATAATGACTTTAACCCTCGGTAGGATAAAATAAAATGATTTCGGTTTGTGCTGAAATACTTCTGTTATTCATTAGCATAACTCATCTCAAATGCAAAAGCTATATGGTGAACCCAAATCAGAAAGGAGAAAGTTGTAATATATCAGGTAATATATACGTACATACATATATATAGATATATATATATTATTTTTTTCCCCCAGCATATTCAGAAGAGCTGTGCAGTCATACTTTGTTGCATTAAAATACTGGCAGCAAATTTGTGGATGACAGGTTTAGAAATCTGTTGATTTTTAGAAGATTTGCATTCTCTTCCAAAGATAAATCCATGTGGACTTCTTGGTTAACTGTAGGAATGGTCAAAGTAATGAAACAAATAAAGACTTAAAAATATAAGGTCATAAGCGGGAGGGTTATTTTCATAGGCTGCTTCCTAGAGATGTAGCAAGAAAAGAAATTTACTTATTAATAAATTATAAGATTTTACTTCGATATTGCAGGTTTTCCCCCTTGGAAAGCCTGGCTGTATTCATCTGAACAGAGGAGGAAGTATACTTGCAGACTGGTTCAGATAATGTATTTTCCGTTTTTTTCATAGAGCTATTATGTGTTCCTCCTTCAGTATTCCTCCTTCTCCTCCTCCTCTTGTGTATTTTTTTTCCCCCAAGACATTTTCAGGGCTGGGAAAGAGTCAGGACAGAGATTTGTGAAGCACGCAGCTCAGTGCCGCGCACTTGGTATGGAAATGGCTGATTCTTTCTGAACTGTAAATTCTAAATAATGATAAGTGGAATTACTGCTGTAATTATCTTTCTTCGGGGAACATTTCTAACTTGAAATATAAAGCCTGTCTATTAAATAACATTTATCAGGAATGTTTCCTTAGGCGTACTTTTCCGAATTGTATTTTATTTTCATCTTCAGCGAGATCTGACTCTGCAAGGTTTGTGTTAGAGACAGGGAGAATAACTAGAACAGGCAAATGCCTCATAGGCAACAGGAAAGCGAGTGGAGAGATGAAAGATGAGCTTCCAGCAGCTGCAAAAAGGATATACACTTCAAGGGTGCCCTATAAGCCTTATAAAGCAATAAAGGAAGGAAAACAACATTATGAAGGGTCCCAACAGCCATAAAATTCCAAAAATGGCAAGGATTGCTTTCATTATATAAAGTGTTCGTTAAAGCTTTAAATAATGAAATAAACTCTGACACTGAGAATGGAAACCTTCACTGTTAGACCGGTCTCTGTTTACTTTACAATAATCCAGGCCATAAAAGTCGCGCTGCACAAATATGCCATTCTTGGGGAGCCCGGCGGAGGCTGGGGACCACACACTCGTGGCCTCCGAAGAGACGGGGTCTCCAGCGAGGCCTCCAGGTCGCTGGCGGCGCGCCATGCCGCTGGCAATCTCTGCTTGCGGCCGGGTTGTCAGAAGAGCAGAGGGTTGGAGTGAAAAAAATCCAGCAGGGTTGTTTTCGTTGGATTGAAATGTTTTTTTAGGGGTTCTTTTTTGGAGCTTTTTTTTTTTTTTTTTTTGGTGGTGGTGGTGGTGGTTTTTTCTTTCTTCTGAAATCCAGGCGTGTTTTGGGTATTGGAAAAATGTGCTGAAGACTTTGAGACCAGAAAGTAAGTGGGGAAGGTGATTAAGGGATCTTTGGGGTTTCAAGGTGGACATGCTAAAAAAAATGTGTTCTATGTACAATGATTTGCTACTGTCTTGCTTGTTTAATAATGTAGAATTTGAATTAAAACTAAGACTGGATAGATTATATGGCAGATATTTAATTTGTATATCCACAGAATGGGAAGAAAGTATTTATTTTGAACAGGAATACTTTTGAAATTGAAAAGACCTTGTATCTGTGTTATTTTAGCAGTGCTAATATAGTTTATTTTGTCTGTTAATAGAGTAATCTGTTTAAACATCTTTTCCTGAATTGGAAGCCACTTCAGAAAACATAAGCTATAAAGTACACGAGACACCCTTCCTTATCTGTCATTGAAATTCAGCCATTTTCTGCTTTGCTTGCAACATGCAGGAACAAAATGTATCCTTGGGGAAGGAGAGAATTCAGCTAGATGTGGGTGAAATTATCACTGAAACCTTTAAGCTATGGTGTATTCCCCTTAAAGGCATTTGAGCAGGAGTGCAATTTATAATACTGCTTGCAAAGAAAACATGCAAATGCCATTAATTTACCTGACCAGTGCCATAGATTGATGTTTTTTCCCCATAGTTCTTTAAGCTGTGAATGAGGTTGAACATCATTTAAAAAAGATATTGGAGAAGAAAACAGCTTCTGACGTACGTGTTTTTGTGTTCATGTACAAGTTGCATGAAATAGATTTGTGCAGTTTTTATATCTCTATACTTCCACCATCCAAAATGAAATCCTTTGTCTCTGGGCATATTTTTGGGAGACCAGACAGGGAGACTGTCTGCATCATGAGTGGGAGAAGTAAATGAGTCACAGTTCTCTTTATGAGGAGCTTTGTTTCATTCAAATCCCTCTTGCCAAGATGCTGACACTGAACTTGAGTCATCAGCAATAAACAAGTCTTACAGAAAATTGAATCTTTAGAGGGCAGAAAATCATGGGCTCAGGAAAGGCACTCACCAGCGACCTGTTTCAGTCGGTGCATTTGAGAGGCATTATTGATTGCGTTATTTCCTGTGGCAGATTTTTCATAAGTGCCTGAAAGTAATTCAAAGTCTCAGTTTGAAATTTCATTTCAAAACATGCGTGTGTAGTGCAAACCATCAGCATCAGTCAGGCTTTGAGATCACTGAACATTAAATTGAGTGTTCACTGCACTAAACAAGGTGATTGTGGTTCCTGTTTTTATCATTTGCTTTTCACCTGTGCTGCGTCCAAAAAGACTGAGTATGGCAATAAGTACTGGCAACTTTCTGGAAAAAGGAAAGGTTTAGGTGATATTTATATATATATATTTATTTTATTTTATTTTATTTTATTTTAAGAATCTGTATAATGCAATTATCTTTTGCTTGAATAAATTTACTTCATATATCCTGGTAACAGTCCATCAAGATTGGACATGTTTGTGTTCAGGAAGTGACAACAGATCAACTAATAAACATTTCAATTGAAAAGGAAACTTTTATACTATATCTAGTGGTATATATCTATACTATTTACTTCAGGCAGTCCACTTTCTCGGAAGTATTATAGCATCTTATTTGTCGATGTTGAGAGTGTTTCAAGCTGTTGTCAGCTTTTAACATTTAAAAACTTTAAGGAAGGGTGTTAATATAGAGATATTTTTCTCACAGAAGTATTTATGTTTTATTACTCTCTCCCTGCAAATACTAAAAAGTCAATATTTGCTGATTATCTAAAATGCACTTTTTTATTATTTTCGTTTTATGCTGTAATTCCATGACCAGTCTATAGTGTAGGCCTTGCTGTGTGAATGGAGGCAGCTGTCTCACTGAGGAGCCAGGAAGGGGGACAGGATAATGGGAATGTCTTCAATATTTATGTGCACGTCTTACTCCTCATCACGCCTTGTGCAGTGTGGAATACCCTAAGTGTCGCCCTGCTGCCCCTGCTCCTTCCTCGCTGGTGATGACCGTGTGCGGTCCTTACCGGCCACTGACCCGCCTACCCCAGCTGTGCCTGGTCATCTTTGTAAAGGGCAGAAATCTAACACTGTCAAAGGAAAGAGTAAATATCGTAAATTTTCCACGAAAATGGAGGGTATCACGCAAACAGTAACCGTTGTGGGGAGCATAGTCAAGTGAACTTACAACAGAGCACAGCTTTGCTAAAGATAGCTACGAAATACTTGTTATCGGTGAGTGCCCGCGTAGGGGAGAGCATTGCCATCTGCAATTTGTGCCGGGGCACAAACCACAAATAAAGAGGTGGGAATAGGATTATGGAGTGACAAAGCCTTGGTCCTGTATTCGGCTCGACCAGACAATCTTCCTTGGCGGGCCGGCCGGCCTTCCATTTGTGCCTTTCAAAGCTGGCGTTTTTCCCATTGTGCCTGAAAAGAGTCTGCAGGATTTGAAATGACAAATGAACTCGTTCTGTGGAAGGGGGGTCGGTGTGCTGCGTGCCTGTTGTTCAGTAGTCCCTGGCAGTCACTTTGAAATATGGATAGGAAAAAAAATCTGGGTAAAAAATGTACTAGCTGGTTACTGGTGAGGAGCTCAGGCCTGCCCCAGCAGCCTCCTCCCAGGCTTGTGCTCCTCTCCTGCTCCTGCCCCAGGGTCTGTGCCCCTCCTATGGCAGAAACCTGACAAATCACCAGAGCAGGTGAGGAGGAGGAGAACAGCATGTCCTGAGGAAGAACCTGGAAAATGCTGACGTGAACAGGAGGCCGAAGGCCTTGGGTGCACTGAGGTGAATGCAGCCTGGGAGGAAGGCAGCGAGTAGGGGAGAGGGCCCGGGGACAGGCTGTGGGATGGAGCTGAGAAGAAGCAGAGCAGGGCAGGAGATTCGGGAACAAAGCCAGGGCCTGAAGGGAGGCGAGAGCCAAGGAAGGAGGCAGGCAGAGCAGAGGGCTGAAGGCAGCTGCTAAATTTCCAGACTTTATGGGGGTTTCTTGTCCCAGGGAGAGCCATCCCCAGAGCTCCCTGCAGCCACATGCTCCTTCAGCTCCCGCACTTCCTTAATGCTGAAGTCTTCTCATCCTCCCTCCATCCCTGACCTGGCCTTTTCCCTTCAACCTGCTGCCGGTCTCGTCTCCTGCTCATACTACTGGTGTGCCTCTCCACGATATTCTGTTGGGCACTGCCACATGGCTTGGAGATGCCACGCACGTGCAGGTGAAGGTGCCATGAGAAGCATGCTAGAGAGTGCTGGTGTAACGAGGAGGGCTACAGGCCTCTGAAGAGTTTGTTCCTGTAGTAAATAAAACAACCTACAGGTACTGCTTGCTCATGGAAGGACTGTAAAGACATTGGGGATGAGGAGCTGTTGCCTTCTTTCTTTCTTTGGAGGTAGATTTTGAAAACATGGCCCCCCCCTGAGGGGCCACTGGCCTTGTGAGAGAAGAAGAGTTCATTAAAAAGAGAAGGATATTGTACATCTTGTATTCTTATGGCGAGGAACTCTAGTCCATGTAATCCCGTTCAAATTCTCCAAGAACGAAGCCTGAATTCATGATATGATACTGCTGAAGAACCTGAGCTTGGTGAGCCTTACTAAATAAAAAGGGCAATACTTCTCGTATGATAGAGGCAAAATTATTGCATAAATTTGCAAAGGAATGGAGGATGTAGACCAAGGGTGCTAATACTCTGTATAGAAAACTGGGTGAATAACAATTTATAAGAGCACAATTTAAGCTTAGTTAACTTCTGGTGATTCAGTATATATGAAGAGCTTTCACAGTGAATTCAAGATAGCTGTGAAGCTCATTAGTTTTATACATATATTTATAATATTTTAATGGTTAATCAGTTACTGTGTACAGTCAGTCTACCTAAAAAATACGAAGTGCAATCTTGATAAAGTGGTTTTGTGTACTGCCCCAGACTATACGATGCAGTAGACTTCCTTCTGTCTTGATTTTGTATTTTGCTTTCACGTGTTTTTTTAGCTTTGGTTGCCAGGGCAATGATGCGCACGATTATAGAAAGGTATCGATTTGCATGTGTTTGTACTACCACGTGTGTGGAAGACTAAGCAATAGTCGAGCACCTATTGCTAATAGTTTTGTGTTTAAATGGCATTGCCAACCCGTACATACTGAAACGGAGCTGTAATTCTCCTTAGGGTATCTCTGCTCCTTTAAAAGCAATTATAAAATAATAATAACAGGTTTTTATTCAAATTAAGATGTGCCTGAAATACATAAACATTCGGTATTGATAAGCACAGGAAATGAATCGTAATTTGTTTAGCAAAACTTGAAAAGAAAAAATTGTTCATATTTTATAATTTTGAGATAGAAATAAACACATTTTTAATGACAACATTTTAATGAAGTGGTATCTATAGTTACTGTCTGTTTTGTGAGAAGCTGGAGGTTGTAATGGAGGGGGAGCTTGTTTCACTGGTTAGAACATATGCCAGAAATGTTCAAGAAGGGAAAAATTGTGCTTAAAGAGACAGTGGGTTTGAACTTTAAAAACATAGGTCCTCTTGCCAAGTCTACCACTTCTTCTTTGGGTAAATATGGGACAGTTATCATCTGAGGTGCTTCACTCTCACTTTCCTCATTTAAAAACACAGATATTTTAGCTGACTTGTATTGCAGAGCAGTTTGAGATATGGTAGCGAACAGGGTAGGTGTTATTTTAAGCGCTGTTTGTTGATGAGGGGTGAGAGGTTGGCTCAGGACACTGGCAGAGAGGCTGGGAGACTCTTGCCTCCTTCTTGTTCATTGGAACCATCCCCCAGAAGGGATCTTTCATCAAGGAACAACTGCTACCATTTGAAGGTGTTTAGATTTAGTTAGCAACTTCAGGCCAACCCACAGAAAGCTTTCTCTATACATTTGCTAATTTAGCATCCATTTAACAGCGTGGCTGGGATGGGAATGAGTATGCAGTCCTCTTAGCAATGATCTCCTTAGGGGAAGGTTGAACATCGGGATGGGAGAGCCTGAGCAACCACACAGTGCTGTGTCTGCCTGGACGTTACTGCCAAAGCTCCACTTCTTTTCATGGTTTCTCTCCTCCTAAGCTCTAAATCCTTTACAAATGTACAAGTCTGGTGCTGTAACTTTAACTGCATGTTAAGTTTCACAAAAACAGATACACTCACAGAAAGGGCAGGGAACACATTGTTATTTTTAAAATCTCATAATTTTAAAACCCGTCTAATTTTTTTTACCATCCAGAGTAGATTGTATTGAATTTAATATTTATACATATGTGTGTGCACTCATGGAAAGAAGAATCTGGATATCTGAATTATATTTGAACATGTATTTTAACTGCTAGCTACGGGTCTTGAGCTCCAGAGCCAGGACTGTAGCCGATGATCAGGCCTTTCCTGAACTCTAGTAAGACTAAAAATGTATGTTTTGTTCTATTTATCTAATTATCCAGCACTTTCTTCTGGAAAACTTTAACAGAAAAGTATTTTTTAATCCTTACATTAAAAAAAAGTTACCTGAAGATACTGCAAACACAGTGAAGGGTCATATTAATAGAAAGTAAGAAACTCAAACTTTTGCCTTCAAGGTTTCTTAGAGGTTCTGTTGGCAAGTCAGACAAAAGTCTTAATGCTACCATTTTCTAGTGGATCTGTGGTAGATTCATTTTGTTATGTTTCTGTTGCTCTCATTGCTTCTTAGAAGTGGGCTAAACATTTATACTGCAGAAATGATAGAGCAGCAGTTTCAAATCTTGTGTGCCTTACATGCTTGATTAGGAAAATCCCATTAATGACAGAAAATGCTAATCAGCAATGTGTTTTGCCAGCCACCATGGGCCCACGCACTCCATATAATCCATTGTTTATTAACCTAATGAAGGTCATTGTAGCTTTTCAAAGCTTGTGTGACAGCATGTCAAAATGGTTTTAAAACTCTGCTGCTGGACTCCAGTGCTGGAATAAATCAAGGCTGGGTATTTACTTGTCAGAAGGGTTCTGGCATAAATGAGTTTTTTCTGGGCAGAACGATCATACCGTGCTTTCATTTGTGTGTTATAATTGTCAAGACAGACGAACAGTGCAGTGGTGGCTAAGCTGTTGGTGCAGCCATGAAGAAACTAGACTCTGACTTTATCCACGTCTTATTGATTTTCTTGTTCTTTTCTTGGCAGGTGACATCACACAGAAGGGATATGAAAAGAAGAGATCAAAATTAATTGGGGCCTACCTGCCACAACCTCCTGGTATGTTTATCTGTGCTTGCGATATATGAAGATGTCAAGCATACTGATAGTTGCCACACTAAAAATCTGCATCTCTGAAGAAATTTATGTGACAGAAACAAAGCCATTGTTATGCAGAAAAAGCTTATTCCATCCATTTAATGTATATTTACATACATATATGTCTGCTTTGATGTGTGTGTACATTTTTTACATACGTTGCTGTGGGTTTGGCAGTCATGTCTGGAAAATAACATCATGCCAGGCTCGTTAGAGAGGCATTATTTATTAGAAGTAGTGCAAAACTACAGAAGAAAATGTGGTGTTCTACCTCATTAAGACCTAGGCCACATAAAGCTTTCTAAAGAGATGTATATGTAAGAGTGGAAGAAGAGGACCTTTTAGCTTTGTGCCTTCTTCCATTTCTGGGTTTCCTGCCCAGATCTCTGTTTTGAAGACACTAGAGAGACCAAAAACATCCCTGCACTTCAGCTTGTCCTATTGTGAATAAGCAACGGATCCTTCATAGACAGTTGGTCTCTGTATTCAGGGATGGGTTGCATGCACTTGCCCAAAAAGTGTAGGAAAATCTTCAAACTGAATTGAATGTCAAATAATTTATTGCTTCATTGAAATTATTTCCAATATGTTTATATCAGAAACAAGAAAGAACTCTTCAGAGTTCATGCTTTAGAGGCACAGAGTCATGAAGCTGAATATTTGGTTTTATGTGTAACTGTAGGCCTCTGTTTTGTGTTGGTCCCACTGGTGTGTGCCACACACTCTTGTGCAGACTCACTGTCCTTATGGAAGCTCCACTTGCACTTGGCAGTGTTTGAGCCATGTTTTTATTGTAAGCCTGGGAACTAGTTCACTTTTTCTTTTACAAAATTCATCCTTTAAGGTGTTGATATTTATTTTCTATTTATACTATCTGTGTGTAGAGGTACTGCCTTGTGTTCTCTTCTTCAGGTACATATATATTAGCTAGCTCCATAGCAGAATGGTATTTTGGTGCCTTTGGATTTCACTTGGTCTTCTCCACTGATGGAAATTCCACAAAAGAGATGGGTATTACAGACACATCTTTTTTTTTTTTTTCCTGAAGTAGCAATGCCTGATTTGAGGGTGACTGTGACGTTTCATAACCATTGTGAGCCATAACAGAAAGAAACAAATCCAATCAACAAAGCTTCAATCCCAGAGATGCAATTATTAGATTTTTGGTTACTCGTTAGTCTGACCGAACTCTCAGACATACGGTAGTCTTCACAGTATGTTCTCATGATACATACATACAAGTGTTAAGAGGAGAGTGTTACCTCCCAGTAATCCTCCATGCAGTGGTGTGGTTGGTACCACTGTTTGTTTATACAGTTAGTTTTACCTTTTTTCCTTCACAGAAGAAAATACAGCTTTGTCCAGAGAGCTCATAGTCTTTTGGTCAAACTGTAGCCTTGTCTCAAACTGCTGAGGATTCATCATGCATGTAATGATGAAAGAGAGAAGGAGGACAACCCTTCAAGGTTTATTTCTCAAGGTCTCTGGTACGATGCTAAAGCTTTCCAGTGTAAAGACAAGCAGAGAGTACTACATAAATCAGTCCAATAGTGGGATCCATTCAATAATTTGAAGAGGTCATGACTAAGGATGTAGCTGATCTAGTGCTATTTTAAAGATGGAAAGAAATAAGGTGAATGTTTTCCACTCTACCAGTTCCCAGGAAATTCTGCACTGGGAATCTGAGACATCGATGAGTGAAGGAAGATTATGATAGGATGGAGAGGAAAGGAATTTTGAAATATTGTCTGCTGTTTTCTTGCACATCCTTCAAGCTCAATCATTTAGCTGATGGCCAAAGACATTAGCTTCTACTGTATTTAAGTATTTTCTTCCAGAAACGGATATTATTTGTGCTTGGTCTTTTCTGTCTTTGTAGTTTTTGTTTGTTTTGTTGTGTTACCACTTGGACAAAACCTGAAACAGTGCAATTTGGAAT
Source organism: Anas acuta (assembly GCF_963932015.1). Lineage (NCBI taxonomy): Eukaryota > Metazoa > Chordata > Aves > Anseriformes > Anatidae > Anas > Anas acuta. The sequence continues at coordinate 11,032,173 of NC_088980.1, read as the reverse complement.
TTTCCTTCTAAGACCTTACTCACCTGAGGTCCCTGCTCACCAGGAAGGGGGAGATGAATCCCTTCCAAGAAGAATTAGGATAGCCACACAGATGCTGCCTTTTATAAGCCTCTGTTAATATCTGAGCAATCACACAGATGACCAAATTAGTCATTTGATTCTTTGTTGTAATCTGTTTTTATTGGGGAACTGCAAGAACTTAGAAGCTTTGGTCTTAGATCTTGCTATTAAAGAGGAAGAGAAGTTTTAGAGAGAGTTTCAAACAGTATGGAAATGGGCACAGCTCTTCTGCTGGGATCGAAGGCATCGGGGAAGGGCTGGGATTTGCATTCTGTGACTGCACTCAAGAAACTAAAGGAAATCCAAAGGCAGTTCCCCTCTGTTTGGACAGCCAGTCCTCTCGCTGCACCTTTGCTAACATTACTAACGCCAACGTTGGCAGAGTGGAACATTGACCCCATTGGCTCCGTGAGTGTCCTGTAGTGTCTGTGCGTGCGTGTGCGTGTGTGCTGTACTGCATGGGGGCAGCAGCTCCATTCGTTGCTGTAACAAATGTAAAAAAACTAAACGTGAATTAATTAGTTTTTTTCAACTTGTTACAGCAGCGAATGGAGCTGCCGCAGTACGGTGTAGACTGCAACACAGTGAAGGAGCTGCCAGAAGAATGCTCCGCACTGCCAACATTGGTGTCTGTGACATCCGGGAAGCGGCCGCTAGAGAGAGAGCAGCCAGCACGGCAGGAAACCGGCCTCTCTTTTATTTTCGTTTTGGTGAGCACCATGAATGCGTCTTTTCCAGTCCGTACCTGTCTGTAAGTGTGCCTCATCTGGAAGCCTCTGGTAGACACCTGCATCAATAAGGTAGACGAGGAGCTGCCCGTGACAAGGCAGGACGGCCGTGTCTGGAAGGTTGTAACCGACTGAGGTCTGCCTGAGAGCGGGTGACAGGGAGAAGGAATCACCAATTGTAGTAACATGAACATGTTAATGTATAGCATCCATGCCATGGATCCTTTGGAAGAGGTTTCATACAGTACGCTGCTGAAACACAGGAAGGCATGTGTTTCTAATTCCCTTTCTGGCACTGCCTTTTTACAGAGCTCTGGAGGGGTCCAAGCCCATCAGGATCAGGAGGAAGCTGTAAAAGTCTAAGCACCCCTAATTCCGTGCTGTTTTCAAGTAGAGACCGTTGCTGAAACTCAGCTTGCATCCAGGGCCTTCAGAAGCAGACCAAGTAGGAGCAGGCATCAGGCTGGTAGAGCAGACCGGTGGAAGAACTTCCTTGGGGCTACACATCCGCAGTGTAGACAGGCGAGGCATGACCCAGGCCATATCTTGCCTTCTGGGGATGTCCTGTGGCTGGTGGCACGCAGACGGTGTGTTCCTGCTCCCTGGGTTTGTAGGAAGGCTGCAGAGGGTTCACAGGCCCCCAAGACAACGGGTTTTCTCTTGCCAGCCATGTGGACACATGGGCTCTTCGCTGTGTGCTTGTCCATGCTCCCACAAGGCAGCCCAGACACAGTGTAAGCTGGCTAGAAGGACCGTGGGATTTGCTGTTTTGTCAGGGTAAGGCAAACCTGTGAAACTGATCCCTTTGAGATACCCATACCCTTCTCATTTTCAAACAAATTTGCTATTATACTCTAGAGGAAATCTGCATCACAACCTGATTGCATTGCTTGTGTTTCTCCTCTTACACGGGGCTGCGCTAAGTCAGGTTCCCTCTGTCTGACACTGTTATCTTCCTCCGCCTGAGTTTTCCATAAAATGGAAATGATTAAATTTAAATTGGAATTTCGGTTTTAACCAAATTAATTATATAAAGCCATTTAAGTGCTAAATGGAGGCAGTAGAAGCATTGGCTACATACCTACATAAAAACACGTGCATACAACTGTATAACAGAGTTCTTTTGGTTGTGCTTATTGGGATGCTATCACGCTAGAAGTGGAGAGCACTTACTTTTCAGGAATTGGTATAATCCTAATCCAAAAGGGGAAAATGTGCAGCCATGTGGTTGATACTCCATCAGGTGATGTGGGAGTGCACTCTTAGGGTTTCTATTTTGGACAAGAAAATCCCAGGGAGTGTGTTGTCACATATGCTACACAGCAAATGCTCAGGGAGCCTGACACATGGGGGACTTGCTGGGTCCACTGCACATCTGCAAGTTGGCTCCGCGGTGCATGCACAATAGGTCTGACACATCCAGATGCTGCACAGGCTGCACATATGCAAAGGACATTTGTACCGTTCCAGCCAGGCTGTCGAACATTCAGAAATCCGGAACGGATATGCTGCATTTGGCAGTGTTAATGGGAGGAGGGATAGGGGGAGCCCCCTTTTGCTTTTCCATTAAATTCCCACCTGCTTTAACTTAGGGAGCCCGAATTACAGCTTTGTTTCCTCAAAGCGCTTTCTCCAGGATGTCAGTTTGTAGCTGGAGAGGTTCTGTGCGCAGAGTAATTTTTCTTTTCTTAGCGTGTCCGTCTGTCAGACATCTAAAAATAATAGTGAATCTGGACCTTTATATCTGCACATGCTTCCTGATCTCTCTTGTGCTGTGACCTTTCTCTTGCTGCCTCTGCAGAGGAGCCCTGACAGCCAAGAGCTGAAAGAATAACCACTTAAACAGGCATTCATTTCAGAAGGCTTTTCTTAGATTGTCTTGATTAGATCAGTCAGTTCTGGGTACGATAACATGTAGACAGCTGCATGCGTGCTATTAGGAGAAACCCTCACTAGAAGAAAAATAACTAAATTACCTGCATCCCCTATAAGCTGTGTTTTTGCCCAATTTGCTTGCAGTCTTTTGCCAGGGAATTTGATTATTCATTCACAGAACAGAGAGACGATGTTGTTATCAATTAAGCTTTGCTTCTAACAGCTTAGACATGGGTGGTTCATTCTCTCTTAATCAAGTGCTGTGTCTACACTGGATTACTTTCCGTAATTCCCCATCGTTGGTACCACCAACGTAGCTCTATTTGTAGCGTAACCGTGTAGACCAGTCACCAGTGCTCTATTTATTATGGCTAATAAACCTGTGAGATGCGGCGCTTAAAAGGCACCTGCTGCTCCTTTTGCAGGCCTAGAGACACAACACTGGGGCTCCTGCTGCTGGAGCCCCAACAGCACTGGTGCAGGGAGGAAATTTCAAGCCATGCAGTGCGGAGCAGATAACACCTTCCCACAGAAGATGCCTTTACCTTATGAAACAATTTTCTACAGAATTACAGGAACCAATTTCTGTATCCTCTGTTATTAACATGACAAATTTATGTATATCTGTAATGTGTGCATACATTTGCATACTTTTCCATGCATATGTGTGCATCCATTTGCTTTCAACTATTCCTGCTGCTAGCCCTTCGGGCACTGAAAGTAAACTGGGCGATTACAATTTCATTTTCTCTTCCCCAGACATTATTTGGATTGCAACATTATTTGGATTGCAAAGATTGCAAGGAAATGTTTAAACAAAGCTTGATTCTAGAATTGAAAAAAAAAATCCCTCATGTATTCACTTTATTAACAATAAGAAATATTCCTGTCACATCTGCCTTCCTAATTCACAAACATCCTAGCAAAGAATAACTATGACAGAACATTTCAAAGCATAGATGCAGGCTAAGAACATGGATCCCGTTGCAAGCTGAGCATTGTACAACTCATGGCCACGTTTTTGAAAACAATATGAAGATGTTTTACAGATAGGAAGCCATGGCATATAGATAAGAGTTTAGTAAGTCTTGCTTTAGAAAGTGTTTTGGTTTGAATGGGTCAATGCCTTGCAGTTTGGTTAAAAAAGGGCATTCTAAGAGCATCTGAGAATTACTTCTTGGTTACCATCTGTGGAAGTTGTGTTACTGCTTTGCTTTTGCCATACTAACTCAGACACCATTTATTATTTTAAGCAGCCTTTGTTTTATGATGGCACCTCTGTTTCCTATCCTTCAGTAAGACCTCATAACATCAAAGCCTGCTCAAACACAGAGAAAAAGGTATCTTCCTTCAAAGGAAGGAATTTGTCTGTTAATGAGACAAAGAATGGGTGTCAGGGAAGGAATGAGTAGATGATGAAATCAGCCAGTGTATCAGCTGTGGATGTTGGTGGTGGTTTCAGCACTCAGCATGATGGATTTTTGGAGGGAGGATATTTTTAGTACAGATCAGAGTCAGAATCTTTTTTCAAGAATTTGAAGAATTTGAATGAAATATCTGTTGGTGTGCATGGGGAGCATCTGTGAAACATAAGGACCAGATATCAAGATGATTGTCTGAAAATCTGACAAATGGGTAAGAGAAGATGGTTCAGTCAGAGGCGAGCAATGGTAGGTAGAAAATAAATGCACCATTGCAGTCCTTGAAACAAAGCTTGTGTATGCTGGAAGAGAAGGAGCAAGTGGAGACATGTGAAGAGCTTGGTGCAGCTGTCAAAATGCAAAACTGCTGGAATTCACGGCACTGTCTGAATGGACAGGGCTGCTGCAAGTCCTGTTATTGAACGCTGAAAGAAGGATGTTAAATTGCTGGCAGTATAGGTTGATCGGCACATTGGCGAATGTGTTTGCCATGTGGATAGGTAGTCTCTATATTCTCCTAAAAATATCTTCAGATCTAACACTGAGGCTTTGGGACTACATACACAAAAATGATCTATGTGTGAATTGGAGCAGTGATGTGATGTCCACCATCTCTAAGAGATTGAGGAAAAAAAGGAAAACATTAGAAACATTGAAAACATTTTTAGAGCAAGTCCAGAGGAGGCTGAGAAGATGATGAAGAGGTCTAAAGCACCTCTGCCAAAAAGACAGAGGGAATTGGGGTTGTTCAGCTGGGAGAAGTGAAGGCTCCACAGAGACCTTACAGCGGCCTGCCAGTACCTGAAGGGGGCCGGCAGGAAAGGTGGGGAGGAGCTCTTTAACAGGGATGTAGTGATAGGACAAGGAGTAAGGGGTAGCTTTAGGTTAGATATAAGGAAGAAATTCTTTACTCTGAAGGTGGTGAGGCACTGGAAGAGGTTGAACAGTGAAGCTGTGGCTGCCCCATCCCTGGAGGTGTTCGAGGCCAAGCTGGATGGGGCTGGGGGCAGCCTGGGCTGGTAGGAGGGGCCCTGCCCATGGAAGGGGGCTTGGAACTAGGTGGGTTTAAGGTCCCTTCCAACCCAACCCATTCTATGTATGATTCTATGATTCTCTTAGCCCTGCTAAGTTTGAACCGAAGGCTTAACACTTAGGAGGAAATGCTGGAAGGCAAGCTCAAGATTGTAATAAGGAAAGAAGAAGATAAATTTGAAGTACGTGCATTGTTTGAAATTAGAACCAAGTGCGAGAATAAATGTCAAAGATCACCTGTGAAGGAAAGATTTTTAATGAAACATATCTAATCAGAAATTCCATCTTCTCCAGGTTTATGTAGCAAAAAGTGGCTCCCCCTCCCTCGTTGTCTGGTTAGGAGCATCACCTTTTAAATCTCGTTTGGACCAGTTGGATCCAGTGAATTTATTACTTATATCTGGTGGGAAGAGTGAGGTGCCACGCTAAGTAACAAGTTCCGTGGTGTGACATTTAACCTATTTACAAAATACATGGTGTGTTCATCCCTTGGCTTTGCTTTTAAAGCAGAGCCAGCAGCCATTGCATAGAAGCTCAGGGAAGTTTGAATTGAATGTAAATGCTGTTCTTAAAACTGCACTGCAAATTCTGTTTGCCTTCCTTCCCACCAGCCCTGGAGTTGCTGGGTTTACTCTACAGCTTTTTCTCCTGAGGTCATACACTGTAATTTAGTTTTAGAACAGTGAAAGTAGCCTGTGTCTAAGAATGCCTTCTCTTTGTTGTCAATTAGACATTTCAGCATTTTTAGATTCAAATTTTTGACACAGTCATAGGAATAAGAGATGCATCAAAGCAACTTGGCAGCTGTCACTGAGGAAACAATTGTCCTCTGTTGGAGAGGGCAATGCAGTTATTGCCACGTTGCTGAAACACAGCAACACAATTCAACTACAAAAGCAGTAAAGGCTGGGAAAGAGGAACATAAAGGTGAAGGCAAAAAAATGAAGGAAAGAGATGAATGAAGCCTGTTTCCAGCTGACAGTTCTGTGCATACAACTAAAATTATCCAGCTTGCAATAGTACTGCCTAAATAGCTTTACTGTGGCTCTTGCATTTTTAGCTAAATGCAGCAAAGATGGGATCCAGCTTGCATATTAGGATTTACAGATTGATATATCTGCATTAAGCTGTCTGCCTATGAACCTGGTGTTTAAACTCCCATTCTTAAGTGCAGAAACACAGTTAATTCAGTTGATGAAACCCAGAGAGCTGTTCAGCTTATTCGAAAGCAGATAGATACCTTCACTCACCCCCTGCACAGCTTTTCAGGCTCTCCTGGGCTTGCTGAGTTGCCTGAACATAAGTGTCTCATACTGCTCAAGATTTCCTAAAGTAGAAGAGACATCTGCACAGTGAGCACATAGAAAACAACTTAAAGGGGACACGAGCCATCCTGATCAAGGCAGGTATCATACTCTACATCTAAAAAGACATTGGACACCTCTGTTTAGAGTCCTGTATCCTGGCCTAGGTCTCTTTTTCAAAATGGGAGCTTAGCTTAAGCACCTTCTTGTAGACACCTAAATATAGGTGTCTTAATCTGCAAGCTGAATCCCACATTAGCAGCATTAGATAAATGAACTAATAGTTGCATTAAGAGCATGGCTGTTAGCTCCAGTGCACCTTCTAATGCTTATGAGTAGTGTGATGAGCACAAAGCACTGATTTCTCATCCTTTTATGTAAAATAACTGTGTTCCAGGCATGTGTTTTTACTATATATTTTGCTGAAATTCTTTGTAACTAGCAATGATTCTTTCAGTGGTGCTAATTATACGTACCTTTCAAAGTCCTGCTATCCACAAGGCTTCAGAGGACTATGGCATTATTAAGAATGATGCTAGTTTGACAGTGACTGGGATTGTGTCTGTCTACAGGGCACTGGAGTGACACCGTCCTTTCTTTAATGAAAGTCATTCATTGCTCTGCTGCCTCCTTAAATTTAGGAATCGATCCAAGTGTGAATTCTCAAAGCCCATTACGCCACCGCTTCCACTGATCCCCAAACACATTTCGGTGAAGCTGTACTTCGACAAGCATTAGCGCTTAACTCACCGAACCTGTGTGCTGGCTGTGAAAGCCATCACTTTGGGGGTTTTAGTTATGTTCAGAATTTCAAGTGAAAAGAGGATGCTTGTTACTGCACTGTACTGCCAGAGCCTTCACGGAGGTGAGCAGGTCTGCTGTTAACCCCGCTTCGCTATTTCTGGCAGCACTTCACTGACTTCATGGTGTTCATTAGTCTGTGTGGCTTTCACTCCTACCTATCACTCAGAAATGGCAGCGTGGAGGTTCTGACTGTTGCATACCTTGTCTTGCACCATCGGCAGTGCTGGTACAGGACAGAGAAGGTGTGGGTCCCCGCGGTCCTGCTCCATCCCTTTCAGTAAGGAGCCATCAGCAGGTTTCTTACAGTCTCTCCAAATGCTCTGTGTTTTCTCACATTAGGGAATTTAGCACAAAGAGAGGTCTCCCCGCAGGTGGTTGATGCAGAGCTTCTACCTGTCACTGCAGGGTTAACTTAGATAAATCGGAGAACCACGTACACGTCTGGCTCTGTGTTTGGCTCGAGGTTTATTTGCTGGTTTTGTATTTATGGGAAAGTGGGAAGTAAAGTCACCAAATGATCCGCAGACCTCACAAAAGCAGAAGGTATTTGTTACTCTCATGAAGTTCACTGTGGCCTTAAATGAATACCAGCATAGGATAAGTGGTGGAGTCACCATCCCTGGAGGTCTTTAAAAGACATTTAGATGTTGAACTTAGTGATATGGTTTAGTGGAGGACTTGTTAGTGTTAGGTCAGAGGTTGGACTCGATGATCTTGAGGTCTCTTCCAGCCTAGACAATTCTGTGTGATTCTGTGGGATGTTGGGGCTGTCTCTTTCCTGTCAAGGAAACTGACTCCCTGTCACTGCTTGTATCAGAAGAGACTCACTTAAAAAATATACTACATGCATACAAAGTAGGAGGGAGGTAAACTAATGTAAAGTATCTGCATTTTAAGATTAGATGGGAGATTTCTGTGCCTGTAGCAAGGACAAGTCTCTGTGAGGCGCTGGAGGAGGGAAGGGCGGCCTACTCCGGAGCAGCTCGGCCTGTGGTGGTACCCGGCCGGCCGGCTGCAGTACCAGACCCAGAGCCTGCACCTACCCTGCATGCCCTGCCTTCCCTGGGAGGTGCAAAAGGGCTTTGGAAAGGGCTTTGTGCACTGCCTGAGGCAGCTGAGGGGTCTTGTAGCCAAATGGCAGCAGAAGGACAAAGGCCTCAATGTATTTTGCTCAATGGCTCTCAGGTCTACCTGAAAGCTCTGCCTGCTGGAGTTGCGCATATCCCCAATGCTTTTCCTCACAATTTAAATCCCCTCAGCATTTCTAAGGCCTGCAGCTTTCTTGTTGGAAGGATGCATTTAATCCCCTTTTTCTCTATAGGCATGCTGCACTTAATATCAACACCAAACTGATTTTTGTATGCTCTTGTCCTCATGCCATTGCCCTACACAAGCAGTTTGCCACATGAAGTTGTGGCACTGCTTTCTTCACCAAAACCCTGTAACAATTGTAGGTGCATATTTTTGGCTATGTTTTTTTTTCAGGATTTTTCTAAGTATATGTGATTTTCAGAAAGTATCTTATTGCTGTACGATAAGACTGGCAATATGGATAAGGGCGGAGTTGTGGGTACAATCCTGTACAGACTGAAGCATAATTTTGTGAACATTTTCAATCAAGATTAGTTTAACTGATAATTTTAATGTTTGTTGTTAGTGTTATATTGGTGGTTTCAGGGTGACCCAGTAAAGAAAGAAAAACAGCAAGTGTACAAATAAGGAGAAAATTCAGGAGGAAAAAAAAAAAAAAGATTTATAGATTTCTTCTATTTCAGTGTTCAGAGGTTACGTTCACACACTTTCAAGAATATAAAGACCTGAAGTGAAATTGCACTTAAAGTGAAATTGCAGATTACTGTAGTGAAATTACACAGTACTGTACTATGGAGACAGAGCAGTTCAATTAAGACATTTTCTTTGACTTAAGAGTGTGAATTATTAATTGCAGTCTGAGTAAAAGAAAATTTATGGATTCACTCTGTCTTCTGTGCACCTATGAGATTTTACTCCAAGTACATTTTCTAGCTAACCAGGTATTTCTCCACAGAATCAAGGCAGACTTAACACTTCTGATATTCTAAAGATTTGAGAGAAGCTGTATTCTCAGTTCTGTTTCTGCACCACAAAGAAATAAGTGTACAAAGCCAACTTTAAAAAAAAATGCTTTTAAAATAGTCTATTGAAACAATTAAGATTCATTGAAGTCAACGTAACAATGAAACATTTTTGTTGGTCTATATTCTACCTAAAATTTGTCGTTTCCAACTCATATCCAACCCCAACAAGCAAGCATTGAACAATTCAGAAATAGTAAAGTTTTTACATTGGGTTTTAGTAGAAAATTATGAACATATTTCCCAAGCATTGTTTTGTTGAATCCAATTTCAATTTTTTAATCATTCATTTGAACTTAATTATTAACAATTTAATTAAGTAGTTTTAACAGATCTTTCCTACCATCAACCCTAAGTACAGGAACGATTTTTAATTCTGTCCCTGCAGTTAATACATGGTGTGTAACTGCTTTTTATAGGCAAAAAATAAAAAGCAAAAGAATTAATTTCATTTCTTTATGGTCTCTTGTTTTTGTTTTTATTATTTTTTTTTCTTTGTGAATCATAGTGCCTAGTGCTCTGCTTCATTAGACCTACGCTGTAAGCACTGCTTACTGTGTTTGTTTGCTCAGGTTCTTCTGTGAGAGAACAGAGTGGCATATTATGCCACTATTACAGATTTATGTTTGCTTTCTTTTCCTATTGTTTGTTTGAATTGTCCTGCTTAAGTAACGCACTTCACTTTTCTCGGGAAGTTGTGAAGAAAAATTAGTTTCTGGAAGTGTTTATATATGTTGCTGCAGTTATAGCACTACTATCTTTGAAGAAGCTTTCAAGAAAATACCAATTTAAAAAAAAAATAAGGATAAGGAATGAATACAAAGTTTGAATCTTACATACTGGCTGTTTAGACCTGACATGCAAAGATGCTGCAGGTATATATAATGAGGCTGAGTTATTTTAATTGTTTTGCCAGAAGAGATTACTATTTCAGCTTGTTTTTAGAACGGTCATTGCTTACTTTCTGGCCCTTGGTAGCTGAAAATGCCTGTAGATAGTGAATAGTAGTCTTTCCACCAAGGATGTAATTTGCATAGGTTAATATTGTGTTGTCGCCAACTGATACTGTCTAAGTGGATGAGGTTTTAGAGAAACATTTATTATACACACTGGCTAAATCTTAGGAAATGTTTTTAACCATTTTGCAGGAAAGCTTCGAGATCCATTGCAATAGTGTCTGCCTTTATTAGCATATTAAAATATTTCCTGAATACTACTTCTTGAAAGGTCACCTGCTTGGAAGAAAATCCTCCCTAAACTTACAGGCTGTGTGCTCTTCTTATGTAGTGTATGATCTTGGATAAAGCTTATCTTATTAGAGAACCAGGGATATAAGCACACCAGAAGGGCTGAGCAGTGGCAAGTACTGTTTAATCAATTGACATGACCTGGTTTAGCCACTGAACAGTCATTTTTTACTTCTAGTGTAGTCTGAGCTCCTCCTCACTGTTAAGGTTCTGGAATTCCATGAGGATGATACATTTTTTAATTTTTTTATTAATGCAGGGGTGGACCAGGCATTACCACAAGAACGTCGAACTCCTGTTACTCCGTCCTCTTCCTCTCGATATCACCGTCGCAGGTCCTCAGGGTCACGGGATGAGCGCTACAGATCGGGTAAGTACAACTGAAGACCAGAGAATTGGAACGAAAAATAGAAATGGCTGGTTCTTTGCTTTGCCTTGTTTAAAAGAATTCTGTTGTAAACTTTTATAATACCTACACATGGGAAAAATTCTTTGTACAAATGCAGAGACACTGTCCCAGTGTATAGGGGAGGAGTTGCAAAGCCAAAGCACATCTGGAATTGCATCTGGCAAAGAATGTGAAGGTAACAAGAAGGGCTTCTGCGGGCCTGTAAGCAGCAAAAGGAAGACTGGGAAGCACGTGGGCCCACTGCTGAATGAGTGGGTGACAAAGGACATGGAAGGCCATGATACTCAATGTCTTTTTTTTCCTTGGTCTTTACTGGTAAGACTTGCCTAGAGGAATCTAAGGCCCCAGAGACCAGTGGGAAAGTCTTGAGGAATGAAAACCTCCCCTCTGTGAAAGGGGATTAGGACAGGGAATGTTTAAACGAACTGAATATGTACAGGGCCATAGGACGTGATGGGATTCACCCACAAGTGCTGAGGCCGATGTCACTGTGAAGCTGCTCTTGATTCTTTGAAAACAAGTGTCACTCCTGCCTTTGGGAATGGCAAGAAGGAGAATCTGGGAAACTACAGACTAGTTAGCCTCACCTTGATATCTGAGAAAGTGGTGGAATAAATAATCCCGGAAACTGTTTTGGGAGATATGAAAGACAAGGAGGTGATTGGGAGTAGTAAGCGTGAAGTTATGAAGTTCCCTTGTTAGGTTGGTCAAGCCATGATGACCAACTTCATAGCTTTCTACAACAAGATGACTACCTTAGAGGTTGAGGGAAGAGCAGTGGATGCTCTGTGCCTTCATTTTAGTATGGCTTCTGACAGTGTCCCCTGTAGCATCCTCACTGCTAAACTGGTGAAGTATAGACAGGATAAGAAGACAGTGAGGTGGACCTGAAACTGCCTAAACTGCTGAGCTCAAAGGGTTGTGATCAGCAGCACAGTGTCTAGCTGGACACCAGTCACTAGTGGTGTTCTCTGGATAAATACTGGCTCCACTGCTTAATAGCTGAATTAATGACCTTGATGGTGAGATAAGAGTGCACTCTTCCCACATTTGCAGATGATATCAATCTGGGAGGAGTGACTGACACACCAGATGGTGGCACTGCCATTCAGAGGGACCTCAGTAGGCTTGAGGAATGGGAAAACAGGAATCTTCTGAAGTGTGAAAAAGGGAAATGCAAAGTCCTGCACCTGGGAAGAAATAACGCCATTCACCCAGACAGGCTGGGACCTGACCAGCTGGAAGGCAGTTTGGCAGAGGTCCTGGTGGCCAACAAAGTAAACATGTCAGCAATGCGCTGTCATGACAAAGAAGGCCAACAACCTCTGAGGTTTCACTAGGAGGACTGCTGGCAGCAGGCTGAGGGAGGTGATCCTTCTCTGCTCTGCACTGGTGAGGCACATGGGGAACCCAGCACCAGTGCAATATGGAGTCCAACAAAGGGCGGCAAAGATGATTAAGGAGTCTCTGACACATGAAGAGAGGCTGTGAGAACTGAGATTGTTCAGCCTGGGGAACAGAGGGATCAGTGGGATGTGTATAAATATCTGATAGGGGCAGTAAAGAACATGGAGTCAGACTCTTAGTGGTACCCAGTGGCAGGACAAGAGGCAATTGTCACAAAGAGAAATAAGAGAAATTCCATTTAAACATAAGAAAAAAAATGTAAAAGTGATTACACCCTAGGAAAGGGTGCCCAGAGAGGCTGTGACATCTCCATCCTTGGAGGTATTCAAAACCTGACACAGCACCAAGCAACCTGCTCTAGGTGACCTTGCTTTGAGCAGGGAGTTGGGCTGGATGATCTCCAGACAGATCACAAAGCAAAGGAAGTGATTGCTACATAACTGAGCTCTGAATCTTACCTCTTAAAGCATAAAGTGCCCGTGTTACCCACCTTAACGGGGTGAGGGGCAGGTGGGCTCAGCTGTTATTTCAGTCACAGCAGGGACTGCTGCAGTCTAAGCGGCCATCCTCAGGTGACAGCCAGAGGCCAGAGGCTGTTTTTTCTGCCACTGCCTCTCTTCCAGCTGTGGAATAAGGGAGGGATGAACAACAACACCCGTCAGTCACGGTGGCAGAGGGACGCTCACGAGCTGTGAATTAAAAGCCAGAGACTGGTTGTTGGGGAGGACATGGAGGAGCCATCTCTGGAAGCTCTGGATTGTCTTTGAGAGGAAAGACACAACTTGTTGGACTTGGTCAGACTCATTGTGCTGACAAAAGAGGAAAGTTATAGAGAACTTCTTATCAACCCTTTTGTGCCATATCACTCATTCATTCCATTAGTCAAAAAGCTCACCAGTCTGATTTAAAGCAAAACTGAATGATAAATGTTGGCAAAGAACTTCATGCATATCCAGACCATCCTGATAAATCTGAAAACTCCCTTCTCTTTGAAACCTGGGGTTCACACTATAGATGCCAACACTTCTTTTTTTTTTATTTTAATAATGGTTGTGTGATCTGCATAATAACTCCTTGGTATATAAACTTCTAGAAGCTTCTCCCACGTCATACCGAAAATTGTCTACGCAGTGCTTTTAGGCAGGTAGAAATTCTGTTCTTGGAACTGTCTAATTCAGGGGTGTGCAACCCATGGTCCTCAAACCTCCACGACGTGACTCTTCAGAGGAGTTCTGTTAAAACCATTCGTATCTGACTGTGTGTTGGAAGTAGTCTGCTGGAGCTGTGGTTGCTATTTGTAAACTAAGAGATGAGTCAGTTTGGGGATGGGCAAGGAGACATCACGCACATCTCTGCGTGCCTCTTCTGATACCCAGGGAGTGCTCTGAGTTGCTGTTGCTGCTTCTTGCTTTCGGTCGCTGCCTGCTGTCGTAAAGGGAAGGTGTGAGAGAATAATTTAATTATCTCTGCTTAGGGAAGTAGCTTAGAGAGGAAGGGCCAAAAGATCATCTGCCAATCTTACATATGAGCTGTCAGTCCCCGTCAGTGTTGAATTCTGCCTCCTTCTGACTCATTCTTGTTACCCTGCTCCTGCTATTCCTCATGTTTTTGAGCAAACCCCTCAGTTTTCACATGTGGTCAGAAATACAGACTTGGGAACTGCTCTTCAAGCTCGTACATTACCCCTTTCACATGATGCTTCCAAACTCTCCTTTGCTGTGGGGACTCTAAACCCTTCTCCTTCTGAAGAGCCGAGCCATGGCTGATGTGCTGATCGTGTAGCTTGCCCTGCTGATCAGTTCTGCCTCATTGTTCTGGATGTGCTTGTGAGAGTGTGGAAAGCCTTCCTTCTCTGCTAACCATCTATCTAGCTATTGTCTTTATTGAAATAATCCCTGCTTTGGGGAATTTAAAATGTTATTCTGGGTTTGCTCACTGAATAGTACAGAAGGTTTAGGAATAGGACTAAGTGTTGTAATAATATATATAAATAATAAATATACCAGTTGTGTTGCTGAAAGGAGGAGTATGGAATTCAGCATGAAGGCTTGCTTGTTGTTACTGGAGGAGTCTAATCTGAGGAGAATGAGGATTATGCTGTAAATTCGGGTCTCCTTTGCAGCTCTGAAAATGTCCTTGGTGTTAAAACTGGAAAGTTTGATGGTATTTTGGGGGCTTATGGCAGGGCTTTCAATTCCTGCATTGACTGCTGTATATAACATGACTCCTCAGCAAGCCACCAAGCTCTCCAACAAATTGGTTTGAACAGCTACCAAGAATTGGTTCACTCAAAAGGAAACTGTACATAGCAAATGTCAGCACGGGGAAATGTAAACTTCTATTTCAATTGTGAGAAGTTATCAAACCATCATCTTTACATTTAGTTTCTGAAGAGCCTTGCTAAGAATGCTCCTATTTTGAGTTATGCTATCGCCTTCTATGCATTGCCTCTCATTTCTTTCTTAGTCTCATGACTCTATTGCTGCCAGTTACAGAACTGTAAGTCAGATTTCCTTCTGGTTGTCTTCTCTTCAGACTCAGATTTGCTTCAGTTTGAAGCCTTTGTTTAGCCTGTTGTTTTGCTGTGCTTAATACTTCAGCATCTCTGCTCTGATCATACTGTGATTATTAAATCCTAGCTGTTACCCAGTTTCAGTGCTTGTTATCATATTTGGCACATCTTCTTGGAAAGGCCCCAAAACAAAATGAATGTGCAGTCTTTAACAAATAAGTAATTCACTTCTAGGAAAACATTTCCCTTCTTTATTTTTTTTGCACAATTTATTTCAATTAACATCTGAAAACAAATCTTCTACTCAAACTCTGATCAAAGTCCTTTTCTGTCTCTTCTTTTTAAGGTTTTCCTAATTGGAAGTCTGACATCCCTGAAAATCATCCAACTCTCCTTCCATGCCTTTGCTTTTTACATAAATTTAGATGTCAGCAAAGATTGTTTAATGAACTCTCTTTGGAGACTCAAAATCATTGCTGCCACTAATATCACCTTCAACTTATGCTCTCTTATTATGGAAAATGTCAGACTGTGACATTTTAAATCCCTACCTATTTTCCCATTTCAGTCTTTTTTATTATTATTATTTCATTAATGTTGTAACAGAATTTTTAGCACTATAATTTTGAAAAGCTGGTTTCTATGATTTTTCTATTCTAAATAAAATTGACTCTGACTTTATGGAAGCTATGTTTTTGGTAAATGTTCATAGCACATTCTGTGTTTTAAGATGATTTGATTTTAGAATTCAACCTACATTGGGAATGTAGTCTAATTCCTTAAAACCAGATAGTTTTTAAAATTCCTTGCTCCTTCTTTATATATGGAAATGATACTGAAATCATTATGTTCTGGGATGCCATCTTCTTTGATCATTTTCCAGATGTCTAAAGAAACAGATAATGCCATAAGTTCAGTAATTAAATCAGTTCAGGGTTCAGCTATATTATTTACTTTATACAAATACGGCAACTAGTTTAGCTGATGTTATTTTAAAAAGATTTTTTGTTTACTACTAAATAAAAAAAAAAAATCACTATTTACTCACTCAGAAACAGTGTTTGGAAAGGTTTGCCAAATGTAGAACATGGCGATGTTTTCCTCTTAGCAGCTGCTGTTCCTTAGCCCACGCCTGTACTATAACACTACCTGGGGGCTCAAGCTGGCACTGAAGCCAAACGTTCACGTAGGTTGGATCACTAATTTTTGCCAAAAGGCTTTTCTGGCCAGTGGCTTTTCAGATGAGAAAAAACAGTCAAGGGAAAATTGAGTTGTTGACTTCTGCCTCTATCTGCAGGATAGATGTAGGCTTCTGGCTTGATCTGGCTCAAGTTACGTGACTCTGCAAAATCAGACACAGATTTAGAAACAGAATAGAAATAGAATAGTTCAGCTGGAAGGGACCTTCAAAGATCTTCAAGTCCAACTGTCTCACTACTTCAGGGCTAACCAAAGTTAAAGCATATTAGTGAGGGCATTATCCAAATGCCTCTTGAACGCTGATAGGCTTGGGGCATCAACCACCTCTCCAGGAAGCCTGTTCCAGTGTTGGACCACCCTCTTGGTGAATAAATTTTTCCAAATGCCCAGTCTGAACCTCTCCTGGTGCAGCTTTGTGCTGTTCCCACACATCCTGTCGCTGGTTATCAGGGAGAAGAGGCCAGCACCTCCCCAGTGTATGAAGAATGCTGAGTTAGGAATGGCCCTGTAGATGTAGCCACAGTTGCACTTACAGCTTCATTTCGTTGAAGCAGTTCAGAAACAAGGTTTCTCAGCTTCTTTTGGAAGCATATCCATGGGTTTGGTATGGTATGCTGAGATAAGGAAGGAGGAATTGTAACAGGGAGTAAACAAGTGGGAAACCTTGATGGCTTGACTTTCATGGTCTTACCATGTAAGATACCACTGTGTAAATGAACTCTGCTAACTCAGTACTGCACTGAGCTTTATGGAGGACGTTGTCTCTACATGCCCACCTTAGAGCCACCAGAGACCTGTTTGTTCCCTGGTTAACATTGGCTGACCTGCTCCTTCTAACACTGCACTCTCTCACAGGAGGAACTGGAGCTTCTGCCACCATTATTTAAGAGCCATCATCCAGGCCATCTTGCTCATAGAGGAATGGTCTTGCTGACCTACTGCTGAAAGTGGTGATCTGTAAGCTATCCACAGCGTAGCGCTGAATTAATACTGCTACTTGAGTTTGACCCAGTGTCTGTGGCTTTCTGTGCTGCTTGAAGCAGAGCTTGGCTCTACTGCCACATAAAGGCTGCAGCTCAGTATAGCAGCATCTGCTGCGGTGGCAGTTCATAGTGAAATACCCCATAATTAAACCGGGCAGATCCTCTCAACCAGAAAAGCTTTTCTTGATTGCGAGAAATCTCCATCAGTTCTGCGTTTTCCAGCCAGTCATGGCTGGCATGGTTCAGGGAACAGCTCTCTTGCAGAGACCTTCAGCACCTATTTTAAATCCTCTCCAGAGAACAAGTGTGTTATCGTCCCTCAGCCGGGTGTTCAATACATGGAGAAAGAGCAGTCAGGTCCTTAACAACTTCATTTTTCCAAAGGACGTCCCTGTGGCCTTTGGATTGTGCCAGAGCAAAAAGCCTCAGTTCTCCATCCCAATGCTGAAATCCAGGCACCTCCCTGTATGTCAGAACCTGTCTTTCACAGTGTCCACAGCTGTCATTGGTCAAGGAAAAAAAAAAAAATAAGACATCAGCACACAAAGGTATGCAGCAATAAAAATTAGAAATTTAAAATTTTCATCATTAAGTGATAAAGAATGCTATGTAGTATGTTCAAATGCACATGTATGTGTGAGGAATGAGATAGCCTCTCTTGGCTCTCTGATTTCTGCTGTAGAATTCTCCTCTGATGAGATGGGAATATGGCAGATGGGTTGGGCTGAGTTTATGAAGTCCCTCGTTTCTCGTGGGGTCTCTAAGAGGCCTTGAAGATGGCCAGTGTTTTGCATCGCCCGGAGGAACTTTAGCGCTTAAGAAAAATGAGAGCAGTGAGAACTGATTTTTGCAGCTGTCAGAAATGGTGTGGGAAGTAGGAGTGGAGGTGAAATTGCACCGCTCCTGTGTCTCAGGGTGCACGTTATCCTGGAGCAAAGACCAGCAAACGAGAGCACATGTGCTACATGCACCACATGGACAGAGCTTAAAAGGCACACAGAGGATGAGCACAGGGCTGGGAGCTGAGAAACAGAGCGTTTTGAGAAAGACCATACGTGAAATAGCACCTCTCAGCTGGTCTCATAGGGGAACGATACTGCTGGGGAGGTGGTTGTGGTACCCTGACTCTTGGGAGCAAGGATCTCCCTTCTTCCACTCACTGGTGGTGAATTTTCCCCCATACATTTAACCTCTGAAGATGAGAAAGAAAAAGTGCATCGTTCTTGGAAGACTGCCAACCCCTGCCCCAGAGATCCCACCACTGCAGAGAACAGTTCATTTTCCAAGCTCACTCAGCACTTCTTTTAAAAGACATCTTAATATAGGAGAATTGGGGAGATATTGCCAAAACAAATGCATCCCAACTACAGCTCTGTCCCAGCTCACATTCCTGAGCCACCTTTCCCACACTGTGCTTCAACAGGGAAAAGGCTGAACAGCTTATGCTGAGCATGAGATCATTAAACCTCAAAACAAATCGTCCCAAGATCAGTTTGGGGGGCATTTGAAGTACGGGAGCTAGCAATGAACAACGTTCCCTGTAGACCCTGGTCCTAGGAGAGGAGTTGGCAGAAGACCCTGGGTAGCTGAGCTGCTCTGCTCTGTCAGCCTCGATACATGCCTTACCACGTGCTTGTCCTCACTGACCATGAGGTAAGTGTGTGTATGACCTATAACAAAGGTTGCTGACATTTTGCATGTTTACAGCTTACCTCACGGTGATTCTGAAATATATGGGTAGTTTATATTTGCATTTTTGAGAGGGTATTCGAGATCTCGCTCTGTAGTCTTTCTAGAACTGAAAAGGAAAAAGTGAAAATAGCAGACAAAACTGGATTGTTTTAAGAGAATATAAAAGTTGCAGTGTATGGTAGAAGGATGGAAGGAGAAGGTACAAGGAATTATTTTTATTGAGCCATTATCATTTAACATCACTCCAGAGAATGAAGAGGGACAAAAATATGATGAATGTACTATGGTTCAAGGCAGGACCACATATATATATTAAGGTCATTTATCATAAATCCAAAAATTTATTAACTCTTCAGATGAGTGAGGGATACTTGGAAAAGTTAATTAATGAGCCTGTCTGTAGGAACACTTATTCAGGAATTAATTCATCTATTTGATTTAGCTTGCTTATAAACTTAATTTCAACCTACAATTCAATCAGGGCAAAAAAAAAAAAAAAAAAAAAAGGTTGAAAACAAATTTTTGCAAAGATGTAATTTATATGACCATGTCCTTGCTTTTGACCCAGCAGAAAAATTTGTAAGGATAATTGCAGAACTCTTGAGGAAAATTACTCAAGGATCTCCAGAGAGAAACAAATAGAAAGTTGATTTACTTCAGATCGCATAATAAGGGGGCCTGAGATGAAGTCACTATGTGAAGCTGACTTCCAGATTGCATTACAAATGAGATAATAAATAAAAGCAGGGATGGAAATTATTAGTGGGAGTCTTGCATGGTTTTTTTTTATTTCACTTGTGATTAGAGTTAATATAATTTTAAATCCGAGTTTAGAGAAAAACATTTTAAAATCAACTTTATTATAATACCTGAAGACTCCAAAGCAAAAACTGTGCCTTTCAGCAAAACTAGCAGTGGAGTCATAAAGAGTTCAGCCTTTCAGTTTAGTTTTTGTATCCTCTGCTCGAACTGTATAACTTGTTTATGTCACTGTCTGTCCATAAAGCTTTCCCAATTGTGTGTTCAGCTTTTACCTTCCTTTCACCCAGAGCTGTGAATTGCTACTACTGCCATCTGAACTGCAAAATGATAACCATGATTTCTGTCTTCAGAATTAAGGTTTCTGAGTGCATGGGAACATACATTTCCTGTTGCTTCGTATGTAGTTATTCAGCAGCAGCTGAAGGATGCATGAGCATGGTACAGCCCCCTGCAGAGTGCCCAGAGTAAAGTTTCCCACACCAGTGAAGTTTCTTTGCTGCAGCATCCTAGAAGAGCAAGGTCGTTTTTGTGGTGTATTCGTGGGAGTGCAGATGTTTTCTAAAAAGCTGACATTTCATCGTAAAAAATTGTGCAGGTCAACAAAACATGACCCAAATTCATGGCAAGTCATCAGAACGTTTCCTTGCATATCCGTGTATCTCCTGTTCCTAGTAAAACCAGAGACCCACTATTAACTGGGTTAATAATGGGTTTACAACATCCCGAAGACTGAAACTTACACACTGAAATTGTTTCCTGAAATGTAAGCAACAGCTTATTTCTGTTCGTAACCTCCACAGCCCTCATATAAATGTCTTATTAGAGCAGATGTTCTTGCATTCAGCTGGGTATTCACAGTGTTGTGAATACCATATTTCAGAATTAATGGCACACCTGCTTGCAGCTGGAGAGAAATTAGGTGTCACACTGTTCGGGCTGTGTGCTTTTCTATCTTAATGCCCGGAGATATTGTGAAAGTATTCTGACACTGCTTCATTATAGCATCACCCACAGCACAGATTGGTTGTTATATGGACTCGCTCGCTTTCGCATTCCTAGGGTGAGATGATTTTCCAATGGCTGATCTGTGTTGGATGAACACAGCAATTTTTATGAAATCGCTTGCCCTGAAAATAGAGTCAGCGCTGTCAGCCCAGGACAATCAAAAGACAAAGCCTAACTGTACTTTGTTCTGATGATACCACATTTACCGTGTCTTACCCTATTTAGTGTGTCCTGATTGCATTTCCAGTAGATGTAGCTACCAAATTATCTCTACTCAGAGTATTTACAGGCCATGTATTAGGAAATGAATTCTCAGTATATCCTTCGTTTCCATGGTAGCTACAACAAAGGTCTGATTAAACTCATAAGAGACTTTCATGCTTTCAAATACTAGTTTCCTGTAAGGCAGCAATTGCCAACCTTTCCCCTGTATAATTACCAGCATGCTCTTGCTATACTTAGCATTGCCTTATCTAGAATTTTCAGCCAAAATTCACCTTTGATAGCGAGTGTTGGTGGCCTTTGGGAGGCCGGTTTCCCATAGCATCGGTTGCCTCGCTGTAGTAACTCAGCTGTTACAAGTCTTCTGCCGCACTGTGTGGTGGTGCAGCAGTCGCTGCCCTTGCTCCTCTTGCCCCCTGCAAGCTGCCTCTTTCTGCATGTCCCTCCAGCTGTGTCCCTTGATGCAGCCCCAGGTGCTGGCCTCCCCGAAACAGACACATATTTGTGTTTTTCCTCATTTGTTAAATGTCTGACTTCAGGGCTGATCCTCTACCGCGGTATAAATAATACATAAATATGTATTATATGTACATAAATAACCTCTTATTAAAAATCATTTGGCGTTCTAAACTCATTAGTGCAGAGCATCAACCTTTTTGATCTTAATAATCTGCCATCCTGTGAGCCAGTCGGTTCCGTTTGTGGCCGAGCCCATGAGAAGCGAGGATGTCAGACCTTCGTGGAGTCCTTGGGCCCGTCCTGCTCTCACTCGTATCAGCACCTTAGCAGGAATTGGCTACTAAAGCAAAGGAAGAAAGAGTTTCCAAAGGAAAAAAAAAAAAAAAAAAAAAAAAGGACAAACAGATGAAAGGCATGAATTCAGATCACACCTAGTGAAGGTATGTCTCCCAGCAGTTTTTTTCTCTCAGGGGTAAGTTTCCTGAAGGGAGGGATGAAAGTGTCCTTACTTCAGAACTGGAAAACCAGGCTGTAGGAGATGATCAGAATCCTGTTATTTTGTTCTGATCAGAATCCTGCACCTGTACAGCAAAAAAATAGGCAACAGCTTGTTTTCCCATATTTGTGTTCCTTAAACATCTGGTGATTGGGTATCAAAAATGTCATTTTTTTCCTCATAGCAGGAAAGCAAGCAGAGTAACACAGAGACATCAAGGCTCTATTATTACTGGGAAATGAAAGACTTGAGCAAAGACAATTGAAGTAATATATGTAATCTGAAATGTAGGTGGAAGCAGACTTCTGCCATCTTGATTCAAGCAACGCACACCTCTCTGCTGGCCTAATTTCTTGTCTTAGAAAGAATAGGGCTGAGCAGTGAATTAGATGCAAGAGAACCACCTGACATGCAGTCACAAGATCTGATTTGGGTACAAAAGAAGACACCATTTTTCTTTTGTCCCCTGAGGCATTTTATGCAATGGGTGTGAGGAACTGTTTTACAGTGTAGACATTTTTAATTTAGCTGACGCTTGCCACGGGAAGAGTGCCCTGTTTCGTGATCCACGCCGAACTAACACCAGATCTGTGACCCGTGAGGAGGTATCGCTTTGCTTACAGCACATCGAATGTTTGACATGCCAGTGGAGCAAATGCAGCTAGTACTGAGCAGAGGAAGCCACCGAGGCATGCAAAACGCACATAGGAAAAAAAAAAAAAGGTTTAAAAACCCCTCCACATGAAGGAAGAATGCAACTGTAACTTATTGAGTAGATTTTGCTTTTTAAAAGAGAAAAGGGAAGAAATTCTCCTGCTGGAAGCTGCATGAGTCTGGGACTAGGAATTTACAGTGTGTTTTACATGTTTCAGCTGCAGCTCTGAGCTTTCAGGAACACTGTGCCTGGCCCAAGTAAAGAACGAGGTGTTGCTGTTAATGAAGTGTAAGGGGAAGGGCGAGTCAGGATGATGCTCCGTGCCAGATGAAGATGCACACTTCAGAAGGGTCTTTTCCTAACAACTGTAGAGAAATGAGTTGTATAAAACTGTGGAATTGCCCCATGTGTGGACCAGGATGAGGGTGAACTTGTTCATCACACAATGATTCCCTTCTTGCCTCAGGAAGGCTGATTTGCTTGTAGGCCTCATCCGAGCCTGGAAGGAGACACACTGTCCTCCCCAGAGCAAACAGCTTGGAGAGGGCAGCTTGTCACAGAGGAATCACACCACTTGTAGGTACACATACGTCTGTGCATTAATGGAGTAAAAGTTCAAAAGAGACTTACTCAGAGCCAATATAAAGCGGACAATATAAAGCCAATATAAAACTCCTGACCAGCCCCTCTTTCTGTGTGCCAACCCAACATCTGACTACATAAAAAATTGTCCCACCAAATCCCAAGAAATGACATGTCAGGTCATCAAAAATTTGGGGGATAAATGGCTAAGGGACACAGCATTTGCTTCTATTTTTCTGGGCATTATTATTTAACTCTGAACACCTGTACTCGTTCACGCTACCCACCTACCAGCAGTTACCACAGGTGTGTCTCTGGCATCTTCTGTCACCCAATTCCCCCTGGTCAGAGCAGGCTACTGCCTCCCACATCATTGTGAACTTAACATGAGAGGTCTCTGAGCATACATGAGTCCCCCAGGTCTCAGCTTAGCTCTGTGTGCTGACCACTGAGTCCAGTCCCCTGCTGGTTTGTGCTGCCAGTGGCATCACATCGGAGCGGTGTTCTAGCTCAGGCAGGGTATTGCTTGGTGCCACAGATACTGGGAAGTGGGCTTGTTTCCCTTTCCACAGATAATTGAATGCACTGATGTGTTGAACACCCAGCCTTTAGGTCATGCTGAGGGATAAAGCTGGGAAAGACAATGAAGAACATGGTGTTCGTAACGAGCTGGTGCTGGGCATTGATGTATTTCAGTGCTGTTTTGTTTTGTTTTGTTTTGTTTTTTCCTAAGCCTTTTCAGTTAAACAGGGACCAGAACATTGTGCCAGGTTACAAGATAAACCAGACAAGAACAATGACTGTGCTAAGCCGAGCACCTCCTGGGAAACCTGGACAATTCGTCCTGCTGGTAAAATAAAGAGTTCACTGCTGCTTGCAGTAGATTAGAGTTCCTGATTATGGAGCCCTGTGGCCAAAGCCATGGGTCATCACTGTGGGAATCTGAGCTCATGGACTCTCCTCTACACAGTTTTTAATTTCTCTGTCTTTGCTCTGAGGCCTCATCTCTTACTCAATAGTTCATCAGCTATCTGAAGAGAAGCTTTCTCTCTACCACGTGCTGCTTCTTACAGCTCCACTTCCTCTGTATTTCACTTACAGACTTTGTTCACAGGAGTATGTTTGTCCTCTCTATCCTGTCATAGAAAGCAAAGAGAATAAACAGAGGCAAACAAATGACTGAAAGCAAGAGCCAAGACTGCTTTAGATTTTCTGTTGAGTCTTTCCTGTGGAAAAGCCAGGTGGGAACAGTGAGGATTTTGCTACCTTTAGGAGTGCTTTAAAGGGTCAGGACCTGGAGTCGTTTTATCAGCCGGAACAGTGCAGTTAGAATGTCACAGACTTCTTCATAAAAGCACATTTCACCTACAAGCATTTTCTTTCCATACAGACCTGGAGCCTTTTAGAGGGCTTGAGTGCAACTGCGTCAAGGTATATCTGCACTTGAACCTCTGTCAGAAGTTTATAAAGGGTGAGAAACTGCAGCATGCTACACCATGAGGAAAGAGAGGAGAGGTCCTTTATTAGTTGATTTATTTTTTATTTTTTAATTGAAGCTCACAGCTCTGTGGCTTTCAAAATCTTCATAGCTGAAGGATTATTTTTTTTTTCAGGAAAAATTAACAAGAAATCTGTATTTTAAAGCAGCGTTCAATCCTACTTTGATGAGTTCAGTTAAGCTGAGTGTACCAGGGTAGATCGAGAAGACAGTCCAGCCACTTGTCAGACCTGCAAGACAAGGGGCATCACCCTGCCAGAGACAGTTCAAAATGCTAAGATGATGTTCACTGCTGATGCTGTGTGTGATGTGTGGAGAATACAGACTGCTCTTTGCTGAGGGGATTTGGTAGGATAAACAGTTTCCTGTCCCAAGGGAACTCAGGTATGGCTTCTTACCCTCATTATACTTTTCCCCAGTGTGTATCACAGCTATGGTTTCCTCCTTTTAATGAACAAGGCACTTCTAATTACTATTTTCTGCATTCAGTTTATAAGCCTCTTTGTGTTTGTTTTTTTTCTTTTTATTTTTTTTTCAGTAGCTGCAAGGGACAGATTGTAGGCAAGCAGTGGGAAAGAAGAGGTCACATACAACATGTCGGGCACCATAGCCAATCTTTCACCAAGCTACAGGCAACGAACTACCACACTCCGGCTCAAATTGATGAGAAATGAATCACCAGAGTCTCCTTTTGGTCAGATATGTATGTTTCAGCTTAGGTTTAAACCAGGAGACTAAGCCTCTGGGTATGAATGGCTTCAGTGCTGTTTGTTAACAAGTCCAGCTGTAGACAAGAATGTCAAAATGGGTTGAAGAGTATCTTCAGAACCCATCGATAGGTTTTCATTCAAAAAGAAGACCATGCAATCTATTGTCTTCCCTCCTCCTAATCCTTAGCCCTTTTTTAAGTCCTTAGATACACTTCATTTCACCAGCAGCATTTTTATTCCTGGGAGTGAACATTGTCAAAAGATTTTTCAGCCAAGCTGGACTGTTCCTGCTGCCTTTTATTCCTCTCTCCCCAAAAGCCTGAAAGCTCTTGGTGGTAGTTCGTGGACCATCTCTGCATGGCGTCTTCAGCCTTTTTTAGATGTGTCTCCTGTCTTGGTTTGATAGCCCCTGACTGAGCAATGTTTTCAGAAAAGCCAACCTAGCAGGCTGCCTGGGAGCAGGTGTGCATGTTCCTTCTGCCCAGCTTCCCTATTGTTTAATCAGAGTTTCTTATCTTTTCCATTGTTTTATCTTTCCTGCCTTTTTTTTTTTCTTTCTTTTTTTTTAAGAGTCCTGTTTGATTTATTCCACAGTAACCCCCGACAAATAAACATATCAGGCATGTGCTTTATTAAGAAAACAATTCAATTCCTGGACTCCCATGGACTCATTTGAAAATGAAAACACTGCAAAGTGTGTTTTAATTACGCTGAGGGCTTTGCCTCTTCCATCAAAAAAGCATCAAAAAAGAAATCCAAGAGTTGGCAAGTTAGGATTCAGTGTCCAGCTGTCACTAAGCATTTTAATAATGACTTTTTCAGTGATCCTCCTTAAAAGAATCTTTGGAAGAACTGCGTAGTTACACCTCATCTCCCTCGTAATGCTTGTAGCAAAAAAGAAAACACAATCCTAAACCCAGTAAAACACAGTTCCTCCTGTCTTGATCAGTAAAATTTATTCTCTTCAGAAAATTGCTGTAGAGCTTTTCAAAAAAAGATAGGAAAGGTCGTTTTTTTTACTGCTTGATATCTACTTTCTATCATTTGAGTGAAAACCAAGAATTTTCCCTGTTTGTTGGATAAGAAAAGCAAACTGTCAGTGAACATGTTCAGTCTTGTGTACATGAACAGGACTGCTGTGGAGTGATCAGGTAGGAATTTATCTTGAGGACATGCTGTTAGGTAAAGACATTGCTTTTTTTTTTTCCTTAGTCTGAACTTTTTGCATAAAACTTTTCATCGGGGTTTAATTATAAGAAAGAATTTAAACCTTCTACTTTTTAAAATAATGACTTCGCAGAAGAGAATTTGTTTTCTGGTTTGCTGTTAGCGTTATAATATTCCTCTGTTTTGGTCCTTCAGCTTCATGGCTCTTTTATTATAGGCTTTTTCTGTGTTTCTTGTTGATTTTCTTGCTTTTCTTTTCCTGATGTGCTCATTTTCTTCCCAATTTAAAATAAAAGTGAAAAACAACTCCCAGAAACAGCCGATAATGTTCTTTTCCTTAGATTTACTCTTCCCTGCAGTCTTTCACTGAGAGGTCCTTAAGCCCTGGCAGAAGGTAGGGAGCACTATTCTTAAAAACGAGACATTGTGGCTTAGCAGCAGCAGGTGTCAGCTAATTCTTCCAGTCATCCTTCCCAGTTGTTCTGTACAATGGGGCACTTCCACTGTTGTGGTCCAACCAACAGCTCATTAAATAAAGGTGGAACACAATATACCCTCCTCTTTTCTGCTGCTTTTCTCAGGAAATATTGCCTCTTCAGAGCTGCCACCACCATCTTTAACCACAAGTGACTTTTATTGGGTACCATGTGTTGTGCATGCTGTCTCCTCATGCACATCCTTCCCCACACCATAGGAATACACAGGCAGATAGGGCAAGGTAATAAAGGCAGACTTATTTCACCATATAGTTGTGATAGTCATTAAGGGATTTGCACAAAACACAGCAATTATCAAAATATGTTGCTGGTATATTTTACACATGATAAGTGGACTTTTTTGAACTTGGTAAGTGGAACATAGTAAGTGGAGTTTTGAACATGGTAAGTGGACTTTTTTGAACTTATACAGCTGTATGTACACATGAAAAGTAGAGAAGCTGTGCTCTGGGGATGTCCCCACTGAGAAGTGGACCTGCCTGTGTTGGAGCCAACAGGTCTAAGCTGGGTGTAACACTCACCTGCAAAGCAGAAGGTTCATGTTTAAAGTGCTTGTCGTTCTCATTCCACCTCAGGCTAACTTTCATAATACTTTTTTCATGAATAAAGCCAAGCGACGGTGGCAGGAGAAGGATCTGGGAATGGGGGGAGCCACTGCAATTTTGTTGTGACACTTCGTAGCTCGTACCTTTTGAGCAAACATTCCTGTTCACTTGGTTTGTGTGACTTTTGTATAAATTAGAAACCTCATTCATTTCAAAATCAGGTGCTGTTACTACACCACACGTTCACTGAAAACAATAATTGTTGTTGAAGCAACAGCTCATTTCAAAACATTGTGAAATGGAGGTTTACTCTAAGGAAGCAGGGTTCCTGCTCTTCAAATACTGTTACAGTGTTCTGGGAAAACTGTACAGCTCGAAGGATTTGTTTGTTGGTACAGCACTCTTCACTATTGCCTCTTTTTTTAGCATGAGGAGAACTGGTGCAGTCCCTCTGAGATCCCGTGCATTCCTGGGCTTTCATCATTTCATATGCACTGTCAGCCTCACTGGAGTACAATCCAACCTGCACGCAGATGCACTGAGTACACAAACAGTTCTTTTCTGCTGGAACACTAGCTTGAAATCTCTCTTTTCTTCCAGATGTCCACACAGAAGCAGTTCAGGCAGCCCTTGCTAAACATAAAGAAAGGAAAATGGCAGTCCCCATGCCCTCAAAACGACGTTCGTTGGTGGTGCAAACATCAATGGATGCCTACACACCGCCAGGTAGGCACTTGTGTTTGTGCATTTTACGGAAAATTTTTAAAAGGTTCTTTGTGCTGCTGTGAACTAATGGTCTGATGGACAGTAACAGAAATGACATCTGAAACACACTGAACATAACATTGAGGTACCTCTGAAGAGAAGAAGGTGGAAAATCAACAGGGGCAGTTTCCGTGACTGCTTTGCCCTTGGTGGTACCTCACCTAGCGTTAATTGCTTTGATCTCATGAGGCCCTAACTATGGTAAAGTTGTGATATAATATGTGACTTAAGGTGTCATTCAAGTTTCTGGTTTATTCCTTAATTCTGCAATGAAGTGTTGTCTTTAAAATTTGTCATACCAGCTTTTTATGAATTTATATGGTCTTTTACCTACTTACTACTCTGTGAAAATACTCCACATGTTTTGCTTTGATCACTGAATTCGGCTGGGACTCAATTTCTCACTGAGGGGTAGGCTTTTTACAGCTGGAAAAGTTTTTCTCAGACATAGTGGAGTGTGTTTTGAAAAATATTTGGGATATTTTGTACTGTTAATATGTGGTTGGAGATCTTCAGAAGATCTCAAGCCACATTAGAAAGGAAGCAACTTCTATTATCCTTATCTGTTTTCTTGTAGAATAATATACTAGCCATTGAAGTAGTGCATGAAAGCTCTCTCAATGTAGTTAGCAATTGTCCTTGGTTTCAGGGCTCTTGGTATTACAGACTTTTCTTATTGTGTTTGCCTGCCTTTGTGAGTTTTTCTTAATGAGAGTTTTCTTTAGATTTATAACATGAACATGCCTTATTTCTACTTAAACAAGCAAAAGCACTGCAACTAACAGGCTGTTTTTAATTATTAGATACTTCTTCTGGTTCAGAAGATGAAGGCTCTGTGCAGGGTGACTCCCAGGGAACTCCCACCTCGAGTCAGGGGAGTATAAACATGGAACACTGGATCAGTCAAGCGATCCATGGCTCTACCACGTCAACCACTTCCTCCTCCTCAACACAAAGTGGAGGCAGTGGTGCTGCACACAGGCTAGCTGATGTTATGGCTCAAACGCATATAGGTTAGTATACCACCGTTTTCAGTATCTTCAGTTTATTGTGAATTTTGTCTCTCACATTCAGCTGATGCTGCTATTTGAAACCTTACAAAAGGTTTCCTTGTGCTTTTTCTTCTTTTTCTCACTTTATAATAGTCTTATTAAAAAAATGCAATTAAAATTTGGGGGTAGACTTCTGTTATGGCTAACAGTCTAGCTGTTGGCACCCAAATATCTAAAATGCTTTGCTTGAATTCCATTACTTAGCACTAAAAGAGATCTCTTTAGGATCCATCAGTAAGGAAAATTAGTGCATGCAGCATTAGGAATTGCTTGCACACAAGTTTCTCCTACTTCTGCAATAGTTTAATTACATGGTTTGAGTGATTTTAGGTAATTCTCTGTTAAGAGTATGTGCTCTTAATTGAATCTAGAATTGGCTGGGATAGCTAACTATGATCAACCTTGACAAATACTACTATATACCATCATAAAGGGAAGCTGGTATTATTATTAATAGCTTGTTTATATTCTGTGGATAGATCACTGAAGTCAAGGCTTTCTTTCCATTACAGACCTAAACGTCACAAACATTAACTGTTTCTGGATATTGTGCTATTGCCATTTGTCTTCATTTAAATGAGGTGGCTATTAGAATGATTAGGCATGTAGAAAGCAAGACTTGTGCTCCCTTCATTCTCCAGTAACTGCTGTTAATCTTATGAAGTGTCTGCTTTGGGTACATTTTTGCAGTGTCTGTTTATTGGGTTGTCTCACTAAAATACGTTGGAGCCTGTATTGGAACAGATCAAGCAACCTTGCTACATTTCTGTTGCACACAAATTTTAGTGTTCCTCAGCTGATCATTCCTTTTCAAGTATATGTAATGAGACACGTGAAAATTTTTACGTGTTCCTGATTTTGTATGCTGAACAGTAGTCCATGTCCCTTTTTCTTCTGCTGTTGGTATAGCTTGATGTAACACCTGTATTTTCAGATGACTAATCCTCTTACCACAGTATGGAATTGCTGAATTGCAGGCAGGGGAAGAATTTGTATTGTATTCTTAAATTCATGCCAAGTGAATAGCTTAGAACCTTGTTTTAGAAACACATACACTTCTGAACACATTAATCATTGCATTTGGTTATTTTCTGTGACTTCATCTTGAAATGCTAGAGGAAATTATAGCATAGAGAATTAAATTTATCCAAACTCTTAAAAGGTTGCATTACTCACACACACAAATCTCATGTGTCTTAAAATATAGCTTCTTTATAATGTGACATTTCAGTAATTTTAAATCTGGCACAGTAAATCTTCTCTTATAATCACTGAGTTTGCAGTAAATAATACAGCATTTTTAGAGCTAAATTAAGATGACAGTATTGTGTGGAAGAAGAAAAATACTATTTTTTTTTTCTCCTTTGTTGTTGACTGGAGCGAGCTCTCCTTTGAAGAAAGCAGATAAGCTTACCTCAGTGTAAATATGTTTTCATTCTGACAATTAGGTACCATAAATAGCAAATCTAGTTGGACAGTAGTTGTGATGTAAAGTTTGTTTGGGTACAAAATATGACTGATATCTGCTAACAGGCTCAGACTGTGATCTTAAGGTTACTGTCTTTGTTGCTAAGATCATTGGAAAAAGCAACAGAATCTGCACAGATGATAATTCTGAGGTATATTCACATGGCTTGATGTTTATTTGGTCCGGGGAGTTGTTCTCCAGATCAGTTTGCAAGAAGCAAATCATCTGTAAGTATGTAAGGATATACTGCCATACTCTGGAGATGCAATTTTGATAACTACAAATTTAAGGGGCAACAGGGAAGACCTGTAATGATAACCAAAAAAAGCCCTCCATTCTGACATCCGCTAGGATTTCACCTCCAGAGTGCATCACAGAATCAAAGGGAGATTTTTCCAGTGAAAGTGCCCTAATACAGTCCTGAGAAGGAATTGGATAAAACATTTTGACTATGATATAATCAGAGTTTAGCTTTCTGTATCATTTAGATTATTTGCATAAGCTATTATATGTTTATTATCTTACACTGTTTATTTAATTTCATGGCTTCTGCTGCTTTATTATGGCCAAGGGTCTAGTATAGGATAGATTTCCTTTAAGTATTTGTTCTCAGCTATAAGACACTCAGGTGTCTGTATGAAGCTACAGAGAGAATTTCTAGTTTGGCATATGTTTCAAAACTGTGTTGGGTAATTCTTGAACTTAGATATCAAAACAGTGAAATCTCTAAAAAATATTTAACATTCATTACATCTTTGAGTCAGTGCTCTATATATTTCTAAGGTCTATAAGCTTTCATTTGTCTGTATTATATTTTTTGGACCTATACAGATATAAAAATCAAGGTGAGAAAACATCCCAGAGCTCAGAAAGTTCATGTAATGATAATCACACAGTGCTTAGTTGTGACTGTAAGTTTAGATAGATTAACGAGTTAAATACCTCACTATAAAATTTCAGTCCTGTAGCTGCTTTTAATGTTTCCTTTATGTGTTTCAAATATGTTTCTCTTTGGAAATCAAAGGCCTCTATTGGAACCAAAGGCCACATAGGTTTCTAATAAAATCAGTATAAGAACATGTGCCATGAGGCATGATGGATAGTTCTCTGACAACCTTAAAATTCTTATGTGACCGGAGGACAAATATTAACTTATGATACAGGGGACTAGTTTGAAATAGCCTCTGTCACCTGGATACTAATGCAGGTGAAACCCGGCTGATAAAAAAGCTACAGCTCTTACTCTGGATTTCCCATCCCTGACAACGAGAAGAGCCAGCTTGCTTGGGAGAAAAAGCTATGTTCTCATCAAGTGCAGTATTGTAAGGGTGTTATTTGAATTCCTGGAGACTTTCCAAATACGTAGTGTTTATTTGTGCTTCCTATCTTCCACTCAAAAGTATTCCTCTACCTCTTTACTTCTCCTTAAACACGGTGCTCTGTAAAAACACAACCCCTATCCCTACATGAATGTGCTCTGGATTGTTGGTTCTTTTTCATTTTCATGAAATGGGGTAGATTATATCGCTCCAGTAGCAGAAATGAAGGGTCTTAACTGGAAACAGCTGTTCAGTCTGTGATCTTCTAATGCAAGAATATTGGAAGAGATGGAGAGAAGAGGTGATGCAGATATGTATGTTTGATGGAGGAAATTCTTTGAAGTCATGCAGCTGTCACAGTTTCTATTTTTTAATCAACAGATGTGTCAAGATGATTATTCTTAACTAAACCTCAAACAGTACTTCAAGTTACCAGACATAAAACCAAGCAGCTCTATACAGATTGTGTTCATAGTCTATGCCTGGATTACTTTTCTACACACACACACACACAAAATACATAAGAATTTCACATAACATAAGAATTAACATTTTCTTTAGAAGTCTTTTGGACTGAATTTTTGTCTATGTGACTTTCATTTCTCCAAGCCTGAGAAGGGAACTGACTGAAGATTTGTAAGTCTAATGAATGAAACCTATAGCTGTAAATATGGCCATGATAAGACATCTGTTAAGAACACCCTACAAAGAAATAGGGCAAGATGAACCTTATTGTTCATCTTCTGCTGGATAAGGATTCTTCTTAATAGAAATGTAAATAGCAGGTGGGCAGCGTGTGTGATAAAACTGCACCCTTTGACCAGCCAGTGGTGACCACATAGGGAAGAGAATTCATCCTGGGTAATTTCAAGTGCCAGTGCTGCTTGTTCAAAAGAAAACCCTTTTACGAAAGAGCAGGAAGCTTCTTTCCCATTCTATTTCACCCTGCTCTGCACCATGTGTTACAAAGAAGTATTTGGTTTCACATCTATAGATGCGAGGGGAAAGCATCTCTGCTCTGCAGTGCTTTGAGTCACGTATCTTCTCTCCCACACATTAAAAAAAAAATCATATCAATGTAAAAACCTGAAAGGAGATACTTTAACTCAAATTCAATTTGTCTTATAAAGTCTGAAAGATGGAAATATTTCACTGAATAGATGTAAACAATTATAGCTAAAAAAATACTTTCTCATGTTACTAATAGCTGACTAAGTACAATTATTTTCTTAGTCATGACCTCCTCTCCTATTTGCATAGCAAAACTGCATTATAAGTTAAAGATAAAAAGATAAACATCAGCATTTTTTAATTGACGTAGTTATTGGGTAATTCAATCATGATCTATAAAAAGCTGCCACTTAGAAAGAAGGGGCAAAAATTGTGCTGATTCTAAAATACTTGATAAATGACAAGACTCCTCAAATGAAGACATTATTCAAATAATTACCAGTAAAAGCTTCATTGTCCAAGCTATTATACTTCAGCTGGTCACTTATAACACAATATAAGGACTTTATTTCAGTAAAGTGGTGAGAGTGGATGTGATCAGAATTAAAAGGCTCAACTGGGCATGTGCAGAATCACAGAATCACAGAATTTCTAGGTTGGAAGAGACCTCAAGATCATCGAGTCCAACCTCTGACCTAACGCTAACAGTCCCCACTAAACCATATCCCTAAGCTCTACATCTAAACATCTTTTAAAGACCTCCAGGGATGGTGACTCCACCACTTCCCTGGGCAGCCTGTTCCATTGCTGGACATTTTTGAGTGGTACAATAAAAGCCATCTCATGTTTTCTTCAACCAGTTACAGTGGTGTCTATATGATGTTCATGAATATAAACATTAAATAACAACTATAGAATAACAACTATAGACATTAATATCATGTCTTAATTTTTCATGATGATTGTCTGTCAAATGCTGCATTCAGATGAGAAGTATGCAAAATAGCCATCTAATATAGCATCCATGTACTGTATTTATTGCCATAAAAATTAGTTTTCTCTGTTGGTAGTACATGAATTTGGGATTGAATGCACAAGAATTACATTGGTCCAGAGTTCAAGAGTCATGGAAACGCTTGATGATTACATTTCAGGTGAAATTCACTGTAGAAGTTGGTATTAGAGTAGATTTACAACATCATAATCATAATACTTGTAGGGCATATTTACTAAAATGCACATCTCTAAAGTAATATTGGAACAAAATTAACATTTTTCCAGAATTTTTCTATGTTAAAAATCCTTTCCCTATTATAAAATGGAGAGCATTCTTTGTCACTTCAGTGGCAGCAGTATGAAGACTTGTCCTCTTTTCTATCTCAGAGGCTCCTGGGGATCACTTATGTCAATAAAGAGAGAAGATGTTATTTGTTCATAGCATTTATCTCTATCTACCCTAATGCCTATGAAAATGTGGAATAAAGTTATGAGACAAACTGTAAAAATAATATACAATATGTAGGTAATACAGACTGAGACTTGAAAACGTGAAAACAAACTGGAGCATGCTGAGTTATCAGGCTATGAAAGAGAAAGATTAGCACAGTGGAATTGTTTAGAAATGCTGGAATAAGTCAGATGGGTTTGTGTTTGCCTTCTGGAAGGCATATCTTTGCTATGCAGAAGCATTGAAATAGCTCTGTCTAAAAATAGTAGACAAGCAAGTGTCCATGCAGAATGTAAAGTTCACGTTTCTTTACATTTTATTTCTTTCCCCTGGATTCCAACCCTGCTGTGATTGATTTTTTTTTTCTTAATAAAACAATGATTTCCTTTTTCAAGTAAAATTGTCATATTCAAAATATAAGAGATATGCGTCGGCACTTGCAAGTGATTGGCAACGTGCCATATTCTCTTTGTGTCATAAAACTAAAGCAGTAATCTGTGAGAAGTATATTTGTCTGGGTCTTTTGCTATTTGAAGCTGTCCACAAAGTTTAACTTGGTATAAAATTAAATGTCAGTGGAGAACCAACAATCTAATTATATCTTTTTTTTTTTTTTAAGCTTATTGTTTATATTCTTGCAGATATATGGTACTTGGTGTAATCAATGGAAAAGTTAAAATTATGATGTACTTTATAGTTGTATACATTCATTTTGTGCATGAACTTCTTTGCCTGTTTGGATGTTGAAAAAAAGTCAAATGGTGTTCTTTCCTCTCCCCTTTGTTCTTCTGCCCTTCAACACTAGAGGTACATGGTTAAACCTTTTAACTTACTTTTCACAGAAAATCATTCTGCCCCTCCAGATGTTACCACTTACACCTCAGAACACTCAATACAAGTAGAAAGACCACAAGGATCAACGGCACGGGTGGCACCAAAGTATGGAAACGCTGAACTTATGGAAACTGGTGATGGTATGTCAAAAAGCAAAATCGTTTTCTCTTTGAGTATTGTAACCTTTTTGTAGTTAGCGTATGCATCTGTTCCTTGTTTCTTCTGGGCACTTGTCATTTATAAACACCCACGTAGTTAAAGCATCTTTGCAGTCCTCAAATAAACTGGTATACATGAAGCTGACAAAGAGAAATATTTCTTAATCAGCCCAGCTGATTCCCTGTATAAATTGTTTTGCAAATGGAAGCAGCAAGTCTCTCTAGATCTGCTTTTCTGCTTTTATCATGCTGTCTGGTTACAGCTAGGCTGTTTTTTAAAGGGCAAGAAATGCAACATACAATAGGATGGTTACATCTTGAAAAGTGTCATGATTAAAGTTTTATTTTCTCAGTTTTTTTTTTTTTTTTGAAAAACAGTTATTTGTAAACCCTTTCTTATTTACTGCTCCTCTTTTCTAAAACATATCAACCGATACCTCAGCAGGGTGTGGAATTGTTGACCAAGTGTATCCCATCTAAACTTAGTAGCTTCAGCTATAAAAACCACTTGGCAGAAGTGTTGGAGCCAACCATATAGAAGAGTAGGAAGTCGAAATTTCTGCAATGCAGTGACAGAAAGTTATTAGTTCAGGATCAGATGACATGAATGTTGCAGAGGCTTTGCACTCTGCCGGGGAAAGGGAGGGGGGAGGTGTTTGATGGGATTATATTACAAAAGTGCCCCTTGCCCCACACTGCTGTTCATTATTGTGTTTTTCAAAGTGCTGTGTGGACAGGCATGCTCCCGTTGGAGACTGCTGGCTGATGGAATTGGCTTTAGGGATGGTTGGGGAATACGGGGTCGTGCTGAAGTAATGCAAAGATGTCAGCCATGTTTAAGATGGATACTGGACAGACATCCACTGCAGTGTAAAGAGCAACCCAGAATAAATGATGGGACAGAGCAGATGAACTGTGCTCCTTGCTGAACCAGTGATCACAGGGAGAGACCATGCCCATCTTCTCAACGACCATCACCAGTGCTACCTAGAAGAGTTCTCTCAGGTTGCCAACACTCTGTAGGGAGGGCTTTTTCACTGTGCATCTCTCCCCCAGTCTATGTGCTTTTCCCCTCTAACTTTGCAAGCTCACTCTGATGTTGTTGTATTTATTGTTTTTATTTGCACTAGGCATCATTGTTCCTTTTTGCTGAAATGATCTTAATGTCTTAATGGTGAATACTCGAGTCACACTCATGGTATGGCATGAAACTGTAGTTGTGGTGGCCTTGCAGTCCTAGCCTTTTTCTTACCCCAATTAACGTCTGGTGGCGTTCAGCGTAGCGGTCAACTGATGTCTCCATTGATCCCTGTCCTGCAGGAGTACCAGTGAGCAGCAGAGTGTCAGCAAAGATTCAGCAGCTGGTCAATACACTAAAACGGCCCAAACGACCACCATTACGAGAGTTCTTTGTAGATGACTTTGAGGAATTGTTAGAAGGTAAAATGACTGTTTTTCAAAAGGTTTGGGGATCTCTTATTACAACTCTGTAAAATGTTTGTCTCGCACATTGACTTTCTAGAAAACTAAGTAAGCCCTCCCTGTACTGGCAAATACCAAAAAACTGTCGATATTCAGTGGAATCCGCTTGTAGTAAGCTTGGATGTAGTGCACTAGAACCAAAAGTCTCTGGTGTTTGCTCATGGTTCTGCTTGCAATGAAACTGCAGAAGAGAGGGAGAAAAAGCTTTGCTCTGAGAGCATTCAGCAGTGCGTTACAACCGTTTCTATTGAACATCAATACAAAAAAAACCTGTCAGTGAAGGAGCATGTTAAATGCTTCATACATCCTTTGTGTAACAAAGGAACATAAAAAACAAACAAACAAAAACAAAAACTAATTGTAAGATAGAAACATGGATAGTCAATAAATGCAAATTTGTTTTTAAGGAGGGCAATGCTTTGAGAATTAAGATTTGTCAGGATATGGTGGTTTAGTCCTCATTGCAGTTTATAAGCAAGCACTGCGACTGAACATGACTTAAATCGATGTGTTACTGATGACTTACTGGAGGACAATTTTTCAGAAGTTCTGCAGTTCATCGTATTACTGCATTTTTGCCAAGAAAAAGTATTCTCCATCTCTCTTTAGGAATGAAGGAAGATCGATTATTTCTAAGATAAATATATGCATGCTGCCTCAGCAGTTTCTTTCCCTGCTTGTAGAACTCGTGTCAATATAAGCACATGCATTCCTAAGATGTTTCAGTGTCCTCATCTCTGTTAAACTTAAAACTTAATTGTTCTGTTTTATGTCTCCGTTGCTTCTCAATACCTTCTAACATGTCATTATTTTCAGGATATTTTGCAAAGGTAACTTATTCTCTTGGTTACACAGGTGTACACAAGGTATAGAATTTACATGGTAACTGTATATCTTTTCATAATCATAAGTTCAACAGCCAGATCCAAACCAGCCAAAGCCAGAAGGAGCTCAGATGTTGGCTATGCGTGGGGAACAATTAGGTGTGGTTACAAACTGGCCGCCTTCTCTGGAAGCAGCTTTGCAGCGATGGGGGACCATCTCACCAAAAGCTCCTTGCCTAACCACTATGGATACTAATGGAAAACCACTGTATATTCTCACTTACGGTGAGCACTCTTCAAACTCCTTGTGATTTTATATACTATATGTAGTGTCTGTGTGTATAGTAAATATATAAATATATAGTGAAAAAGCCCTCAAACGATGCATCGTTTCCATTTCTGAATAGGGTAAAAAAATCTGAAGTTGTAGGTGTCCAAGTATGAATTTCTGAGGTGTTATAGCATGACTTACTTCACAAAGAGGAAAAGAGCTGAGTTGATAGATCTATGCAATCACAGATTATAAATTAAAACCACCTTTTAAATAGAAATACATACTAGGATAGACTTTTCTGAAGATTAACGTCTGTTAAGCCTGGGATATTTCCCAGGCTCTGTTCTGAAAAAGAACCTGGTATACAAAATTTACCAGCTTCCTGAAAAGTTAAAATAGGATTTTTTCCCATGTTTTTGCACTTTACTGACATTGCATTAAGTGTAATATGAATTATTCCTCCTGATATGTAGTTGTACAGCTAGCAAATATACCCCCTTGGAATGGATTTGCCAGGATATCTTTCGGTGTGATCTTTTGTATGTTGATTTATTTCCCTATGTTCACTGCACTGAGAGAGGCCAAATGGAGATAAACATAAGGAAATCTTTGTCAAATAACTCCCAAATAGCTTCTAATTTTGAGAAGTTCAGAGAGCATTTGGGAGATGTTCAAATGATTTATTTTGAATAACCATCAAACTTTGAAATGAAGTCGGGACATTTCTGTATGTTATTGGTATGAATATAAAAATGATTTTGCTTTTTTTATTTCTACCTTCTCAGGGACCTAGAGTCCTGTGCAAATAATATTTTTATATGCTGTAATACAGAGGTGTGTCTGCATTGTTCAGTGCTGAATGCTCCCTTCTGCTCAGGATTTAGGCTGAGTGATAGTCCTTGGCTGAAAAGATGTTTGCTGCAAGTTTGGGATTGCAAATACAGTTAAAGGCTTTTAAAGCATAACAGAACTTTAGGACCTGAAGGTCATGCATGAAACATTTTCCCTTCAGGTGCTTCTTAGAGTTAAGAAGTTACTTAAATTAGGGAGCAAAGATGATTCACCACTGATCGATGTTTTTCTTCCTTAAGGACATTTTCTTGGAACTAGAGAAGAATTTTTCTGTTTGCAATTATATGTTTGCAGAAGAGCAATTCATATCATCTACTGAATGCCCTAAATAAGTTTGACAAGACAGGAAATGAAGATGTTAGTAAGAATC
Organism: Anas acuta; assembly: GCF_963932015.1. NCBI lineage: Eukaryota > Metazoa > Chordata > Aves > Anseriformes > Anatidae > Anas > Anas acuta. The sequence goes on along the minus strand of NC_088980.1, from coordinate 10,992,991 downwards.
AGAGCATTTCTGAATATGGGATTCTGTCCAGAGAGTCCGAGCGTGTGTCCTATTTCTCCTGAAGAGCTGTAAGCTGAACAAAGCCTGAGGAGCTCATCCATGGGGCTTATGAAGCTACCTAGCCTGTTTCTCTTTCCTAAGCTAACTCTTCCCAAATCCATCTTCCAAGTTGTCCAAATCCTCAGAAAAGTTAGACTAAATCTTTTTTTTTCTCATTATTATCATTTAGCTGCACTGATTTAAGCTGTTGCTTTTCAGTAGTTCCCCAAGGTTAGATTTTTTTTTTTTTAATAAATAAAATAAATTACAAAACCACAGTTCATAGAAGATGGAGTGAATTCTCTGCTACCTAGATTTCAAGTGGACATTGCATATCATGGGATATGCAAATTCATTTTGATGTAATACACATCACAATTTCCTTTACTCATTTTCTTTACATGAATAACAATTGCTTTTGAAAGATAATTAGCATTACAGATATGCCACTTTATTGGTGACTTTATGAATGATTTTGCTGTAACTATGCCACCTTATGCCTCTATTCCTAGAAATTGTGGGCATGGCATTTTAAAAAGTTGAAGATTAACAAAAATTAAGCCTTGAAATCAGCAGACATTCATACGCATGAATCATATATCCCTGTGCTTAGTTGCCCTGGCCCCAGTGTAATGAACTTTTGAAAGCTGAGGCTGCCCCAGTCCTACCACATGGCATTAATATGACACTTCCTTTCCTTGTGGTGTGTATTTCCTTGTCATCTGATATATTCCCATATCAGATGACCAAAACTAAAATATCAACACTGAGAACTTCCAGTAGCCTCTGAGTTTGTATCTCACAGTTACTTTTGTGTACTTTGATAATTCAAGAAAACACAATTTCCAGGATTTTTCATATGTTTGCAATTTTGACACATATTCAAGATTTTAAAGAATAATTCTAAATTTCTAGAGGTTCACTTTTGACGTTCTCTTCTTCAATATTTTATCTCTGTTTACTGTTTCTGCTTCAATCTCTTCTTATATCCTCTCTAAAACCTGCATGGAAATCCTCATTATTCAGCTTTCAGCTTTCTGGGTAGGAGCAGGATCCTGCATGATATCTTTTGTTCCCTACTTTTTTCTTACAAAACGTCTCTTCCAGTGTCTTATCTATGCTTGGAGGAATCATGGGTTTAACTGCTTATTCCAGATGTCTTTCCTTTTTTCCAAATTGAGTTCCAGGGCTATTCCTGTGACAGATTTGTAGCTGTCAGCTAAAACACATCATGGCTAAGAAAGAGTACTTACTCCCTTCACACCAAGCATTTTCATCTCCTCCTTTCTTGATCAGTGTAGACAATATTGCCATTCTGCCAGTCACTTGGGCTGTAACCCCAGTATGATAAATGACCCAGACATTTCTTTAGTTTTGTACAGCCATTCTGTGTCTGATCAGTGCAGGTTATTTTGGGGGTAAATCTCCTCAAATACAGACTTTTCTCTGCAACTGAGCAGCTAAATCTCATCCCACCTGTCACCATAGGCTTGATTCTTATAGCAGCTTTTCTCTGACCCCCCAAAAAATCATAGATTTTTAGAATTATTAAGGTTGGAAAAGACCTTCAAGATCCCTGGTCCAACCATCCCCCTACCACCAATGTCACCACTAAACCATGTCCCCAAGCACCACGTCCAACCTTTCCTTGAACACCCCCAGGGACAGTGACTCCACCACCTCCCTGGGCAACCCGTCCCTGTGCCTGACTGCTCTTTCTGAGAAGAAATGTCTCCTCATTTCCAACCTCAGCCTCTCCTGGTGCAGCTTGAGCCCATTCCCTCTGGTCCTACCACTAGTTACCCATGAGAAGAGGCCGACCCCCAGCTCCCCACACCTTCCTTTCAGGTACCTGTAGAGAGCAATGAGGTCTCCCCTGAGCCTCCTCTTTTCCAGCCCAAACACCCCCAGCTCCCTCAGCCGCTCCTCACAGGACTTGTGCTCCAGGCCCTTCACCAGCTTCGTAGCCCTGCTCTGGACAGGCTCCAGGGCCTCGATGTCCTTCTTGTAGTGAGGGCCCCAAAACTGAACACAGCACTCAAGGTATGGCCTCACCAGAGCAGAGCACAGGGGGACAATCACCTCCCTGCTCCTGCTGGCTGCACTACTCCTGATACCAGCCAGGATGCTGTTGGCCTTCTTGGCCACCTGGGCACACTGCTGGCTCGTGTACAGGCGAGCATCAATCAGCACCCACAGATCCTTTTCCTCTGCCCAGCTTTGCCTAATCTCTGCCTTCCCATTCCCCTGCAGGAATTCATCTAATTATTAATTGTTTATATCTCCTGTGACTTTTTCAGCATGTTTTTCATGTGTTTTTTTTTTGGTCTTCTATAGCATGTTAGGACTGTCTTCCTCCATGTGTCTCAGATTACTGTAGATATGAGAAATGATCAACTGTACTTCGACACTTGATCTTTTTTAAGCAAGTTTTTGAAATATTTTCTCAGTTCTTCAAGTTGTTTTCACTGTCCCAATTGTAATTGTTACTCAAAACTCCTAAACTCTTTCTAGTGAATGAAATGCTATGAATGTTCCTTATTTCTCAAATATTTTATTCCTCTGGGAACTTGCTTAAGTGGAGAGCATCTTAGTTAAGTTATTCACAATCCTTTTGTAAATCAAATCACTGAATATGCATAAATAGAAAAGTCTGAGATAAGGGAGGGAAAGACGTCTATAAGGTTTTATGTACATCTGAACTCTGACTAGAAATCTAACATATGCTTTGAGGAAAAGAAGGACAATTTCTTGCTCAGGCAAAGTTGATCAGAGTAGTCAAGCAGCTGATTTTGGTATTGTTGGCATTACAAATGAAATGCTTAGTGATTTCTTAGTGGAGAAACATGAATAAAGGATAATTAAATCCAAAATACTACTTACACTATCACAGCTACTTTTCTTGCTGTAGAATGATTATTGTAAGAAGGATCAGAAAGATTGGAGAAAAAGTAAAAAGCTGAAAGTAATTTGGAAATAAGCAAGTTTTGAGCTTTTTTATTGCAACCATTATTAAAACCAACAAAAAGAGTACCAGTTAACTGCATCGGATTCAGAGAATCTCATTGCCTTTATCTAACATTTTCTGTACTTAGTTTTTAAACCATTTTCCGTAGCTCCAGTGTATTGTTTCACATATCAGAGGCCCATTGGAAACAGCAGAGCTAGGAGAAAAGAGCAGAGAAGGCTCTTTGGATAGTGAAGTGTTTTTTCTTTATCCATTTGGACTCTGTGGAGAAAGAAATCATCTTTCAAATGAATTGCCCATTAAAAAAATAACACATAATGCAGCCATTAACATCTTGAGGCCAAAGTCCTGCTGTCTTAGCAGAGGTGTTATACTGGGGATAGCCTGAAATGGTTGACAGTCAACAACAGACCGAAAATAGCCACCCCCAAGCAGTGCTGCAGCTGGCATGTGACCACAGCCGTCTACATCTTCTTCATCCAGAATCTCCTAGACCAGGAATTTCACAGTTACCAGGAGTGTAAAGGGAACTGAGATTCTGCTCATAACCAAGTAACGAAATAACCAGATTGTCCTTATCACTGAAATAAATCATTGCTTGCAGAGGTAAAAGTCATCGTGGTTTAAGTCCTTAGACATCAATCAACAGTATGGCTAATACTTTCAACCTTTATTGCTTTAATAAAGATAAAGAAAATTGCTTGCTTTAAAAATCTATATTACAAAATTGGGATTTAGACTGGGATATCAAGTACTGTAATAATAATATTCCCTCTATTCTGAGTATGTCTGGGGTATTTTATTATCCGCAATAAAACATTTTTGTTATTTTGTTTGGATATTTTTCCAATAAGATACCTGCTTCATTTGCTGCTCGGTGTGGATCTCAAAAATTTCTAAAGACAAGGTTAGCAGAGCAGCAGAACTGTGACTGTTATTTTGCAATGCAGAAAAGGTGTCTATTTACCTGTATCACGTTAAGAAGTCTGCCATTTATACCAAATTTAATGTCTTCATTTTTATGTTTAGTGTAAGAAATATATTGTGATCTTGAAAGAATGAATATTTGACAACATTATTTTCAGTTAAGTTTTGGCAGTCTCGCAATTGCTGTGCATGGAGATTGGTAAGCGACCACGGGTTTGGTTTTGCTGAGTTAGTGCTGTGTGGTTCTTAAAAGCGTACAGAATTCAATAAGGGAATTGATTGTGGTTTGTTTGGTCTTTAAGTTTTCTTCCTGATGCAGCTTTTCTCTTATAACCTTCTTTACATTCAACACAAACATATAGTCCTTTTACAGATTTGTGGAGGGGGAGGAAGGGGATTTACTTCAGTGTCATGTGGAAAGCATATATTTTTTACCAACTGATCCCTTTTTGTATATTTTTAAGACCTGGTGGTTTCCTTTATCCTCATAATGTGTTGCTTAACCAGATGGGACTGGCTATTCACTCATCACACTAGCTTGCAAATTTTTGTAGGTGAAAGATATTGCCCTGTAAATAGGCTGTTAGCATAGAACAATACTGATTACAAGTGATATTTAGAATATGTGGTTAATGCTGTAGAGTTGCTACTATACAACAAAATCAAAATTCCAGCAGAAAACAAACAAAACCCACAGATAGTTGCCCCACACAGGTGTTAACAATGTTTGTCATGGCTGCCAGAATGTGAGGTGATATTTTTCATTTGCTCCTGCCTTGACTGTGTGTGTGTGTGATGTCTGCAGGACATGGCTCAGCTTCAGAGGCATAGCTGCTGCACCACACACTTGCTGATACTTGCTGGGCACTGGGAATGCTCAACTTGGTTTGCCAGTGTAGGAAGAACACTGAAGGTGACTTGGCCTCACTCCAAGAGCACACTGCTAGGGCTTGCAGGTCCAGCAGCAATATCTGCGACAAGTTACAGGAGCACATAAGGAAGATTTGATCATCATTAGAAGATTTATTTCAGTAAATGCTTCAGCAATTAGAAATGTGTTGGGATATGACAGATGCAGAGGAGAAAACCTTGATTTCTTTGTATCTTGTAGAGTTATAAAACGTTTTGGAAACTAACACCAAAATAAGCAGCTTGATGGGGGGTAGGAAAATTACAATTTTTAGTAGTGACATGTAGTTGTCCAGCTTGGTTTGTTTTCCCAAATCCACTCAGGAAATTCTTTGGATACTGAACAGTTTTCATTGTTTGGGAGATAGTTTTGGACCTGAAAACTGGAAAATTCAGGACCTTATCAAAGGCATTGAGTTACCCAGGACACCTGTGTGTGTCCTGGATCTGCAGGAGCCCGGCCCCCCTCTGGAGAGTACCCTAGTGCCCAAAATGCCACTGGATATGCAAATGTCTCTCTAATGACTTACCTCTCTAAAGGGCTTACCAAGCCTTCATTTTCAAACTCAAAAATGAGTTCACACGTGACAGAGTCAGGCAGGGACAAGTACTGTGAGCATCCAGTGTCCCCGGCAAGGCAGGCAGGAGGGCAGGGAACAAGGATGAGAAGGGCCCCAGGGTCTGGAAGCAGCAGTGCTGCTGGGGGTAGCTGCACCCAGCTGGCGCTTGCTCTCCATCGCTACAGGAGAGCAGAAAACCATTTTCTGCTACAGTGGCATTGCTGGACGAAAGGAGATCTGTCGCCGTGCAGAAATGTGGGCTGGTCCAACCCCTGCTGCCTGAAACTGCTGCTTGAGTTTCCTACCTCTGCCCTTCTGTCTTCAGGCCAACTTACTAGAAGATGGATGGCGATGTGTTTATCTGAGGAAGACCTGTGCTGAATTGCGGACAAAGGGCCATATCCTCAGCAGCCCCCAGCGGTGCAATTTCCTTTGCAGCTCACGTCCCTTCGTAGCAGGTTTCCCCCACGCAAATGTCGTCCCCATCCCAGAGTGAAAGCCTTGGATGGAGCACAGCTGGTTCCCCCACCGGGCTGCCTTCTGCCCCGGGGCAGATGTGCACGGAATTGAGGTCAAGGCAAGGTCTCCTCATCGGGATTTGCGGGAGAGATTTTAGCAATCAGCTTTTTCCCAGCAACGTCTAATCTCTCAAGTTTACAAAGGAAAAATTACACTGAATTGCAACCTAGGCAGAACCGAGGAAGGAAACACTTCAAAGATTTCCTTCTTTATAACATCCTCTGTTACTGAGGGCTTTTATCCCACAGTCATGGAGCCCTTTGTGTTTTTCAGTGACGTTGGCAGGCTGAACGGCCAAGGTGGCAAAATAAACACACAGCTCAGTTGGCCCCGTGTCGCTCCTCGTCCAGCAGCCTCAGGCCTGGCCCTGGTGACTCAGGCCTTCCTGGCTCCAGCTCCCGCACTGCTGTTCCCTTCACAGCTCTGTCTTTTCTGGAATGAAGCTATTTATCTAGAAGAAAAATGGTGGGCTTGCTCTTGAGCACAGCCCAGGTCTAGATCTGTGTGGGATTGACTCTGGGATCAGTGTGCGAGATGGCTGGCCTGCACACAGCCATGCTCCTCGCTGCTGGCCGAGCAGAGGCCACGGCAGCCAGGGACAGGCGGAGCCTGACTGGGTTGAAAAGATGGAAGTGCTGAGGGATGCAGGAGAGACCTTCTGTCCCAGCTCCATCAGAGCTCAGTGCAAACTGCCTTCCTCGTTCCAGGTTTCCATAGTTTCATACCCTTTTGCACATACGGGTAGCTCAGTTAGTTGACACAGTTTGGTATTCCAACAGTAATTAGAACAGGAGAGGGCCTGGGAGGAAAAAGACCTCTAGAAAATATTACAGACTTATTCTGTGCAATTCAAGGTGGGTTGAAACAGAAAGGTGAGGAAGTAGTGAAATGGCCTTGTATATTCTATATTTCAGAAGATGAAGTAAAATTTTGGAAGTAAGGGAGCATCATGACAAAATGTATTTAGACAAATATTTACAACCTTACTAGAAAGTAACACATTACTCTTTGAGAGAACTTTATTTCTACATTTACTTTGATTTACATTGGCGTGGAGATAGTTGTATTGTGTACCCATGTACTTCTGAAAGAATGCATCTAAGTCCTTTAATATGAATAGTGCTTCAGAGCTCAAATTTTGAAGAAAATATTGTATGCAAGATGGCATGTTTGATACACAAAAAATGAGTATGAATATGTCACAAATGCAAATTTAAGACTTTTAACAGATTTAATCTCCATAGCTCCAATAGAACTTTTCACAGCAGCCCCTTATGTCTCTCAGAAAAGGGATCAAAATCTTAATGTTCATTATAAGCATGAAAGTGTTTTGTGTAAAGATGGTTCTCCCTTGCACTCAGAACTTCTACCAGGCTTTTCATTTCCATTCTCCAAATTTCTGTATCAGTACTAATTGCTCTTCTACGTTTGTTGCCACTGAAACTTTAATGTTGGAAACTTTTAAGAAAATGAATGTTTGCTTTTCTAGGGCATCCTTGTTTTTATTCCACTTGCTGGTCAAGTTTAAGTGTTGACTGTTGCAACAGGGATGCTTTTAAAGACTTTTTTCCAATAAAGGCAGGTAGTTCTACTGCAGTGTTATGAAGGTTAATTCTGCAGAAGTATTCCTGTATCCACATTGAGTTTTCAGTGGAACAGAATTGACTTGTGTTTGTTTTTAAACATCAGGACAGTTCAGCATCCAAATACTGGAGCAATTTTAAATATATTTAAAGCTTCAGAAAATATGATTTAATGATAAAATATTACCATTTTCATAAGAAGTAATTGCACTTAAGACTTTCTCAATAACAGGCAGCAGTGACCTTCCAATTTTCCTTAAGAGTTTAAAGAGAAAATCTGGCCTTCTCATTATACGTTACATTTGCATCAGATTGGCACTTAAAATAATACAGCATTGCATTTCGTATCCAGAATGTGGAGGAATTTATTATAAAAACTGCTTGGGGTAGTTATAAATAGCAGTACTGCTTGTTTGGGAGCCTGAACTGCTGAACCCCATAGGTAATCCGTTGTCAGAACCTATTATCGTTTAAGTTATTGGTGGGCATGAATTAAAGATTTGTTACTGTCAGACTGAATACTGCTTCAAGACAGTAGCTGAGGGCCAGCCAAGACCAAGGTCTGTTACGCTAGGTATTATTCGAATGGAAGTAACAAGGGCTGTAAACAAAGGCTCTCAGAAAGAACTTGCACAGTCGGGATATGCTGATCTCTTAAAGGATTAATGAAAGGCACAATATGGCCAGTGATATTTTGAGGAGATGATTCTTTCTTTAAATAATATTGGTGCAAGGTCTGCATGAAGATTAGCTAAGTAAGTACAGATGAGATTAGCTAAGTAAGTGCAGATGGGGGGATGAAGCAAGGGGGAACAGAGATGGTAAAAAGGAAGGATACCTGGAGGCAAGTGAAATGAAACTGACTGTGTGGGAGTGGGGGAGAAGTAAAAGCCAAGTTAAATTGAAGGAGGTCCAGAATTAAAAGTGCAACTCATCTTACAGGTGTGCTAAGGATCAGAAGGTCCCTGCTGCTTCAGTGTGCCCCTTTGGCTGTAGGGTGTTTTCTGTTGTTGACTTTTTTTCCTTGTCTCTCCTTCTTGGGACTGCTTTCCTTTTTCCCTTGGTGTCTTGGGGTAGGGAAAGTGCCATTATGATCCCTGCATCATACCCTCGGAGGGAAGTCCCCGTGCATAGCACAGTCTGAACTGAAAGGCAGCTTTTGCTATTAGGCTGTCTGGACTTCCTGGTATTCCAGCCACTTCTAACAGCTGACTTTTGTAGTCCAGATCCAATTCACTGCAAAGCAAGAAAGCTACTTCTTTCTACCTTGAAGAAAGCTTTTTTAAGCTTTTTTTTTTTTTTTTTTTTTGTCTTAAAAATGCTGCTGTCTTGAAGTTCAAAGAAAATATCTGGTGTATCTGATACGTATTTAAATATTTCCATTAGTTGCAGCAGTGGTATCACATTTAGTTGGAAAATTCATATACATGTACGTTTTCCTAGTATTTCTTCTACTGCTCAGGCATTCTTTCCCTTTAATAATCTTGTAAAACATGCAGAATTTTAAAATTAATTTTACAAATTTTGTGTTAATAGGCAAACTTTGGACCAGAAGTATGAAGGTTGCTTACAATATACTACATAAATTAGGCACAAAACAAGAACCAATGGTACGACCTGGAGACAGGGTGAGTAACTGAATGATTTTTATTTATTAATAATTCAGATCCCGGGTTGACAAAGAGAGAATGAGGTATTTGGGTGCCCAGGGGAAATTAATGAAGTTAAATGTTGGGGGTGGAGGAAAGTCTGCCTTTTACTCAGAAAAGGGCTGATCACTCAGACAGATGTTTTGAATTGCACATTAAATAATCTGAGCTAGTATTCGCTGAATAGCAACTTGAAGTTGTGGCAACATCAGCAATAAACGTTCCCATGGAAAGTGATTTTTGGACGTAGAACAGCGGTCTGTTTAGCAAAAACTTGCTTATAGAGCCTGGAGGTGTCGTGTGGGTAAAATGTACTTACTAATGGCTTTGTAGTTGTTGAGATGGTAGAAAAAAGAGGAGTATTGTGGAGGACAAACACAAACAAGCTAAGCACATTTTGGCAGACAGTTAAATAAATAAATTACGCTGACTGGTAATGTGGAGAGTATTTCCATTCCTTGTTCTTCAATCTGATTCAGCTACTGCCGGAGGCTGGATCTAGGTGAATGTATAACATCCACAGAGGGCAAGGGTTACAGAGCTAGTCTGCTGCCTTCATGCTACCCCTTTTCTCTGCCAGAGTGTGTATCCAAATTTCCACAGGTCCCATTCCAGGTTGGCTCTAAGTCATGGAATGGAGATTCCTGAACAAATCTGTCAGAAATGCACATTTTAGTCACAACCTTGTGATTAGAGTTTTGAATGTAAAATTAAGGATTCCTCTTCCAGTTTGAGAGCAATTCTTAAACTGCTGGTTTACTTGGTCCTTTTGTGCCATGTGTGAAAAATGTGTTGATATGCACTACACTTTTCCTATGTCTTCAAAAATGAGAGCATGCAGTAAAGGTTCACAGAAGAAAATAAATGAATTAAAAAAAAAAAAAAGAAGAAACCTGACAGTCCTTTCTGTGCTTCATTTGGAAATAAATCATAAAGCATTTAACTAAAAGATCTCTAGATCCTTAATCTAAATTGCTTCCTACAGTGGTATTCAGCCATCTGAAGAATCTCTTTTGCTTGATTTACAAGTGTGTATCTAAGCAACAGCAGAAGCAGCAAGTTGTTCAAGTGTGTGCATCAAGAGAATCCACCCAGAAGGCTCTAAATGGAATAAAGTTCAGATACAGGCAGTGTGTGTGTGCCTCTTTCTCCCTGTTGTCTGCTAACTGCCCATCTTTGCATTAATTTACTGCAGCAACCGCTGACATCTCCTAACGTTAGGAAAAGATTTGTGGATAATTCAGTCAGAAAGCTGGAAGTTTAGCTAGTGCAGGACACATACATAACAAATTGCAGTCCTTCTAAAATAAGTCCACCTAGATTACAGTGAAACAAATGTTTATGGCTGAGTGCTGAAAGCATATGCTTGTGCTGTAAAAACATCTTGCTTAGCATCTCTGTAACAGAAACATGATCATTTAAAGCTGCTTCTTGTGGAAGATGAGGTGTTACTGTACTGATGTTCTAGGCTGTTATTCTGGCTGTTATCCCCCTGTCATAATAATATAAAAGCTTTCTGACCTCTCTGAAGATGACTTTTTATTCTAAATAATGTATTTTGTGTGACAACAGTTAAAGGTACTTTTGAAATGCTAAATGAAATACATTTGTGCATATTTGTGATCTTTTCCAAATCGGAGGGTAATTGTTTACTTATGTTAATATGATATACAACTCGGAAAGGGCTTTCCCCCTTTAAAAGCATCTTCTATCAATGCAATCTCTATTTTTCATGACTCATATGACATCACTCTTTAGTTTCTTTGTCCGAGACAAAAGAATAAGTGATTGTGCCTGTATGTGAGTCCCTGGTTCTGATACAATTATAGCTCACAAAGAACCACATTTGCCTCCTATAGTATCTTCAGAAATTTAACCTCGTGTCATTTACAGACAGCTGCCTGTAAATTAAGCTTGCCCTCTAATATATCTACCAGATAAATAGACTCTCGTCAATGCGCTGTATATTTCATTTGCCTTCAGCCTTATCCGTTTTTGCTGTTACACACACTATCTGGTTATTTGGTACGGGTCTGTTAGTGATTAATGTCTTTTGAAGGGGAAGTTAATGCTTCATCCCCACTGGACTTCAGTGAGAGTTTTTCACCTCAGTCAGCTCCTTTGAAAAGATTCCCAGCTAAACCTTCACTGTGTGTATGTAAACAAAGAGCAACACAAAAAATAACAATCCTCAAAGTACCTTTTGGGATCTTTCAACATCTTTCAGATCTGTGCTGGGCTCAGCAAACTGCTATCCCTGCAGTGTACCTAGCAAAAACCCTTTCATTCCATTTCCCTTGTGGATATTTATGGTATGTGTACAGAAAATATATACACTAAACTGCACAGCCATCTTGTGCAGTTGTATTGTTTCTTGTGCTAGGATACAGATATGATAGCAGTATATTTTCTATGAAGCTCCTAAAGTTTTAAGTCTTCATCTTAAAAACAGGTATTTTTGACCCCTTGGACAAAGTTAGATTTCTTCTAGTTTGAAGAAATCAATTTAATTTGTAGAAAGGAACCATCTTTGAAGCCATATGAAATCACTGAAAACACTTTTAATCTCCAGTTACTGAATCTTGGCAAGTGTATAAAACACGATGGTTTTGCTCCAAGAGATTGAAACTTGTAAGTCTTATGTATGTCAAATCAGTCAAAACTGAAGACTTAATATGTACTTTCAGCAAAGTTTAAGGTGCTGAACACTGATCCTGTGTGCAAACCCAACGGAGTTAAGTTAGAAGTCACGGGGAACACCTCTTGCATGCCACTTCTGTCAGCCCCGGGAGGTAGAGTTACCAGCTTCATTGCAGCTGCTTAAGACATGAGTTGAGAAAATGCATCTGAGTGATTGAAAATAAAAATGTAGACAGGATCCATCCCTTGAGGTCTCTAACCACTAATTGATGGCAAGGAGAGCTGTGGCCTCTCTAGGTTGCTGGATCCTCAGTTAGATCATGCAATCTCATTCATCCTTCTGTTTTGTCCCTGGATGATCTAACAAGATTGCAGCACCCATAGGTGTAAGCTGCCCAGTTCGGCACATCTGGGGATGAAAGGCACCTCATGAGCATACAGGTGATTTTCTATAATGTCTTATCTTTTCTTGGCATTCTTTAATCTAAATAATTCCCTAGCCCGAAAGCTGTGAAGTTTAGCAAGTCCAGACTTAGAATTAAATCAAATTGAATTGAATAGAAATAGAATAGTTCAGTTGGAGGGGACCTACAAAGATCATTTGTCCAACTGACTGACCACTTCAGGGCTAACCAAAGTTAAAGCATATTAATGAGGGCATTATCCAAACACCTCTTGAACACTGACAGGTTTGGGGCATCAACCACCCCTCCAGGAAGCCCGTTCCAGTATTGGATCACTCTCTTGGTGAATATTTTTTTCCTAATGTCCAGTCTGAACCTCTCCTGGTGCAGCTTTGTGCTGTTCCCACACATCCTGTCATCGTTTCCCAGGGAGAAGAAACTGGCACCTCCCTCTCTGCTTCCCCTCTTCAGGAAATTGTAGAGAGCAATGAGGTTGCTTTAGCCTCCTTTTCTCCAAACTAGACGAAGCAAATGTCCCAGACCTCTCCTCATAGCACATGCCTTAACACATAATTGCTAATGATTGACATAATGACACAGTAAGTCTGCGTAATCTGACCTGGTCACAGATCCACTTTGTTTTTAGTAACATCAAGCAAATACTAAATTAAAATGTAAAATTCTATTAGTTCCATTTGTTTGGTTCTTTAATGTCTGCGAAGCAATCAGTAAGTTGAAAATCAGATGAAAGGTATTGTCAATGTAGGAAACAATGCAGCATGAAAATATTTAACTACAACCTAAGTGAAAATGTTCACAAAAGGAGCGTGTATCAGAATAAATTCCTTCTGATTCCTCATTCATCTTTCATTAGGTATTTGAGTAATTATTGTAGAAATGTTTCTGTAATCACCTTTCTCCCAAAAGAAGCATAGAAACTCCAGCTATTGTTAGTTGAAACCTGTAATAAAACATGCATTTCAGAAAATCTTTAACGTATGTCTCTGTTTCAGGTAACACTCGTGTTCCCTAACAATGATCCTGCTGCTTTCATGGTGGCATTTTATGGCTGCCTGCTTGCAGAAGTTGTCCCCGTCCCTATTGAAGTGCCACTTACAAGAAAGGTAGGGAACAGAATTTCTTCTCTATACTGCCTTTTAAAACTTATGTCAGAATGAATCACAACTGAACCTAACTTCTGAGTACATTTGTGGTTAACTAGCTCTGAATCTACAGATACAAAGATAGTGCTGTGTGGTGAGTTATATATAGTTCCTGCTTTTCTGTGACGGCAAATCTCAAGATGTGCTTGCAGTTTCAGCAAATACAGGTCTGCCTGGGAAAGGAGAGGAAAATTTTCCAAGAGAACAGCCTTGCCAGCCCAAGATGGATTATCTTTGTAGCCTCTCAAAGCATGCTGATGTTGGCCGTTGACAAAGAATCATTGGCAGCAACTGCTGGTTTTCCACCTGTCCCTGCAACCAAAGCTATGTTATAATGCCACTACTTCTTTGTGTGCTACTTCAAAGCAGTTAGGGAAATGCCTTCTCCTGTGTTTATGTGTGCAGTTGTATCCTGAAGCTTCCATCGCCACTGTCATCTCTGCTAAGGATGGACATTGAGCAAAACCAGTTTGTGAATTCTTGCCGCAGAGCATACGTTCATAGCTGAAACTGATCGTGGCTAATCAAAAACATGTCACATGCAGTGTTGGTTCAGATTCCACCACTGGTTTCTGGGAAAATCTTAGTAGACAGGTATAGCAGTTTCAGGTTGAAGAGATACTTGGGGGCAGTGAGGGGAGGGGGCTCAGTGGTACTGGAGAGCCACAGCTGGGAAGGTTGCACTGATGCTGCTGAACACGCATTTTTTCTGAGGATGCATACCTTTGAGGCTGTAAATATAATGAAACATATTTATCCATTCCAAGCTCTTTTTGTCATATCCCCTTCATTTTAGCATGGCTGGCAGCAATGCTTACTCTAAGGTTCTCCCAAATGTCCCGTTATATAATTCCTTTGTTATTAGCTAGCATTAATAATGCTTTACTTCAAGTATTTGGTCTGGAATTGTCCACACAACATGTGTTCTTTAATCCACTGTGGGGAATAAGTTCATGCTAGTTTGTTTGTTAAGTGTTGTATTAGAGATCACTGAGGAGTGGACTTGACTCTGGAATGAGTGTCAGGATTTTAGTAGAAGTATACTGCATTTGCATCAGGATATCACCATGCTTTCACATGTGAGTGCAGTACCTTGAGGTAGTTTGAAGTAGTTGCATGAAGTGATGCATTATTTCTGCTTTAAGTGTGTCAACAAAATAAGGCAAATAGACTATATACATTGTAAAATCATACATACATCATCACATAGTTAACTTGACTTTCATTTTACAAAAAAGAAGCAACGTGACCTTCAGGGATAAAAAAAAAAAAAAGAAGTCTGTTATGTCTACCCCCGTTGCTTATTGTCCAAGGTTTAATTGCATGTTAAAGTATATGGATAGGTATAAATCAGATTTATTTTAGAACATCTGATACCATATCCATCCAGTAAGCTATAAAATCCAGCTGTCCAAGTAAATACCCTATGTCAGGTTAATAACTTACCCTAATTTGGCTGAACCTTGATTTTTTTTTTATGTGTGCGTATGTATATATATAAAAATATACACTTACACATGCATATATATATATATTTATATAAGGCAATAACTACAGGCTCAGACTGTTTAACTGTTGCCAAGATCATTCCCTAATGTTTAAATATTGCACCGATAAAACAATAACAGAGATGTCAGCAGTATAATTAAAAAAGCAACATGATCTATGATCTATAAATAAAACTATGCAATCTCACAGCGTATACTATTGCAAATATTTCTGCATTTGTTTATATGGAGAAGGAACTGGAGTGGAAGCAATGAGATGAAAATCATGTTCTGAGTCGTCCCAGAAGGAATACCTCTGCTTGGTCAAATGGCAGCGGATTGCTTCTGGCATCCGTGGGAAGATGTCATTTGTGTCATCTCACAATGGCCTAGGCTGTTCTTTTATGCTTTACCATTATTTGTTCTCTTTTCTTCACGCTTCAGTAAATTCTGGCAGCATACCTTTTTTGGCTTGATTTTTGGAAGAGAGAGATGTGAACTAACAAATAGACCAACAATTATATTATGGGCTCATACAGACTTACAGAATAACAACTTGATACAGGATGAGCTGTTTCAGGGAGTTTGTGAGCACATATTTAGTATTCATCAGCACATTTTTAGTATTAAAAACTTGTGTTAGCAGCCTTAATACTGTTCTGCATTTTCATAAGAGTTTTTCACAGCTCTTTGCCAATTGTGCCTGGCAGTTTAAAACAGAACAATGATACATGCAGCCAGGTAGCCAGGCTCATCTATTACTCAGCAGTCATCTATGCATGTATGGAAGTGCAGGCTTCTGTTTTAGCAGCCCATACATTTGGTGTGTATTGCCTGCTCCTTGTATCATGAGTGTACTTTTTTTTTTAGATTTTGATAGAATTATTTTCTGGTTGGTCCATTAGGTGATGGTCCATCTCGTTGTGCTTCTGTATCTCGTCTTCGTCTTGACAAGATACCTAGAATTAGATGTACTTCCCCAGAGGACTTACAGAGACCTGTCTGGCATGGCAGCTGGGATGGGTTCACTGGATTCTGTGCAGGGTTCTTCACTTTTGCTTTCTCACAAGACTTTTGGGTGTTCAGCAAGGACCTAGGAGTGGGCATTTGTGTCAGCATGATTTTTTGCTTTTTGGACTGGGAAAATCAGATCTAAAATTAAAAACTGAAATCTCAAGCTTTTGTTTTTTTTAAACATCAAAACTGATTTTTTGTTCTAGAAGAAGCAGTCAGGGGCTCTACAGTCATTGCAGCTATTGAATAAACAACATGTTTTGTTTCATCTTTTCTTCCATTAACGCCACTGAAATGTCTGTATCGTGATCACTTCCAAAATTTTTTGTAACTAATCCTCAACCGTTGGATTAAGGGCTGTGTTTTTTCGCAGTAGCCCCTCTGCCCAAATTTCTTTATGCTTTCCAAAATCAGTAAATAAGTATGAGTCCCTTTTTAGTGTGTTGTATGCCACATCTCTGCCTCCAGAACTGCCACTTCGTTTAATGTTACCAGAAGCTGGAGTATTCTGCATTGGCGCATTGTATACGTGATGCGATGTGAATTGCAAACCAGGTATCACAGAAGGTGCCATCAAAGTAGCAGATACAGGATTTTTGACGTTTCAAGTTCCAGTTCAAATAGCGGCTTACTATTCCCCATATGAAAAGATTTTAAAATATGTTTTTGCTTTCTTTTTCTTCAGAGTTTGCAGGTTATTTTTTTCCATTTGATGGGCACCGTGAAAGTTGTTATGATTTTGCTCTGATACAGTCAGGGGAGCTAATCTGTTTGAATCTCAAAATAACATTTTTGTCCTCCAAGCACTTTCGTAGTTACGCTCAATCACTTTCTGTGAATATGTGAACAGTGATCCCACATAGCTCTTTATGGCTTTCTTGTCATAGGAGGTGAACATTTGTAACAGAATATGACATGAAAGCATATAAACTATTTCTCAATCATTATTAAGCCTGTTAGACGTAATGCTACGTGTGCTTCTTGGAAGTGTTTCTGTACCTTTCCAGAAGCTGGCTTTGACAATGTGATTTTAATATATGCTTGCGTGTTTCTATAGTGAGTTCAGAGATACCCACTCCTGGACACATGAAAAAAATATCAAATAGATGTTTTGTTGAGGGGAAAAACTGTTTTCCAGGAGCTCTTTTTATTAAATCCTGAAAAGTTAGGTTATTAAAGCTTTAACAGTAGCCAGAGAGATACATCTTTAAAAAACAGAGAAGTTGTCCCAGTCTTTTCTGCTATTTGAAGGCAGAATTGTATTCCAAAGGAAATACACCTCGACATTTTTTCTAGTATTCAGACATCTTCAGAGCTCGAGGTAAAACGAGCCCTGTTTCCTCCCTGCTTTCCTCATTATTGTGCTGTACCTGATACACTGCAACATATCCACTGAGTTCCAGCAACGCTGAAAATTGACGTCGTTCTGAACAGCTTTTGACAATGAACTTTCTTTGCTGGATTTAAAACATGCATAAAATGCCATAGATTTTCTTTTTTGGTGGCACAGCCTTCCAGCCTCAGCCCTGCTGAACCCCTGGCACACACAGCCAGGCCCGCGTGGGCGCCGTGCCCACCCTCCCCTCTGCAGGCACTGGGCAGAGGTCTTTGCTCAGCTGGTCGCCGTCAACCTCAGGTCCCTTACAGTCTACATTTTGTTTTTATGTTTTCAGGTTTAGGAAATAGTAGTTTCCTACAGAGGATATCGCGTTTCGTCCAGTGTCCCCTGCCAAAAATAACTCTTGTCCTGCTTTCATTAAGACTTTTGGACATTCAGACTGCTCACAGTTCCATGTTTCACATGAAAATTACAACCAGATACCAAAGCTCTCTCTGATGAGACAGCTGATTTCTTCCTCATAAAGCTGATCATGAAAATTGCATCTGCTTTGTGTTTTGACTGTTTTTATTAAGATCTTTGTATTTTTAAAATGGAGGGTTTCCTTGATCCCTTTTCACTTTTGTTTTAAAGGTACCGGTGCTTGGGCTTTGCATCTGATGGTTGCCCTGGTTGTTCTTTCACAGAAAATGTTTGTTAGAGTAAAGGCAAATAGAGCTCGAATAAGCATTGTAACAACAAACAAAAAAAAAATTAGTTCATTTTGCAAGGTACTGCTACATAATTCTCACTTTGAAACCAGTCTGGGACTTGAAGTGGACAGGAGTAACCTTTACCAGCCCAACCTTTGCACTGGCTGTCTCTTCCTTCCTTCCATATTAGGTGGAAGACTGTGCACTCCCACTCACGGAGAAGAGAACATAATTGTTTTCCTTCACACAGATGCTCTCACAAAGCATTACAAAAATGACATTAACAGCATGCTGAAATGCAGCCACACGTGGGATTTTTTATCCTGACAATGAATTATCACTCTCTGCAGCAGGAAGAAGACAATTTGCCTCCAGGTAGTGGTGAAAACCTTTAGGGAACCTTTAATAAAAGTCTTTAGAGAACCTTGAATGGCTACCTACAGCAGAGAGGATTTCTGGCTCGCTTCATCTGCAAGATTGATCTCTCTAGGTGTGTGCAGACATTGTCTAAAGCTATGCAGACCTCATTTTTCATACTTCAGCAAGTGCCATGCCTTCAAGAAATGTAAAATGATAGTTCCAAAGTCAGCATTTCATCTCAAACCTCATGCTACAATACCTCAGCTGTATCTTTTGCCTTCCACCTGTATTACTTGTCATTTCAAACTGTGACTTGTGGAGGCTTCTGACGATGAGCATTGATGGAGAGTCTCTCCCCGTCTGCGCTTGGGACTGCGTTGGTTCAGTTGTTTCACCCAGTCTCTGCTGGATCCCTGAGTTTTTTTTTCTACCCCAACAAAATTCAGCAAAATAAAGTGTTTGTGGCAAGTGAGGGTTTGTCAAAGTAGCAGATTAGCATAAACTACCAAAATAGCAAATAATGCTGCTGACAAAACAGTTTGTCTTGAAAATGTATTCCATTTAAATGCAGGAGGGTGCTTTTATTTACGGGGGGAGACGTTTGTGGGGGTTTTTCAGCAGTAGGTGATTTGATTTCTTCTTTTTACTTACAAAGCAGTTTTCAGCATTGGAGACATTCATTTTACATTACTCAGAAGGGATGCCGATAGCTCAATAGCTAGTCTCTGAAATCTGAAAGAATCAATACTCCTAAAGTCAGAAGTCTTTTTCCTTGCCATATGGACGCTTTGACTGCTTCTCACAAATGACTCTATTTTAACTCAAACCTCACTGCAAGAGGGATATTGAGTTGCTTGAGCATGTGCAGAGAAGGGCAATGAAGCTGGTGAAGGGACCGAAAAACAAGTTATTACGAGTGGCTGAGGGAACTGGGGATGTTTAGCCTGGAGAAGAGGAGGCTGAAGGGAGACCTCATCACTCTCCACAACTACCTGAAAGGTTGCGGTGAGGAAGGTGTTGGTCTCTTTTCTCAGGTAACAAGTGATGGGATATGAGGAAACAGTCTCAAGTTGTGCCAGGGGAGGTTTAAACTAGACATTAAGAAGAATTTCTTCATGGAAAAGGTCAAGCATTGGAATGGGCTGTCCATGGAAGTGGGGGAGTCCCCATGCCTGGAGGTATTAAAGAGACGTGTGGACATGGCACTAAGGGACATAGTTTAGTGCTGGGGCTCAGCAGGTCAAGTTGGTGGTGGAACTTGATGATTTTGAAGGCCTTTTCCAACCTAGTGGATTCTGTGGTTCATTTTTCAGACTTAAAAATTTTACCTAAGGCACTCACTGCTCTGGGTCTGTCATTTTGAGGCATGAGGAACAGCAAAGACCATCACATTTACATATTTGAGTGTTTTAGGTAAGGTTGCAGTGTGTCTGTGGGATAGATATTTCTCTGAGCTTGAGATGGTTTCAGATCTCCCACCATTTGGGTAGTTAGAAATGATTGCTTCTGCAGGGCAGCAGGTATCACTGGGGCACCTACATGGGGAGAGGAATGTTCACCCCTCTCCATCTCTCTATTCTCTGCAGTACTTCTCTTGCTGCTTCTAAGTTGGGATGAAGCCACCAGGAGCAGGCAGGAGGCGGTGAAAATTAGTTAGGAGGTGTGAGAATGACATTGCAAGTGGGAACGACCGACACAGACTAGCAGACCACCAGAAAGCTTCATAGTGTTCATGCTGTGTGATCCTCAACTGGAGTTCCTGTACCTATTGAGAGCAGCATCTATCGTTTACCTCTCCTGCAGCATCTTGAGTTACTTTTGTCTTGCAAGACAGGATTTACTGTGGAAACCAAAGGCACATCATAGAAAACGAAAATCTGAAAAACCACCATGGCTATTGTCTATAACTGAGGATTTTTTTTTCCTTCTCTCCTGTGGTAGAGGTGCATCACGTAATTGTTTAACCATTTTGTCCTTTCAAATGAAGGAAACAACTGTACAGAAAAAAGCAATGGGTTGAAGGTTTTAACACGATTTGAAATGTGGTTGTCCTGACCTAAAATTAAGTCTGTTATAAGAGTCTATGATGTGTGGGTAGATTATGTTAGGTAATCTATATGCTATTCTTCCAGTTTGTGTGTGGCGTGCTGCAAATGAATGAATAATTTTTAAGTGGACGTGCTCCAAAAGAATTGGTGTGGCACCAAGTGGAAGCACAGTCATTATTCCTTGTGTTATCTAGAAATCCTGAACCGCTGATATAAATTTCCTTTTCCTGTTGTTTTGTTTTGCCTTGAGAAGAGCTTGGCAGATCACTTCTTAAATGATGCATCCTCCAGGGCTGTGATATGCTGATGCTCTAAGGTCCACAGTTTGTACTGGTTTATATGTGTCAGGTTTCTAAATAGAATTTATTAAGTTAGTTTCTTGCAAGGTCTTGCATTAAATGAGATCTAGTACTTGAGAACATGCATTTTCTTGGTACAGTGGTGAAAGTTTTCTAGCAGTCTTTTATAGGGCATAAACCTAAAACACGATTTTGACTTTAATTTAAAGTGTGGAGTGATGCAGCTCCTGCATTTGATTGTGAAAGTTATGTTCAATTCTGTTTAAAAAAAAACGTAGTTAGTGGGAAATTGGGGGTAATGGAAGTATACATAGGATGTTTTAAGAAACTGGTGTCCCTCTGTTGTACATGGCAGAGTAGCACATCTCAGGGGTTATGTCTTGCCCAAGAAGTGACGTTGTCATCTGGAGCACTCCAGTCCTCATCTTCCTGCTGTTCCTTATGAGGGCCCACGAGGAAGTCCCACCGCTCCCGCAGTGTCCAGGCACCCACACATCCCTCTGATAAGGCTACGGGAGTGCAGCCAGGTCTCATCCTCACATGGAATCGCTATCTGATCAGGCTAAGTGCTTGTACTGAGAACAGTAATGCTGTTTTTTCTCTTTGTGGTGAAGGCACTGCGAGATCAACACATTTCCCAAAATGTTGTTGATGGATACCAGCCTTAGTCTCCATTGTTCAAAGGCTACTGCCCTTGTCTGGATTTTTATCGGAAAAGACAATGAACAAGCTTAATGCTAAAAAGCTTTCCTGAAAAAGTACCTTGTTAATTTTTCCTGGTTTTCCATTCATTCTGGTAACACTGCAGATGCAGTAATAATGGATTGAAGGAGTCACATAGCGTGGTGTTGATAGACCAGGTTATCGTCCCGCATTGTTTAGTCAGCTGTCCAAGTTCTGATAATTGGTGCTATCTGCCTATTTTGAGCTGCTATGGAAAACAAATAAGCTTTTGTTTTTCCTCTGATTTCCTTGCTTCTCCACTTTAAATTGCTTTATTTGACTACAAAAAAATTACATTAAAAGTAGTCAGATAAGCTTTTAGGCTCATCATGCAGTTTTGCTTTGAATAAATCGATACATTAAGGCAACTGTTCTGTATTTCTGGTTGCTCCCATGGTTAAGTATGCTTTATGGTTGATTTGAAAGATATTTTAATTTGATTTTTTAAGACTCAGTAGGCTATTTTCTCTAGACTCATAGTGGGAAGAAAGGGTTAGTTCTTCTGTGTGTATTTATGTCCAGGGCTTTTCTCTGCTGAAGAGCCTAATGGATAGATGTAAAGTTCATGAAAGAATCATGACAAGACACTATAAGTAAAGCCGACATACTGCTGTGGAAGCACAGCAGCTCTCAAGGAACAGCTATGGCCTAGACTTGCAAATCATTACATGACTTTTTAGCCTCAATACCCATTTCCTCTTGATGACAGTAAAATGTAGTGTGCTTTCTTTAATGGGCACTTGACTATCTGTAGTGCTCCTGAACTATGTGCACAACTACTCAATGAAATGCTTATTGACAAATCAGATTAGATCAGCATAAACAGTGATACTGTCACCACTGTATGTCCACCATAACATCTCAAAAGTTGAAAGCATTCTCCAAGAGGGAGCATCTATAACCCATATTATTTCCTAGAATCATCACAGAACCACAGAATTGCAGAATGGTGGAGGCTAGAAGGGGCATCGGGATGTCATCTTGTCCAACCCACCTGCTTAAGCAGGGACACCTGGAGGAGATTACCCACATGACTTTTGAATATCTTTGAAGATGATGACTCCACCACCTCTCTGGGCAAACAGCTTTAGTGCTTAGGTAGCCTCACAGTAAAAAAATGTTCCTTGCATCATCTTTGTGGCCCTTCACTGGATTCTCTCCAGTGTGTCCATGCCTCTCTTGTACTGGTGGGCCCAGAAATGCAAAATACTCCAGGTGTAGCCTCATCAGTGCTGAGTAGAGAGGAAGGATGACTTACCTCAATCTACTGACAATACATTGACTAATGCAGCTGAGAATACCATTAAGCTTTCTTTGTCACAAGGACACGTTGATGGTTCATACCCAACTTGGTGTCCGCCAGGACCCCCAGGTCCTTTGCTACAAATCTGCTTTCCAGCTGGATGCCCACCCAGCACACACAGGTGCCTGGGCTTGTTCCTTCCTAAGTGCACAACTTCTCAGTTTTTACTAGTTTTCACAAGTTCCTACCAGCATGTCATGGTCCCTCGGAGTGGCAGCACAACCCTTGGGTGTATCAGCCACTCCTTCCAGGCTCTCATCATTTCTGAATAGTTGAGAGAGCAGACACCAACTAATAAACTTCAGTTCTCTGTATAATTTATGTTGTTACAGATGAGAAAATATCTAGGTTGTGGAATTCCTGTGTGAATTTACAAATCAATTTTGCTAATCAGTTAAGTTGCTTCAAGGAAAGAGACTGCAGTCCTCTCAAGATAATATGCCAAAGGATTAAAATATTTTTGTTGTGTGTAGTCACTTCTAACCAACGTTATGTATTGCTTTTATTTTGATGTCTATCAGGATGCAGGAAGTCAACAAATAGGCTTTTTGCTTGGAAGCTGTGGAGTTACTGTGGCCTTGACTAGTGATGCATGCCATAAAGGACTGCCTAAGAGCCCCACAGGGGAGATACCACAGTTTAAAGGTAAGCTGACCCTTGGTTATGGTGGGTATCACACACGTAATTTACCATGACACTAGTCGTAGTATTTGTTTACTTGTAGTGGGTAAGATTAAATGTTAGATTCAACTGAGGGGTCTCAAGAACCCTGACAGAACAGAGAACAGGTGCCTCAGGAGCTGTCAGGATGCTGTTGCCCCAGCTGTGTATTCATGGGTCACTGTTAGACATTGCTGCTCCCCACTTCCAGCTGCCAAAGGGTGCAATCTGCTTCACAGCCAGCTCAGCTGGGCTACTGAAGTCGTCTTCACTTGCAAACTGTGTTAAGCCAACAGATTTTGGCCTTCAGATGATTCAGTCCTATAGCTAAGAGGTATAGGACTGAATACTAAGAGGAAAGAGGACGGTAACCTCTGATAGGAGTGTGGTAATGAACTATTTGGGTCAATAACAGCTTAAACTGCATTTCTTCAGGGATTGGCTGAGAAGGCCTCACTACTTGATAGCTGTGTTCACGAGGTAGTTTTGGAAAATCTTTTTTCTCACGCTACGCTGAGGTTTAGAAGCAGCAATGTTTAGATGATGGTGACACAGGCATTTGGGAAAAAAACTTTGGCAGAGAAGAATTTCGTTGTGTCTTATCCGGCAGAAGCTCAACAAAAGCTTTCTTTTCTTTGTCACTGTATCTCAGGCTGGCCAAAGCTGCTGTGGTTTGTCACTGAGTCTAAACATCTCTCCAAGCCTCCTCGTGACTGGTTCCCACATATCAAGGATGCAAACAATGACACTGCTTACATTGAGGTGAGTTAATAAAGATGCATCTTCTCTTTGAATCATTGCATGTGGCACTTCTGGATTAGGTAAACATAATTATTCATTTGCTGCTCACAGAAGCAAAGAACATCCTGTTTTAGCTTATTAATAAGTAATATTTTCTAATAATTATACTGTATATTGATTTCAGAAAAATTAATGGAATGTTAAATTGTATTTTGGGGGTTTCTAACATTGATGGTTTTATGTCATCTACATTGCTGCTGTAATATTATATTAAATTTGCCTTGACCAACCTAGGTCTCATTCACAGTGTGGGCTTGCCCACTAGCCTTGAGATGGATAGACAGCAAGTTTGACAATAAAGCTTCCGTTCTCATATCACAGCCTTTAGACCCTTTGAAAGAGAAGGAACTTCTTGTTCAAAAGCTTGTTTGTCACTTACTGCTTTGTGAGTCACACTACCCCCAAAAGACCAGCATCAGGAAGGGAAAATTAGCAATGCTGTTAAGTTTAATTTTTCTCTTTTATTATTTTTCCTTTTTTTTTCTCCCACTTCTATGTAGACACAAATGCCTTGAATTCAGTGATGGTAGTACTGAATTTAAATGATTATTCAAAGGGAAAAAGTTCAAGTGAATGGAGCAAAGATATTTCCTGTATTTGCACAGTCAGAACACTGGGCTAGAGAACAGAAATAACTCCATTTTCAATCTTGATGATTATCTTCATCATGGAGAAAGATAAATGTTTAATTTACTTTAATTGCCACTGATAGTTTTCAAACTCTTGCATAAAATTGCAAAAATTACCATGATCATCATCAGTGATCTCCTACCGCTTTTTTATTCTATTTTCTCATGACTCTCATATTCTTGCAGTCAAAGAGCTTGTGTCTTTCAGGGTGTATTCATACAGATTATCATAACAGCACCCAGCAGTGGTTCTACAATCAGCTCATCCCATGCCTTACATGACACAGAATGGAGAAGTTCAGATTTACTAGTTGACCTATAAAATCTAACATGAACACTGAGCAGACTGAGATAGGTTATTCTCTGCTAAATCTAGCCAGCCCTTTAGTTGTTAACATGATCAGAATTCTTAGAATTATTTTTTCCACAATGCCAGTATTCAAACAAGAGATGTACTTCTGTTATTGAGCCTGAGAAGCTTCAGCCAGGAAGGGACATCCCATCTTAAAAAAGCTTCCCAATCTTCTCAGTACTGCTGCCTTCTTAAAATAGTCATTGAATGTGTCCAGCATTCACCTACATAGGAAACACTGTAAACTATTAAATAATGGAAATAGGGCATCCGTTACATTTGGGCTTTCTCTGCTTGATTCTCTGTAGTACAAAACATGTAAAGATGGAAGTGTGCTTGGGGTGACTGTGACAAGGATTGCACTGCTGACGCACTGCCAAGCTCTGACTCAGGCATGTGGATACACAGAAGGTATGGAGTACACTTCCCTTGTTACATCCTTAAAATCAAGTGTGAATTTTTGTGTGAATTTGGTTCTCACCTTGTGCTTCTGTCTTATGTTTTATATAGATCTGTGTTAAAAGCTTCTAGATTAAAAAATAGTGTTTTTTTTTTTTCACCGATTTTCTAAAAAACACTTTTAAAATATCTTTCTAAGAGGTACCAAAGAGAAGACAAATAATGTCCTAGCCAAAACAAATCCTGCACTGGAGACTTACTATGAAAGTTAAGCTTTGAGGTCATCAGTCATGTTACACTGAAGCTTACTCTATTTCCTTCCTTTGAGTGGGTTTGCCTTGAGTCAATGCCATGTTCTAAAAAGTAAACTCTGTTTTGTTTTTATTGGACAGCTGAAACAATTGTGAATGTATTAGATTTCAAGAAGGATGTTGGTTTATGGCATGGGATTCTTACAGTAAGTATGGTTTTTATTTTGTGTGAATATTTGAAAATAAACTAACCTAATATGCTTATTACTATCACAAACTGAGATGTCCTACAGTTTCTTCTAATATATTTTTTCTGCTTGGAAAGCAAAAAATGTATGATTTAAACCCACAATCCTCTGCTAGTGCTCTTCCCCTGAATGAGCACGGTGAAGATGTCAGAGTTTTTATTCCTCATATCAAGTACTCTGGAACCATTTGTACTACCTCATCCTGATCTTACAGGTGCATGTTTTTGAGATCAGACTTTGTAGGAGAAACAAATTAAAAGCATTAGTACTTGCCTGTGGAAGAACACAGTCCCATGGCATAGCTATATGGCTACTGACTAGCTTCCCTGTCAAAACTGCCACCATCAAGGGCTTTGGCTAACAGTAAAGCATTTCTGATACTTTAAGTCGCATAAATTGTCTCCTTGCTGTTTGATTGTCTTCGTCAATTGACATAGGAGACAATTTCTGCTTTAAAAACTGCTTCCAAAGGTTCTGCTGCAGTTGATATAAGACAGAATGCTATTTGCTGATTAAGAACAATAACAAGTTTTGAAGGGTCACTGTATGGGAGTCCCAGGATGTACAGGTCATACATGCTATGTTTCCCAGGGAGCTGATACACTTCTCCCATTCAATGTTAAACCGCGTCTAGCATCAGTAAAAACACTTCTAAAGAAGGAGCAGCCTATAAGTCTTAATGTCCATAAATATCTCATTGTAAAAAACTTTTATCGTTGATGTTGAAAGCCAGCATCTAATAGCGCTTTTTTATGCCTTCCTTTGCCATTAACCTTCCTATGAGGTTCATTTTTTTTTCTTGACTTGCTCGTAAGTATTTTTCCTGTACCTAAACTTATGGCAGACTAAATGGAGAACTATCATTTGTGGCTCTACAACCATTTGGACGACTAACCCAGTGGGACACTTACCTGTGTCAGGAACAATTTTCTTAAACCTAAACTTAAAAAACTTAAAACTTAAACCTAAATACACCATTTTTTATTTAACCCAAGCTGCTTTGTTGCTATCAGGAGATGCTTCTGAATGGTAACAGAAGCAATACAGCACCTCATTTGCAGGCTGTTTTGCTTAGTAGTAACCCTTGAGAAATTGCTAAAGCAATTGACTGCCTGAAACTAGGAGATCTGTTTGCTGTCATTGGCTTCCCTCAGCTTCTTTTTTCTAAAAATCCTGCAACTTCTCATAACCTTGTTGAAAACACTTGAATTGACCTACCTGAAGCAGGATTATTAAAAAAAAAAAAGTTCATTCTATAAAATAAATCAATCCCTGCTTAACCTATGACTCCAGTTTCTCTGTCTATTCTCTTTTCAATATATTTTTTTTTACCACTACCATTAGCCACTAGTATTTTTTCAGTCTTCACAGAGATGGACTTTTTTAGGCAGATATATTGAGAAAAGAGTCTTCGTATGTACTGAAGTGTAGCAGGCCTGGGGGTAATACTAACCTACGCAGCAAACATGCAGGCATCGTTCATCCAGCAGATGCACATCTTTTTTAACGCTTTCTGTTATTTTTCCATTTAAAGTGAATTGCTTAAGAAGAAAACCTGTTTTATTTTTTTTCAGTAGTGCTTAAGTCTAAATCCATAATCATTAATTAGAACATTAGAAAATGGTGATTCCATTTCATCTTAATGTAGATACCTAAACAGGGATAGATAAATGCTAGCACTAACAATAAAACAAGCATAGAGAGACTATCGTAGATACCCCTGTCCATAAAGCAATATAAATAATTCCCATTATTGTTGTATAAATCCCATTTATTTTATTTAATTTCAGAGTGTCATGAACATGATGCATGTTATAAGTATTCCATATTCCTTAATGAAAGTGAATCCACTGTCATGGATACAAAAAGTCTGTCAATACAAAGGTAAGGAACAAGACCATTTGAAAGTATGCTTGCAAGTCAAAATCAAAAGAACAAATTGTTGATACAGCTATATAGCTTTCACATGGTGCATTAGTAATCTTCCCATTCTTATTGCAGCAAAAGTTGCCTGTGTAAAATCTAGAGACATGCACTGGGCACTGGTGGCACATCGAGATCAAAGAGACATCAACCTTTCCTCTCTGCGTATGCTAATAGTGGCTGATGGTGCAAACCCATGTAAGTAATCCTTCTGCAGTCCAGCAGAGAATAAGCAGTGTTTGCTGTCTTGCATCTAAAGTTTCAATCTTCAACCATCTTAGCTAAAATATTTAACAAAGTATAAGGTTTGTCTACTGCAAACTATTTGATATTTATGGAAACGGTAATTAATTTTGGATTTTTAAATATATTTTTCTTTAGCTAATCCTGAAGCAAACTTGATATTTCACATAACGTAAGTTGCAGTAAATCCAGTTTTGTTTAACATGACAGCCATGTGTAAAAAGTGAAGTAAATAGACTTAAGCTATAGAAAGGATGAGAACATTTCTTCTGAATGATTCAGAATGCAGATGCAGATTTCACATGCAGAATTAGCTGAGAATTTTGGGGGAATGCTTACACTACTGTAGAGAACCACATCTGGATCACTTCATGACAATTAGTTTTCTAAATTGTTTCCCTGCCTTGTTTAAGATACCATGATGCTAAAATGCTTTGAGTTTCTGAATTAAATCTTTAATATGGCTCATCCTAAAAAGGAAATCCACATTATAAATCTAGCATTAATGGCTTTTCTACATAAACATAGTGAAAGGACTTCATGCTCAAAAATTAATCTTTATATACTGTATGTGTATACAAATGTACACACATATATACATGTATAGTTGTATCAGGTATGACTTATTTCCTAGTGAGTCTTTCCTATTATTTCCCTCCTGAAAACCCTATATATTCAATAGTAAGTTTTCAATTTGAATAGTGTCACTTCAGAAATCAGATTATTTTTCTCCTCTAATTTTTCTTTTCTTACCCCAGGGTCTATTTCTTCCTGTGATGCATTTCTCAATGTCTTCCAAAGTAAAGGTCTAAGACAGGAGGTCATTTGTCCCTGTGCGAGTTCACCGGAAGCTCTCACTGTGGCTATTCGAAGGTACTGTGCTACACTACTTAAAACAGACCCACTGTACGTTATATGTGGTAATTTAAAAGAAATGCAAAATATATTCAAGCTTGAATCTCCCAACTTAATTCCTGAATTACAATTTTTCTTTTTTGTCGCGTCCAAAGCTGTCATACAAGAATTTGTAGAGTAATAAATTAACTTCCTAGTTAACACCTAAGTAAAGAGCACTTTACAACATAGTTCCCATTCCTGTAATTTCATCTGGTTTTAAATAGGCTGAAATGCAAAAGCTAATTCTATAAAAAGAAATGGAAAAATGTCACCATAAAATTAGGTAAAATGTTGGAATTTAAATGGAATTGCTATTAAGGAAAATCATGCTTTAAACTAGACAGTTTAAAGAGACTTATGGTGTTCTGCAGGTTGTTTTTGGCTAACTGGTGCTTTTTAACCATTTGTATACTCTCAGTAATCATCTGGAAATGCCCTTTGAGTATGTGGGATTTGTGCGTAGGAATAAAATCGATAAATTCTAATAAATTTATTAAGCCTTATATACAGGACTGTTCTTATGAAGCAATCATGAGTCTTGAGGCATTGTAGCACACAGTAAATAGCATAACTTGTCTGTTTTGGCAGAATTTTCAGAAGCTGTACCTTGAACAGTAGACACTTTGTTTTTAAGTTCAGATTTCTTCAGCCACTTAAATATTTTTTTCACTTTGAAACATGACTGTAAAGGACTCTAATAGTATTAAGTAAAATACTTCCTGCAGAAAAGTTTAAAATACACTGAATAAGTAAAATTCAACTAGATTTTCAATTAGCTTTCCAATAAAATATCACGGGGAGAAATACACAATGCAGATGTGGTTGTATTTCAGGCACTATGTTATTAAGTTAAAATGTCTGAAAGCTGACCATCAGTGATGTATCCTGTCCAGATTAGTCTTCTTTCTGTAAACTGCATTATCTCGAAGAGTTCTTCATACGTTTGAGGCTCATTCACAGAATTATCCCAAGAAGTAAGCTGTTTTTCTCATGTGTGCTGTAGGCTGTGCAGACTTTCACTCCCTCTGACCTTCAAATTAACTCTTTCTGTGCAGAGGGGGGAGGTGGATGGACAGCTCACATTGTTCAAGGTGAACTCTGATTAATGGGAGAGAGTTTTAATTTCCTGTATTAGCTCTGGAAAATCTGCCCCAGCTCTCAGGTTTGAAGTGGGAGAACTTACTGCATCTCAGTGTGCAGTGGCTGGCTTGCCCTTTCTAGACTTAAACTCTATGCTTATAACCATCTGAAGCACTAGAGATTCATTTTCAAATTAACTAGCATTGAGAGCTTACATAAAAAAAAATATTATTAGCACATAAAATAGCTGATAATTCAGAAGAAAAAAAAAAAAGCATCATTATCTTCAATGCCTCACTGTGTAATTACAGAGACGTTCTTATTGCAGCAAATGTTATTGAACACATATCTGCTTTTTTGAAGTCTGTGTAATGGTAGGGTAATACCAGCTAACTTGGGAGCTTTAGTATTTTTCATTTTATTCAAGCCATCCCCAGCAACAGTAAAGTCATTATCATACAAGTTCCAAAGAGTTACAGCTGAAATATATGTTAAAATGACTCCCTACAGAGCACATTAACTCCCTGTTAATACTCAGACTCTTTCAAAATGTAAGGTCTATTTTTACAGCTCTTCCTGCAAGGAAGTGTAACAAAACTAGTTTTATGTTGAAATATTCTTATAGTTTAGAGAAAAGACAGTCAATATTAGACTAATGGGTAGTTTAACCTTAGAGGTGAATCCTAAGACCTGATATTTAAAGGAATGTCTCATGCAAATAATTCTTTATGGTATTTCCTTTTGGTTTACTGCATATGAGTCTGAACCCACTTATATAAGGGAGTGCAAAAGTTTAAGTACAGATCTGTTCCCATTTAAGCAAATGACAAAAAGTAGTGGTAGAGTAGATTGTATCTCTAAATGGTAACTGTTCTCAAAATGCTCTACAGCTCCTCAGCACAAACAAATCAGCTTTGAAGTAGATAAGCGTTGTCCGTATTGCATGGCTGAGGAAACTAAAGGGATAGGTTTGTCTGTTTTATGCTAAATTTAGTTAGCATATGAAGTAGGTGGAATTATACCTTTGTTTAGTTGCTCCCATCTTAATCAAAAATTTATTTTTATTTTTATCTAATAGGTAGTCTTATAGAATACCAAATTCATCATGGGAAATCTTGAATGTGTAAATAAAATTTTAAATGTTAACTTAAAAAAAAAAAAGAGAATTAGGTTAGAATGGGTTTGTTTGTATCTCATTTTCTTTCTAAGTGATTTCTCTCCTTGTGCTTGGCAGAGATACTTCTATTAGGGATGTACCCACGTGGATGTCTTGGGCAGGACAAAATAAGATCCGATATATTGCAGGATTGTGGCTCACAAGATGCTTCCTAAGAAGCTGCTTGGGTGCAGCTGTGCTGCCAGGCTGCCTGTGTCCCCACCTCACTCCTGCACCTTGTTCCTCTCCATTCCCTTTGGTGTCAGCTAACTTGTGGCCTCCTAGAGGAGACTCCAGCACAGTCACCTGGTGACTGTCTGAGAGATCCACCTGACTACCAGCATACCAGAAGTAGTATGAAATTACAGTTCTGAAATGCCTATCCTGTGCTTCTTGTTAACCTGGGCAAAGCTGTTACCTTGACCAGGTAACCACCATGTGCCGCTCCACTGAGCAGGCCCCAAAACAATCCTAACTGGCCTCGTGCCTCGCATTTCTTTTCCCTTGCACATGCTGTCTATGTAGCTGGTGTCTTTCAAAGCTGTGCCCACTCTTATTTTATTTTTTTTAGCAGTTTTTAGATGTAACAAGTAACTCAAGAAAATGTATATGAGGAAAGTACAGGTGGTCTCTTCTCTCAGAAGGCTGTGAGCAGCTGTGTTTGCCTGTAGGAGACCAGCACTCTCTTCATGTTTACGATGTTCTGAGCAATAAAATGTGTGTTTTGGGGAGCAAGGGTGAGAGGAAGCTGATCAATTAATGTGGCTGAAAGTTCCTTTTACATGATAGGAATGTTATTTATCACAGCTGCTTGTTTACTAGCGCCATTTGTTATGCTCTAATGCATTTTCTAGTGTGCCCACATCCTTCTATGTTGACAATGTCACTTGAGAATTATGCCTTGTAAAAAGTATTAATGGAAATTTATAATGCCGATCACTGCAAGGCTTATGTGGCTTAGCATGGGCTAAGGCCCATCTAATATTTCAAGCACTGTACAGGAAAATGTCATATAAAAGGACATTATCTGTGAAGAAACAGTTGTACTAGGATGGACTAGTTAGGAAAAATGCACAATCTTGAAGTGAATATTGGCTGGTTTATGGATCTTGAAGACAGCTGGAATCTGGCTGCTCTATACAGACGCATTATCTATACCCAAATCAGCATCATGTTAGTTTGGCATTTTAAAATGCAGGACAGTGTAAGAATCTTTCCAGACATGAGAAGTCTTGACATATTCTTCTGACTTAATAGCTTGTGTAGGTCAACATTTGTTTGCTCAAGCCAGACTCTATATATGTATCAATAAATGTATTCACTGATACAGCATGGGGTTTTATCTCAAAACAAGTTGACAGACTGATGCTGTGAAATTGTAAAGAATATTGGGAGTGAATTTGAGCAAACTGAGGTGTTACAAAGTGGCTGCATGCACAACATTTTGACCATGACTGATGAAAGTGTAATTTGTTTTAATTTTCATTGTGTAAGTTAAAATAGGAATAATTAAATTATATGCACTAAAATAGAAGTGGTGGAGTCTGTGCGGCTTCTATGGATATTTGGCAGTGAATCTATTAAAACCTTGTTTCTTCTGGTCAGTAATTTTAAGTGCTTAAATATTTTGAGTGGAAAATCTCATCTGTGATTTAAGCACAGGTAATAAAGATTTAATCTTGGTAATGTTACCAGCTTTTACTCTGACCGTTGAACTTGGTTTCCTAATTCTAGGTTGTCCCTAAGAACATAAAGAGACTTTCTCAAGTTATTTACTAATCATTTCTGAATATTTAGAATGCAGTTTCCCTCCACATCATTTACACTCCCTTTCAGTATTTTTAAAATAAGGCAAAAGCCCTTTACTTAGGCAACCAAGCAGTCTTTATAAATCTATCTGAAAATCAAATACAAGCTGTGTTATGTAAACATTAAGTGTTACTTTCATCTCTGCAACACCATATATGTGGGTGACTACTGAATGGGAGAGTTGGCAGACATAATTACTCAGAAATGACTGAAAATGAGATTCTGTCAGATCTGCTAGGAAAAAAAAAATGAAATTTTAAACTCTCAAATAGAGGGGTATTTGCAATATTAGTTCATTAAGTAAATGCTTACATCTGCCTGATAGTGCGGTGATGTTATAAACCATGGTTTCAGGCCAACAGATGACAGCAATCAGCCACCAGGCAGAGGAGTTCTGTCCATGCATGGTCTCACTTATGGAGTGATTCGAGTGGACTCTGAAGAAAAGCTGTCTGTTTTGACTGTCCAGGACGTTGGCTTGGTCATGCCAGGAGGTAAGGATTGAAAGAAGTTCCTTTGAAACTTGCTATAAATCAGTTAATCAATTTAATTCATTTTCTCTAGAAAGTCATAGAAAGTTTTAGGATTGGACTATGCATAGTTGAAAAAATATTAGTCTAAAAGCATTACCTTACAAAACTTTATGGTTTGGAAACCAAGATTTCTTCTCTATATTTACTCCAGTGTCCCTCTTTACTTTCATTAGTGGCATGTTTTAAACAACCCCCCAACACATCAGAACGTCAATTCTTTAACTGTGTATGGAAATTAAGAAAGCTGGAATCTTTTGTCTGGAGCCTATAAGTCTGCCCCAAGTGAAACTCTGTGCTAAAAGTTTATATAACCTATGCTAAGGATCAACAATAGTGTTATCTGCAGGCTTGCAGAATGTTTTTCCAAAAATACTGCTCTATCACCCAGTCATCAGAAAGAGGAGGCACGGCTGAACAGTTCATGTTGATAGATTCAGACTGAAGCCAGTGCTTCTAACGATGAAGATAAGATTAGATTTGTCATAAGAGCTATATTTTAAGTGATATGTTATGGAGACTAGAGAAGGGTAGTACTGTAGTTTTTCATAACAGAGTATTTGTTAGGCACCAAATACAGCATAAATTATGCATCTTATAAAATTTCAGTTGAGCAGCTTAAATAAAGGAAGATAGGATTGATTGTTGTCTAAGAGTGATCATATAAAATATTATTATAGATGTACCATCTTGCATGTCATACTATATTCTGAGAGTTTTGAAGAAAGTATGCGCTCCTGTTTGTCCTTGGAGTGAGAAAAAGGTCATTCAAGATTCTTTACACTTGTACTTCTAAGAGAAGCTGCTGATTCATTTCTGGTGTTCCTTGTTCATCATATCCTCAGGCCCCAACTGCAAAGTTTACACTTGCTGGACTCCTACTCCAGGAATTGAAACTGAAGCAGCATACCTGATTTTTATTCATATGGCGCACACACAAAATGTTTCTTTCTCAGATCAGTGCTTTCTAATCCCTCCTGTTTGGCTCCTACTGTCTCCACAGTCCTGTAAGACTGGTGAGAGGGAGTCTGAGCTCTGATAAATTCTTAGCAAAACAACTGTATTAGTCTGCTAGAATGTCTTGATCTTCCATATGGTGTTACTTGCTACATAGCGAGAGGTGGATTTCCTGCTTGCCTGCCTCTCTAGCAGTGTAATTATTACCAAGAACGCCATTAGGATATTTCATTTTGCTCTGACTGCAGCAGATCTGGTCT
This sequence comes from Anas acuta, assembly GCF_963932015.1. Classification (NCBI taxonomy): domain Eukaryota; kingdom Metazoa; phylum Chordata; class Aves; order Anseriformes; family Anatidae; genus Anas; species Anas acuta. Next base: position 10,958,170 of record NC_088980.1, on the reverse strand, counting down.
TCAGTAGGCAAAACTGGGAACATAGTAACCACAAAAATATTACGAATCAGCTGAGATTTTATGTACAAAAAGATTAGGTTTTGTTTTCAATTTAGAGACTTAGTTTATGAACAGATCTTTACAATCTTTTTGCAAATATTATACATAATGTAAATAACATTTTTAATGTTGAGCACCTAAGGGTTTGAGAAACAGATTGTTGATTAGTGTCTACATGTAATTTATGTATGTCAATTCCACCATGGTATTTCTTCCAGAATTTGTATTATCCTATAGTTAGTTTTGTAATATTTTTAAAGTCCTTTGTTCTTCCCTTAGCTATAATGTGTTCAGTGAAGCCAGATGGAATTCCACAGCTCTGTAAAACAGATGAAATAGGAGAACTATGTGTATGTGCTATTGCAACGGGTACATCATATTACGGACTCTCGGGCATGACCAAAAATACTTTTGAGGTAAGCTGACAAAAAATGCTATGTAAAATGCTATGTAAAATACTTCCTTTTTAACTTTTTCAGGATACATTTCACAGAGAATATTGACAGTAACAGTTTTGGAATATCAGCAATAATCAGTGCTTTCGTGGCTTGGGACCTTAGGTACTTTAGCCAGGCAATCCTCAACGAAGCCCATTTCATTAAGTGCAATAACAGATCATTATGTGGGTTTAGTTCTGGCTCTGAAGAGCTTTTACTATAATTTCGAAAGAAGATACCAGTGGCTGAACCAGTCAGAGGGAAAGCAGGAAGAAAGAAAAAGTTCAAAAGGTGATCATGTACGAGTAAATGAGCTAGCTACATGCAGAATTTGATTGTTACAAACAGTGGGAAAGCTACTGTGCATCTTTAAAAGCAGTTTCCAACATTTCCACAGCACAGCCAGCATTAAAGTCTTGCGTTTATACAGAAACCTGACAGACAGTCTTCAAGAGCTGTCTGAATAGCAAAGAGACCTTGCTCGAGTTATCCTCCCCACCCTCACTTTTATTTGAATGGCCTTAGGTGAAAGCTTTTCTGCTTTGTGGAATTTGTTTTCCAGTATGTTTCAGCTCCAGTGTAGACTGCTGTATTGATAGCTCTGTTGTACCAGCTCACTTGTTATCATTAATTTCTGTTGAAGCCAGTATGAAATGGTGGACAAATCTGAGAAACGCTGAAAATATTTAGCTGAGATTTTTGTTCAAGTTCTGATCCTTTTCTCTTTAAATATTTGAGTAAGAGCTAAGAAAAGTTCATTTACGCTTCCCTTATCAAATATTCTTACCATATTTTATAGGCTACACATCATAGCTAAAGCCTCCTGCAAAATGGTTTCAGCTTTCATTATGCAGATCTTAATGTTGTAAACACCATACATTAAATAATTAATACATGCTGGTAGATACATTTCTCCATCGTGCTACTGATGCCAGGAATCCTGCTGTGATACTGTGATCTGAATTTTGTAGATCACTGATTACTGTGCTACTAAAAAAATTAGCAGTACCTATTGTGAAAGATAATCCCAGATTGACATATTTCAAGCTAGAAAGGTGCTTATGTTCAATTTGAAGTACTTGCTGTAATTGTAAAATCATTCATAATTTGTAACTGAATCTGCAGTTTAACAGCACGTTCAGAGTTATTCCTAATGGCAAATACATTGCCACTGAGTCAGCAGGATCATTCATTTTTAAAGTTAAGCATGTTCTTAAGAGCCCTCTTCATGAGGGACTCTCTTCTATTTTTGTGTGTTATTCATGCTGCTGGTAATAGAGTCAGAGTTTTGTGTTGCTGAGATGAATTATGGCTGAGGATGTATAAGCATTAAATCCATTCAATAGGAGTCACCCATGAGCATCTGGCAGCAGAATTTGACTTTTCTTTTTGAAGGGCACTATACAGTCACGGTTTTCCACTTGCCATTATATTAAATAACTTGCATTTAAGCTATTTCAGTTTAAGAGACAGTAGGAAAAGTGTGCTTGTGTCAAAATGTAATTCAAAGTAGTTCACGTGCTAGAAGGATAACACTGGGCTGAGTGGGGTAAGGGAAGCAGATTAAACTGACCTGAGTACAAATCTTTCCTGTGGAAGTCATGTCTGCATCTGGTGTTCAAACATTTAGAGTCTTTGTGTAGGACTGTATTGTCCGTTTTAGACATACTACATAAGGCAGTAACCATGGGTATTGTGAGCACTTAATTGAACAGAGATAAAAATATGGTCAGTTGCAAGAGTCATTAAGGTACAATGCCTTAAAATAGATTTACTTCTAGCCTGTTTATTTCTCTATAGTATGATGAAATTGAACATGAGATACTGAAAAGAACCTGAACTGTAATGTTTACAATTTAATCACCGAAGTACCCTGTACATAGCAACCTGGATTATTTTAGCTCAGCAAAACATGAAGTTATTTCATTCAATACTGTTTATGCTGATTTTTTATTTTTCAGGTCAGAAATGATTTACAAAGCCATAGTTAGGGAAAATATGTTTGGTAAGCACAATGAGATTGATCTTGATGAACCTCAGGTACTGAAAATTATACACATAGCCTAGGAGTTTCTCAGTGCTCCCTTTATGGTCAGTGAAGTAAAGAGCATCACCAGAGACCTATTCACTTACTTCCAGAAGAGCCATCTGAAAGGCCATCCTTGAAATATTTAGTAGTATCATCTCAGTGTACAGCATTGAAGACCTGTGTTTCTGTGTCCTACAGGTGTTTCCTATGACCAGTTCTGGTGGCCCTATCACTGAATATCCTTTTATAAGGACTGGACTCCTAGGCTTTATAGGACCTGGTGGACTCGTCTTTGTTATCGGCAAAATGGATGGTTTGATGGTTGTCAGTGGAAGAAGACATAATGCCGATGACATTGTAGCAACAGCACTGGCAGTGGAACCAATGAAATTTGTCTACAGGGGCAGGTTTGGACCTTTCTCTTCTTATACTTAAGTAGAAATCCTTATTTTGCTCATACCAGGGATAAGTGACCCAAAATGCTTTCAGAAGGCAGCATGAAAGTAATGAATAGCAAAATCATGGTTACAGACAGTTAACTTAGAAGACAGGATTATATTTTCACCTGTCATGACACTAAATATTCTTTCCTTCTCTTCTATAGAATAGCAGTGTTTTCAGTGAGTGTGCTGCATGATGAAAGGATAGTTATTGTTGCTGAGCAAAGGCCAGATTCCACAGAGGAAGACAGTTTTCAATGGATGAGTAGAGTTCTTCAGGTAATGCTTTTTATGTACATTTAGAAGCTGGTTTTCCTGTTTTATTTTTATTTTTTTATTAATCCTTTAGACCCCCTAAGTAATCTGACATTTGTATTTGAGTATTTGTAAGTACAGTTTCAGTCACACTTCCACCTACTTAATGAGCACAAAATTAGCTTCTTCTGAGTAGGTCACCCGTATCCAGAGAGTGATCCCTTCCCTATCCAAAACGCTGTAAGAAAACAGGGATGAAATGAGGCAAATAATAGTAAGAAGAGAGGAGCGTATGGTCTTAAGCATACAGTCATTTGTTACTTCAAAGGGTAATGAATGAATGCATATACTATTACTGTGAAATGTTACCAAAGTCTCTTACTAAACAGTTATTGGCACTAGCATGGAGTTGACCTCATCAAAAGCAGATATACATAACTGAGATAGATCTCTAGATTTCTTTTTAAGAAAGAAATAGATGTTTCTGGTGCACCATGGTGATACCTGAAGTAAACTGAATGAAACACAGCCTAAAAATACCTATTTCTCTCCACCAAAATAGAGGGAAGGGATTGATTAGCTCAGATGTAGGCATCTGTGGTAAGGTTATCTGCATAGAGGACGCCTACTGCAAGGAATCCTTTTCCAGCTGTCTTGTGGATCATGCAAGGCACACACTACCATGATGAAATCCACCTTGGTGGGTTTGTCTAGACACTGAGCAGAAGACAGAAGCCACTGTATGCTAAAAAATCATTCCTACATGTAGCAGTCCTAGTTAAGACAAATAACATTACCGTACTCAAAGGTTTTCCAGCGTGAATATCCACACAATAAAAGTCAGATACTTCAGATAGAAGTCATTTTCCATTGTCATGGCTAAGCCAATTCTCACTCAACAGTAATAGTTTAGCAGTGATGTAGTAAAATGAAGTCATCCTGTTGGCACCTTTCTATGGCTGGGCACCTGTTAACTTCCACTTCCCTTGCTTACCCTTCTTTCTGTCCTTCCTCAAGGTTCCTTCTCAAGTAAATATATTACAAATACCTTTTTAGCTTTACCCAAGAGCTAAAGAACTCCCACACAGTTCAGAGAAAGTGTTTTTATTCATTATTGCCTTATGCTGAGTAAGAAAGGGAATCTTTGCCATATCCTTAAAGAAACTGCACTAATAAGCTTTCATCCATCTCAAGACACATATGTATACTCTCTTGATTTAGAAGATAGCTACTTTTTATACAGCTAGAAGTATCTCATCTTCACAATTAACCTAAATTGTTATCAAGAAAAGCTAGAACATCTAGCTTGTCCATCACACAGAAAGCCTTTGAAGCACACAGTATAGGTTTGGGATTGTCCATGCTTTGAAAATATTTATCAAGAAACAAAGTCCTAAAAAAAAGATTGGAGTTCTGGACTTAGACCTCTCCTGTTTTTTTAGCGGAGCGTTTTTTGTGATTTCCACAGAAATCATTCATACACCGTTATAGCCAGTGGAACTCGGTACTCAGACTCTGTGGGAGTCCTGTGTCAAGTTGCTCCTGCCAAAAGGCAATTCTCATTATTGTGACTATAAGCAAGTCACTGCAGTGTCTAGAAATGGTAGGCCCTTTATTAAAGTACACATATGTGTGGCTGCTTTCAGCACCTGTGTATGAAGTCTGCAACTCTAGCACGTGTCACTATTTGAACAAAATGTTTCTGGTTCCACTTCAGCTGAGAGCCGAGGTGGAGAACAGAAGCCAGGATCTGCAGGATGCATTGTTCCTGCTTCCCAATCAGAGTTTTAATGACAGATGTCAGGAAGTGGTAACCAAGTGTATCTGAATCATCTGCTAGTGAAGAGCAGCATAACAATATCACACTTGTGTCATGACTCTCAAGGATACTCTTGATAACGAACTATAACAAATTGTTCCTCATTTCTTGTGATATTTGTGAGACTCCTCTGACTCCCTCCATGTGCTGCCCTCTGCCAGTCCTTCTGTGCACTGCCTGGCTTGCTGTGTCTCTACTTCTTTTCCCTGTATCTATTTTCAGGACTTCTTTCCAGTGGGTTTTACCTTCTTCTAACTCTCCCCAACCCTTCCAGCTCCTCAGCAAAAGGGCTGAAGGACAATAGAGTTGCTCTGTGCACAAGACTATGTTGGGCTGTGTCTGTGGGTTTTAGCAGAGGCATGGCTGGGTACAGAGTGCCTTGAGAGTAGTAGAGTAGGTAGATACGTTAGTGACAGTGCAAGCAAAGGTCCCAGGTCCCCTGAGTTTAGTCAAATCAGTCTCAGATACTCAGTCATCTCCCAAGGCTGCTTTAAACAGATCTGACCCTTCAGGCAGAGATATAGTTCTTGTTCCTGGCAGATAGGATGTTGGTTTTACCAGTGCCAGCACACTTGGCAGGACTTGACAAGACTAGGCAAAGCTAGGAGATCTACCGCAGACGCAGACAGTGTCTGCTAGGAGAATTTTGTCCAAATAGGATGTTTTCTTATCTTGAACAATGTAGCAGGTCTGGACTCTGTGCAAGTTCTGGTTTTCTCAATGAAACAGACGATAAAGAGTTCAGGTACTCTGTTTACTGTCTAGATTAGGTCATTTTAAAAACCAAGACATCTCTTCAAGAGGTATAAATGCCAGTAGTATTAAAAGTTGACTTCTCTCAAAATGTTAAGGTTTAGTTCATCAGTGTTCATCCTTGTGAAGCAGTCATTCGCCTGCTTCAGCAACATGCTGAATTCCAAAATGGGAAAGGTAACAATTTTGAATGGTCCATGACATTTTATCCAGGCATTGTGCCACAGAGGTATCTATCAAAGAAGACAGTTTGGAAGTCACTCATAGCCCTCACAGCCCTCATCCCACCAGAGTTGGGCATTGCTCTCCATTCATATTTAGGAGCTACACTGTGATGTGTTTCAATAAGAGTGGTTATTTACCCTCTAACAGTTTTTCTTCCAGCTGATGTCAGGTGAGGATCCCATGATTTATCACTACTTTTCAGAAACCTACAAATAACATTATCATTATGAGGTCTGACACTTCATATGTCTGCCAGAAACATGAGACATTGGTTGTAGGCTGTCACGCATATTTAGCTATTGCTGGTCTTTAATGTAGGGTGTAAAAAGACCAGCAGTGAGGTCTTCTGGTAGTGCCATGCGATTTACCAGTACTTAAACTGCATGTTTGTGAAACAACTTACTGCTTCATTATTCCTTCTTACCAAATTTTTTAATCAAATAAAGAAAAATGAAGCAAACAGAAGTCAGAAGACAAATATTATTTAGAATTTCTGTAGAAGCAATCAGTAATTTATTGATCTACACTTAAGTACGTAATTATAAATAATTTTTTTCTTGGAATATAGATTGTGTCTTTGAAACAACAAATGTATGCATACACTTTTCTCATGGTTAAAAATTAAAATGCAAGTAAAGTAAACTATATTTTTAACATCTGACTTCTCATTAGAGATGCCATCTGTAATTTGTTTCTCAGTCTGCTTGGATGTCTTAAACTTGTTTTTCTAACTCACTTACTACTAATTTTTGTAAGGAAAAGAACCAGTTAAAATGTGTATGGAATTAAAATCTAAGTGCATATATATTCATGTTTAACTAAATAAATTGCATAGATACTGAACTTACTGGGGTTTTTTTGGAAATTGATGCAGTTGACTCCACTAACAGACAATGAACAGGGTTACTGTATGATTCAAAAATCCTTATTTTTCAGGTCTGCATTCAACAGATTTTTTTTCAAGTCAGTACTTTTGTAGTTTTCCCTTAGATTGTATTACTTCTCATTTCTGCCTAAGAATCTTATACACAGTAATCAGAGAACAAAACAGCTTTGATCTTAAAAAAAAAAAAAAAAAAAAAAAAAAAACAACAAAACACACACACAAGCTACATACATCAGTAGCTGTACTGTGATACGTGTGCAGCATTTGAAATTTTTCTTTGCCCTGCAAGGTGGACTGGATGATAAGTTGATAGGAATCCTTTGAACTTTAATTCAGAGACGTGTGCAGGTTAAAGATCAGTTTCACGTGAGCTCCCAGACCATCTTAGTAATAAATGTCCATGATACTTACCACTATCATGTACCTAAAGAATGCCTGTTTAGCATTTGTTAATAGATTTCTGTGTATCTATCACGAGGTTTTTGTTTGCCTTTTTTTTTTAATCTTCTGGGATGAGTGTAACAACATCAATGTTAAATTCCTATCCACCTGTTCTCAATGAAAAGAACTTTCTTATCGCAGGCATTGCTAAAGTGTCTTTCTACTGCCAGTTAATTATTAGGGTTGTTTTATGCAGCAATTCAGAATAATGTGTTTATTATGACGATGAAAAATTAGCCTTTCATTAGAATCGACTTCCTGCTTTTTTTAGGCTATTGACAGTATTCATCAAGTGGGAGTCTACTGCTTAGCACTGGTACCAGCAAACACGCTTCCCAAGACACCACTGGGAGGAATACACCTGTCAGAAACCAAACAGCTTTTCTTGGAAGGATCGCTGCATCCTTGTAATGTGCTGATGTGTCCCCACACATGTGTAACGAACCTGCCTAAACCAAGGCAAAAACAACCAGGTAAGATAAGTGAGTGCAAAAGGTCAGTGACTTAACGCTGTGTGCTCATGGCACTGTGCAGAGTAAAATCAAGTAAGCATTAATGCAGGTGAGAATCAGCTCCATCAGCTGTTCATGTTAAATATTATAGGTGTTTTAAGGACATGGTCTGTTCTGGTGGAATCCAGAAGGAGTCTCTTCACAAGGAAAAATGCTCTAAAATGCTTGCTCAATAGTAAAGATGAAGAATTTTTTATTGCTCTAAAAGGCACAAATCGAAGCTCCTTGCAGACTCCCGGTCAGTCATGTTTAAAGTGCATGGACTGAGACTCAAGCAGAAAGAGAAAATCTTGGCTTATTTGGAGGCTGAGTTTGTAAAATAGAAGTAGAGAGGTAGAAGACCACTGACACTAAATGACAGTGTTGGAAGAAAAGCAAATGGTTAAAAACTGATTATGAATATATTCAAACCAAGATTTTTTTTTTACCTGAGGAGGGAGGTTCTGGATTTTTCATACATATCTGAGGGGAAAACCAAACTAGTTTTAAGGTGGGTCTTTAGCAGTTCTGCTGCATTTTATGAAGAATACCAGTGAGATGAATACAGCCCTATGTATCTTTCAGCTACTTCTGGTCCATCAACCAAAGTTTGTGTCAACAGAGATGTGCTCAAGGTTTTTTGTTGTAGCAAATGATAGCAATGAGGAAATTTGTGATTCAAAAGGAAATGCAAATAATTTTAATCCACAAGCAAAGAATTCTTTATTGCATTTAACACATTTCTGATTTATTCTAGAAATTGGCCCTGCCTCTGTGATGGTGGGGAACTTGGTCTCTGGAAAAAGAATTGCACAGGCCAGTGGTCGAGATTTGGGGCAAATAGAAGATAATGATCAAGCCAGAAAGGTGAGTTAAACTTTTCTAATATGGCTTACATTTAGCTAGCTAGTATCAGGAGACTTAGCAGCACATGGATCATATTGTTATTTCAGAATTTGTTGATTGCATTTTAATTCAAACAAACCTATTTCAGGACCCTTTTCACAGAGAAATGTGAAATAGACATGAGGGAATCTCTGCATTTTATGTGTGTGGATTATTTTACAAAGATGTATAAGATGATGGAAAAAACATGGTAGAATGTGTTAATGAGGTTTTTATCAGAAATTACTCTCTATTATATCTTTATATCTTTTTTAGTAGGTCAAGAAGAGTCCAGGGAATTTTGTTTGCCTATATGGTCCTGACCTTATTTTTTATTTTATTTTAGACCTCTAAAACTATGTTTCAGTTCAGCTTCTTTGGAGGCTTATGCGAGTAATTAAATGAATAATTTCTATACTCTATCTATCTATATCTATATTCATAGTATGAAAAATAGAGGAAGCTAAAAAATAAAAATTGTGCTTAAATTCAGAGAGATTAGTAAGAACTTTTTTATTGTTCTGAAAGTAGTAATGTAGTAATGCATTATCACTCCGGTAGTGCCTTGACTTCCAGAGAGGCGTCTGTTACTACACAAGAGCACCTCATTGTAAAAATGTATGATGACAAGAGAATTAATTTAGGTTTAGTGTTTCATAGTTACTGATGTAAAATATAGAATACAACTAAAGAAGACATACCGAAACTAGCAGAATTTGTTTGGTGTTTTTTAAAGCTGAGAAGTTATTTAGTGCCTTGACTATCACTCTGCTTTATTTCAGTTCCTCTTCCTCTCAGAAGTTTTACAATGGCGAGCTCAGACCACTCCTGACCACGTGCTTTACACTCTACTTAACTGCAGGGTAAGCAGAGCAGACTGGTACGCTGGCAAGTTGCAGTATGGAAAATGACACGCTGATATTTCATCTGCACCTGCTCGCACTGTGGCTGAACACATCTCTTTGTCCTTCTTTTCCCATTAATACTCAGCTGCTGTATTTAATGTTCACTGGGGCGGAGAGGAAAAGTGAATAATCATTTCCAGTTGCCAAAAAAAAATTGCTTTTGTATCAGGCACCCCACCTTTTACATTTCTCATTTCTTTTTCTACGACATACATGTTGTGGATGAGCTGACACTGCAAATCTGTTTCAATACTGTTTGTTCTGCTACTGGAGAGTGGTATTTAGTACTGCTCACAGTCTCAATTTCTAATTTGAAAAACATAGGCTTGACAAAATGAAAGCACTTTTGTAAATACAGCAATGACTGTGAGGTTTGAGACTGGCCCATCTGATAGGAGGTGCAAGAATGGGGAAAGGAATTAAAAAGAAGAAGAGGTATGTCCAAAATCTAGCTAGATCTGCAAAGGATCACTAAGGCATCTCTCTGCATAGCTTACATGAAGTGCCAGCTTGGCACAATATTTCATTGCCCAACAAAAACAATTTACTGCATGACACATGGTACAGAACTTGAGTTTACTAAGAGTGGATGATTACACGCTGCCTAGACAACTGTAGATGACAAGCCAGTAATTCCCAAGACCACTGCAAAGCAAAAAAGCCTGATTTCAAACCAGTCCCCTTGGCACATCTAGATATGTCTGTCAAAACTGGGAAACACATCTAGTATGTGAGGTTCTCAAGGAAAGGAAAGGGCTCAGAATATTCACCTGTGCCACCTGGAATAGCTGGCGTTTGTTCTCAGTCTTTGTGCCACCTAAACAACTCAGATGGGATCGTAAACCTCCAGTAATTTGTGAACATTTGCTGAATGACCAGTTAATGTATTTACAGGATATGCTTCCCTAGCATATTACAGTGCTGGTACCAAAGTTCAGTTTGAGGCTACCAATGAGTCATGAAAACAATTTGTTTTCATTCAGATTATCAGCCAGCATTATATGAACTTTTGCTGCATTAGAGACAACAGTGATGTAGTTATTTAGTTGTCTGTGGCAAAGTAGAAAATCTGAGAGGCAATGCTGTACATGTATGCAATATTAAACAATTAAATGAGTTCATTGTCCTGACCTGTAGCAAGGATGCTATGAGAAAGAGACAGTGGCATGTCCTGTCCCATCTCCTCTACACAGATTGTGTTGCTTTTGAACTTTAAATAAAGCCAGACTTCCCATGCTGACAGAAGGGTTCAACCAGTGGGAGGGAAGGGCACAATATGGAGAGTGGGGATTAACAAAATCATTTGTCATTCCTTAGAAGTGAAAAATAGCTGAATTTTGAAATTTAATTTCTCTGCTCCTTTAATGTTCTCAGCGTGGAGTATGGCGTTGTATGAAATTTGTTTGAGAATTTTGTGGTTTTATGAAGATACTTAATGTCTAATGGAAAGCTGTGATGTTTGGTGGGTTTTAGCCTAAGCAAATTTTATTACCCATCTTGAATTTTAGTGCTGGTTTGTAACTTTTCCCTTCTTGTCTTCCTTGCATATTGTCTCTATGCTTTATTCTAAAACATCCAGACATCTTGTGGTTGATGTCTAATAGATACATGGCGAGATTAGTGGTTTTGTGCCTTTTGAGAATTTGGAAGATTTCTAAATTAGCACAGTGCCTTGCTTTTAGTGTGTTTCATGAAGGATTGCAACACCTTCCCGTTGTGGGACAGTTCGTGTATGATACCAAAATGGAATGCTTCCCTTTGCTTGCCAATGATTCTTGTCCAACATCACAATTCTTCTCTGCACTTCATATAAACACTGTCTTTCTGCTGGTTCACCCACAGCAAGTTCCAGAGGTCCTACATGTGCTGTGCACAAATATGCATGATTTGCAGTAGTTTCCTTTCTGTGTCAGTGGGGCCTGTGATTCTGGTGTATGTGGGGAAATGAAGGGTCCTTCTCCCCACGAGTATGCAGACAGGCAATTTCTTGAAAGAAGGATGTGAGTTCAAACCCATTCCTACTGGTATGTCTGCCATGACCAGGCACCCAGACCTCAGGTCACTTTGGCCATGTTTAGATGGAAGCCATCTGTAGCCCAGAACCCCTATAGCTGCACACGTCCTTAGAGAAAGTTTTCTTGGTAGAATAATTCTGAAGACAAACTAAAATTGCCTGAAGAGAATTTCACTGAGTGTGGTTGCTGAACACTGTGAAGAGGAATGCAAAGCCCTGATTTTGCCCTTTTTTTTTTTTTTCCAGTTAGCTTCTGCTCTCTCTTGACAGTGTTTGAGGTATAAAGTTTGTAAATGCCAAGTGATATGTACATGATAACACCCTATGTCCCTGCTTCCAGTGCTAGACATTTATCAGACTGTTCTCTGCTCTCTTAAGCTTGTGATCAACCAATACTCTAGTGGTGTGAAGGACAGTGATAATGAATGGAAATCAGCAATCAATCCAAACGCTTATTATTTCTTGCCTTGTTAAAATGAAGTTTAAAGAATACGTAGTGGTCTCCTGTAAAACAGAAAACCCTATTACTGTATCTCTTAATAAGAACAGCGATACAGCATTTTAAATGATATTGCATTGCATTGCATTTTTGATGCATTGATCTTTTTAAAAGTATATATTACTTTTTTTCTTCTTCTTTTTTTTCTCTCAGTTTCTTCAGCTTCTCTATTTTTAAATGAGCTTAGTGCTTGTGCTAGGTGCCAGGTGTATCACAGCTGTGTAGCAGGTGTATCTCTTCTGACTGTCAGCCCTGTGTTAACACCATATATACATATTTCTCTGTATGTGTATTTGTGCATGTGCATATATACAGAAGTACGTATTTTTAGGGAATGCAAGAACCGTAACACTCATCCAATTTAAAACACTACGTCTGATAATTTTGAGTTAGTGCTACTTGAATTGCTTCAAAAAGCCAGATTCTGTAGTAGCATATTGTCACTTCTCTTTTTTTCCATGCTGACCAGAGTTACTCAAATCCAACAAATGCCTTTCTTTTCTGTTTCATTTATATGCATGTGCTTCGCTTTCGTTACAGACCAATTCTTTTTGCCTGTCACAAAGTATTGTTTTCTCTGGCGTCTTTTGTCTCTTGCCTTTGAAAGTATTTCCACTGTGCCATTTGGCTTCACTCCAGCATGCAGACAATGAAGTGCAATTGTCAGGATTGCTCTCCACAGATTCTCCAGATTGCTGCAGGAGACCCTAAAGGCAGGAATGCCCTGTGTGTAGCAAGAGGAGTACAGGTTACATGTGCATGTCTTTAGCATGCTTCTGTGACTCTCTTAGTTAAAAAGAAAGCACTGCTGAGGGCAGAAGAAGAAGGAGGGATGGAGAATGTTCCCCTCCTTGACAAACCTCTTTTTTCCTTCCAACCACAGTTTGGCACAAGGCTGAAGTTTTCCTTACTTAAGTTGATGTGACATATTGTGGCTTTGGAAAACCGCAGCACCTCATCCAGTAACTTCCAAGCTGCAGGAGAATATAGAGTTCAGCACTCTGCATTATCCTCTGTGACATTTATCTTTCTTCCTGCACAGGGAACAATAGCCAACTCGCTAACGTGTGTCCAGCTACATAAGCGAGCTGAGAAGATAGCTGTCATGTTGATGGAAAGGGGGCATTTGCAAGACGGAGACCATGTGGCTTTGGTTTACCCACCAGGTAAAGAACCACTATGTTTGGTACCTTGGTACTCCCAAAATTTAATCATGAGCCTATAGAATGGTGCTGCACCGGTATTGTTACCAGCCTGTAAAGCTCGTTAATTGGCAACACGCACAATATTTGCCATATAGACATTTCTTTGAACTTAGTCAAACATATTTAAAAGATTTTCTTCTTATGCACGTGTGTGAGTATACATATTATTTTTCTGGGTTCAAATAAGATTAACCTATGGTTTTAAAACCTCTCTTATAATCAGTCAAATTTTAACACTAATTTACTGCTTTTCTTTTAATTTGCTGGAGACATACTATTTTATGAGCACATGGTTCTGCTAAAATATTCCGTCTGCTGAGTGTTCTTCTTAGATTCACCTGTTGAATTCTCTCTTGGAAATGCTGCATTTCATGAGGGGAAAGCAGCAATACCAGGAAAGTAATCCATTTCTAGAGTAGAAGCATGATTAATAAATAGCAGATAATTAAAAAATACTGAATTATTATAATCAGTATTTCTTTGTATCATTAACCTACCTCACTACGTGGCTTGGATTTTTGTCCTTTGACATAAGGGCTTTTAAGCTTATGTTAACCAGTACCATATTTTACATTTGCTTAAAATTATTTCTGATCTAGTGCTGCTGTTTTATCTTAAGCATTTTGTGTGTCTTTGTGAAATAAACAGTCTGATTTAAAGTCTGGATTATGATATTTAGGCTGTAGGGACTGCAAGGTATTGGTTAAATCTTGGTAATTTATAAGTGTAATTTCACAGTGGTTAATATGGGAAAACGTTTCCCACAGAAGAAGGCAAGTATTTTAAACATAAGTTTTTATTTCTTGTATTTCACTTTCCAAGCATAAATCATTTTACTGAAGGAACAATACTGTACCTGTTCTCCAGATTCTTTTCCACTGGAAGAGTAAAATAGTCCCCATTGTTATCTTGGCACAGCCTGTGTACAGAACAAAGGAACCATCAAACAGCCAAAGTCACAGGATCTTTGTGCAGCTGTCAGTTCAGGCTCCTTACATGGGCTGAAGTGTCCACAATCTGTCACCTGCAGTCAATATTTATACAGAGCAACACTTAGTTTTATGGTAGGAACGGGGATTCAAAATCGTGGCTCCATTTTTTATTGTGAAATTTCAGGTAGAGAATTCAAACTGCATAAGTGAAGTTAAAAATGACACACGAGAAAGAAAGTGTCTATTGAAACCCCTGATGTTCCTTATACAGCTGACAGAAACAGGCATGGTGCCCCCTCATCCTTTTGCTGGGACATCCCACTTCTTGAAACTCTCTTTAGGAAGATAATTCATCTGTACAAATCAGTCTTTTTACCAGTTACTTCCTGATCATAAAAGTGGTGTTTACCTAAATGATGCTATCTGGCTGCAGCTTTGTGTCATCTTTGAAAGGAATCAGTGAAGCTGAACAAATCCTGACAAGGGTCTGAAAAAGATGTCTGTTACAGGACTTAGTTCCTGATTTAACCTTCTGAGTTGAGTCCCAAATAATATTTATGCTGACACAGGTGTCTGTGATTAAAAGATGTGATTTTCAGGGGAGTATTTTTGTGTTGTTCTTCATGCAGGAATAGACCTGATTGCTGCATTTTATGGTTGCCTGTATGCAGGCTGTGTGCCAATAACAGTTCGACCTCCACATCCCCAGAACATAGCAACGACGTTACCTACAGTGAAGATGATCGTGGAGGTGAGCAGACAAAACCTCTCAAAGTGCACAAGCAGATGAAATGGGCAGTGGACTCACATGGTCTTTAGGAACAGTAACTTAAATGAATGGTGTTGTAGATTAAAGTGTTGTATTCTTTCTAAAGATTCATGACGTCAGTGTGTTGCAGTCATCACTCATTGACAGCATGCAGCCTTCTGACTTCTGCTGTCACATTTTACTGCAGTTGTGCTACACCATCCAGGAAATGTATCTGAAGTGCTTTCTCATATTTAGCTAGGAGTTGTGGGATTCCCCACCTGGCAACACTACACTCAACGTTGAGAAGAATCCCAATGGAAAGCTGAGCTTTGTGCTCACCTAATTGTTGTGCAGTTTGAATCAGTTTCAAAGTTCTGTTGTGAAGATATTGGTTGATGGTTTTATTTTCATCCAGAGCAGTGTTATTTTGAATTTTTCATTTAAAGCTTTAGTTTGGCATTTTGGCTTTATCTGATAATACATAGCCTTGTTGCTCATAAATAACTTCGTTCTGCATGTTACTGAGGGAAATAAAATTGTTGTAAAAAGATAACCTTTTATATCTGACAGTTCCTAATCTATTGAATGGAATTCTGAGTCTCTGAAATAACAGAAGATGAAGCAAATGTGATTTTATTGATAATTTCAAGCAATAAGTACTAGAGATAGTTATAATTTGTTGCTTTCCTCACGGCATCAGATGCTGCAAAATGTCAGCAGAGGTATGAGAAATTGGCTTGTTGTCTTCAGGATTCTCATTATCTAATATTTTGCCAATCACTGTTTTTAAGCATCGGTTGTTAAAATTATAGAAATGGTGTAAAATGTGTTATACTGGTTTTACTCTGATGTCTGTTGGGCAAACCAGATCTGGTTGGTTTCCTGAACCTCAACCACTCTGTGATTCTGTGATTGAAGTGGTAAAATTTAATGTATGTATGGCTACTGATTTCCTTAGGTTGTTAAAAATTGGGAAGTTGATGTGCAATCAAATGTCTCAAATTCCTGGAAGAACAAAAAAATATTCTTAGCAATATTTCTGTAAACAGGTTCTTAGACTTCAGGGAAAATAAAAATGGTGCTGCCTTTTCAGTTTTTTCTCTGTACTATCTTCAATGATCAACAGTGTCCATATTTATGTTTGTTTGGATATTTTCTTAAATATGTAAGCTTTTATAATCAGTAAAAATACTGTTGTAGTTGCTACTTACATATTTTTAAAAAATAGCAAATCTAAGGAGAATATCATGAGCATGCATCATCAGCACAGATGGCAGTTGCAATATATTCACCATTTCATTTCTTAGTGTCACTTGTACAACTTTTGGTCCAGAGTTACTTTTGACAATAACAGAGGAGTTCCCAATGCTTTATCACTAAGCATGAGAATCAGGAATATATGGATAACATAAAATTGACTTAAGATAGTAAAATTGCTCATGTAAGTGTCAGGCTGGGTTTTGGTTTACATTAAAACATTATTTATAAACCAGGATATATTGCCATCACATAAGAAATGTTCTGGTCACTGTCTTCTGTACTGGCATCCTGGGTTGATAAGCGATACAATGTGGTGGAAAAGTCACATTCTCGCTACTGAGGTGCCTTTAGTTTCATAACAACACTCTACTCGAAGTGCAGTTTTCATGTAATTTGTAAAACTCACATGACTTTGTCTGCTTCGTGAGCTGAATTTTTCATGGATCTTTTCACCTCCTGATTAGAAAACGTAAGACTAATTTACCTGTGTCCTGTTCTAGCATAACGCAAACCATGGTCTTGCTCATTTTCACAGGAGAATTAATCAGTATCCCATTGTGTTATTTGTTTGTCGAATTCCTAGGTGAGCCGCTCTGCCTGCTTAATGACTACACAATTAATATGTAAATTGTTACGGTCGAGAGAGGCAGCAGCAGCAGTGGATGTCAGAACGTGGCCTCCAGTACTAGATACAGGTAAATACTAAGGCTAAGGGCTGCTTTGTCTTCATTTGTTATTGTGTTTGTCAAGCGTTCAGAAGTCTATCTGTCACTGGAGTAATATTCACGTGTTCTTGCTTTGTTTTCACTAGATGACTTGCCAAAGAAGCGGCCTGCACAGATCTACAAACCTTCTAACCCTGAAACACTTGCTTACCTAGACTTCAGTGTCTCCACAACTGGAATGCTAGCGGGGGTAAAGGTAGGGGCTTCTTGCTAAAGTTGTCATTCCTGCTCTCACGCCTAGCTGGCAGGTGATGCATTGCTCTTTATTTGTAAATTCTATTGATTTTTGCTAGTAGAAATTGAATTGCTACTTCCCTTGCAGTCATTATTTGATTGCATTAACATTAAATAAACTATTCCGTACCAGTGTCCTGAATACAGTGAGTTTAGCCCCTCTCCTCCTCTGATACACACACAGATAGGCTAGTAACTTGTCTGCCTGGGGCATTCTTTTCAAAGAAGCATCTATTCTTTCCATTTTATGAAGGAAATGAGACTCGGTTAATCCTCTTCTACCTGTCCCAGTGCCCATTTATTGTCTGCTCCTGTAACTCAACTGCTTGCCATTGGTTTTCAATATTCTTTTCTTCATGTGATTAAGGGAACTGCTAATGTTTCTGGTATACTTACCTGGTACAATACTAGTGTAATCAGCAAAGTGTTTCTTAATAGATTTGTTTGATAAACTTAGGCATGTTGAGCTCTTTAAATCTCTATTCTGGCCTATATTCCAACACTCTAGGCACAGTGTGATTCAAAGGTGATTTTTCTAGCTCATAACACACGTATTATTCCAATATTGGTTTAAGCAATGCACAGGCAGAGGTAAAATCACCCTCATTTTTAGCTGTTACTTCCTTGCTCCTACCTGTTGCATGTCCAAGGACTTCAGCAATTTTCCTGAAGTATCGCACTCACAGCTTATATTGAATTCCTCATCCTCTTTGACGTCATCCATCTATTTTCAGAAGCTATTAGCACACTTTATAAACAAATAAAGCATCATTTACCCAGTTCTCAGATGAAGAACTTGAAGCACAACATGGTGAAATGACCTGCCCAAGGTTGACTAGTGGCTGAATGACTGAGCTGGCTTATGGTTACCAGTCAGACACTCCTAGGAGATATGTATCATCTAACTTGAGATGATGAGCCACATGCCTACTAGATGTGGACTAGTCAGAGGGCTCCACAATAATCAACAGAGAGAAGCAGGGACTTCTAGGGTGTAATTCCTCTGGCTTATTTGAAACATCTATTTTTGAATGGGGTGAACGTTGAACGAGTCTTCATTTCCTCTACAGGAAGCCTTAAATGATTGAGACACGCTCATCCATATTAAATCAGGTCTGAATTCCACCTTATCAGACTTGTAGAAATGACTACTAATTATGCAAAGTTAGTACTTGGAGAGCTTCAAAGATAGTCAAAGCCAGGGCGAGGCAAAGAACCTTTACTTAATGTGGCTAAAGGAAAATCCAGATAAATCACTAATGGAATTTTTAATTAGCTTCAGGTATCTGGGTCACATAGCCTCCAGATCACTATCTCAGCAGGTCAATGTAGATAGTACCATCTACTAGATCATCACTAGTGATTAATTAGTGTAAATGGATCATCAGAGGCCACAAGGCTTGTCAAAATGCAGCAGTGATCAATTAAAAACAATGGCTGAAGAACTTACATGGCTTCTACAACATTGATAAATGTTTCATAGACACTTCGGAAGTAGTAAATTACACTTAGATTTACTCTCAACTTTTTCACTAGTTTGAACCCAGTAAAGTGTCAAAATTCACAGAGTAACACTGGTTCTTGTCCAGCAGAGCTTGGTAATCCCATATGGAAAAAAAATGGTCTTGATTCAGCTAGAGAAGGATTAAACTCTTCAAACTGAAGTCTTTCATAGTGTGGACACATGTTTTGAGCTGGTCTTTATGTATGACTTGGAACATGTTCAGCTTCAGTTATGGAATTTATAGTGGAGAAAAAAATCACTTCTAGAGCTCTATCCTGTTTACTGAGGATCAAATAAATGTTACATCAGGTGCTTGTTCCCTTCCACTGACTATAATCATATTTAAGGCAATCATATTTATTTAATCATATTTAAGGCAATAAGGCCAATATGTGGCAGAGATCAAAGGTTAGATGAGTTAAATCCTACTCAGACTGTCTTTCTAATACAGATATCTTTCTTGTTATTAGCAGAGAGGACACAGATTAAAAGAAGTGGTTGTGTTCCCACTATAGTTAGAACATCTAAGTCAGGATGGGTGAGTTTGTGGGAAATATCCTGATACAGCTGTATTTACGTGTTGTCAGTAAGAATTAAAATGACTTAAAAAAAATGGAAAAAGCATATTTTTCATCATTTCTTCTTTGTTTCTACTTTCTTCTGAGAGCTTCCTTACCAAGATTTAAAATAAAATAAAATAAAATAAAATAAAACAACAAAAAAAGATTTATCAGCTAGGAGCTGCTTAACATAAAGATATTTCAGCATGTTTACAAAGTTTATTGGGGATCTCTGTGGCTGAATGATTAGGTCCTTAGTACCATTTTGCATACAAAATCCTCTGTAATTTAAGAAGTATATTGACAATTTTCTTTATTATATAAAGTAGTACGTCCTTTGAAATATGTTACTGAAGATCAACAAATTACTTCAAATTAGATTCATATCCAGCAGTCATTCATTCCTTTGTTCTTCCAGAAAGTTTAGCTCATTATCATTAGCTTTGCATACAGCTTGGAGCACGTCTTTAAAACACTCACAGCTTTCTCCCTAAATCAATTCAAACTTATCATTCTTTCTGTCTCCCCTTCCCTTTCATGGCTATTTGGATGCCCTTTTGAAGGAAAATTGTGTTTCCTTAATATAAATTACATGTGTATTTACACTGAGCACAAAGTCAATATTTATTTGTTTTCTTATCCTGTAACTGATTTAAACACTTGGCGCAGTTTGGGAATGAGCCTTCACAATGACATAGTTGATCATTTTAATTACTTTGCTGTTGTCTTTCAGATGTCTCATGCAGCCACTAGTGCCTTTTGTCGTTCTATTAAGCTGCAGTGTGAGCTTTATCCCTCCAGAGAAGTCGCTATCTGTCTGGACCCGTACTGTGGACTTGGGTTTGTCCTCTGGTGCCTCTGCAGGTGAGGTTTCTCCTCAGCATTTTAAAATATCACTTCTATTGTACTACACCACAACAAACAGGATGGGAGGAACAGGTAGAAACTCCGGGACTAACACAGGCAATTGGTATTGCCAGAAGCTATATGGAGAATGCTGTATGGAGAGGACACTTGCTTTCAGTAGGATGTAGACTCATAGAATGATTTGGATTGGAAGGGACCTTAAGAACCGTCTAATTCCAACCCTCCTGCCATGGGCAGGGACACCTTCCACTAGACCAGGTTGCTCAAAACATGGCCATAGGTATTTAAGGACTATGAGTGCAGAGCATCATCACGGCTTTTCATTGAACGTCTGCAGTTTTACTGCTGTATATGCAGAGTCTGGCTAGGTTTTACTTGATGAAGGCAGCACTCTACCACAATTATTTTGAGGAAGCAGTTTCTTGGTTTCCTCTTTTTTATTTTTTAATCTGAAAGTACAAGTGAATATTGGGGACTTTTCTCAGTTGGGACATATGGATGTGATTTTTGCAGAGACATGGAAGTATGTTTTGTTACAGAAGGATACTTCTATGGCAGTAGCTAAGCTATCAGAAAAAAAAACAAAACATCACCAACAAAAAATAACATTTCTAGTGAAATGTGAATCAGCTTTTCTATTAATAGGAAGTTTAGAAATTTAACAATTCTGTCAATCTTTATACTCCAGGGAAGTTACAGTTCAACACTGAAAGCAGTTCCATCGAGTTGTTTTTTTTTGTGCTTATTCTTCTGATTTGTTTTTTTAAGATAGCTGGTTTGAGGCAAAGGGGAAGAGCTATGGGAAAGTTAATGGAGCACATTTTTATGAAGACATATTAGAGTCAGAGCAATCCAACATCTGTACTCTCTTTATAGAAAGCCCTTTGGTATTAGCAGTAGTGCTGGTTTTAGTTACTGAAATTAAGATAAGCCAGGGGCAATAAAGATGCTGCATCTCTGGATAAACATTTTACCAATTTAGTAAATACATGAAGGAAACATTAGAGAAAAACTGTTGCAGCAATTTGTATTAAGCAAGTATTGTTCATTTAAAAGCAGTCTATTGGCCTATTTTTGCCCTTACCTTTTAAAATATTTTTTATTAAATATGAAATGGGCCAAAGATTAACAGTATTATCCTATTCATTCTTGATCAATATTTCTCTATTTAGGTTGTGCTTTCCCTAATATTATTTTTTTTTGTTTTGAAAAAGTGTTATTTCAATGTCTTAGTTCTATAACAGAAAACTCAGGAAACATTTCAGCAATGTTGAAATTTTAATTAAATCACTCTGTAATTTTTTAAAAAATATTGATATTTTTAAGTTAGCTGCATATTTATTATATAGAGTTATGTGTCAACACTGTACAGCCTTTGCTCTGGTGGGTAGTCAAATTCATTGGCTAAGCTAAGTCTGCTGTGATGTGTTCAGCAAGGTAGGACCAGGGAAGGACTGTAGAGAAAATTCAGCTAAGGAGTTTATTTCTATATCAGGTAATGTAGAACATGGGGCATACAAGAATAACTTCTATGTAAGATTTATCTATTCTGTGCATTATAGATACACAGAATAGCGATAAATTTTGACGTGTCCAAAAAACAGGTATTTTATGGTGCCCATGAGTCTCCCTGATACACACATTTCTGTTTATTCCAAAATCATATTTGGAACAAGTATGCATTTGCTGCCCTTAGATTCTTCCCAATACTGATAATGTTCAACCTGTTGCAGAAGATTGTTTATGACTGGCAATTGAACAAGGCAGCAGACCACTGGGAGAATCAGTCTGTACGCCTCTATAAAGTAGAAAATTTTATACCATTTTCAAAGAAAAGAAGGAATAAGACAAAGCTGAAGGAACTGTGATTAGGACAACAACTCTTTAATCTTGTGAACCATTGTCAATTTCTTCTTTGTCACTGATATCTGTCCCTATAAAACCAGGAAGATTGCAGGCTGCTTGAATTGCAACTGTCATTTAGAGAAAGCTGACATCAGATATAGCTTCATTAATTCCACTTACAAACTTAATTTCCATTTCATTACTATTTTAGAAACGAGGAGTATTTGATGTGTTCTGTAATAGCAAAAAATACATCCTGGAGCTTATTAGAATCTTGCTCTTTATAACTTAAAACTTTGCAACTTTGCATTTTACTCTTTGTAGTTTAGTATGCCAAAATACTTCCCAACATTTTCCAGCCCAGACTCTACTTCAGAGGATTCTTCTGGAAAGATTGTGTTGTCTGTCACCAGCCCCATTAGCCAAATTAATACTTCTAATGGCACATGAAAGTGAAGTTAAATTTTCAAATTTTTATCAGCTTTAGTGTTTCGAGAGTTAAATAGGAAGTCTTTGTTTTAGGAACCCAGCAGGAAGAGAAAGCAACCCCCTGTACAGAGTGCAGTTAAAATAACAAGTATGTTTGAACCCCTTTATTAACTAGACTAAAGGAGGCATTGAGCAAGCAAGGGAAGAAAACCTAACCTTTTATCCCCGTTGTAGGTGCTTAAACATTTTTCTGGCCTGCTCCACTGTGGTGCCCCAGAGTGCACCAATCTATGAGGTCAAAGCTACTTAGGAAAGCTGCTAGAGCATGGAGCCAGACCTTTGGTAAGTCTGGAGTATATTGCATAGTTTTGCAAAGGTTTTTTAATTATTATTATTTAATTTGTTTATTATTTTATGACCTAAAGGGTATAAAATAATAAAGAAAAGAAACCTTGCAAAGCAGAGCAATACATTAAAAAAATAGGATTTATCACATTCCCTCTAAACTGGCTGCATGCTCCAGCAGGGTTTCCTTGGAACCTTTGTCATAGAACAACACCTCCGTGGTGTGGCAGCAGTCATCAGCCCCATGTGAGTTCATAAATCCAAAACTTCTTAATTGTAACAGTTTGCTACTGATTGCTCAATAAAAATGTATTATTTTTGCATTTTTCTCTTTAATGATGAGAGGGTGATCAGAGTGTTCTGCCTTGAATTGCATTACATTTTAAAGTGCGTCATGTTCTTAAAAAAAAAAAAAAGGCAAGTTGAAAGTGTCCTCCAGTTTAAAAACAAATGATGCTAAATCCCACTGTTCAAAAATGCTTCCTGAAATTAAGATGGCCCTATCTTAATACTGATCACTGTGGGGCAGAACAGAAAGTTCTACAGTTCATTAGTGAGGATTTTCTTAATTGATAGTTGCTAAGTGATGCAGTACACTAAGAATTTTCCCTCAATTTTATCCATATTATAGTTCTACTTCTATCATTGAAAGATAAAATTGTCCCTGTAGAAATTAAAGTTAACAAAATCGATGATTTAAAATAAATTATATATTAGTAATTCTCAGAATCTGTGATTAAAATAGTGCAAGTCAGTAAAACTCAAACAGGACCAGAGAAGCTGGATTTTCCAGTCCACAGTGGCCACCTAATAAATATGGTGAATGCTGGGTAATTGTCCTAGGAAAGCTTTCCAGGTAAGGTGTGATGAAGTGGCTTCCTCCTGTTCTACTCCCGCTGTCTCTATTCCGTAGCCAGAAGCACCCAGTGGTGCTGTTGCATAGCTTGTACAGCAGGAGACCTTGGGGTTTCTTGTTAAGCAAACAGGGCGAGTTGTGGAAGATGTATGGAAGGAATCACAGCATTAGCATGACAACTGCAGTTTACAAAAATGTAGTGTGCTAGAATAATTAATTTCTGTTAGGTTGACTTGAAGATAATCTGCCAGGCATGAGCATTTCACCCAATTTCTGGCCCATCTATAACAAATTAAAGGCAGGGCTAGGTAAAGAAGATCAAATGCCACATCAGAAAAGAATAATCCTAGCATGGGAAATGCAGGATATGGACATAGCCAGCTCTCTTGTATCTTTTGCACAGTGCACAAGTGGTTCAGGCAGAATGTAGCAGTGCTGCACACAAAAAATGTGCCAATTTCCCATGGCCAGTGGCAATTTCTGGAAGAGGCAATTTGCATTTTCCCCACTTGGCAATATTGAACCTGCCTTAAGTCTAGAAGGTTCAAGGGCAACTGAAAGCCCTGAGTTACCTCACTACATGAGTACAACAGATTAACTCTGCTGGCTCGTAGCTGACTGAAGGCACTAACATGGGTGAGTAGGTGGGGCAGGGAATGTGCTGCTAAGGCAGGGCCTGAGTCTGAGCTAATAAATATTTAGAGTACTGTAATGAACCACATTTAATTGGATATTATAAACAGCAGTGTCATTTCTATTGGTACTGGCATTCGAGTTGTCCTAAGGTAGGCAAAGGTTAAACATGTATGGACCCAAATGTTTAACCTTTACCTACCTTAGGATTTCCCATGTATCCAATTAATATATCCATTGTTTATAATATCCAATTAATTTCAGATAGTGAGTTTTGTTTTCAGACTTTTGGGGGCATTAGGCAAGGGCACCTTAGGAAAAGGTCTGTGGAAAACTTCATTAGTTCAGAGCAAGATTGCACTCTCTCTCTCTTTCTCTTTTTCTCTTTTTTTTTTTTTTCCCCAAAACAAAATCGAAACAGTGTCCAAAATTTTAAAACTTACTTGCTTGGTTTGGTTGCCTGCTCTGAAGTATTAGAATAAAGGGTCTTCATGTTGATGCTAAGCACCCCAAATAGTATCGAGTTCATATAATTTCCACCCCTGATGCTGCTGGATCATGTATAGGATGCTAAGGAGCAGTCAGCAACACACTTCCCAGGGATGTTACACTCCAGTTCAGAAATGCCCAATAACAATCTAGAACCATGTTAAAAAACATCCATTACAAGGTTAGAATTTGCTGAAACTTTTCTCTAGAAAGGGGAGGTTTAAGCCTTTTGAAGAAATGTTCATATCTAGAAGTTCAAGTCACATCTAGCTCTCAGTCAGGGCAAACTGCATGGTCCCAGCAGGCAGTACAGGCATTTTGGCATTAACCAAAGGCATATACTTGTCTGATTAGAGTCCCTACACCAGAGCTCAAGTTAAAGCAGGGTGCTGGGTTATGGCACCATTCTCACTGGTTCCCTGTAAAGTCCAGATCTGCTCTCAGCACTTAAAACCTACCAAGATTTATGGCTGATGTCTTTTCCATTCCTGGAAGATCTGCATGCTCTGCACAGTGATCCCTTGTGCTCTACATCAGTTGTTGGTTGAACTTTGTGAGATATTTCTGCGTCTCCAGTACTGACCGGTTATGTGCTCACCGTGTGCAGCAGTGCTCGTAGTGCGCTGTATGGCAGGTTGGGAATGCTCTTTTTCATCTTTGTAGTTCTCCAAAAGTGCCCAGGTCTTCAGGAGAACTGAAGATTCACTTTAGCCCAAGCCCTGTGATACTTAAGTGAAACATATGTCCCAACAGTCTCCCCTGTGGCCTGTTTTGTCCTTTCTACTAGCTCTGGTCCAGATGATTGTGAAGGCTCTTGCTCAATCCTGTTGAGATTCCCTTGGCATGCTGACTCCCTTTGCAGACTTTGAGTTATGTACAAACAACTGAATTATTTTGGGCCCAACCAAATGCCAAGTACCCATTGCTGTCCCTCATCACCAAGAGCAAAATATCACCCATAGAAATACAGAAACTAAATGCGTATACTTAAAAGACTGGACAGCACCTGCCTGCCTCTTGCAGTCAAGTAGAAAAGCAGCTAACGCCACCTCAGAAGGACACCAGAAGTGAGGGCAGCAGCGTGTTAGCAGCCTGCCAGAACGCAATTCCAAATTGCAGTTGCTGTTTGTCAGCATTTATTGCCCTGCTAAAATTTCTGGGACTATAAATTAAAACCTCAGAGTTTATTGTTAATCTGCCTTAGCACAACAGGGGGTAAATCTTTGATTCAGTGGAACAGGTAAGTGCCAAGATGTCCTTCCAGGCATCGCCATATGCTGCCAGAACAGCCTGCCAGGCGGTGGAACCAGAGCTGTGATCAGATGGTGCCTTCGTACCAAAATACAGTCTGGTGTGTTTACCTGGAGTATTCCTGTCCTTGGGCAGCCCTTGCTCAGTGCAGGCAGGCAGGGCTTTTCATTTACTACCAAAATCCAGGGCTTCGTCCACCACCTTAATCCTTTTTTCCCTCCAGATTGCTTTGTAGTCCTCTGAAGAAAGACAGCATTTCTAACCGGGAGTCTCCCACCTCAGCTACTTCAGCATTTCACTTGGCATTTGCATCTCAAAAGTCATTTTTACAAATGTAAAAATGCCCAGATACAGGTGCAGGGGTGCTCTGAAGTCAGTCTCCTTTTTTGTCTTCTTTTTTGCCTGCTCCTAAAAATGACAGGGATGTCCAGGACTGCCAGACAGTCTCTGCAGTTCTACACTATGTCTACTGCTGTTACAAGGCTTATATCAGGAGAAAGTCACTTTTGTGGCAACAGATTTCTACAGAAGTGGAAGAAAGGATCTTGTTTCTGTTCCTTCCCAATATTTACATAACTAAATTTTAAAATTGCTGCAACTCCTATACCTTGTGTACTGTTTCAATTTCAGAATGGTAATTTTAGCTTCCAGAATTTATATTTAAACCACCAACTGTTCTTAATATCCCACCCGATCCCCCTGATGCCACAGCATTCACCGCAATTGTGTTATTTCCAGTTTGAGACTAGCAAAGCTAACAGCTCAACCATCCCTTGATGGCTGTCTTCTTTTGTGAAGGTGAGATAGCGCTATTTGTTCCTTTATGCATTTTCAGGATTAGCTTTACCACACCTAGAATGTTTCATATCGAGATGTACCTGACATACATCATCTCCACCTTACCTAGAATTACACAGAGGTGAAGTTTACAAAAGTTTCTATACATTTGGGACCATATACAGATTTATCCAGCATCCTCCAAAGCATCCTTCCACAATTGCAGTCTGTTCAAGCACTCTGCTCAATTGTTGTTTCCATGCTAAGCCAACACCGTGTAACATTTCACAGTGATTTGAAATCACCAGAGTGGTAGAAGCATTTCAACCAGCCGTACAAGGGAGTATCTTCTATTTCTCAGCTTCTCTCTGCAGAAGCATTGGTGACATACAGCTTCTTTGGGGTTAATGTGGAGGCATAAAGTGTGAACCTTCACAAGGAACTGAGGCTTCCAGGAATGTTCTGTTGCTTGGAGTGATTCACAAAACCTGCTCAGCGTTTCTGAGATTAATTCAGGAAGGCGAGCCAAGTCGTGGCTGACATCATGGTGGCCAGGTGCTGCATCAACCGGTTCAGCTGTGGAACTGGCACGTTCCCCCCAGAAATGTGTCTTTGTAGTTCCTCTCCTAGCTCCACCAACTACTCTAGCAAATCAGATGATGCACATGGCTTATTAAACCACAGCTATGTCGGCAAAGGCTGTGTTGGTAATCAAATTCCCAGGCATGGTATTGTCTTTCTGTAGGTTTATGCACTGTAGGCAAGAACAGCACACATCTGAGGTTCAGCACAATACAAAGTTTCCCTCCTGCTCCATATTTCCTGCTGCTCTGCATTTCCATTCTAAACTACTCAGTATTTCTGAGGGATTATAAAACTCAGAAAAGGCACTAGCAGTATCTTCATTTATCTAATAAATCAGAAAAAAAAATCTAATCAGAGTGAAATTTCTGGTAAAAGTGTGCTGTTGCCTGGTCTGATCATAAGTGTGTTTGTTTCCCTAGATCTCAAGAAGATGGGGTTATTCCCATCCAAATCCAGGTTCCCTCATGCTTTGTTGCATGGCTTTTGGTGGGATCATGAGGGAGAACAAAAATATGTTTCTTGTTTAGCGTAAGTTGATCAAGAGGGGGAGACAGTTCACCCTCTTTCATTGGTGTTGCTGAGGAGGGAAGATTTGTCCTAGTTGTGCATTTATATTCCCAAATTTTGGACTATTCTCTGGTAAAGTGCACTTGGAGTCAATGTTCCATTCTTCTACTCCAGGTAACAAGTGTTCTCTGTTAGTTTGTATGGGCACTTCTCAGTACAGAGATACAGTTTGTTCTGATTCTGTTCTTATTTGGGGATGTTCTGTCCAGGTGAATAAGTGGCACTTACAGGACCTTAATGCAGTTCTGAATCATCTAATATTTGACCCTTGGCAGCCTGTTTCTTATTGTGCAGATTTTTTTTCTCCTGATAGTGGTCACATCAGCTAGAAGAGTTCAGGGACAGGGGGAAGGGTTTGAAGGCAAATCTGAAAAACTTAATGGAACTGGCTGAGAAAGAAAGAGTGAAGTAATATTTACAGTAAAATCTGTTACTACTCCCTTGCTGGGTTTGATCTGTCAGCTGAACTCAGGACGTACTCCTTTCAGGCTTTGGTAGCTTTGCCAACATCTCTTTCCACACACTTTTGAAGCGCATACTCTTGGTTCAGCCATACTTTATTCTGAATCCATAAAAGCAACATGAAAGCATAATGCTTCATTTGACCATCGAGTGCTGTAGTGGTTATGTTAACTGTATCTGAGAGCACGTCTCTTCGTGGCAAGTCACAGCTTATGAATCACCAAGAGTGGCGCAAATGTGGGCAAGCAAACGTGGACAAAATAAAATTTTACCGCATGATAAATGAAATTATTTGAACTGTATTTCATACATATTCCATGACATCCGCTGGCTCCTACTCCAAAGCAGACCGAAACTATTTCGTTTATTAAATGCCTTTGTGGCTGGACTTTACCATACCACATAAAGACATACAGGTCACACGCATATTGTTCCCAATTGCACAACTTTTGCAAGCACTCTGATTTCAGTTGTGGGGGGTAGGAGGCACTCATTCACCAAGGATGGAAACTGTGTGAGCAGCACATCTTCAAAAATTGCCAGGTGTGTATCTTCTTTTCTTCCTAATATCGAATGTGATGGAGATGCTCACATTCCTGAAAATAAAGATCCATTTGGTGTCTTACTTAGGGCACTTGGATTTGAAAGCATCAGCTTTACTTTACCAAGCTGGCATTTCAGTTTTTCATCTGACAAATGAATTTCTCTCCTGTGCATCATAAATCTCTGGGGCTTTATGGTCTCTTTTCAGAACTTCTATGATTTGGGAGGTTTATGCTATGACTGTTCTGATCTGAAATATCTACAAATCACAGATTAAGATGTGATGGAGACTGTAAAAGTGATGGTAAATCTGTCTGTCTTGAGATGAGTGAACAGCGTAGGACCCACAGGAAATAAAGACATCAGTTTGGGAATACATTTTCCCTGGGGAAAAGTCTTGGGTAGCAAGGAATTAGCTCTGACATAATTACTTCCTTCAGGGACCCTAGTGAGTATCTTTCTCAATACTTGTGCTCTCTGGGTATCTAAAAAACAAAAGATGTAGAATATTTGGTTTTTAAAAGTTCATAAAACTTTCACATCAGAAATGTAAAGCCCCAAGTATTGTTGAAGTGGGACCAGATTTACATCCCTGAAAATGGTTGCAAACCGCTTGCTTGCCTCAGCAGGAGAGAGGTTATTTCCACGTTAAGTAATCAAGAACTCTTTTAATCAAGGTATCTTAAAATGGTAATTACTCAATCTTAATTATTTGTCAGCAACACATAATTTTGTTGATACTATAATTGTGTTTATTAGCACCATCAATAACCTAGCTATTTTGCTCTCTTCAGTCAAGTTCTAACAGCAAAGCACATTGGCACTTTGGGTAATGTAGCTTTTTAGGAGCATGTTCTGCCTGCATTCCTCTTTGTATCCTCATAGATTCCAAATGTACAGCAAAAGGCAGAATTTGGCCCTTGAAGTTAAACTACTGGACCTGTAGAGAACTGTAAGACATTGCCATGGATCAATGCGCATTTTGATAATCTTAATGTTTTAGTGCCACATAGCTTGTAAACATCTGCAGGCACAAGCATTTAGCACGTGTTAACAAATCTTGTATCTTTACAGCGTTTATTCAGGACACCAGTCAATTTTGATTCCTCCCTCAGAACTGGAGACCAATCCTGCTCTGTGGCTTCTTGCTGTGAGTCAGTACAAAGTGAGAGACACTTTTTGTTCGTATTCGGTCATGGAACTTTGTACTAAGGGACTGGGTTCACAAACAGAGTCACTGAAGGTAAGTAATTCAGTCCTTCTGCATAATCTGCCATGTGCACAGTGTTTGGGTCTTCTCTGCCCGGAGTGGCTGTGCTAAATATATGCATTGAGGAGAAAATCATCAGAGGGCAAGGGCAGCTTCCACAGAACTGATATTATTCCTTGCCAGAGGCTGTATATTAATATCAATCATTCTGTTTCAGATCACAAGGCTTTTAAACATCAAGGAAAAGCTTTTATTTACCTAAGCTTTCTGATCTGTGTTGCAGTCTGTGTTAGCAGGCATATGTTGGAAAACAGAGGTGTAGTAGTTCAAGAAACCCAATATACAAAATACATTTGTATATTATGTTTTATAAATTCCATGATTATATGAGGTACTAGTTTGGTTTTGATCCATATAGTTAAAGAATCACATACTTAGTACCATATTGCTTTAACTGGATTTTCCTCATTGTAGGGGAAGGAGGGTGTATATATATATATATATTTAGCTCAGAATTAAAAGCCAGGTAGCCAGTTACATTTCTGAAATCATCTAGAATTTCCAGTATGCTACTGAAATAAATTAGATCTTGGGATACTAACATTTTATGATGTCTCCAGTCTTTACCATCCTCAGTTAATAATTTCCTAATCAGTTTTTCCAAGGCTAGTCAATGCTTCCTGTTTGCTGTTATTCAGTGGCATTCAGAATTAATACTGCTAAATAGCATTGCCTCCCTTCAGAACGAGCATACCCATCTCTTCCTAAATGCTCCTGCTGAAATGCCAAGCAAGTATGTCTGCTCGTCTACAGCTATTAGACTGTCATCTGGCCATCCGGCTTCCAGGAAAGATTGAAATTAGACCGGCTCCTTACCCTCTATCCATCTTGAATCATTATACCTGCAGTTAAATGCTACTGACCTTTTTTCTTTAAGTCTGCCCTTTTGTGGCCTTTGTTACATTTTATCTTCCTTTTAGGCAAGGGGACTGGACCTCTCACGAGTACGGACATGTGTAGTAGTGGCTGAAGAACGACCTCGGATAGCTCTTACTCAGTCGTTTTCAAAATTATTTAAAGACCTTGGTCTCCATCCTCGGGCAGTCAGCACGTCACTTGGCTGTAGAGTTAACCTGGCTATATGTTTACAGGTAAGAGTTTTAACTTAGGCTCAAATTAAAATGGTTTCCACTAAGAAATATTCATTGTATTCCCTTTGACAGCTTTGTTGTAGGCGTATTAAGAAAATGCATGTAGTACTTATAATGTTCTTCTTGCATATACAGGTGGTAACTTCTGTTACTTTGTCAGTGAACACTATTCATCCCTCTCATGTTGCATTCATAGCATTTATCCTGCCCATGAATACAGTAATTCAGAAAAGTGCATGGTAGTGGCAGAATGTGTACTCTGTACTCCAAAAATATTATTTAGTTATGTAATGTAAAATCCAGTTTGCAAGTGCTTACTTTTAATATGGTACAAAATTGATTCCTTTTGTTTAGAAAATAATTCCAGTCCTTACTATTAACTATATATATATTTTTTTTCTGCATGCAATTTATTGCTTACAATAAAAAAATATTTTGCAGCATCTTTCATTCTGTTTTGATCCACTAATCAGAAGAAAGTACCTAGGGATAATATGGGATTTAACCTCCAGGAATCTTTATTGAATCGTGATTTTAAGGACAGATGGAGCACTGTAACTATCTGATCTGAATAGCCTCTAGGTTTTCACCCAGTGATAGCTACACCAAGCAAATAGTTTTAGGCTGAATTATAGCATATCATTTTATCTTTCAGGACTCCAAGTGATGAAAGTAAGCTTTCCTTTTTATAAGGTGTTCAATTTTTAATTATGTCTGCCTTATTTCTAGTTTAAATTCATGTGGTGTTAGACTCAGCCATTTTTTATTTTAGTATGTTTTTCTAATCTGGAATAAAGAATCTCATTTCTTTCATGATTATAATACAAATCTTAGTCTTTGATAAATAGATAAAGATTCTTAAGACTTCTTTCCTGATTTGTCTCTCACTTTTATGACTCCTGATCTCTTCCTGTCCTTCTAAATCTGGTATCAGAACCTTACATACTATCCCTATAATAGTGCCACAGGTGTCCTACTCAGATATATGATTTCCAACTTAGTAATCATTTAAAATCATGCAGAAATAATCTTCTGCACTGGCAACTGCATAGTCTGGGAAGTTCCATATCCATTTGGGTTACATTAAGGAATTTCTTATGCATGTGACCTACATAACTGCTTAGGTGTGGAAGCCAGAACAGATCTTCTCAGTGACACTACAAATAAGGCATTTGGATTGTCATCCCTGTAAAGATTTTTTTATTTTATTCAAAAAAATGTGGCTAATACTGGTGATGGGTTTAGCACAGACAAATATGTCCGTGTGTTATGCCTGCCTTAACCTCTTGCCCTGTTCAACATCACTGAAGAATCATGGCTCTCATCAGGCCTTGGCTAAAAGTCATCTTGTTGTTCAGCACACTATCAGAAAATGAATACAGAAGGTATCCCACAGCTCCACGACTACTTGCTTTCTCTCTGATTTTCAGCACAATATCCCTTTGGCCCAGGGCAACTTCAATTATTATTATCAAACAGATGACAAGGCAAAGTCGAGCAGGGTTAAAAGTCATTCTGTGTCCCAGACATAGAATTCTGTGGTTCGACATTCTGTAATTGCTGCCATAAATATTCTCCAGGAATAAAAATTCAAGGAAGTCTCCTGTTGTCTCAAAAGCAGCACTTGGATCCTTTTAAACATCTTTTCCCTAATAAGAAATAGACTTGAGAAAAAAATGCATCTTTTAGGTCTTTTTAGAAACTTCAGTGGACTCAAGTAACATGCTCCCCATGTTTTTGTCATGGGTTTGGAAGAAAAAACACTGACCCAAGTTTTGAATTCTTTTCTACTGGATGTTTCTTTGCAAGGATACAGGCCTCTCTGTTTCTTTCTCCAAATCTAGACTGCTATATGGTGACAAGGCAGAGAGGACAACTCAGAAAACATCTAGGAAATCTTCAGGCACTCTGACCTGAAACAACATAATTCGGAAAGGTACCAGTTTAGGCCAGTTAGCAGGCGTGGGTTGGTGTGCTTTCCCAGTCAGCAATCCAAGCAACTTGAAACAGTTCACTGGGAGGAGTATTGCAGGCAGCAAGGACACCTGTGGCTGACTTTCATTTTCCCTCAAGTATAAAGGGAGATCAGAGAAGAAAGATGGGCTAATTACTTGGTAACAATAGTTTTCTAATTCATTCCTGTATTGTTAGCCATTCTGAAGTGCCAGCAAAGGAGGGGAAAGAGGGAAATGATGGCATGCATCCATGGCCAACTGCTTTGAATTCTCTGACAGACCAGGATGGGGTCCACCAGCTTCCCTGGCCAGCTGAGTTGGAGCTGTTTCTGAAAAATACCATGACCTCCCACTGGCTTCTGGTTCATGTAGGGACCAAGAATGAAGATAACAAGGACAAATCAGTGGCAGAAGTTTGCTTGCCACTAATGAAAGTCTCCCTTTCAGACTTGCAGGAGTCTGGACTGTTAGGTAGTGGCTGCTTCACCTAGGAGGTAAATCATTTGTTCAGGACAAGTCATAGAATCACGCAAATGACACTAACCCAGATTCAGTGCCCAGGGATCCAAGTAAGCCTCACTGGAAAAAATATTGTACTGGTCTGCCTGTGATGGGATGGAATTAAATTCTTCATAGCAACACTTTTGGCACAGTCCTTTGGATTTGTGACTAATGCAGTGCTGATAATACAGCAGTGGTCTCACTGTTGCTGAACAGTGCCATGCAGCAGGCAGGCTTTCTCTGTTTCTCACTCTGCCTCTCCCACCCAGCAAAAAGGCTGGGGATATGCAAGAAGCTGGGAGGGAACACAGCTAGGACATTCCTAAGGGATGTTCCATACCAGATAAAGTCATGTTCAGCAATAAAAAAAGAGGGTGGGAGGAGCATGTTGGAACAAACTGTAAAATTGGATAACTCTCTGCAGGAATGCTATTGATAATACTGGCTCTGAATTTAAGAACAGCACACAATGACATCCTGGTGCGAGGTGATTAACAGCCTGGCTGATCATATAGCTTAGTGCCAGGCTTCATTTACTTGTACTAAGATTTTACATTTCAATTCACAGGACAAACTAAAAGCCATATATAATTTAAAGAATGGTGTGGCTAGAATTAAAAAAAAAAAGCCATTTTGGAACAGTCTATATTTGGTAACATTACCCTTCCAAGTAGAATGCTTTTTGAAGCATTTTAAGCCAGGAGTAGTTTGGCAAGTTCTACAGGGGGTTGAAATATAACTACAGATGTAATAATGCTCATGAGCATTACCATAAAACATGTCATTTTGACAGAGAATATAAAGATACAGGATTGCATCCTTTGAAGCATCTGGTAGTAGGCACTGCCAAAGACTGAATGCTGAATTAGACTGAGTGCTCTTTCCAAATGTTCTGGAAGATTATGGCTAGTGATACTCCAGAGTAGCTTGTGGGTTATTCTGTTTTCTGGGCTGAGGAGCAGAATGAATTTTAATCCTTGGTCAACTACGTTCCTTAAATTAACATTGTCTCCAGTATGTTCCAGAAATTGGTCACGATTTCTGTACGCTTCACATCGCATAAAAATACTTCTAAACATGTTTGAGTCGATAGCATTTGTCTTTCCATTTTTTCTTTCAAGTTTCATAGTCTGTGAGGTCAGCGTGTGTTTCCTGGGACACCATCTTTCACAGCAACAACTGTGATCCAGACTATTCTAGTGTCATTCTAAATCTTAGATCTATCTTATCTATCTTATCGCTTTTCTAAACACATCTCACTGTTCAGCTGCAGCCCCGTACCAGCAAAAAGCCTGTCCAGGATTTCTTCTCCATGGACTGCCTCTAATGCAAACTGGATGTGATTTTTGATACCTTTTTAAATTTTTTTTTTTTTTTTTGGTTAAATTAAGGTTCAGGTGTTCCAAGGGGAAAATATACTGATTTTTCAAAAAGCTTTCACTGTTTTCCACCGCTGTTTGAAGAAGAGATGTGTCTGTGTGTATGTGTATACAACTTCACAGCAGAATTTGACCTTTTATTAAAGATTACTTTGCAAAGGAAATCATTATGATAATCTCTTTGGTACAAAAGAGTCTTAGCCTACCAAATGAATCATAATTTCAGGATTAGGATCACTGACAGACTAATGTTCTGTCATTTGTATTCATTTCCTCTCAAATTTAGAGCAAATGTGTCTTTTGATGTAATCTCTTTGGACTAGATTTTTAGAGGTATGCTTTTGAAAACAAATAATTTTCTCCATCTTTAGGGACTTAAATACCATTAATATCTGACCTTTTATGACTGTACAGTCACCGATAATTGTCCAGCTATTTCTGAGATGAAAAGATGGCATCCAGCATATTCTAATTCTCATTAGCTAGCATCTTTGCATTCTCAAGAGATAAAGAGAGAAATAGATACGAAAAGTAGCCCCTTTCTTACAACAGCACAGATGGTTTTCTAGGATTTTAGCTAATTTCCATTTAAACACTCAAAATGAATAGTAGAATTTTATTCAACCTGCTATGTAATTTCAGTTGAGGATAAACTTTGATTCATTTTCCTTAGTTATCCCTGAAAATGTGCAAGCTAGAGCAAGGGAGCAGGATTCATCTGGCTTCACTTAATTCACATTGAAGTTAGACATTAGGACTAAGTTAGTTATCTATTGTCCATCAATAGTAGAGATAAAGAAATGGTTCCAAGGACAGTGTCATTCATCTGATCTCAGGTGCCCATCTTGGGATTCATCACCATCTGGAGATACTTCCTGCCTTATACTGCACACTTGCTTCTCTAACGATTGAAATTATATGAAATGAATCCCTCCGTCACAGTCTAACAAAGAGAACTTTGTCAGTAAATTTAAGGGTTAAAGATAATGTTATCTTATCCTTAGTGATAGATTGCACTTCTTTGAGGACCCCCCCCATTTTAAAAGTAGAGTTTGCTATGAGAAGAGTGCAGCAGGCGACCATACTCCCTGTGTATGATTCACATTTTGCACTGTGCTGCAGCTCCGGGTGAGCTCCGTCAGATTCTGTTTTCCCACCTTTACCATGAGTCATGCTCTGAAGTTCTTTTCACAGCTCCAGCTGCTGTGCTTGCGTATGTGAAACTGTTAAGTGTACCTCAAAAAAGCATCACTGGAGCAGGAGTAGACTCAGAAGTATAAACATTGAAGCCACAGCCCTAGACAGCAAAATGAAATGAAACAAAACAGTTATTTTTAAATTCTTCAGACTTCTGTTTGCCAGGTAGATGGTTTTTAACTTTGGGGAGGAAAGGAGAGGAGAGCACATAGCTGGGCCTTTAACTGCAGTGGAGATTAGGTGCAGGCTGAGTGCTGGCACAGTGTCATCTCTCCTAATTGTTATGGTGGTTCTTGGTGCAGTTTTGACCTGCAAAGTTTTCTCAGAGAATAAATACCTGGCATGTTGCAGAGATTTGCATCGGCCCCGCATGGTTCCCTGGTGGCATCCTGTGGGCAAGACATTTATTTATTCCAAAGGATGTGACTGATGATGTATGAGTTTTCAGGCAGAATATGCTTTTAGCCCATTTTGTTTCTTTGAACACTTGTCCTTACTAAGTATCAGACACACCAGAGGTTATGTTGTGGTTTTCCTGTTACCAGTGTTACAGATGTGCTCCATCTCTATCTCACAAAATAAATGTGCAAAGACAAATTGAGTCAGTCACTCAGGTCTTGGATAAGATCTTGCTTCTTTAAAACAATGCTGAGACCTCAACTGCTGTTTGTTAGTGCCTTAGATAAAATCAGTACGAGGCTCAGACACTTGAAGACCTCTCTGGACCTGCAGTATAGTCACAAGCAATGAATTATATAACTGATGAATTTCATCAACTCCCCTGCTTTGTTGCAGTTACACTGCAGTGTTCAACCTAGGTTATTAGTAAGATTTCTATTTTCGGGTAGCAATGTAAGAAGCAGATCCATCCTATTTCTTAAAAAGCTTCATCTTCCCCCACATCCAAAATTTACCTATTTTTATATGCTGCTGTGGCAGCTTCCTGTAGCTTTTAACTTTGCTGGAATTCAGAAGTTTGGCAAAAGGGATGTGGAACGGCAGTGCTCTCAGAGCTGCTGCTTTTCACAAGTTGTAGGGTTAAATCCTGCAGCAACCATCTGGGGTTAGGAATTCAACATGACAGTAGCAGCTTAGAACTAGTCATGACTGTGTTTTGTCTCTTCACTGCATTATCGATCGTGGTGGAGAACTGATGGGTTTCTGTTAGCGTTTAATTTTACTGTTCTATATAAGTATTACATTGTTTATAGTAGAAAATGGGCTAAGAATGAAGAGTTACTGAACTATGAAGTTACTCCATTTAGTTATGGTCTTATGGTAATTAGATTGTGCAAGAAGCCTTAATTTTATTTCACTCTAGGAGCAGGTTAATCTGTATGAAACAAGTTGTAAGTATCATTCTCTTTTCTCCATTGTATACTAATTATTTTTTTCCCAGAAGAGAGCTTACTTATGGTTTCCACAGGACATCGCTTACAAACTTCTAGTAGTGAAATGGCAGACTTGGAACCCCTGTCTCAATGGATGTGCATTAAAATAGCAGGGCCATAATGTTTACTGACTTATTCACCAAAAAATAAAAAATCAGTATGCTAGACACATGTTTTCCACTAACAACATTGTCTGTAGTGTCCTAAAACCATTTAAGTCTGTTTGTCCAAGGTTAGCAGTCTACAGCTGTCTCTTCTGTTGCTCTACTAAAATGTTGACACCTCATTTTTTACTTTTTTTAACCTTTAATGGTATAATGGTTAATTTGTAAGATTCCTGTATTTGACATTGTTTTTCTTTTTATTTTACTCCCTGCTTTTTGCATTCTCCTCTTTTTTTTTTCTCCCACCCTTCATTCCCATTTTTTACTATTATTTTCGTCTTGTGTTACCTTCTTTCCTTCTCTCCCTCATCCCTGCTATTCCTGCTGCTATAGCCTCACAGGCTGGGGAAGCTGGCCGAGCAGGTAGGGGATTTTCATGTTCCCTCAATACCCACCTATCAGCTTCCAACAGTGGGACAGACTAGAAATTGAGTCTGGAGATTTGGGGATTTTCAGATCCTATGAAATTATATACAAGTCCATTATAGCTTTATCTGGATGCAGGTTTCATCAAATATTAGTTGTCTGTTGTAACTCTTTCATTCACACTGAAAATAACAAATACCATAGTGATTGTCTTTGATTTTCATTATTTTATAATCCAATTCAAGTTCGTTTTATTTTTTTAAAAATAAACAATTTTTTTCTCGTTTTTTGTTTTTAACATTGCATATATTTGAAATAAGCTCTCCGCTCAGCACTAGTCTGTTACACTGCTGAGTTTACTAGTAGACTTGAAATCGTGTCGTTAATAGCTAGAGAGGATATTGTATTTTGTATTGTGTATAACAAGCTAAAGAGGCTAACATGCATGTGCAGCTCTATTACTCTTTTTCTCCTCTGGTGGTGGGTCACTATCAGTGTCTGTACAGTAAGTATCAATCAGTACTGGTAGCTCTTTTCCCCTTTAGATACAAAATTATGTATTCATTGAATTCTGTCACACTTTTTAGTGCTAAATGAATCATGGAGCTACTGGCCAGCATTGCAGAAACACAAAATTTAGCCCCAGACATACTTAATGTGAAGAATTGTACTCTAATATATCCCAAACAGGACAGAAATCACTGGGAATTGATGCTGTCTGCTGTTTTAAATACTTCAGATCTAAATAACTGATAAAGGAGTTCCTGCACTTGTACACTACCTAGGCTAGGTGAATTTATCTGTTGAAAAAAAAAGAAGAAAAAAAAAAGTTTTCCAAAGTTCCAGTGTTCAAAAATGAAGTTGTGTTTTTCTTCTAGCTTTCTGTTTAGCAGCAATATGAACTATGCAGCAGAGAAAAGAGCCTTAGACTACAGCACTGAAAATTCCAATGATGTTCTGTAGTGATGAGTTTGAAGTCTTGGATAAGGGAAAATCATAGCAGGTTACAAGTCTGCAGCAAAGCTGTGGGTGGAAAGGCCTAAAAGACTCTATCATCTCTGCATAAAAGGAAACTCGAATTAGCCTACTATTGTTCAAGTAACTAAATATTATGACATAAAATGAGGCTTTAAATTATACAGTGGAAGACCGAAAAGGAACAGAATAATTGCTTATAGATCTTCAGTCCACACTGGTTCGTGTCATGCGTGCTACCTTTAATATCTTTAGCTTCAAATATATTCTCTGTTGCATGTGTGGAAGATTCTCAGTAAACCATGCTTCACATTCCTGACCATGTGCTTCTGCCATTAAACTATGTCTCCTCTTGCCGTTTCTGCATTCCTTTCTATGGCAAAATGTGTTTAACATTTTTGTATGTATCCACATGCTGAATACTTGGCCTTTTGTAGCAAATAAAACCTCTGTTGACATGTGTTTGGTTAAATGGTATGGCCGCTTGATGCGTTTTCCAACCACGAGGTAACACGTGCCTGACGGTAGGTATGTTTTCAGGTGCTCTGTAAAGCTGACTCTGTAAAGCTGAGCTTTGTTTGATGAACAGCTTAAATATAACTTGTCGTTTGATTAGTATAATTAGCAGTGAAATGAATGTTCAGTTATTTGGGGGGTAAATCTCTTTTCTCCTCCCAGCCTTCAGGTTCTGATTAGCTGATGTTGTTGTTTACAGGGAACATCTGGACCGGATCCAACCACAGTCTATGTTGATATGAGGGCACTGAGGCATGACAGGTCGGAACCACCTTTTTCTTCTATATCAAACACGCTTAAGAATTTCTAGCAAAAAAGTCAGCACACCTCAACCTGAAAACCTTTTTAATCCTCATAAATAATTTGTGATAACTCCTATCTGCAAGCAGAAGTAGTTACTTCTATTAGTTGGTTAATTAATTAATGTTACCATTGATAAAGCTGAAGCATCAGGCATAGCAAGTCTGTTCACTAACAAGATTCCCAGCTTTTCAGGGTTTCATGACACTTATTTCTGGTGGGACAGCCTAGCCAGTCCCTAAGAAATAGAGTCCTGTTGAGCTTGTTGGCTTCACAGAGGTGTTTCTCCTTGTTGGGCAAGGCCAGCAAGGAGAAGATGGGAAGATTTTGCTGTAATTCTTAATGCTGTAAGATTGTGAAGGATTATCAACTTCGGCCATTGTGAGCAACCACATTCTTTGTCATTGGATGTTTTCTGGTTTTACATTTAATGTTAAATACTCATACAACAAGTGACAACTAAAATTTACATGTAGTTTTTGTAAGGAGTTAATGAAATCTTCTGGATGGAAGGAAACTTGTAATTTAATGTGTAATTTTAGAAAGTACCCATGCACATGTTTCAGTTTTCCAATACAGTAGTCAAAAAGCTAGCAGGTAGTCTCTTTGTAAAATTTTCTTTTAACAAAACAGAAAGTTTTCTGTTAACTCTGGAAGAGGTGAACATTTAGTTGACAGTGTTCACCACTCCTGGTGCCATAAAAAATCATTATCTAAATGGGGCTTCTTATTCTTTTTTGCTCTTTTTTTTCCCCTCTCCTTCATAAAAGCTTAACAGCAGAGAATGTGTTCACCTTAGGCAAATATTGACTTTAGCTCTATCAAAGTGACTGGGTCAGCTTGCAGGCTACCAACATCAAGGTAGTACTGGCCTCTGCCCACATCACCCCCTGCATTTCCCAGCACTTCATAAATGCTAGTCATAACAGGTTCATATTTCTGGACAACACATAAATTCTAAAATGAGCACGACCTTCAGTCTGTTAGGTATATATAGTTTGGACCTGCTCAGAAAGTCTTTCATATATATCCTCTCTATCGCAGTGCAGGGCTGAAGAGGGACAGGGATTTGTCCTACACGTGCAGAGACATCTAGCTCAGAGCCGCCTGCCTAGTGAAGAGGCAAATGGGAAGTTTTAGGATGTGATTTACCCGATCTCTTGTAAGTTTTCAGTGTAAGGAAATATTAATTGGACTCAAAATTGTGTGCTTCTTTCCACTAGCTATAAAGGGAACATAGCATAGTTAAGTAAAATACAAATATAGGCATCTTCTTACACAACATGGAGCATGGCAGGTGGAAGAAAGGACCTGTAAGATACTTGACACTTTCAACATTTCTCTCTTCCTTTTGCACACTATATTGCCAACAGTAATACTCAGGTTTGATCAGTCCTTTGCGATACAGCTGCCTGCATAACCTGGCCTCAGGAAACTTGAACTACCTGGCCCAGCAACTAAGGTACTGTGTAGACATGCTCACACTCAGCCCAGGGAACAAAAAGGTCCTGACGTTATCATTACATCAGCCCATCATCTCTGCAGTGCACCAAAGAAAGGGGATTTACTTGAGAAGCTGAATGATTTATTTTGTAAGAAGGGTGTGAGGAGTGGAGCAATTTTTTCTCTAAGAGCAGAACAAACACTGAGCAGGATAAATCTCATCCAGTCTAAAGCAGTCTGTTGGGCTCCTTCTGCAGTCGGTGAAAAAGGACACACAACACTGGTGTAACACAGACAGCTCAGGCAAGCATCAGCGTGGGGTGAATTGCAGTTAAGGTACCATTCTTTCTGTATTCATGAGGAAGAAAACTTAACTAAAT
This sequence comes from Anas acuta, assembly GCF_963932015.1. Classification (NCBI taxonomy): domain Eukaryota; kingdom Metazoa; phylum Chordata; class Aves; order Anseriformes; family Anatidae; genus Anas; species Anas acuta. The sequence continues at coordinate 10,916,304 of NC_088980.1, read as the reverse complement.
TAAACCAAATGTTTATGCTTTTAATAGAAGCATTAAGGTGAAACTTATTTGCCCATAGTGTTTGAACTAACTTCATAGCTCTAAAAAGGTTGAAGTTAAGTTGACACAATGTAGGCGTATATCTGTAAGCATCATTCAAGTGCAGGAGAGAGAGCTAAAGTTGTGTCTATAGACAGAAAAGAATAAAGCAAATACATGTATATATATATTTTAATTAATTTTTCTTAGAGGAGAAGTAAATTTATGTAATATTTACTGGAAGGAAAATATATAGAAGCATATATTTGTAAAAATAAATGAATATTTACAGTTTTATAATAATAATTATAAATAATAAAAATACATTTGTAAATCTTTATATAAGGAAAATAAGATTGTGCTTCATAAAGCTGTATGTGGCATGGGTATACTATTTCCTTGCCTTACCATGTCATTGAGAAGTAGGCATCATTATCAAGACCAGACTTTGCAGTGTGTTAATTTATATTTAGTGACTAGATCTACAGAACATGAAAGATGAACTTTGGAGTTGCCTTCTCACATTGTGGTAATGTAGATTTTAATTTGATGGATTAAAGCTGTGCCTCATTTACTCAATCCTGTGGAATTTAGAATTAGATCCATGGGTCATAAATTAGGAGACAAAACAACTTTATTTGGCACAGTCTCTTCACACTTGCTGTTTTTAACCATTTTAGTGGAACCGAATGTCACTATCGCTTAGCAGCAACTGAAAGATTGCTTCATGTAGCTGTGAGAGCGTACAGTAACAACCAACTGCGTCTTTGCAGGTCAGCCAGTCTCCCAACAATATGGAAAAACTACACTGTACACTTAATGTGAGGGATTTTTTTCTATTTTATATTTTGTAGGATATTCTCCAGAATTTGAAAAAGACTGAACATCATTCTTTTTTTTTCTTCTTTTTTTTTTTTTTTCTTGGCATAATAATGCTTTCTAGTTACTCCAAAAGTAGCTTTGACAGCTTATCAAAATATCATTGTTTGATAACAGTTTAGATCAAAACAGCTGTGCCATGTACAATCTGGACAGAGATCTAGAGCTGCTTGGTCGATCAGACTAGACATTTCCTCCCAGTTTGCACTGGATTCTGATGGTTTATTTCTTGGGCTAGTTTAGAGGTTCTCAAACACCTTTTGAATCTGCCTGTGTGTCTGTTTTAGCCCACAAGTTTAGCTGCTGGGTTCCTAGAGCTCCAGCCATAGTACTGCCAGATCAGGGAAGAGACTGGGCTTACACGGAGATTCAGGAAGCTGATGCCAAGGGGTGCAACCACTCAGTCATTAGCAGGCATCAGTTGTGGTACTAGAAAAAGTGAGAAGTAAAGACAGACTTGTCCCACCTATGCCGCTTAACACAAAAATAATAACAGTAACAATAATAATTAAAAACAAACGAAACAACAACACAAGAAAAGACCCCCAAATTAGCAGCAGGTGACTTATATGTCTTTGCACTACTGGAGAGGTTAACTCCAAAAAGTAAAATACATGTAGGTGGATTAATGCTTCCCTGTGCATGAGCTGGCCTCTTGGCAGGCTGCGCTGGCCCAGTAGCTTGCTCACTGTGCAGCCCAGGTCATGTAAACATGGCCATGTGCATGCAACAAAACTCCAGTTATCAGCACCCTGTCATGCCACTGACTGCAGTTCTCTGCCAGTGCTTCTGGGAAAATAACTTTATATTTAAAAATATAAATAAATAGAACAAATATATTCTTTTCACATTTGTCTGAACTCCCCTGGTTTTCAGATCCCTCCATCATCATTTTGGACCAGTCGTGTTCTCCTCAGAAAGCTTTTCAGGTGGTTAAACACAAGATACCTAAATATGCTAAAAGCTGAGAAGTGCTTGGAAGAAGAGACAGATTCCTTTCTCATTGTACCAGAATACCACATACTTGAAAGATGTACAGTTTTTAACATTTCCATGCTTTTATGGCACTAAAGATGGACATTTCAAGCCCAAGCATTTTATCAAGGATGCTTTAAAATAATATCCACATGTGTGTAAGGTTAAAAATGTACAACATAACCAATTTAACAGCAGGTCATATCCTAGTAGAAAAATAATTTAATTGGAAAAAATGGCCACTTCATCAAACTGAGACTAGACCTCATGTGTGCTCCAAAATAAATCTTCCTTTCACATAGACAGGGAAAAACTATTTTTTTAAATGCTCTTCAGGACGTCAGGCTAGATTTTCAAAAGTTTCAGTATAGTTGCATATATTCTAAAAGATACTTACAATTAAATCATTCAAAACTGTTTTCAAAATGTAACTGATTTAGCCTGCTAGTTTAAATTTTGGAATGGCCTTAAATTTGAAACTGAGTTGGTGTGAATAAGAAGTGAAGCGTCATGAAAAATGTTGAAATGAGATATTTTGACTGCTTTGAATTTTTTTCCCAAATTTTAATATAGTAAAATCATTTTTTTTCCTGCATTTCTGTATTTAAAATGTAGTATAGAAGATTTCCTCATAAATTAGTGGGCTGAAGGATCATCCAATGATGATCCAATGACTGGAAGCTGGCAAATGTTGTGCCGATTTTCAAGAAGGGTCAGAAAGAAGACCCTAGCAATTACAGGCCTGTCAGTCTCACATCAGTGCCTGGTAAAATCATGGAGAAGATGGTTCTCGAACGTATTGAGGCGCACCTGGGGGACAAAGCAGTCATTGGTCCCAGCCAGCATGGGTTTGTGAAGGGTAGGTCCTGCCTAACTAACCTGATTTCCTTTTATGATAAGATCACCCGTATGGTGGACCAAGGGAAACCAGCTGATGTGATTTTTTTGGACTTCAGCAAGGCTTTTGACACGGTTTCCCATAGGATCCTACTGGACAAAATGTCCGCCATACAGCTAAATAAAAACATCATACGATGGGTGAGCAATTGGCTAACGGGCAGGGCCCAAAGGGTTATGGTGAATGGGGCTGCGTCAGGCTGGCGGGCGGTCACTAGTGGGGTCCCTCAAGGCTCCATTTTAGGGCCGGTACTTTTCAATATTTTTATAAACGATCTGGATGTAGGAATAGAAGGCATTTTGAGCAAGTTTGCTGATGACACCAAACTTGGAGGAGTTGTGGACTCTGTTGAGGGTGGAAAGGCCTTGCAGAAGGATCTGGATAGGTTGGAGAGCTGGGCGATCGCCAACTGCATGAAGTTCAATAAGAGCAAGTGCCGGGTCCTGCACCTGGGACGGGGAAACCCTGGCTGCACGTACAGACTGGGCGATGAGACGCTGGAGAGCAGCCTAGAAGAGAGGGATCTGGGGGTCGTGGTAGACAACAAGTTGAATATGAGCCGGCAGTGTGCCCTGGCAGCCAGGAGGGCCAACCGTGTCCTGGGGTGCATCAAGCACGGCATCGCTAATAGGTCAAGGGAGGTGATTGTCCCGCTCTACTCTGCGCTGGTGCGGCCTCACCTCGAGTACTGTGTGCAGTTCTGGGCACCACAGTATAAAAAGGACATGAAACTGTTGGAGAGTGTCCAGAGGAGGGCTACGAAGATGGTGAAAGGCCTGGAGGGGAAGACGTACGAGGAACGGCTGAGGGCACTGGGCCTGTTCAGCCTGGAGAAGAGGAGGCTGAGGGGAGACCTCATCGCAGTCTACAACTTCCTCGTAAGGGGGTGTCGAGAGGCAGGAGACCTTTTCTCCATTAACACCAGCGACAGGACCCGCGGGAATGGAGTTAAGCTGAGGCAGGGGAAGTTTAGGCTGGACATCAGGAAGGGGTTCTTCACAGAGAGAGTGGTTGCACACTGGAACAGGCTCCCCAGGGAAGTGGTCACTGCACCGAGCCTGACTGAATTTAAGAAGAGATTGGACTGTGCACTTAGTCACATGGTCTGAACTTGGGTAGACCTGTGCGGTGTCAAGAGTTGGACTTGATGATCCTTAAGGGTCCCTTCCAACTCAGGATATTCTATGATTCTATGATTCTATGCCTGAAGGAGACTGTTGATCTAAAACTGAAATTTCCTGCAGCCACTGTAAAGATAAAGATCCCTTTGCATCCTGATATTGTTTCCTGTAGCAAAACCTTATCAACACAGAAAACAAAATTATGAAAATCATTGTCCTGCCCAAAGTGAAGAACAGGAAGGACCTACATTGATATCAGAGTTTGTTTTAAAAGAATAAAAAGGAAAAAGCAAACAAATTCAGTTCAGTCTGTGACTACCCCCAAAATCAGGCAAAAATATCCCCAGTCTCCTTGTTCAGTAGCTAATAGTGACAATTTGTGAGCTGGAGGTCCATCAGAGCTCACAGAGGTCCACTCTTCACTGGAGGTCCATCAGAGACTTCTAGTGGGGAGAGAGCCACTGATCAAGTTGTGTATGTATTTATAATGATTTCAGTATTAAAATTTAACATGCACTTGGACAGCTTTCTCTTACTTTGGCTACAAGTTGCATTTAGGCTGATTATTGGACTATAGCCACATTTTGTACCAAAAATGAGCGAGAACGAAGACTTTGTCAGTGCTAATAAACAGTATTCTTTTTTTCTATTTTTTTTTGATTCTATTTTCATAAATGCAGGCATCCTTACCACTCATATTCTGATCCTGTCTTTAAATTCCACTTTAAATTTTAGTGAAGCAATAGTCGCATTAAATTATCATTTGAGTTATTCTAATTTCATCAAGTTTAGTCTGGCTGTTTCTTTTCAGTGCAGTAAGAAGAATTGAATTATTAAACCCTTTTGTGGTTTACTCCATTTCCCTTTGAGCTGCATGTAATGGTGAGCTGCTTGGATGGTTTCATGGTCACAGACCCAGTGAGACAGCTGGCGCCAAACAGGGAGCCAACTCCAGCTGTGGGATGTGGCCAGGTAGAGGCAGTGGGATGTATGTTGGTTCAAGTTACTCATTTTTTATTCTGGCAGGTATTCATGATGTGGCATGTGGCATCCAAAACCTTTCACTGAAATATGTCCCATTCCATCATTAAAACAAACTGGTTTAGTCTGATTTCCCACTGTATTTGTTAAACAAGCAGTTAGTAGGTCTGTAAAAATAGGTGTCTTGTCTTCGTATGGGGTCATAGTCATCTTTTGGGAATTATGTAAATTAGTGAATCTTTCCAAAATTAAAAATAACTGCTCCCTGTATTACTTAAGTTATTAGCAGACTTGATGTCTTAGGAATGTATTTATATGCTGTGCTAAATCTGATTTTTCATTGTGGTCTTCTGGGGTGTTCAAAGAGCTCTGAACTTCTGTCAGCTTTGCTGGGAGACATTGTTCCCCTGAGAATGGTGATTTCTGAGGATGGAAATTCTGAGTCTCATTCCCCAAGAAAATAAAAGAACAGTGGTAGTGTTTCAAAGATATGTGAAAACAGTTACTTATTACAGGATTTATTATTATAGATTGCTTATACACTGAGCCCAGTCTCAAATACAGGCTCTGTCAAAGGAAATCAGTTAAGGCTTTGGCTTCATTTTAATGTATTCCAGCAGTTCAGACTTCATGCAGGAAAAGAAAAATAGCCTTTTATCCTGCCTGTCAATTGTTTATCATTCTGCACTCTATTTTATTGAAACTTTCGTGTTGTGTATACATTGTTTTGAGTAATACCAAGCAACAAAACCACGGGAGCTTTTTTCTAATTCTCAAGCACTTCTTTTCCATCTACCTTGAAAAATACTCTTATTATAGGGTTACCAGACAAAAGAGCTACTTAGCTAAATTATCTGAGCTACAGCCACAGCCGTGCTGTGTAGCACAGTCACAGCATGGAGGAGAACCATTTTATGGTCACGTAGTAGAGAAAAGAGACTGGGGGGAAACATGTCAGAAAGGGACATGCTAATGGCAAGTGACAATAAAATAGTTACCTTTGTGAAGCATTAATTGATTAATCATACTTGAAAGCAATCTACCAATGGCTACAGAAAAGAAACCTGGAAAATTGTTCCCTGATGCTCTGGGGAGCAGTGCCTTTCCCAGCTCCTGTAATGGGTTACCGTGCACAGAATCCATTTGCAGGTTACAGAAAATCTCAGTCCTCAATTATTGACTCTGTGTGAGATCTGAAGGGGTAATATGGATCTATTGCTGTCCCTTTTGACACTTCACCACCTTTGCCTTACACTGTGATTCAGTAGGTTCCGTGTGTAGAGTGTGTTGAGGTTTGAAGTGCTAGATACCTGGGGAACTGTTCAAAACACCAACCTGGCAAATCACTGGCCTCAGAAAAGCATCAGTACTTTTAAGCAATAAGCACTTTTACGAATTGTGTCGTGTCAAGTGCCACCTCCAGCAGTGCCATTCCAGTCATCCTGAGCTTCAGGGATCTTCTGGTACAGGTAACTTTAATTCCAAAATTAAAGTGTCACGCATTACCTATGCTTTTTTTTAAGATCCTCTGTTCCTGTAGCTGTTTTGTTTTCTCTTTTTTCTTCCTATTATCACAGAAACAGATTGTCATAGAGAAATGAAAAGCCTTTACCCCTGTAAAGTCAGTAGAATTAGCTCTCCATTTTAAAGGAGGAAGGGCTGAGGTCTTTAAAATAAAGCTTAAGACCCTCCAAGTTTTAAGTAGGCTAAGCTGTGATGCAGTTTGATTTTGAGGATTCTTTGTAGAAGTGTATGGCTTTTAGGCATTTTGCCCACTAACTTGTAGAATTTCATTAGAGAGTTTAAGCTGTCTGTCATGGTACTGGCAAAACCTTCCTTGTTCTTCACGTATTTGCTCAGGAGAAAATCCAGCCTTGGCTTTTTAGTGGCATTATATTTTGTTTCTGTCTCAAAAATCTTGTTGGCACTCTTTCTGATCTCTGGGAAACAAGTCTCCCAGAAAGAAAAGCTCATTCTGGATGATGTGTTTAATAGCAAAACTTCAACTTCTGACTTAGAGGAAAAGTCCTGGTGTGCCTGACTTGGAGGAAAGGTCCTCTCTTGCAGTTGCTGCCTGCACCAAGGGATGAACCAAGAGCCTTGCTCAGCCTCTGTGTGGCCGACTGGGCGGTGATTTGGAAATCAGCTAATGAACTGTCTAGAACATTGTCTAAGGGATTGCACTATTTATAAAAGAGGATCCAGAGTTATAACAAAAATTGTAAATATACCTCTTTTAAGAGCTTTGAAAGATGTCTCGGTCCCAGGCATAAATCATCTTCAGTTGCAGGGTGGGAGAAAGGGACAAACAGCCATTAACTTTCAGATGGGAGCCACCCTCCTTGTCCCAGTCAGGCTGAGTTATGAGGCTCAACTAGATGGGAGTCCTACAAAGAAATTTCTGTGCTCCCTAAGGACAGGCCCTTGAGGTATTTGCTCCCTTGAGTCTATTTTTAATTTCATCATGTCTTTTTCAAGGGAACAGAATATTAGCTTTTTAGTGGAATAGGACAATAAGGTTTGGCTCTACTGGTGAATTTTGAAAGAAGATGCGGCATAGAATACCTTAACGATAAATGGAGAAATTCCAGTTATATTTCCATGGAGGGGCTGGAGAATACTGTAATGTGTACCAAGACACCTGTTGGTGTTCCAGGTCTGTTTCAGTCTTGGAGGCTGGGAATTGATAAAACAAGGTGGCAGGTTACCTTTCTGAGAAGTATTTGTTAAAAATTCTTCCACTTCCTTTCCTAAAAGCCATACTTCTTTCTTTCTTCCTCTTGGAGTTTGCTGTGAGTCTAGCCATACACATACAGGAAAGTCTTCCCAAAAAATGGCATTTTCATTCTTCTACTTTTTTTAAAGATAGCATGTACTTTGTATTTGATTTTTACAGATAGTGTATTCTGAAGCATATTTTGCTTTGTTTTCTTCATTGTGGGATATACAGAAAGTTCTGGCTGAATATGGGGGGACACTTCTTTACTGTGAGGATGACAGAGCACTGGCACAGGTTGCCCAGAGGGGCTGTGGAGTCTCCTCTGGAGATATTCCAAACCCACCTGGATGCCATCCTGCACAATGCTCTAGCTGATCCTGCTCAGCAGGAGGGATGGACTAGATGATCTTCAGAGGTCCCTTCCAACCTCAGCCATTCTGTGATTCCATGATCTAATGGACCACTAAACACTGATTCATTAAAAAGTCATTGACCTAGAGTACATTTACTGCTTCGGCAGTAGAAGAAAAAGTGCTGCTTTCCCATACTGCAGCCTTAGAGTGCATTTCACAACAGAAACAACTGCTTTGGAGGGAAAAATGCTTAATGAATATATGGAAAATTTGTAGCAAGCCTTTTAAATTCTGCAGACCTAGCTGCAGTATGCTATAAGAGATGTATATGAGAGATGTACGTAAGAGACGTAGCTCCCTAAGTGCTTTCCATCCATGTTTTCTTTCTCTCCTTCTCTTGCCAGCCTTTGCAGGAGGACAGACAGGGCTTTTGCTCTCCCACGCACTGACAGCTATTTGCCATGAATAATTCAGCAGTGGGTGCCATGCTGGTGGTTACCCCTGGGAACTGGGCTCTGTCACCTTTGTGACCCACTCCAGCTTTACTAGCCTCAGGCACTCCTTTGGCTCCTGTTGTCAGCAGTCTGTGGCTGTATGAATGCTGAATGACTCGGGTGTGGGAAGGAGAGCTCAGAAAAACAGTAAAAGCATCCTATATTTATATAATGATCCCTCCCTAACTTTGTTAGAGATGCAATATCCTTACAAATGGCTGTATTCAATAGCTCTTAATATACTGCTTCAAGTCTCACATATCCTCCTGAAGATTTTATATCCTAGAAGCATCTGTTTGCAGATGATGAGCTTATTTATGTGAAGAGTCTTGTGCAGCCCAGCCAGGGTTCCCAGTGAGCCTCCTGTGAGAAGGGTGGTCCCTCTCCAGTGACTTCAGGTGCACGTGGCACTGCAGCACATTGCACTACTGCCTTTTCTTCAGACTGTTCATCTGTGGTTTTAATTCCACTAAAGAAGTGTCTCCACATGTTGAACATCTTGCACTGGAAATGTCTCTGGTAGTAGGTAAGGAGAGGGAACTTCTTGCACATTCTTCCCCAAAAATGCAGGGTGCCCGCTCCCTGAGTCAGCTGGTGGTGTGAATCCTGAAGCTTGTAGCAAGATAAGGAGCCTTATCAGGGAGGACTTGATTTCAGAAATTTCACTTTTCAAAATGCTGTGTAAATGAAGGATATAACATTGCATGGGGGAAGATAAAATCATTTCCATCGTTTGTTAACAATAAATAGGGTAATTCTATTCCATGAAAAAATTTTAAGGTCACAAATGTGTTAGAATTAAAGTTTTCCCTATGTGTGGGGTCTCTGTTTCCCAGTTAGAACTGGGAAGACAAAAGATTACAAAATAGGAAAAGCGCTTTGTATCAAACAGAGTCATCAGCTCACAACTGTGATTATGAAAAGTGCCATAAAAACAATTAGCAATAAACAACGTGTCGTGGGAGGCTTGTAATCTAAATAAAAAGATAAAAGCTAAGAGCAGCATTATGCCTGTGTTTGCAGATATGAACCTGAAGCACAGAGAAACGCGATGTTTTGCCTGCTGGGGCATGACAGGTGTGAGATAGAGCCAGGGGGCAGATGGGATTCTTCAGTCCCAGTCCACTGCACTGACTTTAAATAGTTGTGCATTACGCTTTACACAATCTATGAAGTTAAACAAATTGAATGTGATGCCCGTATAATAAAATCTGAACATTTTTCAGTACCTTAAAGCTAAAAACAGACATAAATATGAAATTTATTTTTGCATATTCCCATAGCCATTTATGATAAAATTACTATTACTTTTTTTTTTATCTCCAAAATTTAGAATGCTCATTTCCTGAACCTGAGTTCCTACCTCATTCTGCTTTACAGCTTTATATTCATTACATTCATACATTTGTTGCTTTACAGCTTTTTGCATTGTCTTAGGTCCTTGTGTAACCTTTTCTGCTTCTTTATTCAGCCATCTGAAGGATAGGAACTGGTTTGCTTTTGACCTCAGGGAGTTTGGGACATGAAGTACAATTTAAATTTACAGTGAAGAAAGTCTTTACAATAATGGAAGTGCATTAGTGCCAATTTTTAACTGAACTTGTTGATTATAAAATTAACAGGGTTAAAGTATGTCCTAGACATACAGAAGATTTAATGGTTGTTCATCTTGTTGGATAAGGTTTGCCTAAACCCCAAAACACCCCTTTTCACTCTCTGTTGTCTTTTATCTGTTATCTGAATTTGTCATGCAATGAGAAGAAAAGTGCTTTGAGGAAACCAGATGATGCAGGGAAAGTCTTCTTCATTATCTAGATTTTCCCTTCAGCCAAAGTGTTCAGCAGTGCCATCTTCCTACTTCTCTGATCAGGCTATTTGAACACGGTATTTCATCTTGAAAGGCAGAGCTTATCTTCTTCTTGGATCGATATTTTCATTTTAGGGTAGAATGAGCTCATTGACGTGTGAATTCTGGAATAGTTTGTGTAAAAAATATGTTATTGTTTGCAAAAAGAGAAGATGCACTGAAAGTCTTGAGTGTCGAAGACTTCTTTTAGGTAGTGGTCTGAAAGGTGTTGATAATGGCATTAATACAGGGCCATTTAAATCACAGCTGGGTTATGGGATATAGCTACACAAAAGTGCATGCCCTCTGACATCAAATGCCTTAAAATTAGGTTTCGGTTAAAATTTCTGATGAAATAAGAGGTTTTTTTCCACCAGGAAAGACCATTTTGTTGAAATTGGAAAAGTCAGTTTTGACAGACCTTTTACAACTTAAGAAAAAAAAGGTAAAATTTTCAAAATGGTCAAAATACCCTCCTTTAACTTTTGAATTTTTGCTCATGATGATTGTTAAAACATTTTTAGTTTGGAGACTTAACTTAAAAGAAAATACTGAAAAACTAAACACAAGTAACCTCTTTTTTTGACCTGCAGCATTTTTTTCAGCTTCAGTTTACAACTCGGCTTCATGTTTCACCTCTTTGTTCCAGTTCAGTACATAAAAATTTCTAAACATCAATTTCTTGCATGATAAGAAAATATCCACTTTTTCCCCACAACCTCAATTTCTAAGATAAGATGACGATCAGCAAGAAATTTTAAGGAATAAGGCTGGAATGAAACCAAGGAGCCCATCAGCTGTGTCTTCCTGCCACAGAAAGGCTGTGGCCAAGGAAAGGGCCTAGGAGACACATATCAATATTTTTATATATTCAGTGTATTTTCAGTATGTGTTAGGCTGTACTTAAATCGTATCGTATCTGGTTTCCTTTAGTTTTTGTTGCTGAAATTTTTCAAGCATGACAACATTCCAAGTCAGCTACTGAAAAAAAAGTAAAATACCTGCAGAATAGGTAATGTTAAAGAAACCAAAAAGCTGGACTGCCAAGCTGGCATGGCTGCAAGGCAGCATGGTGTGAGAACAGACCACTCGAGGTAAGAGGGAGAAGACAAATTAAGGGTTGGTAGGCTAGGCAGGGAGATGAGATCTGGTGGTGATGGAAGATGCTGTGCTACTGCACGAGGCTGGAGAACAGCAGATGTTGGCACACTGGCAAGGAGGTGGAGGGCAGTTACTATGGCTTGACTTGTGGGAATGGCTCTAAAGGAGAGATAAAAGTTCAAGATGTGGGGTTTTGCCAAGTGTTAGTTTGGAAGGCAAGCTCCATAGCTGAAATATTTAACAAGAAAAGTGGAAAAATCTTTCGAACTGTATGTGGGGAGCCAGTTAGAAATACCAAGAGGAAGATAGAAAAAGTTCATGCCAAACAGGGCAATAAAAAGGTTCTTGAGTATAAAATACATTCAGCTGAGAAGTAAACTCTGAGGGGAAGTGGAAGAAGCCCTATCATTCGAAATACTGAAACCGGAGTAGACAAAGCGCTTAAAAGTGCACTGCAGGGAACAGTCTTTTTTTGGCAGGGAGCGAGACTTGGATGACCTAATCGTTTCTTTCCATCTCTATTAGAATCACAGAGCCCGAAGTCTCTCTCAGTGCAGTAACACAGCCCTGCTTGAAGGTTTTCCCAGTTTTGGCATCGTGTTGTTGGTTACTACCACGCTGCGCACTCCAGACTCCTGATTCGCAAAGCACTCTTTAATAGCTCTGCTGACAAACTCGTTGATTAAAGAGAATACCAATAAGCTGTGAAGCGTATTTTGGAGAACTTTTGTCACCAGATAGAAAACAAAATTTGCAGCTTTATGTAAATAGTTAGGCAGACAGACATTGTTACTGTATATCTGTATCCCCTTCATTACACGATTATTACAGTGCCAGTTGGTTATAGCTTGCCAGTTTTCATTCTGAAGTCAGATTTCAGTCCTAGTTTTCTATAGTAAGAGTCGAGGAGATGAAATCCATCCAATATATTAAATTGAACAAGAAAAAAACCTAAGCACATATTAATGTTATAGCTGCCTTTCATATTAAATCCCATTAGCTGGGCTTTGAAACATAAGAAGCTTTCTCAACTGCACATCGCTGGTTACAGGTTCTTATTTTTTAGAAAAAAGGACTAATTCTTAGGTAGCAGAGAAGAAAATTTTAATAATTACACTCTCTCCTACCCTACTGTATAAATACAACGGATTCAGTGTGCATCATCATTGCTTATAGCTTTGTAACAGTCCAATGATTCTTAAACATCTTTTGCCTCTCCTCCCCAGTGAGACATTTAGGTGGGAGAGAAAGCCCCGTGTTTTCCCTGCATTTGGTCACTCATTTATGTTTTCCCTCTCAGCTTGGCTGCAAACCACCAGAAGGTGCAAAACTAGCTTTCAAGCCCAAGGGCAGCATTTTCATCCCATCCACTTGATTTTTGGGCTCTTTGCCCAGGCTGGCTCTGCTGCCATCTTCTCTTCTGCCCTTCCCAGCGTGACTTGAAGGCAGTAGGAAGCAGTGGGAAGGCTCTACACTCACTTTGTAAGAGACTTTTTTCACCAGCTGGAGCACTGCAGAGAAACGGGACTTGCCCTTCCTGCAGCTCTGATGCCTGGGAGCACATCACGATTATTTGTGAACTCTAAATTTTGAGAAGCGGTGTCATAAGGAGCCCTGAGTTCCTTTGCCAGCATCACCTGTGTGATTCAGAGGTGGTATTTCTCCTGGGTCTGCCTCTTGCCCAGCAGGCAGGCTTGGTGCTGCTCGGGAGGGAGGGGAGGTGAAGAAGTTCTCAGTCATCTCTGCTGTCTGTTTGTCAGCGCAAAAATGGAAATCTCCAGGGAGAGGAGTGGGAACAATTGAATTATTTTAAGATGAGACGGAGCAAAACTAATTTTAAAAAACTATTGCATAATGTCCATAATTTATTCACAGTACTAGTCCCCATAGAGTTAGTAAGACTATTATGCACTTAAAATTAAGTATGCACATAGGAGACAGTAACATCAGAATCTAATGTTGCACTTCTATTTTTTTTGAATCTCTCTGTGGCAAAATATCTTTTATTATTTCAGAGCTGTTAGAGGTTTAACAGCATGCTCCCAAATGTATTGTGAGCTTAGCCAAAGCTTTTTAAAATGGAGTCTGAGTTCTTGAGCACTACCAGAGCCCTAGCAGAAAACCTCCAAGAAATGCTTCTATGTTTAGTGCACTGCTGTGATATTTCTGTGGGGATATGAGGAGGAAAGCACATAGTGGGAGAGTTTTAACAGAATTGGAAACTGAGAAATTGCACCTTCTGGATCTTCATGTGCTAAAATTCAGACGAGGTTAAAGGAAATAGCTGGAGAAGGGAGCTAGAAGAGTGTGCTAGCAATAACAACAAGGTGGGAGGCACAGATGCTGAAAGGACAGGGGAAAGGGATGGTCAGAATTATGAATGTTGATTCATTTCCAGTAGTCACTCACTGGTTTTTAAATGTATAGCTTTGTTATACATGCTTTATTGTATGTGATTCCTACAAGGCCCGTAATTCAGCAGCACATTGTTGATGCCAGAAAGGGAGCAAAGGCCAGCAGAATCCCTACAAAACTGGGCAGCCCTGAGATATACTTTTCCTGCCCCAGAGTGTTTTTGCTCCTGCTATCAAAATGGAATTATTTTTAAATATTATTAAATGTTATATTTTAAATATTTTTTAATGTTTTAAATATTGTATTAAAAATATTTTTTTAAAAAAATTATTTGAATCTCAAATTCAAATAAAATATTCCCTGACGTTGGTTACACTGTCCTTTTTACCACTTCATATGGCTGTGGTTTTTTTTTTGTTGTTGTTTTTTAATTGTTTCTTTTTTAAGACCAAATCTATTTGTCAAATCTTGGTAAATAATGAACGAGGTAACTCTGTTAAAGGAGGTACCAAGTGTCTGGAATGGTGACTAGTTCTTCTGGGAACAGCCACCTTTCTGTAACTACAGATCTGAAAACCAGAGATGTCAGTTGCTTGAAAGAGTTCAGTTAAAGGTGTTTTTTTTTTTCTGCACTTATAGAGATTTTACAGAAAAAATATATATACAAAGGCAGAAATGTAGGCATTAATTAACAACTGCTTCTTGCAATATTTCATTTTTTTCCAACATGCATTGAGTTATTTTCAAACCATTTGTTGCATACTCCCAAACACCTATGATTTGGCTGGCCTTTTGAACAGGATTTCAAGTGTGCCTTATGTAGATGTGCGTTTTATAGGGTAGCATGACTTAAGCCATGCATGTACACCTTACAGTGGAGCTCCTGGGTTTCTGCTGACCCACAGGAGCCCAACAGCTTCTGGCTCCAGCTGGGACTTTTGTCGGCAGAGCATGGAAGGGGGTCCATGCGTGCACCTTCAGGAGAGCAGGTCAGGCTGCAGCTGCCTAACCATGCCTGCTCCAGGCAGCACCCCTTGTAGGGCACTTTGCATCCATTTCATCTCAAAATTAGTTAGAAAAGTGTTCTGAAATTGCTGGGAACTTGGGTTGTTGCTGGGAACTCATGTTTTTAGTGGGAGAAACTGTTCACAGTGATGTGCCCTGCCCCATCCATCAAGGCTGAGAGACTTCCCAGCACTACAGATAAAACACTGTTCACTGTTCCTGCCTTGACCTTGACAATCACAGCTTTTAGATAACTTCTGGAGCAAAGAAATAGTAAAAAAAGAAAAAAAAAGGAAAAAAAAAAGAAGAAGAAAAAAAAAAAGAACATCTTTCTCCATCTCCTTTATGTTTAGGGGCTGAAATTGCTAAAGCTTCTTCCCCATAGGGACCTTTAGCCGAGGTCTCTGTGTCTCATCCCTCCTTCCCCAAACGGAGTGCTGCAGTACTCCAGCTATAAAAAGGTAGCAAAACAGTCCAAAAAAGATCTATCCTGACTGCTCCTAACTGAGTACAGGTTTGTGATCACATTAACTGGATCCAGTTTTCCACACATCTACTCCTAGCTATGCCTGCCTGTGCCCTGTCTTCTACTGACATTTCTTCTTATTTTTTTTTTTTTTTAATTTCTTATTTTTTTGGTTTGATTTGGTTTTGGTATCTCAGGCTTTTTTTTCTTTATATTCAGACAGTTGAGGGGAGGAAAGGGGTAAGAACTGCTCATTTGATGGAAGCACAGATTTAGAGCCATTAAGCAGATTATGAAAACGTGCAGGAGTGGGAAGTTTAAGGTTTCATGGGCTGCTAGAGCTTTCAGGTTACCTCCCTGAGGATACAGAAATGCCTGGATGTTACCAAAAACTTCTTTGCCATCTCCTGGCTGAGCCGATCAGCCATTTTAGGACCTTACAGACTCTTTCATTCTAACCTGCTGAGTATTTTTCTAATGTTAAATGAGGAATTTCCTTCCAGACCATCCTGCCACCCCAGGAGAGCTGCCGTTGCCGTTCCTTTAGTGGGGAAATGAGTTACCTAAGAAAGGAAGAGAGCAGACCAGAGAGTCACACCCAGAAAGGGTCTGACCTCGACAGTACTAACATTTTTCATTTGATATTTTATTTTTTTGTTAATAAAATCTTTATCAAACACAGACAATTGAAAATAATTATAAGAGTGCTAAAGCAGACTTCATGCTGAAGCCTGGTTATGAGCTATTTAGGAATGACTTTGATTTTAACTATTAGCTACCCATGGAATGTGGTTGCTCACTCAGCTCGCATGCTTTTGTTTCTGTGCCCTGACTTTTATGATGTTCTTGTGGGAAATCAATACTTCAGATCCCTTTTGTTGTGAATAATTTTCTGCTTGGAATGCCATTTACAAAAGTCTATCAAAAATAAATATAAGGCACCAATTACATTGGAAGACTTTAATATATAGGCAAATGTTCATGCACATCTTTTTTTCATTATTTTCCCAGCCATAAGTCTTGACTAAGATTAAATATTGGGCCTGAGTATGTTCTAGAGGATATAAGCTTCATCTGTTCCAAAAATAGCATTAATCTCTGCAGCCATCAACCCTTCCTTTTAGAAATAAATGTTAATGGAAATCAAATAAATGCAGCCATGTATTATGCATATTATTTTTACATGTGTTTTACAGAGTTCGTTTAGTAGAAAGAGGATCTCCACATAGTTTGCCCCTGATGGAGTCAGGAAAAGTAAGTACTGAAAGGAGATTTAAACATCTCTTTCACGGTAAATATTTTCAGTGAATTTCCATTTCTTTTCCTTCTTTAAATGAATGTAGTGTTCAGAAAGGCTTTATCAACTGTGCAGACTTTTCTTTGCTGCTGGAGTTGCAGCCCAGTGGCAGTAACTGATTTATTACAGCTCTCCCAAACCCTGCATCTCACTCCACAAACAGGCAACGAGTGCACCACTAGTACAGGCAGTTCTGTCGATGCGGATCCATCTCCACTGAGAACCGGTCTGAGACTGTCATTGTTTCACTTGTTTACTCACAGATGGCTGCTGACCATCTGCAGAGGGACCCGGCGTGGTGGGCAGTATCGTTGTGGGGACAGGCTGTCCCTTTTCTATTTTAGGGTTTAACATCTGTCCACCTCTGTAGCCCGTTACATGAAGTCACTGGCAAGAGCCTTGTTCTTAAGAGAGCACATGGTGCCTCCAGGGCTTTCTTTTTGTTTCAGACTAAAGTTTCATGTGAACAGGGCTTTTTTTTCTATTCTGGTACGTACTGTCAGAAAGAATTGGAGCCATTTGTTAGGATTTTTGTGTTGTAGATGAACGTTTGATTTCTAAGAAGTTTTTAATGATGGAAGAGCTTTTACAAAGGGGTTTTGTAGCCTTTCCCAAATATCTCAAAATTTATTATATTGATTGGCTATTTTAGTGTTTTATTCTGTATGTCTACTTTAATTTTTTAGGGATGTCTTCTAGTTTCTTATAAAATGTTTTTGTTTGTTTTTGGTGAGGAAGTTAGCACATGATTGCACAAGTATCTGCTTTCTCATTGCTTCATGCTTTCTTTCAATAGATCCTGCCAGGAGTACGTATCATTATTGCTAATCCAGAAACAAAGGGACCCTTAGGAGATTCTCATCTTGGTGAGGTGAGTCATGAAAACTTCACCTTTGTGTACTTGGAACTAAATTGCAGGGATAAAGCTGTCAGCATGTATGCTAGTGGTTTACTGTAATACATCTTATTAAATGCCGGGTTAAAAAATTGTGAATGATGAAGACCTTTATAGTATATGAAGTGTGTAGCACGATATTCATACCATTATTAAAATTATTAGGAACATACTTGATAAATACTAATAACAACTTGTCTATTAAAGAATTTGAAAAAAATCGGCTTTCTCTAACTACATTTTCTACTTCATGCTTGACTAATTCCGATGAAAACTTACATGAAAAAATAAGTTTATTGATTAGTCTAATTTCAGCTAGATGGGTTTCTAGTGTTATTCTCTTTATAATCACTGTGCTTCAGTGCACTGAAGTGCTCTCATTAGCTGAGTTGAGCAAGGCTATATGTTTTTCCAATTTATTTTATGTTTCTAGAAAGAGAAAAAAAAAACTTAAAATGTTATTTTCAATGAGCAATTAAAGTTCTAATTAACAAAATGAAGGATTTGCTTAGTCATAATTAAGATTACAATCTGATTTGTGAGATTCATTTGGAAGATTTCATTGCTATGAATTAGGAATATTTCCATGATACCTTAAGTTCGACGAAATGAATCCTTCTCCATACGTAAAGGTGCCTGGCCATTCACTACCTTTAAAATAATTTCAATCCTATTTCTAATGTTGTAAACAATCCCACTGCACCAGTGCTGTTGGAGGTACCTGTCTGTCTGGTATTCGTGAAGGATGCCCTGCTGGAGCAAATTCACTGAACCAGACACGGGAAACTATGCAAAGAGTGCTGTGTCCAAAGGAGTTTCTGAAAATTGCCATAGCCCAAGCAGAGCTCAGAGCTAGCACAGTTCAAGGGGGCTGTGCAGGTCTGGGGCTGGAGGGCTGCAAGGAGGGTGTCCCTGTAGCTGTGGCTGCTGTGGCCCCTCCAAGCGGCGTGGCTCAGATCTACACTCCGACTTCAATGAGGTCAGATTTGGGTCATGACCATGCCTGTAAATGGGTCAGAAACAGTTAAAAGGCATTATCTGCTGTTATGTGTATTATCTAGCTATGACTAAAAATATTTGCATCAAGAATTTTCAATAATGCTTCGTTCTGGAAAGCTACTTTAATTAATACCAGTATAATTGCTTTTAACTTAGATATGGGTTCACAGCACTCACAATGCCAGTGGGTATTTTACCATATATGGAGACGAATCTTTGCAATCGGATCACTTCAATTCAAGACTCAGCTTTGGAGACACACAGACTATTTGGGCTCGAACTGGCTATCTGGGGTTCCTGCGAAGAACAGAGCTCACAGATGCAAACGGAGGTGAGAGGTTTCTCCTCATCTACCAAGGGTTTGTGCACATAATTTGGATTAGTTTCAGGCTGGCACTGTGTCTCTTGGCTTGCACTATCTGACATGTTCAGTCTGTGAAGCCCTCAGAACTACAAAAAAAGCCTTAGTTAAACAATCAGAAAATAAAACAAATGACATTTTTTCTTGCTGAAACAGTTGCTTTTCCTTTTCCATACCTTGGGTACTACAAAGTCCCTCCACCAGTGACTATTTGCAACTGTTAATGTGCCCAGTGCTTCAGAATTTGTTCTTGCAGTCATATCCACAGCCATGCGTTCATGTACACAAAGCCCTGGTGTGCGTCTGGGCCCTGTCCTGACTCCAACAACCACCTTCTTCCTCTGTTATAAACTTATTTACAGAAATTGCCTGTTTCTTGAATATCTCTGTCTTTAGAACTGCCAGGGAAGGTTACTGAAACATAGTGCGAGCAGTAGCCTGCAGGAGAAGCTATGGGGCATTTGGAACATACAGGATTTCACTCTGTCTCCTTCTGACATCCCTTATCTTGTGTGCACATGGAAGCAACCAAGCACCGCCAGGCACACAGCAGGACTGAAAGTCTCTACTCGGGAGCACGTTACTTGAGGATGGCTTTTTGCCGAGCACAGTTGTGTAGCCTTTTTGTGTTTTGTACTGATAGCCCACCCTTGGGAAAATGCAGGAGTCTCTGACAGTGCAGCACCTAAAGCATGTAAAGTGCTTAAATCTTCTCATGGAAGTTGCAAAATATCTGTTCTGCTCCCACTTCTGGCTTCCTGTGCAGAAAGTGATCTGCCCTGTATTGCTGGTAGAAGTAATACGGCCATTACATTACCACTGTGCAACTGTCTGAGTTAACATAAAAAGAATTAGTTATCCGCTTTTAAGTCTATTAGCAAATATTATTTCCTTTATGTATGACGTGCAGAAGTTTATTATCAACCTGATATCTTTTTAAAAGTCTCCTTTCAGCCTCATTTATTTCTTTAGTCAATAAAAATTCATACAAGAGAATTATTCTTCAGAGCTTGCCATCTGTCTTAATGAGCAATTTGCTGGATAGCACATAGCAAGTATTTCTTGCTTCTTGATGCAAACCTTTGTAGCACACCTTAACCATCAGAACTGACCTTCTCAAAGCTACTGGAACAACATATTCCATACTGTTAGGGTCAAGTCCATCCTTTCTCTTTCAAAAAAAAAAAAAAAGAAAAAAGAAAGAGAGAGAGAGAGAAACAAGAAGTCTGTTGTCTACTTAGGGCTGCCTTAAAAAAAGAATGAGTCTTTTCTATATCCATCTTCAAGACAAAAGGAATTTGTTTCACTGTATTTGGATAAAGAGTTCCACCTTTCTTTGTCACATGGGAATAGTGTTTCTGCATTCCTCTTTTTTTTTTTCTGCTTTCTGCTGCATTTCAGCAATGCAAATTGCTTATTAGTTTGGAAATTACTTAGGTGTTTCATAAATTTGAGGGTAATTTATAAAAATAACTTATGTTACTTGCTTATTAATGTGAACATTTTTGTAATCTAGTGTTCTAGAGAACAGAATAATTATTTTTTTTTCCCCTTACAAACAGAACGCCATGATGCACTTTATGTTGTGGGTGCATTAGATGAAGCCATGGAGTTACGAGGGATGAGATATCATCCGATCGATATTGAGACCTCTGTAATTAGAGCACACAAGAGCATCACAGAATGGTAAGGATTATATAACAGCACGGTTCTTATATAAAGCTGAAATATCTATAATGTCTGGGGTTTTGCTTGGATATTGCAATTGATCCAGGAAATGGTCTGTCAGGATGGTCACAGGATTTATAACTCAGTGGTAAATGCATCTTTAGGATGAAACTTTTCATTAGAAAATTTAATCAGGAAGGACTGTTTTCTGTTATCATTCAATTTGTTTCCTTTTTTTTGTGTGTTTTTAAGTATGAGTGAAAGGTTAAACTCTTAATTTGAGAGAACCAAGCTGCTTTCAGGTAGGTCAGTAGCTGTTTCTTGGAGTTTGAGATTTATATTCTAACCAGGAAAAAAAGACTCAAGCTTTAAGAGTGTTGTTATTAGAAGGAGTAAGCAAGCAAACATTGTAAATAAATGAACACACTAATAAACTTTATTAGTGAACACACTGTTACTTTTGAATTAGTTATTAATAAATCAAGCAATGGAAATTGAAGCAGTAAATCAATGAGTTAATAGTGATGTTGTCTTAATCAACATATCACATCATCAAACGCACACAGCAGGTAATCATTTCTTAAGGCCATCTCGAGAACAATTTGCTTTTCATTATTCTTGCATCAGAAGACCGAATCAGGTAGTTGTTTTGTTTTGATCTAACCTCAGCTCAGCCTTCTCCTTTCAACCAAAAAAAATGTCATAGCAGGTAGAGCAATTCAGCTAGTATGAGATATGACTCCCCATTTTTCTCTTCTGTCCTGTCTGCAAGGTGTGGCCTGCAGCAGTAGACTTACTAAGGAAGCCTAAGGACCATACCGGTTTCTACAGTCACAATGCTTTGCTTTTTTCTTCAATATCTGTTACAATTAAGGTAGTTAACTGCTCGTCTGACTGTAACTGAGTTTTTACCTGATTGCAGGCTCCCTCAATCATTGCCACTGGTGACACAGTCTTGTGCTGGCTAACCATTACGTGGGGTAGAGGATACTGGGTCCTCATACAGACCAGTAGGAACGCTTAAAGGATACTGAGAAATGCTCCTTTCATACGTGTCATATTCTTATTATCAGTGTATAGAATGATGTCCAGGGACAACTCTTAAGATGGCCATGGATTCATAAATCCATGTGTTCTGCAGTACCTGTTTGTCAGAGATTTGTGTGTCCTCAAAGTGTGAGCTCATGGGCAGTGAATGAAGGTGCCATATACTGCCAAAATGGTCATCATTGGTTTCAGTGGCAAAAAAGTTTTAAATTATATTCTTTTTCTCAAGACCGCTGGGAGCTCTTTGGGGATACCTTTCCATCCTTCTCCTCTATTACTGTGAAAGTCCTGAGTGGGATAGGACCAACCCAAGAAGGGTTGGGATAAGCTGGGAGGACCAAGGAGAAGGACCGCTGGACTTCTGCAAGAAGATTGAAGTAAATGCAAATGCTTCTTAGTACCTTAACTCTTCCCAGTAGCTGGGTGATAAGGTACAAGACACATGAACAAGATTTCGGAAAACATTATATGATGCTATTACTCCCCTTTGCTCAAAGGCAAACATTTAAAGTCTTTAGGGTTGTCTTTTCCTCAGGGAGGAGAAGTTTCTGGTGAGGTAGATTTTTCTGATGTGGTCCTTGCAGAAAATGGGCATGCAGATGTTCAAAGCAACATCTGGCTTGCTTACAGTGCCCAACCTCTTCCTACCCAGTGGTCCACCTAATCATTCCCACAAGTCACCAACATAAAGTTTTCCTTTATAGTCATTGTCCTGACTGTCCTTGACTTTTCTCACTCAACTTCTCCTGGATATCCTCTTGTCCTTGGGAAAGACTCCTTGACAAAATAATAGACAGTAAAATCTTTCCTTGTATATTTACCTTGTATATGCTTTTCTTTGGTTTCTTTCTTCTTGTTGGAGGCCGCTGTTGTTTATGTTACAATGACCCATTAAGGATTTAACTTAATGGCATTGATACCGATTGCAAACAAAAGCTACTGGCTATGTCCAGTCCATAAATTGTAAAAACGGCTTCAAAGAAACATGCTCATTTTGTAACATTTACCACTAGTGAAGAAAGCAGGGACTTGTTGACTGATATGTGATCCCGCTGTGCAGCTTCTGTTATTGAGGATCTGTAAAGGTCATTTACAATTATTCTTTTTTTCTTAAAAAATTTTAGCAGCACAAAATCAGCAACCTCTGACTTCAGACCTCCTGTGTCTCAATATGTAACGAGCAACAGAACGGCACACAGTACATTTTCATTGTGATGTATAAGTGCACCAAACATTTTGGAAACTGTTTTTAATAATGCAGAGTACCTTGAGAAATACCGTGTGTGTGTGTAATTCAATTAGAGCGCATTGTTGGCTCCTGTTAGCTCCAAAGCCTTGAAGGAGGAGCAGTACATACTTTCCTTGAATTTGCTAGGAAGTGGTTTTCTCTCTGTGCATAATGACAAGTAGGTAGAGCTACACAAGATATTTGGAGAAGGAAATTACTATGGGCCTATATTTCTGGAGGTATTTCAACAAATTCCTTGCTTTTCCCTGCTAGTTAGTGGGATAGACGAAGCAGGAGGGGCCGTTCCCAGCTCACTGCACTGGCTGTGTTGCATCTGTTGGTTGTGACTGTGATTTCTTGGGAAAATGCTGCCTAGGTTTGTTTCTTTATTCATTTGTTTTCTCAGGGCTAGAAGTTTAATATATTCATAAGTGATACATGCTGGCCAGTATAAATTCATTTTAACTGGTGGGAACGTAAAGGATGATCTTTTTTTTTTTTTTTTTTGTATTTACAATGGTTACCATTGAGTTGGAATCATGGCATATGAAATTTTTATTTAATTTCATTAACAAGTTTCAAAATGAATTGAGACCCTCTTAGGAGTGCCAGTGATGCTAGGAATTACGAGCAGCTTCATGAAGGTTTGGGGTATCAGTCTGCTGGACTCAGACAAACCAGCTTCTCCCAAGCTGTGTTTTAGGGGCATTGCTTTTAAGGTTTTCCATGAACAGTTTTCCCAAATAACGAGCTAACAGTAGGTTTAAGGCATGGTTTCAACCGCTATCTAATATTTTAATAAAACCTCCCAGGCTTTTTTGTTAAAATGTATTTAGCATTAACTTAGATGCTTGTGCAGCTCACTGAAACTTCTGTGAAAACAAGATTACAAAATAAAATTCATTTCATAGCAGTACTAAGTCCAAAGGAGCCTGCACAACCTTTCTCTGAGTACACATTAGTTTTCCAGATCAATAAACACATAAGCCCATAAGAATTCTGTCAAACAATACTTTTGCAGAATCTGAAAATGAAATATGCTTGTTTAATAATAAGTACTTTTTCTCCTAAAGTCTGCTAAGCATCAACTTGGAACACATTTTCATAGCTTACTTTTGGGCAAAGGTGCGTTTCCAAAGCACATGGATATTCAGAATTGTAGTAGATCAAAAGAGTGCACTTCAGTCTCAGCCCGGTGTTGACCTTAGTGTAAGCAGCTCTTTTTTGAAGTTAGCTTACATACATAACATGTTCAAGCTTTCAGATACTTTTGCTCAAGATAGTTATTGAAAATTATCCCCTGATCTTACAAGGTAAATGACGACAGGGTTTGATATGAGTTACAGGTAAATGAGGATGGACTACAGGGTTTGATATAAGAGTGACATGTAGAATATAATTATTTATGCTACAGAATAAGGTAGAGCAAGAAATAACCATGGTCTGTGTCTTAAACACGTGCAAAGAAGAATGAGACTGCTCTTTGTGGATTCTCAGCCCTGCTGACCTCCTGCGAGGCTGTGGAGAAATGAGAGGAGTGGGGAGGGATGGAGGGAAGACTGCACCAGGCTTTTGTGCCCTTCCAGCCTCTCTGTGTGAAGGACAAAGACTATTCCTTAGCTAGAAAGATACCAGGCAACAGAAACCAAAATTTACCTGCTTTGGTTCAAAGGCTTAGCCAGAATTTTGGGGTCACTCAAAGCTTGTTCAGTGCAGACACCGGTGATGATGGTGTTTCTTTGACCATCCCACCTGTTCCTAAGGAACGTGAAAACTCCCGTCCCTGTAAACCCGACAGAACTAAACCACAACCAAAATAAAGCAGATGGTTTCTGTGTAAACCAAGTGGTCCAGAAAAATCAGAGCTCTTTTGTACCGAGCTCTGACCTGCCTGGACCACTGCCAACCTGCTGCAGAAGGCAGGGAGCACACCGGCCTGGCACCAGGAGCACAAACGCCCCCTCCCCAGCTCCCGGGGAGCTCTGCGCAGCCTGCAGTGTGCCGTGCAGATGCTCCTAGAGCTCTGCACCCCTCTCCTAGGCAGAGTTTATCCAAAAGGTCTTCCAGGCTGGGCTGTGTGCCTTACGGTGCTTTATCACCGCCTTCTCTTCTGACCTCCTTTGCTCCCCTGGGCCGCTCTTCAGAAAAAACCTCGAGGAAACGCCTCCACCCACACGTCGCATGCCTGCGTGAGCACGGCAGCGCTGTGACAGCTCCCGGGCTTCAGAGGGAACTGCAGGACTTCTTACTGCCTCCCTACACAACGGGCAAGGATTAGACTCGAGGTTCTGTCAAGCTTAGCTCACATCTTTATACTGCAGCGATACTGAACTGAGAGCTACTGGGGCTCATTTTCCGCCCTGCCTGCAGACACGTTCCCTCCTGACACTTCGGCCTTGGGCCTCAGCGTGCAGAAGGAAGCAGCACGGTTGAAACAAGCAGTAAACAAGGTGGGATGAAATGGATTTTTTTTAAAAAAACAAGCAACTAATACTTCTTTTTCTTTGATTCCAGTGCGGTGTTTACCTGGACAAACTTACTGGTCGTTGTAGTTGAGCTGGATGGATCGGAGCAAGAAGCTTTGGACCTGGTTCCTTTGGTCACCAACGTGGTCCTGGAGGAACACTATCTGATTGTAGGGGTGGTGGTGGTGGTGGACATTGGTGTAATTCCTATCAACTCCCGTG
Source organism: Anas acuta (assembly GCF_963932015.1). NCBI lineage: Eukaryota > Metazoa > Chordata > Aves > Anseriformes > Anatidae > Anas > Anas acuta. Next base: position 10,890,911 of record NC_088980.1, on the reverse strand, counting down.
GAGAGAAACAACGTATGCACCTACGAGATGGATTTTTGGCAGACCAGCTAGATCCCATCTATGTGGCCTACAACATGTAGTCTTGTACCTTAAAGCTTCCATGGACTTTACCATAGATGTATAAAATTTTTTGGTGTCCACTAAAAAAAAAATGTGCAGATAATATGCTGACACTCATCAGAACGGAACTGTTTCTATTTGGAACTTTTCAAAGCAGTCACGATTGGCAGGAAATAAAATGTGAAATGTTTTCTTTTACCACTAAATTTTAGAAAAGAAGGACTATGGGGTAAGGCCCTTCAGTTTGTTGGAGAAGCCCATTTTAAACATTTTTTTTTTTTTGCTTATTGGACAATACTGCTTTTTGAGTAAATGTGGCTTTGTATTTTACATTAAGTAAGCTGAAGTAGATTTTTTTTTTTTATTCTGCCCTCCAAATGGATTCTTTTAAAACAATTTACATACTAATACAAAGAGTTGTTTTCTTCATTTGTTTTAATATGTCGTAAAAGGATGATGAACACAAATCTGATACTAACGTAAGCCATTTTAGGTCCCACATCTTAGGAAACTATGTAGTGGTACGAGGAGAATTCCCAAAGTAGCACCTTTCAATTAGAAATCTAGCAGCTTTCTGTCAGAGATGCTGAAAGCACAAAGGCCAAAGAGCCTTTGCTGTTAGCGTTAGAATGGAAGAAATTTATAAATAAGGTGTATTTCGGCAATGAACTTGCAAATATCTTTGTACTAAACTAAAAAGATAAAATAAGTTAACTACTTCTTCTGTAATTATGTACAAAAACGTTTAATTTATTTTGATCTCTTTAGAAGTATAAAAGAGAAGAAACATTCAAGAATATTAAACTCTTGAAATGTTTGCTAATATAAAAACAAAGTGTTGTATTATCTTGAGTGGATAGTATCACATCAAATATATATATATGAAATATAAATTCACTAATGACAAAAGATTTTAAAGTTTAAAATGCAGTACTTGTCACTTGCATGGTGTCTCCCACTGTAGATAATCAAATGTTACTCACAAATTTTTTGAAAAAAAGCAATCCTGGATTGCTAAGTATCCCTGTCTAAAAGAATCCTCTAGATACCAGCAAGTGGAATTATTGCTGCCTTTAAGGCAGTGAATGAATTTAAGACTAAAAATGCACTACAATAATTTTTTTTTTCTTTGCCATGGAGGCAACAATAAATATTCGTGCTGGCATGTGCATACACTTGTTAGACTTAGAAAAGGCAGGTTGAGGAATAGCACTGTTGTCTAGCTGCAAAACTTTGTTGCACAATTTTTTCATTGTTTTAGTTGGTGTTTTTATTGCTATAAGGAAAACTTTTGGGGTTATTTGCACAGAGTTATCAATTTGCCTCTCAGCTAGGACACATAGCTCAGTGGCCAAGGCATCCAGTTTACATTTACAGAAAACGATTGTTTCGATGGTCTTTAATTTATTCCTTAACGGAGAGGAGCGTACAGTCACTACAACCAATTCAGCACAAATCGTGCATCTGCTAACTAGTCCCTAAGCCAATTAAAACATCAGAGGAACTGAACTGCCTGTTTTAAGATCCACAGTCCCAGGGTCTCCGACCTGAGGCTGTCAATGGGAGAAGAGTAGGAAAACATGCATCACAGCTGCCTTCATTTTACTACCTTTGGATAAAGGAGAGGTTTGATTTCCCACTTCTGCTGTCTTCCCGGCACCCCACACCCCTTTTTTAAAAAAACTTTCCCCTTTCTTCATGTGGTTGTAACTGAATTGACCCGGTTGCGGTCAAGAGTGGGATTTACCAGCTGCAGTCCAAGAATGCTTTTCTTATTGTCCAAAATTACGTTCATGTGCTGGCTCTCATTACCAGGTATGCATGACTAAGATTGTTGCAGGGCAAACATAATCACGTTTATATCACGTATAAGGGACATATTGTGTCTGCCTTTGCAGAATGCTGTACAAGAAGTGGACCCCTGCTAACGATAGTAGTTTTGTTTGGCTTCTGAGTCTCAATGCTGGTTGTTTAAAATCTTTTTAAAAGGTGGGGACATTTTAGTCTGCATGTACAGTACAGAGCATCTCACCACGTCAGACTTGTTTTATTTCAAATCATCTTTTCAGACTTCACTGTCCTGTGAATATCCCTATTCATGCTCTGAAGACCAATCCTAGATTTTGTCAACTTCATTTTCTGCTCCCTTTAAAAAGAATAAAATCTGTTTTTAATGGCAAGTCGCTGTAAGGTTTCAGACAAGATGTTGATTGATTACAAACATAATTGCAGTGTGTGAACTAACTTGTGAAGTCCTGCTATCGCTGATCTCAGTACTGCAAAACAAATTTAGCTGTCATTTAAAGCATCACTTTAACCTTCACGAAGTCAACTTTGCATTTGTAGAGAAAAAAAAGAACTGCAATGCAGTTGTGAAGCGCAGTTAATAACAGCTCTCTTCTGCAACCTGTCATCCGTGGTTGTTAAATTCTGAGTTAAGAGAAACGATAAACTGAGTTTCTGGTTTTGTTGTGCAAGCAAAAGGAAGGAAACATTTAAGCACCATCAGACTGAGCAATAAAGAAGGATTGTTCTGTATTAGAAATCGTACTGTAGATAAACCATTCATGAGAATGTATAAAATGTTTGTCTTGTGACCTTGTGCTTTTGAAGTCAGACAAAACCATGTAATCAACTCGATGCACATGCACAAAACAGAGGGTACACAATGAACATTTAAACACAAAACTAATCAAACAGGAGCAGATTCCTCATGGTGCTTGTTTATTATATATATTTAATCCTGCTTGACACTTTACCCAAGGGAAGACTGTCCCTTTTATCAGTTGAATGTTAGCAGCGTTATTTCATAGAGTGTGGTGACTGGTTAGAGAAATTCATGTAACTCAGCCAATCACAGTTTCAAACAAAAATTTTTATGTGCAAAGGACAGCAACCTTCTTGTATGTTAAACCACCAGTACGCTTTGTACATCTGTGATAACGCCTGTTTTATATTCAAATGAACAAATAAAAGCTTTTATTTTTGTTGCTCTGAAAATATCAGTTTCTTAATTAGTCATCTAAAATTGAGCTTCCTAGAGCTGCCTAAGCTCAGCGGAGGAACATTGAGAGCTATACTGTAATTTTATTTTGTTTACCTCTCTTGTTGCATAATTTATTAGTACAAATCATGATACTTTTAACAATGTTTAAATACTGGTGTGGGCATTTATTGCTGAAAGACTTTCATATGGCAACAAATGTTTTTGTGAAATGTTTTTTTAATTCTTTTTAATATATTCAAATATACTGTTCACATTTTTGCTGAAAGTGTAAAGATTATTGTAAGCTTGGTAACATTTTGTGAGAAGCAATAACAAGCATTAGTACTGTAAAACTCCTCAAATTTGTCACATCACTTTTGTTGCAAGGTCTTGCTACCGGCACGTTTCCAATCAGTCGCTGAAGTTACTGATCCAGGTGCTACGTCTCTGCTGCTGGAGCTCTCTGCCAGTGGAAATACATGGGGAACTGGCTTGTCACACATGGGCTTGAACCTCTGTATCAGTTCAGACGCTTTGGCTGGCCAGACAAAAACACAAGGAAATGTGATCCACTTATTTCCATTGGCCCTTTCCAAAACCAACCAAACAAACAATGATTTCAGGGCTTCTCTGGTTTGTAGCCAGTAGCAGCAGTGTCCACAGAGAACAGCTTTGGACCAAGCCCTGATTTTCAACATGTGATTTCAAAGGGTGAGGTTCGGAGTCCCTGTTTCTTGGGTAGCCCATCTGAAAAGCCGAGGCTATAAAATCCAAGCTCCAGTGGTCAAATTTCAGGCAGCAAGTCAAGGGAGGGAGGGGAGGACGGCTGGACAGCAAGTACTTAGTTCCTGATTCAATTTTATAAAGCGTTTTATTACAAAAAAACAAGGGCTTGATGTTTTTATGATGATGGTGATTAGTTTTTTTATAAGGTCAGAATGCTCTGAGTACACATTTTAGAAGTCATTTTGGCAAATGATGCCATAATGCTTGAAAAATGGTGGGGAATCTCAACAGAAAAAAATGTAGTAAGGTTCCGTGAATCATTTCCTACATGGTAAGAACTGTACAATTTATTCATTATTAAGTTGATACTAATAAGAAAAAAAAAAAAAAAAAAAAAAACAACTAAAAAAAAAAAAAGTCTGATAAAAGACCTTGCAACTTCTGTGCACCCTTGGCCTGAGCTGCCAGAGCGTGGTACAGCACACGGGAGCTCTGCGACACGCTGGGCAGCTCGGTTTCAACAGAAAGCTCCCCCGCTTTCATCCACCTTTACTTAATCAGGGGAGCACAGCGATCAACAGCCTCCCACCAGGCTCCTCAAAAACAAAATGAGAGGCTCTGGGGAAGTGGCTGGCCTCCTGCAGAGGTTTTCCCATTCGGCCCAAGGCACTGTTAGGCCCCGGCAGAGGCCTCAGCGCAGCACTGAGCAGGCCAGAGACGGGTGGTGAGGCCCAGGAGGGGCGGCCTGAAGTCACCATGGGCAGGGACCCGCTGTCCCCAGGGCAACAGCCAGCCCTCACTCTGTTTTTCTATTTTTATTTCATCTGGGGAGAAAATTAAAGAGTTCACCCTGAGCTATTGGTGTGATCCCGGGTGCTTCCTTGGCAGACCGCCTTCCCCAAACCCCTCATTCACCCTGCTGTCATTTTGGTAGATTCAGGCTTTTCTTTACATGGTTTTTCTGTTCACTTTTAAGAGCTATTACCTTAATGCTCTTCCAGGAAGCCTCCCAAGCATCACCTCACTTGTGCTGTACCTCATGGAGGTCACCATCTTTGAAACAGCAGCTCTTCTTTCCTCACCCAGCATCCTGCCGCAGCTCATTTCTGTGCCTTTTTAGCACACCTCCCTGTGCTGGATTATGCGTGGCCTTTCAGAGCAATCGCCCATTCCCCAAGCAGGTGACAGCACTGCCCACCCCTCAAAAGCTGTGCCAAGAGAGCTCATGCTCCTTGCTGCTCCACACGGCCAAGCTTTCTTCAAAGCCAAAGCCCTGTTGTCTCCTGTATGATCTACCCAGGGAAACCAAAAGGCTTTGTCCCAGGAGATCCCATAATGCAATTAGTAATAGTTAAAAACAACAACAAAACTGATTTTGGTTTAATTTCATGCTTTGGTGGTAGGCTTCATACAAGGCGGTGTCTGGTGGAGGAGTCCAAATGAGGGGACGAAGCAGGTGGACGCACGGTGCCACCAAATGGCTTCCAGCTGCAGGTGGGGTCACACATGACCTGTGAGGTTGGAGAGATGCGACCATGTGATGAACTTGAGTTCAGCAAATGGCAAGAAATTTGGCTGAAATGCCCTTCAGGGCAGCATTGTTCCAACAAAAGCCTCTGGGAAACTTCCCCTACCCTTTGTGAGTGGCGTTGCACAGGATCAATCCTGCTCTGAACAGAGGATCACGCCAACCCAGCAGTAGATTAAGAGGTTGCTAAGAAAAGATAAAAAACAGAGGATAAAAGAATGTCAGAGCAAATAACCCTTCCCCCCAGAAACCAACCAAACAAAAAGCTTGGTACTGCTTTGGATCCAGTTCCACTCCCTGTACACTCAGCCCCAGTGAAGTCGTGTTAATAGATTGCAGAGCTGGCCTGTGTGAAAGATGCTCAGGAACATCCTGCAGGGGATCGGCTGCCCCACTGCTGAGCTACGAGTCCTGCTCAAGCACAGCCCCCAGCCACTGCTGTAGTGTGGTAAAAATGGCTTTGTTAAAAGTCTGATGGCAGCGGCCTGTAAAAGGGCAGACTTCACTAGTGTGCTGAACATCCATCTGCCTGCTGCAGCCTCTGGATGGGCAGCAAATCAAAACGGCCTTCCTCCTTCTCCTCCTTCCCCTCCTCCTCCTCCTCCAGGTGCTGACACAGCGCTTTGTGTTTCAGCCCCAGCAGCTGCCTTTTGGCAGAGATCCTCCAGGCCTCAGGATCTCGCAGGGCTCATCAGTCAGCAAGCTGGAAGACTTCGAACCAGCATAAAAATGTCACAACAATTCTTGCTCCGAGGAGCTGAGCCCTAACCTCCAGAAATATATTCATCTATCCAGTTATTTATTTGTAAGCAAGGGTTGCTGCAGGACAGGGCCCTCTGGGCGCTGCCTGGCTGCACCAAGCAGTGGCTGCAGCAGGCAGGAGGGACAGGAGCACAGCCTCTGCCTGGGGAAGTGCTGACAAGAGGGGAAAATTGGGTGCAGAAGCAGTAGATTTGGGAGAAGCTGTTACCAGAAAAGATGGAGAATTGGTTACATCTCTGCAGAATGTTCTGTATGGAGAGTGACTGCAGGGACCTTCTGCTTTGGACCATGGCTTCTGTGCCTCACGAAAGCCCAGCCATGGCGACGGAGCGAGTGCAGGAGGGTCTGCAACAGGCTGTTAGCTACACAGCAAGAGGGGTTGTCTGCCCCTAGAGGCTGCCCACCCCAGGCAGAGCAGGGTTTTAAGGGAAGGGACAGTGGCACAGATTCAGGTTGGTGCTGCTCTTCATCAAGCCAAGGACTTCAGGCAGCAAACTGAGCCCCTTCGGCAGCGTGGGCTGAGGCTGACAAGGCGGTGTGTGTGGGCACAGTGGTTGTGGGGGCTTCATGCTGGGCTGGGGAGCAGCTGGTATGGAGCTGTTCCCAGCAGCTCCTTTCCACAGCCATGGGGTGCTTGTTGGTGTCAGCAGTTCTGGAAGAGAGGCTCCTGCACATGTCAACACTCAAGGCAGCTCAGATGAGCCTGGGAGGTGAGCGCCTCAGGGCTGCAGCTCCGTGGGCTCCGTTTGCAGCCCTGTGGTGGCTGGTGGTACCATGGAGCTCAGAGCAGACACCCCGCTTGTATGGCAGCTGCAGGAAAGAATCACAAGCAATTGCATTAGGGAAGATCTGCTGATCCTCCCTTTCTTCAGAGGAAAAATAAAGGGCTTCCTGGCACTTGTGGTCTTCACATGCTTGTGAGAAGTTAGAGAAAGGCTCAGTTGCTTGGTCAAGTGTCAGAGCAGCCAAAGAAACATGCATGAGCCATGTGTGGCAGAGTTTTGGGCTGTGCTTTTTGTTCAAGGAGGAGCCCATGTGGCTTCTCAGGCCCAAATCCCCAGCAAGCCCCCAGGGCCTGAGTGCCTGTGGCAGGCAGGGCCGCAGCTCAGCCGTGTGCCAGGCTCACTCCGGGGTGCCTGAGGCACCTTCCCTCCTGCCAGCAGGGGCTTGGAGCTGCTACAGGCAGTGCACTGACTTTGTTCATGTGTGTAAGGAAGCCACTTGTCACCTCACAAGCCCTGCCACAAGGGATGAGTGCGCACCCCCTGTGGCTCATGAGGTGAGGCAGGGCCTGAGGCTGCGTGCGGCATCGTGCAGCCTCCTCGGGGCAGCAAGCTGCCTGCTGAAGGCACTTCTCCTGTCAGCGAAGGAGTTTTGAAAACAAACAAACACACAAATAGTGCTCTGGCTTTTTAATGGGCATTGTTTCCTGCTGCAGACGTGCCTTCCCGAGCACTGCTAAAGCATTTCACACAGCCAGCTCCACAGTGTCTTCATGAAGAATTCGTGTCTATTTTTAGGTGCCTTTCTGGGACAAATCCTATTTCCACTGAAGCCTAATGCCAGCTTAGTTTTCACTTCCAGGCAGTTAGCGGAAACTAGCCGCTGGCTTTGCGAGCACACACGTATCTCACCCTTTTGGCACGGCATGTGCTCCCTCTCGCTTGCTCTCTCCCTCTCCTTCTCCCCAGTTCCTCAGCCTTGCTTCTGTGTTATGAATTATTAGTCTCTTTTAATGTGAAAATTACCTGCAAAGCAAACCCTGTGTTTCATTTCAGCCCATCCATTGCCATTTTCCTCAAGCAATCTTTCAGCACTCAGCCACCAGCCCCAGGGGAGCGGCAGAGCCAAGCAAAACTTTGTTTGCTCTGGGTTCTCCCTCTCGCTCTGACTGCCGGGTTTGTAACGTTTAGCAGCCCGGCAGAGCATAAAGTAGTTCTAATCCTTTTGACTTAATAAAATATGGCAGTTTTTTCAGGGTTTTTTTGAAGATTTTTTTTTAATTTTTGTTTTTCCTTTTACATTAGGTGTAAACATCTCCTACTTAAACCTAACACTACTCTATTTTTCTCACAAAAGGATGGTCCTCTCCACTTGCAGTCGAATTTCCCTAACATGAAACAACGAAGGAAGGGCCTTTCTGCTTTTGATACTTACACCCCTAATCGGATTTATGAACACATTTGGAAAGCACATACACAGCTTGCGTATTTGCACTCACTCAGTGAGGCTAAAATTGGCTGGGTAGCCCCTAACTACCGGCAACAAATCCCAAACATATTTCACATAGTCCTTTAAGGGCTGGAAAAGCAAACAAGCCCTGAGCTGGGCAGCTCGCTCCACCTAAAGGAAGTAGGAGGCAGAAAACTCCCAATTTAAAATAAAGTAATAGCCAGAATTAATAAAATAATAGGAAAACATCGATAAAAGGAGAAATAATCCCTTTAAGAGCGATGCTTTGGGAGTGCTGGTGGTGAGGAGGCAGCAGCTCGGAGCAACCCTGCTCATTCCAGCAGCATTTCCACCAGGGATTTCTGCCAGTGGGACGCTGGTGCTGGGCTTGGGGGCCAACTGCAGCTACTGAAAGGGGAAAAGGCCTGGGAGAGGGTTACTGCATTTTCCTGATCCCGCTTTGTCGGTTTGATTTGGTACAAATGCTTAATTTGCAATACGTGAGCTATGTTGGTTATTTATGCTTGTTAACTTTTTAAATAAAAGAACTTTTAGCAAGTTGAATGAATGAAATTTGCAGTCGTGGGTAAAATGCTAGGACTCATTTAAAAACAGAGAAGTTTGGATAGCAAAATAATAAAAGGGATTGGGGAGGGTATCTTTAAATATTTAAAATACAGTGTTTTGTTGTTGTTGTTGTCGTTTTTTGTTTTTGTTTTTTTTTTTTCCTGTATGTTTGTTTTTTCCTGTGACAAGCAGGTCTTGTGATTTCCACAGAGAAACTCCGGGAAACTAATTCTCAGCACCCTTCCTGCAGCCCTGAAGCCCCGAGGGGGCTGCAGGACAACCTGGAGACTTGTTCCCAAGTGGCCCCTCCAGCTGGGTGCCATGGCCATGCCCTGCAGGCACCAGCACCTGTGGGGCTGTGGCATGGTTTGTGGGGCTGCTGGGCATTAAGTCCTGGTCCTGAAGGCAAGCGCGAGATGTTGCTGGTCAGGGCTGCACCTGTGAAAGAAGCGCTGGTGCTGTGCAGGCTACGGCTGGACTTGGGGAAGTCCCCTCAGCCCCTCCAGGTCAAATTGTTTTATTCTGCATGCCCCAGGTGCGGGATCATGGCAGTCGTGGCCAGAGGCAGAGCAGGGCCAGGGGTCGGTGAGCCACAGGCATTAAAACCAGCCTTTGATGGACACGGCCCTTGAAGGCTGCTGACCCTGAATGGGCTGAAAAAACTCGTTTTTGGTGCCGAGAGCTGTGGCTAAAGTCTAAGCCCTTGCACGAACCTGCAGGCAGATCTTGAGTCAGGCAGCAACAAGGTCTCTGTGAGCCCAGGCATGGCCACCCCAGTCACGACCACCCTTTCTAGGAGAGGAAAAGCCACAGCTTTCTAGGAGAGGAAAAGAAAAAAATCAGCCCAGCATACGGCAACCAAAGGACCCCGGGACAACTGGCCAGAATTAACAGACGCTTTCAGCAAGTTGTTTTTTTTTTTTTTTTTAAATACATTTATTACCCAATGTTAACACATTAAATGACTCTATATATTGCTAGTCAGAGCAGCTTACAAAATGCCAGAATGCATCATAAACTGGACAGCCACAATGAATAATTACAATGTGCATAGTGGCTAAGCTCAACACTTTAATATAGCTTTATGATTTGCAGAAAAATTAATTTTAAATCATGATTCCTAAAACAATCAATTGTAATTTTACCTAAAACTTATACAAAACCAGGCCACAATCTTTTTTTTTTGTTTTGTTTTTTTCTTTAAAACACACAGTTTTCACGCTGTAGTAACTTGGAAATGTGCAACCGTGTCAACAGAGACAAAAAAGCCAAAGTAACACGAATCTTACTTTCATGCAGCTATCAGTTAAATATTACATATTCTGGAATGATTTTACACCAAAAATATTTCCACAATAACTTGCTTTCATAGGGGTGGATCGAAGTTTTGGAACTTGTAAAGTAATCGAACAAGATTGAGTTTTAGTTGTGAAGTGTTTTACAGTCACAACACAGAGGCGACAAAAGTTAATTACACATTTATCAGGCAATAATGTAGCTGTGGTAATACAAGTTACCATCTACTTACTATTTTTTTTTTTCCAATCAGCTCACCACTTAATTTCTGCAACATATTGGGCGTTATTTGGTAGTATCTAGTCAATTAACTTATATCACCACTGTAAGTAAAAAAGATCAGGATTTCAATGGCAGTTCACAGAAGTCTTAGTTATATTTTCATCTTTACAATGACCCTGACAAATCCTAGAGAAAACTTTTTTAAAGGCTTTCCTCCTGATTCTTCAGCTTCCATCGTTCCATCATGTAATTGCTTTCAATAAATATCAAAGATCTAAATAAATATTTACAAATTATTCCTCTAACTTCTCAAAAAATAGCTGGATGATTAATGGGCGTATGACTCAGTCTAAGACCAATCTTTGAAAGAAACTAAAATGCGGAGACACTTTAAAAGAAAAGCTATTTAAGTAAGCTTTACATCTATTTAAAAAATTGTCTCTGAACATGGATGCAATTCATATATCTATATATAAAACAAACAAAAAAAAATCATTTTTCAACTATCGATCCATTCCTATTGGTAATGCTTCTTAATCCAGACATTCCGCAAAATACAGACTTTTTACAAATCACGGCATCTTTAATACAAGAAAATTAACATGCATTATTCTTCATTCTGAGTACAGTGATGGAGCTCATTATTAGGCAATGACCCATTACTACAAACATAACGGCTTCTGTGAAACTTAAGTGCTTTTTCTCCTTTTATTATCAAGTTACAATGGACCAGGTGACACCAGATCATAGGCAGTCAAATGACATTGGATTGGGGAGGCTGAAGGGGGCGCAATAAAGAAATTTGTAATGCCTCATAATTCCACATATGAATAAAGGTAGTTGTTTTTTTTTTTTTTTGCCTTTTTTTTTTTTTTGGCTTTTCTTATTCTTGTTACAAGCACTCATGTTAGGACAAAGATGAAATGTGCAAACTTCAAAATTTAAATATTCATTTTTCTCTAAGATCCAGCTCAGTAAAAGATTACCCCAGTTCCCTGTGATTTTAAACTACAAGATCAAAGCTAATATTTTGTTATAAAAGTTATATATTGAAAAGAAATAATGAAAATAAAACACAGTTGGGAAATATTTAAGAAAAAATACGCAGGACTAGCACCTGCTGTGTCAACCCTGTTCCCTAAATTCAATCATGTACCCACTGGTATAACCAATAGATAATGCCTTTAAACAGTAAAATTAAGCTGAACAAAACCAGCTCAACAAGGTTAAGAAATAAATGTTACATCAAGGTAGTATGCTTCGTTTTTCTGAAACAGTTCTGTAGTTCTTACATTCAGATCTAGTTTTCAAATGTTCCTTTTGTTAAACTTGCATGGTTTTTTATTTTTAGATCTGCTGTTTTTAAAGATTAAAATCTCTGTAAAACCTAAAAATGTTTTAAAATTTGCTGAAAATGCAACAAATTCTCTAGTTTAAAATTATTTAAAGTAACCTGCTCCCAGAGATGTTAAATTCATTTTGCTGACAAAATTTTGGAGGAGCACTGAACAGAAGATTGAAATTACTGTGCAAAATTTCTTTTACGAAAAGTGTTTAAAGGCTGGTGCAAAATGGGAAGCAAATTCTAAACAATTTTGGCTTCTTGGAAACAAAAACCGCTGTGTCTGAGAATAGCAATCATCGGGGTGGTTTACTAGGGGAGGAACAGCTCTTTCATCTTTTTCTGCGGCAGGTACGTTTGTGTTCGGCATGCCAGTGCTCCTGCTGACACTTGATGGAGCAGTAGGAAGTGTTCCAGCAGCAGTGGTACATGGCCTCCTCTTCACAGTTGTAGCACTGGAGAGAACAAACAAGACGAGATTATTGCCCTCGCAGGACCCCTCCTTAAAACACACTCGTGTTTTCACCTGCTGGTGGATTCACCAGTGCCCATGGAGCAATACGTCTCTTGTACTTAGGCCTGGGGCATCCAAACACAGCAGGGCACTTTTCACACAAGCTGAGGAAAGCAGCAATCTGTAGCAAATATTCACCAAGTTTTCATATTTTCCATACTTTGGATTAATGCTTTTGAAAAACCCATCTCTAATTTCAGAAAACTCACCTCTCAGGGCAGTGGACTGAGATTTTTCAGCCACTCAATACAAGAACCATCTTTTACTCTACATTTGTATAATGACATCCTGATCTAGGTCTTAAAAGCTGTGATAAATCAATGGTCACTACTGGCACAAGCAGGTTCTGCACAGATTTCAAGATCTGCTTTCCTGAGGTTTTGTTACAAGCCTGATCTGTCCTGAGGCTGATGATGGCGCTGCAGTCTAGTGAAAACAAGACCTCCTGCTACAGCAGTGCTACTGGCAAGAAAGTGCCTTGACCTTCCCGTCTTTCAGAAAATGGGGAAGGCCTGGAGAACACAGGAGGGCTACGTGGGGTCTTGGGCTTTGGCATGGTTGCCAGCATGGTACAAAATTCCTGGAAGAAGACACGCTGCACAGCCCCTGATTTCTGCAAAAATACCTGGCTCTGGGTAGTGCCAAGGCAAAGAGGATTTCCACCCTGGGACACGCAGAGTGCCCCCAGTTCCTTGGTAGCTGGGAATAACCCTGTGGCCTCTGGGGAGCTAAACAAGGTAAACACTGCTGGTAGTCAATGAGGAGGCTGCACCCAGATGGAATGGGCTCTGTCTCCCGCTGGTTTTATTCCCCTTAAAGGAGTGCTGCACAAGCATTAACTAACATTCTGACAAAACCCCACAAATTTGAGTGGTGTTACTGCTAAGGGAGCTGCTTAAACTCAGCACCCTTGAAAAACAGAATCTAATGATCTCAGATTTGTCCTTCGGAATTTGTCATAATCAGAATCAGAGAGTGCTTTTAAGAATCCAGTCTGAAACACCCAACATATGCTGGGAAATGGATGGAGAAATGTGCAGGCTGCATGCACACCACGGAGTAAAGCAGGATTTACTTTTCTTTGCAGTGTAGCTACAGCATTAATAAAGCAGAGAACTACAAAGAAAACAAACCCAATTGCCTTGAAACAAAACAAAAACATAGCAAACCTACACACTACTAAAAGGCACAAGAAACTGACTTTTACATTGGCTAAACCAGTAACTTTATTTACATCAGCAATAAAGGGACTGCCCGAGCTCCAGGAGAAGGGAGCCTCTCCACTTTGTTTTTATATCTTAGCTCCAAGGAAGTTTATACGTACAAATGTCTGCAAACAAGTGTCCTCTCGAGGCCTGTTTTCCTGTTTTTTTCATGTTGCTGGCTGCCCGTGAGCCTGTGGGAGCCATTAGGATCATCTGCTGGAAAGGTGCAGGGAACAGCTGCACCTCTCCCTTACACACAGCACGGGCCTCAGCCCCGAGACCAGCTCACATCTGCTTGCTCGGAGAGATCAAAAAAAGCTAAGACAGGAGAGGACAACTGATCTGCAGAACCTGCCGTTCCTTGTACACGTGCTGGCCATATGTGTGGGATGTATATCTCCCCTATGTGTGGGATGTGTATCTCCCCTTAAAAAGGAAAATATAGTGTCAGCCGAGCTGGTACCAACATATATGGCAGAGAAGGCAAAATGCCAGCCAGCCTCAGGCCTCCTTCCCTTTGAATCTTCCTCTGTCTAAACGTTATCAGCCACGTGGGGGTTTGTTTCAGACAGCACCCATCACGGACAAACTCATCCACTTCAAAACAACCTGTTGCAAGTTAGAATAAATATACATGTAAGCCTTATTGTAGGAGACAGAGGTTGACAATGAGCTATGCACCACTTTAAGCTATGCTTATGTGCAAGTAAAATAACCAGGAGAAACTACAAAAGATACAGAAGGGGAGCAGCGCTCCAGCCTGGGTTCTGTTGACCATCACACTGCAGACCCATGACCATTATCTCTGCCTTTTCATTTCTTCCTTTCATTTGCTATTCACTGAAGGCATCTGTATGAAGTCCAAATTTTCTGAAGATATAAAAATGAAATTCGGTTAAGCCAGGGGGACTGGGACCAGCTAGAGAAACAGAAAATGTGGTTCTTTAACCATGAGCTAGCTCCTGAGGGCTGGGAGTGCTTCTGCTCGTGTGCCTGTCTAGCACCAACAAAATGATCCCTTTATTCTGACCAGATTTATTTTTTTTTAGGTATAAGAAAAATACAGATAGAGTATGAATAATAGCAGCTGCATTCCCAAGCCTAGACATCTGCATTACGCAAAACCAGAGGTCTCTGGTTCTAATTAAAAAGCAAAGCCACCAAAACTCATTTAGTATGTGTTAATTACATGAGATTTTAGTAAGGAGGTATCATTATTATAATAGCAGCGTACAACAGTGGTACTGTCACCACAGACACACCAGGGACTGTCATTAGTACCACGGAAAGACAAATCGCTGGGGAGTTGTGTAATTGGACCAGCTCCAGCCACCCGAGGCTGTGTGTTGGCAGGCAGATCCATCAGCCTGAATGCAAAGGTGTTTATCCTGCCCTCCCTCTCCCACCACATGAAAACCAGCTGCCTGTACAAGGCAATCATTTAAGGTGGTAACTGACAGCTCTGGGCCCATAGGAAAAGGTGAGAGTGTCAAACGCTCCTTGTATCTTTAATTGTCTTCCTTGGAAGGAGGCATCACGCACGTGATGGTAAGATGCAGTGATGTGGTACCACGGCACTCCAAAGGACATGGTAAAGACACATTGGAGAAGACAAATGGAAGCCTCAGGAGTGTCCTTCCTAAATTCTGCCTTCTAAAGAAAAACTAAAACCAAAATCCAGCTATAGCAAAGAGCCCAGGCTCATGATCAAGTTGTGATTGAATTACTGCCTGTCAGCTGAATGGGGCAACAGTTCCCGTGTGTACACTGAATGGAGCAGATTTGACATCGTTTTATGGTGGTCAAAGCCAATTCAGTTTCCCTCTCATGTATCACAAGTGAAAACACGCATGCAGACACCAGGGGCTGGTGACTAATTAAACACAGTAACTTGATCAGGTTTGAGACCTAAATAACTTGTGGAGTCTGCAGAGACAGGTACACAGGGAGGAACTTGCTAACTGAGAGACCCAAGTGCTGCAGTGTCACGACACACACAGTAAAACTCTGCTAGGAACAGAGATGAAAGCTCTATAGGAGCTCAAAAGGTATTTGAAATAATTTCTCTTTATTAAAAAAAAAAAAAAAAGTAACTGTGATAGGCAGCAAACTATTGTCTCACTTCAGTACGTCTCTCACTCCTCTATAGAACACAGTTTTCTCTGCAGGGGGCACCGTTTCTGCTGTAAGAACAAGGAGTAATGAGGCTGCACACAAACAAACAGCCCTGAGCATGGGAAGAAAAACTTGCTGCAGCCCTGAGCCAGGGCTGGCTGTCCCCAGGCAGCAGCAGCAGCTGGGACGGTGGCCGTCCATCAGCTCAGCTGAGCGTGCCATCTTGTGGCAAGGCACCGGCACATTTCTCAGCTACACTTGGCAACACAAAAGCTCAAAAGTAGGTGAGTGGAAACTCCTAGAGTGACCCTCCTGTATTTTATAGATAGCTATTGCAACGCAGTGTGAACGTTAGCTTTCATTTCCTACTTCTCTGAAAATTATCAGAGAAATAGACAATGTTGGATGTGTGCCAGGCTCAGTGATCCTCAGAAAATGAGTTTCCATTCATACTCTGCTAGAGACTAGCAGGACAGTGCTATAGGACTTGCAGTGTTTGAGCAGATGCTGCACAGCCATCTGGGAGAACACACTTTGGGGCTGAAAAGAAATCACAAAACAAACAAAAAACAGGGAAAAGTTTGCAGCGTGTAGTATTGCAGGATGGTAAGTTGGATGCCTGTTTTCACTTTTCTAAAGGACATGAAAACATGCTTTTAGCAGGCAATACTACAGATACGGGCTTAAAGTCTGAATAAGGAAGGGAAATAAATTTTAGAAAGTCATGTCTTAAATATGCAAGAACATAAAAGAGCTGCAGAAAAAGCTAGGTGACGAAAAGGCCAAAATTACATCAGTATCAGCATTTTTAGCAGGGGAATCCAAATAGATACAGACAGAGTTTGTACTCTCTAGGTACTCTCCAGGCTTTGAGATCAAAGGAGTGTGAACATAGTGTATAATTTCTCTGATATGGAGTACAATTGCATGTGTTTAGCAACATTTAGAAAAAATATTTTTGATACGAACAACTGGTTGGACTCGAGAAGATGGTCCTATTAACACTACCTAAATAAGATGAAAGTTATCAGAACCTGGAGTTCAAATTTGGAGGTGAAGAAAACTCAAAAGCTGAACTACAAAGGAAAAAAAAAAAAAACAAACACATTATATCTGAGAAACAAGTGAAAAGCAATGCTATTACAAGGAAGAAAACACCTTCAGTTGGCCTGCAGTCTGCATTATACATTTCCAATTATTGTCTGGTAATAAATTTTTGAGACTTACCCACTGCTTCTTCTTGGTCTGGGAAATCAGCTGCTTGTGCTGGCCTGCTAGCTTCTTAATTTCTTCTAAAAATTCTTCTTTGCACTTCTCCTTTACCTGCTTACATTTTCTGTCCATCTCACCTTGTGCATTGGCCACAGCTTTATTTACAGCCTGCCTTTTCTCTTCTTCCATCTCTGTACGCAGCTGCCGTAAGAAAGTAATTCAGCAAAGCAAGTCAGTGCATAGCTATTGGAGTAAACCTATCTTTAAACCTCTACTGATGTGCATGGGGGTAACATAATTAGAGATTTCTTCTATTCAGAAAAGAAAAATCTCCTTTAGAGCTATAACAAAACTTCCATCCCATAAGAGATGTCCACAATAAAAATGTCATTATAGTTCTATTCTGCAACACAACTACAAAAACAGCTACACAGGTTCCATGTACATTTTTTTATATATCAGTTTAATAAAAATATGAATTTATTTATCTCAGACAAATACTTCTTCTTTTCTAAATCTACAATTGTATATAAATTTACAGCAAGGGCACAAGAGAAAATACAAACATGCCTCAGTTCAGTATCTTTTAATATTCATTGTCAGTGAGATTCCTTTGCCCTTGCTTATGTATGTAAAAGTTTGTTGTCAGTCCTACAGGGCATCTAAACCCCCAACATTCATTTCATAGTCCTTCCTCCAGGAAGAAATTCTTATCTTGAGACAGGCATTTAAGGGAGGTCAGATAAATCATTCTCTGCGTTGTCCTGCTTTCTCCAGCCAAAGGTGACCAGCTCAGACTTAGGTACCAAAATTTTTGACAGTGTATCATTAGATGAGAAAATTCAAACAAATTTCAACCAATCTATTTAATGTTTAGGTCAGAAGATTGACGGAAGAATTATTTATGAATAGCATTTAAACGATGTCATTGTTTGCAACCACACTTGACAATGGAGACAAAGGAAGGCTTTGGAAAAGGATAATCATGAATGAACAATCACTTTCACTTCTGGATCACAAACTAACTCCACTGGACTAGAATCAGAAAAAAAAAAAAAAAAAAAAAAGCAAAAGCTTCCTGTTTAAACTAAGGCCTGTTGGTACAGAAATGGCCTGAAAAGCAATACTGACGACTATTTTTACGTGGTCTCTTTGGAAAAGGGTTTTTACCCAGTTTCTGAAGGGTGGATGTTACAAAAGTAAAAAGGAATGTGAAAAAAAAAACAAACAAAACAAAACAAAACAAAACAAAACAAAACAGAAACGTCTCCTCTCCTCAAACCAGAGTGTAGGTGGTGTCGACAAGTATTACCTTTTCCACTGCCTCTCGCACAACTCTCTCAGTTTCTCTTTTGTGATCAGCTTTCATCCTGTCCTTGAAATCATTAAAGATTTTGGTGTATTTGTCATGGCACATGTTCTGACACACTCCGTCGTTACTGGTCTGGGTGCTCCGATGCAGCATTTTTGGAGAAGAGGCACTTAACTTCTTGGTCTGAGTTGAGACTGAAACTTTTTCAATGGGCTGAGGCATTGTGGGAATTTCCTGGCTTGAACTTACTGCTTCAGTTTCAGGTTCTGGCTCCTGCAGAGAAAGAACAAGCTCGCAAATCCAGATATCAGAACTGAACAAGTTAACTCGCAGCTGCCCCGGAGAAAAAATGTTATCTGACTAACAACAGGGCAACTAATATAAAAGGTGTTTGTTGTTACTGGGGAGGCTCTGGTCAGGCTTTTCTGATCTTGTCTAGATCCCTCATTTCTCCAACCCTCACTTCTCCAACCTCAATGAAAAGTACCACCCCTAGAATACCAGAGGCTATGCTGAATCGCTGCAGACCCACTGGCACCAGTAAAGGGTTTCCACAGTTTTCTCCCCCTCCACCATTACTTCTGAAGAAACTGTAACAGTGTGGCCAAGGTGCCTGAACATTTTTGGCAAATTCTGGGCTTACTCTGGCCCAACAGGCTCCGCTGGAGTCTGTAATATTCCATTTATTTCATAGAACTGCTGCAAAGATTGATTAGTACTTCAAAGGTGCTTTGAAGATGAAAGACTAATGAGCGTCTAGGCCTTGCTTCCAATAATATAGAACTAGGCTTGGATGACCACAGAAGCTTTCTGTAATTACACAATTATCAAGAAAGAAATCATAGTTACTGTACTGAGTTTAGCTTCTCATGTTATTACAGTGTAAGACCAGTTGTTTCTGCTCTTCAGAACAGGTAGAAGTAATATCCCTGCAAACTGTTGGTGATATTTGATGTGTCTGAAGACACTGATACACATTGCTTGTTTCTTTCAACTTGTAATCTGTGTGATGGGGTACTTCTTACACCAAGAGTCCGTATGTTCCCTTTTGCAACTATTTTGTCTTTATTAGGTCACTCTGATTGACCTTTGGATCACTGATCAAACATAAACAGGACTAAGAAAGCAAACGTTAAGACAGAAATAATGAAGCAAATCACAGCATCTGCTTGACAGAAAGTGCAATTAAAATGATGAGACATCGTAAAGTGTAGTCCAAGAAAGACACCACTCTCCCTTTCTGGCGCTCAAATATAGTTTGTGCCCCGGGGAGCTACGGACAAGGGAGTTGTGCCACTGCCACCACATTGATGAAGGTGCCTTGCAGAGCTAGCCCTGCTGGATCAGATACAATAGGCAAGCACGTGCCCAGCTCCTAGGAGAGGCAGTAATTGTATCTCAGGCACCAGGGCAATCCCACATAGCTCTGGTGCCAAAATAGCCAAAGCCTGCTCTGGACTCTGTAGTGGGGCCCTAAGCCCTGTGCTTATGTGCAACTTTTTCTCAGTGTTCATAATGCAGTTGAAACAAGGCCAGGAAAATGTACTCTAAAGTTAGGAAATGCTAGATTTATGGCTGTCTCAGCAACTGCCCTCTTGTGTACAAGCATAATAACACAGTTCCGTAGTTACATGAACATAGGTTACTGTTTCTCCCAGTTCACTGTCTGTGAGTTAGATACATGAGGAAATAATTTCTGTGGGCAAATTGGGATATGACATGTTACGAACTTAATATTCTTGATCTCACAAGACACTTTTAAATTTGTTTTTTTTTTTGTTTTTTTTTGTTTTTTTTGTTTAGTTACTAAACTAGCTGAATTTGCCCTAAAGAGAACTGTTGATTTATTTATGATACAGAATATTACCACAGTGACACCAGAGGCTTGCATGTAGCAGGTATGATTATGTTTGTTGGCAAGGAAGACCAAGCTCTGGGGCTAGAATTTCTAAGATTAATACTACAAAACCAGTAAAAAGTGACAGAAGCCAAAGGAGCATCTATTACCATTTCAGACTTTCAGTATTTTGCTATCTCTGCAAATGTGTAATTGAAGTTACTTACTTCTTTTTTGAGTTCCATACTCTGGTTACGTCGTCCTTTCTTTGCTCTTGGTTCCTGAGTAACCTTCAGCTGTGAACATTAAGGAAAGAATACTGAATCATTCCAAACAACACTGCATATGAGTAGCATTCACTGTAACATGACTGATGAACATTTTCTTTGTGAGTTTTGCAATTGCTTAGTATAGCAAATACAAAGTTGAATACAGTTATTAAATAAGAAGCATGTACAGTAAACTTTCCACATTATCGGTGATGACTATAATCTGATAAAAGAACAAAACTCACAAGTTCTAATATTCAATATGTATTTGCCAAAATATCCTTAACCATTCTTTGCTTCATTTCACATGCAAATTAAATTGGTTTTTGGAATATTCTGATATCAGCAACTCATAATTAGGTAGCAGATCTTGTTGAAGCCAGAAAGTAGCAACTATCAAAAAGAAAATGTATATTACCAAAGACAGTAAGATTATCTGGACTTGCTATAATTTATTGTAATTGTATACATGGAGGGTCATTAAATGTCGTGGCTTAGAAAAAAGCCAATCTCTAGCAAATAGAAACAAGGATAAGATCTAAGTGAACGGTATATTATCCTACAATTGCTTACAGTAAAGTTCTTACTCCTGACTTTGAAGCATCCAGTACTAGCTAGTGTTAGTGATACAATACTGCAGATTATTTTAGAGCTCTGAGTTTGATGGCTGCTACTACTGTTTCTCCATCTGGGAAACCAGTGACAGAGGAATAAGCATTAACCAAGTGGAGGATGAATGGGTGAGATGGAATAGAAAATATGCAAACGGATACTTTAAAACTTGAAAGACTGGCAAAACTGTTAACTTTCATAAATATTATTTGTGATTGTTTTCCTGTTTCACTCTACACTATTGCATGACTATATGCACAACATTAAATAAAAGGGGCTACAAAGGGCTAGCTAAGCAAACCAGGCTAAAAAGAGAAAATAGCTTCGGTAAGAAGCATCCCCTTAAAGCAACATTTAGTTTAATAAACTGTAAGATTCTAGCCACAAATTAGATAATAGACCTGTTGGACCAAAGGGCAGAGGAAGTGGGTCAAAACACACCGATCTTTTAAAATACAGACAGAGAGAGGCTGGTGGTTTTAAATGAAGAAAGATGTTGCCAGGGAAGAGGTTGCCAAAAATACCAAGAAGAATCCTGCAAGCTATGAAAATCTTCCTGCCAAGCCAGTGAATATGTAACACCCTCTTGGACAACGAATGACTAGCAAGGACCAGCTTTGATATGGGAATTTCCATGTGGCAATGCAAAGTTTTCTATCTTGGGCCTCTGTGCTCTTCACCTTTGTTAAAGCAGCATAATTTTTTTATTGTTTTGCAGAATTATTTTTGAATTACTTTAATCAGTTGCTGGTCACATGCTCCTAAAGTGCCATGGTTGCACCTCACTTTAGTTGGACTGGCTGAAAATGTCATAGCTGGTGTTACTCAAGGATCTGTAACACAGAACACAGTCCAAAGGGAACACACTCCAGCTGTGAAAAGGCTGAACAGCTACGGGACTGTCCCTTGATGAGAGTCCAAGAAGGCAGTGTTGCAGTCCATCTGATATCCGTGACATTTAACTTGAACATGCCTGTTTAACTTTAGAAATCTTGGTCTGTCTCATCAAGGTGCTGTAGGTGACAAAGATTTTGAAACCTTCCAGAGGTCGACTGAGAAAATGAGGAAAGAGAAAAACTTTACATGCTTGCTATTACTAAGCTACAAAACATGGGGAAAATAAGCCTTTGAACCTTCTCACAGTTACCATAAAACTGCAGACAGAGCACAAGGCTAATATAAAAGTAGATTAACCAAAGATACGTCATTTTTGTACCCTATAATAAATTTTCCCTGGTTGCTAACATTGCAGTGGCACTCACTTGCTCATTGCTGGTGGAGGAGATACTTGACTCTGCCTCCTCTTCCCCTTTATCCTCATTCTTTGATTTCCAGAATCTTCCCTCACGAAGAAAACGCTGGTGCAGTTCCAGCTCATCACAGGCCTTCTTCCACCCCATACTGCGTTTCACATGCAGCCGATGGATGTTAACTGTGATATCTTGGATGTTTTCAGAGGGGATCCAGGCCCTTTTGAATACACGGTACAGACAGGTTCAGAAACATTAAATACAGAAGAGGGATCTTGACTTGAAAAACTGACTTCAAAATAGCTGACAATTCCTATTTACACGGTCTCCTACGTTTGAAAAGACGTGCTGCATACTGTTAGACGTTTGTGTTATTATAAGCACTTACTAGCTGTGGGTGCTATGGCTGAAATTCTCTCTCATTTTTGATGAGCCACAAACCTCTCCCAGCACCAACAGCACTCCCATCTCCCTGCTCTCTTGCTAAATGCCCTGAGTCACGCACAGAAGCATCTTTATTGAAGGTTCATTTTCTAATCTGATTTAGCCCTTGACCTCTCTCCTAAAAGTGTCAAGGTATCTACCAAATTGTCACTTGGAATATAGAAACTTTGTGGCTGGATCCCGTCTATCAGGACAGAGCTCATACAGGGATCGTCATGCTCTTTTGAATTGAATTCATGCCAGTGACTTGGTTCCAAAGGTACTTTGTCCTCTTAAATATTTTCAGAGAGTCCTCATAGAGTTAGATGGGCAGCTCTTGACATTTTGAAAGGTTATACTAAGCAGCACTGGATATTAAAGAAAAAGAGTTACTGCCATGCACATCTACATAACAGAGTAAATACAGTAACAAATTAAGTATCTGTGGTCAGATTCTCAATTCTTGTAACATAAATATCACTTCAGAGAAGTTAGAGAAACAGTTCTAATGTATACCAACTGGGAATTCAGCCTTTCATTTTTCAGTGCATTAACTAAGCAATGACTCTAGTAACAGGTATTTTGCCTTTTCTACCAGCACACGTTTAAGAAAAGTTGCAAGCACCTCATCCCACAATGGTCATGTTACTTAATAGTTTGAAGCTGTGTGAACTTAATGCCAAAACTACAAATGAGGGAAGCTGCATTTGCAAACAGATTCAAAGTAAAACATTCCATGATTGTGACACAAATAAAGATCCTTTACCCACTTTATGTCTATCAGAAAATTTTGGTAGTTTATAGCAAATGAAAACGTGTTATATGGTGTGCAAGTTATGCTAAAGGCAATTTAAATAAACAGCCTCATATAATACCATCACTGAATTCTCTAGGCTCTTTCGGGATGCTCCAAAATATACCACTTTCCCAACAACCATAAGTTTGTTTGCAAATATCTCTGCTCACATATAAGCATATAAATCAAACAAGAAAACAAACAAACAAACAAACAAAACATCGGTACATCCACTGCTATAACCCTCCCCAAACACTGAACAAATGACAACTGAATTTGGAAGTAAAAGCTGTGAAGTTTCCAATCTAAAGATTTTTTTCTCTGAAACTGCAAACCATCTCACAGCAGGAACTCCATCAATGTTCTAGCACTGAGATTGAAACATTAGTGATGTATTATGCTATTAAAACATAAAATTGTAGTGTGCCTGCTCAGAAGAGAGTATTGCACAGTCAATACTGCTGGTAGTAGGAGTACGTTTCTGTCCAATTTCTACCTTGGCCTGGATTAGCAGACTGCTACTGATTTGACAAAACAGTTCTGTGGACAGAAGTTCATTTGCTTTCTTTAATTAAAATGGCATTAAGTAACATCCCTATGGCAACTGTGGAAAGGGAATCTCTGAGCCATTTGGCAACTTTGAAT
This sequence comes from Anas acuta, assembly GCF_963932015.1. Classification (NCBI taxonomy): domain Eukaryota; kingdom Metazoa; phylum Chordata; class Aves; order Anseriformes; family Anatidae; genus Anas; species Anas acuta. The sequence goes on along the minus strand of NC_088980.1, from coordinate 10,867,060 downwards.
GTGTTAGACTGAGCTTTAAACTTTCTGAAACAATTATGGCATCATACTCAGTCTTTCTAGCGTTGGCAACAAGCTAAGCCAGGATTTACAACATGATAGATGAGATAAACTCTTTTAAGTATTGTTTGGAAAAAGCAGCACATGGAATTAATAAATTACCTTTGGTGGTGATGGCCAAAAAAGCGAACATCGACTTGATTGTCCTCTTTCTGCATGACTTTGGCTGGCCAAAACCCAAAGCCTTTCATTTTGGCCCAAACCAACTCATGATTAGGTATCTGCAAAAAATGTAGTATTTATTATTGGATATGAAGTATTAGACCAATTCCTCCCACAAATATTTTACTGTAATACTATACTAGCATCTTAAGAACACGGTTGCTGTTTTTGTCTAATGCCTTTTTTCATTTTTATTTCCTTACAATACATGTTTGCCTGTTAGATATATTGGTTGGATCAAAGTCAAAAAAACACAAAGTCTGAAAAGGGTGTAACTGTCTATTGAAAGCAGAGATCTTAAATGCCCCCCAAATTAAACTTGTCTTTCTTTACAGCTTTCTGCAGGAGTAAAGTTTTATTTCTGTAAGCTCTTTATTTCCTTGTAAAAGCATTTTAACTGCCTGATAACTAAATTTTATTATCTGTATTGTTACAGCTTTGAACCTCAATCAACATTTTGTTTGTGTAAAAAATCTAGATTTAGAGTCTTAACTATGTATTTGAAACACGCTTACAGAAATGCACTTCAATGCACATTCAATGGACTAATGACACCAAAACTGCAGGTATTTATAGTGAAGAGCAAACAAATAAAAATCTGTGTCAGCAACATACGCAAGGATAGCAGAACCAATTGTCAGGTCGCGCATTTGACAAATAGAAACAGTTCTTGCAAAGCTGCAGTTCATCCAGCTGAAAAACAAAAACATATAAATAAGCTCCAAAAATTCTATTTCTACGACCTCACTAGTATAACTGTTTCTTAAGAGGTAGAATTTTTCAGTCCTGCTTTCTAATTGGGTGGAGTTACTTCTGTCTGTGTAAATGAGGTGTGAAACAGTGACTTGAGAGCAGATGAAAGACAAGCTGCAGAAACATTATTCGTGCTTTTGAAAAACAAGAGAGGGGGAGGGACTAATTGAATTCCTAATGATTTATTAAAGCTAAAATGCAAAGTATAGTTCTTTAAATTCATCAATATTTAAAGCAGATTCTGAAAAAAATTATTCAACTGTACAGAGTAAGGGTGACAGCTGCCCCTAGCTATATTTTTGGTCTCCTCTGAACACTGACAAATGTTTCAATGCCAGTTACAGAATTTGGTAGGAATCCCACTTCAGTTTGAAATTATACTAGCCAGTACAATTATTTCTACTCCAATCATGTATTACTAGACTATTTCAGAACTAAAAAAAAAAAAAGAAAGAAAAAGAAAAGCAATTCTGAATCAGCAGTTAGAATTTCACATCCTTCTCGTATTTGTAATGGGAAGGAATCATTCTCCTAGATTCTGAAACAAAAAAATAAATAGCTTGTCTATATTGTGCTTATTTGGTACTACTTACTTCATGACATGTGTCTTTGTAAAGCATCCTCGCTATATCAGCTTGTTCACTGTCCGCTATAAATTAAAAATAAAGACTATGAACAATCACAGTATGATCACAATGCTTAAAAACATTTGCAGCTGCTATGACTTTCATGCTGCAATTGTCTTGCTTTAGAATACAAAACATAATTCAGCCACTTGGATAACCCTTCCATTTAAAATTTTCTAATAATCAGTTCTGTATTTGCTTGCTCTTTTATGTTTATATGCAAAAATACTGTTGGGAGCTTTTAAACTGAACAATACAAATACAAATCTGAGAAGGAGCAGCAGGGACACAGGGTTGCTTTAATAAGGATCCAGTTCCTTTCTCTGGTAATGTCTTAACAATTGCCCTAAAACATGGTTCTCTGCTATCACCACTTGAAGGAACACAGGTACAATCAATTTCTCCTCAAATCACTGTACAATCAATTTCTGCTCAAAGTAATGCTTCAGAAAGTATTTATCACTATGGGTTTCCTTTTACACCTGCGCATTTCTCTATTAGCACATTCACATCTCTCCCTGTCAACAAGTGTAGGTTGTCTGACGCTGCGAATAGAGTGATCTCAGCCTCCTCCCAGTTTCCTTGAGGTGTCTGTGGGGGAGAACCACATCTTTACTGAAATGATGGCTCTGGAGAACCTTGTTACTGGACCTGGTTATAGCTTCTAAAAGCGGTGGTGGTGTTTTTCCCTTCCAGCCAGGCTGTCCCACCCTATCAAATAATCACTTAAAACCTTCCCAGTGGCTGGCAGCTTATCTGATGACCCTTTCCTGATGGCACCAGCAGGGCACTTCTAGTGTGGATGTAGCTCTATCTGCTACTGCAATAAGGCGAGTATTGCACACAAGCAAAAAAAGAACAAAACAAAAAAACAACACACACACCTGTAGTGCACATTTCTGCTGATACAGCACATCAGAGATTGTACCTCTTTCCACTCTAGAACAATGTATGTACGCTGAAAGAAATCTGTAGTGTAGATTGACTCAGAGTTTAGGTTGCAGAAGAAACAGGATGGCAAAGTTGTAAATTCCCACTGTCAGGCTTAACCAGAAAGGGTGAAAATACGAGTGTAGAAGGTGGGCAAGAGCAAACCCTGCAGTAAGTCAAGTTCCCTTGTAAGGTTTGTAAGGGCTCTCAAATGACTTTATCTACACTTTAGATTATATTATACCAAATTCAATCCTTAACTTGTGAGCTTCCTACACATAAAGATAAATCAAATAATGCAAGTAGTAAATGCAGCACTTTACCTCCATAGAAAATCACTGTGTTGTGTAGAAGCAGCTGAGCATCTGCTTTGAACTCCTCATAACTCCTGTACTTTCCTTCATTTACTTTCTATACACAAAAAAAAACAAAAAACAAAAAACAAAAAACAAACAGGGCTGTGAAAACACTGTCAAAGTACTGTACCTATTTTATGCAAAAAAGCCTTCATGGAAATCTGCATTATGCAATACAGATCAGACGCTGCCTTTCCTGCATACAGAAGTAATACTCATATGTCTTTGACATGGTTTGCTAGTACCTGAACACTGGCTGCAGTGGTTCCTTTATGCAAAGCCTAGCAGTAAAACAGGTGCTTTCATGTTTGATTAAGTTAGAAAAAAACACAACATCCTCTCAGTTATAACAAGTCCGAGTAGGTTCATCATAAGATGTGACCTAGGATACTTGTTCAAATGAAGGTATATTCCCTGAAGTAAAGATTTTATACCATAAAATACATGCTAGTTTCAAATTGATGTTGACTGCTTTTATAGTTCTAGGATCTTCCTTTGACGGTGAGTGCTTTCTGATGAAGGCTGATGGCTTTAGTCTTCCAAACTCATAACTAAAGCCTACAGGGAGCCATCCAGTTCATTTTCCTAGCGTGGTCTAGTAAGGAATGCAGTCTTTTCAGTTATGCTCTGTGAAGAATATATATGAGAATTCCAATCATCAAACAAAAAATCTTCAGTTTCTGGGATGTTACCAAGGCCAAAAAGACCTTCTGTGGAAGTGGGTGAAGGTGACACAGTGAAAGGGAAGCCTGACCAATTTTCAGGTTCCACCAGTATTGCTGCTACTTCAAGCAAGCCAGTAGTGGTTGTCTCCAAAACTGTCAGTGTAGCTATTGTTTATCCATATGTTTCAATAACAATAATAAAGCAAAGGCTTTTTACATCTGTAGTTGTAAAGGACAATATATACTAGCACGCCATAGCAAGCGAGTTGCAGCAATGAATAGGTGAATATGCCGTCCATTTTGGCCATGTGTAGTTCATTTACATGAGTCACCATCAGACCTTCAGTTCAGAAAAAAAAGGAAAAAATATCTACTAGAACTTTATTTTTGGAACCATTAATACAAAACATGCAAAAAAAAAAAGTCATTTTCTGTGATCAACAAAATAATTGGTTCTTTATGAGTCATTCAGATGTTTATAAAGTTGACATCTACACAATGTCACAGTGACTAACATTGGAATATGGTCAAAAACATCGGGCCAGATATGCAAACACAGGCACTCAAGTCCGTACTCAGTGACTTAGATAAAGCATACTTAAAAAAAAAGATTTCAGCTACCTGCAGCTCCTAGTAACACCTTACTACAAAATGGATTGAGGATATTCTGTGTCTGAAAACTAGGCACTACTCAAGGTGTTTTCACTTGGTTACCTATTCATAAGGAGAAGTATGAAATTTTAAGGTCCCATATTCAATGCTGGCTACTATACTGAAATACTCGTCATGAGGAGAATTAAACAGGATTCGTGTTTTAGTCCTTAAGGTTATCTTCACTGATAAAAGACACCATAAACAATGTGAAAGTTAGAAAGCAAATCACTCTACCTCCTGTATAGTAGGAACATCAACAGCTGAGTGCACCAGCCTCCGATACATTGGGTGTTTGTTGTCCTTCCCTTTCTTGTTTAGATCTATAGCCTGAAAGGACCATGAGACAGTGCAAGCTATTACATTGAGAATCTGCTTAAAACATACACAGAAGATTAAAAAATTGCAATAGCTTGGAATATTTCAGGTAGGGAACACACAAAGCACAACTATTCCTCTACAGTCTTACACATTACATGCATCTCAAACCTGAAAAATGTCCATTTCAGAAGAGCTGACCCATGTCTTCAGAAGAGTTTATGCCCAAGGCATAAGCTATTCCTGCCAGAATGATACTACTCTAAGCAATGAGACATGATAAACGTATGTTGAAATACACACACTGCTTATGACAAGGGAAATAAAATGACACCCTCTTGTAGCCCTCCTTCCAGCACAGTCACACATGACCAACTGCAGTACATCCCCTACAGTGCAACCCAACACTTGGATAAACTTTCCTGATTCAGACTCACCCGCTCCTTCATACGAGAGACTATGAACCGCAGGTATGTGCTCATCTCTTGTTTGCTTGTGTTTTTCTTCTTGATACTCTGTCAAAGAAAAACAGGACCATATTATTATTTTAAATTTGACTTCAAAGTTCATCCATCAAAAATTTTATCAGCGTCACAACATTTTTTTGAAAAGGTAACTTTGGATCACAGTATATATCAAACATTTTTTTCTAGGGAAAATATTTTCTGGGAAATCAGTAACATTAACACATCATAACAATCATACGTGTTGCTTTGAATTATGAGGACTTCAACTATAGAATTACAGGTTTTATTTCCACTTATATTCATACAATTTTGTCAAAACCTCTCACGTAAAAAAGTGTATTAGAATAAAGTAATGAAGAATGGCATTTTAGGGAGTATTTTAATTATTATTTTTAATTAGCAAGGCATTAATATTTTCAATAAAATAAGAAATAATTTTTAAAAAATATATCCATTACTATCTATAAATTATGTGCTTACTAGGCAAACAGACTCTGTCTAGGAGGGACTCAAACACAGGATTGCTCTAGCCAGTAAAAACTCTTTCTATCACTCAAGAAATATTGCAGTTATTATTTTTTGCGGTTCTTCCCTCATGAAATCTAATTCAGATTCTGGAGCACAGACTGCTTCTTTTTAGCAGTTCAGGACCCAGAACTTTTCATCATCTTGGACTAGTACAGAGTCTCATCCCCACCCTTCAAAGTCAACCCAGGCTAGTGGGAAGCAGAAAACATGCTGCTGAAAAGCAAGTGGCTCTCAGATGCCAAGTGTGCTGCTACAAACCAGCCTTTCCAACCTCTGGTCACAGCGGCTGTGCGCACAGCTCTGCGTGGCCTTACAACAGCTAGCTGAAGAGTGCTATCTCCTCCTTGCTCTTGCCTACAAGAGTTCTCCAAAACAAAAGCGCAGTGAATCAACAGCATGGGTTCCAGGCTTACTTTCCTGCAGTCATTCTCAGTCTCTATAAAAAATGTGTACTCCTCCTCGCACGTCTGAATACGCTGAGTGCCAAGCTGAGTTCTCCCTTTCTCATGCATCACATCACCACCTGTATGCAAACTGAGGGGACCATACTCTTTCTGCTACACCTGCCTCTTCAAATTTCCATGGTCTTTAGCAAGATCTGCACACTTATGCAGATGCTGCTTAGCAAACAATATTATTTATGATGCACAAGAAGAAACAGAATTCAGTTTTCTATGTCCTAATAGGTAGCTACAAGAGATAAGAGGCTTATGAACTATTTTAATCACTAGGAGTGTGTTACTTTTAACTGAAGCATTCATATCAGACCCTGAACATATAGAGGGAGGAGATATGTTGAGTACAGAGCAGCTACTGTTACATATTTACTTAGCAGAGTATAAGTTACACACTACTACAAAAATAAAGAAAAAAAAAAAGAAATTTGACCAAATCTCCTCTGCTTATATTCCTCGTGAAAGACACTGACAACCCTGAAATCACAGGTTGGCCTTTGTGCTACAGCAAACATGTAAACTATTAATCTCAGGACTGTACTTACTACCTTCTTAAATTAAATCAAAATTGTACATAGCACTACCGAGGTAGGTGTTTATTCAATTGCTTAACGGTATGCATAGGATCATTTCTAACTGTGCTGAAATGTTTCTACCTCACCATAACATGGCATATGCTGTACTGTTAATTGCTTCTGCCCCATAACGATGAACCTACACGGGTACTTCAGCATGCAGAATACCACGATAGCTTGTTCCTGAGAGGACACTGCCACTATTAGGTAAAATGCAGTATTGTGGAAAGGGCCAGCAGCAGGGCTCTCTAACACTTCTATCACATTTAAGCATTATTTTCACAGTGTTAATCATCCCCAGACCTTCCGCCCAAACTCTGGAATGAGACAGACTTCTACTCTGTGCTGTATGTCTGAATCACCTTCTGTATGTTCACGTTGAAAGTAAACACGGCACGCAGCAGTCTGCCTTGAGAACGTGCATGATGCTTGCATTCAATTCACCTAGTCAGTTTTGCATAAAACAACAGTCCTACTCCAATGGAAACCTAAAGGTGCATTAAATTTTCTGCATTATGAAATGCCGCTGTCATGTTGTTGTTTTAGACAAGAGAGCGCTGTGTGCTTGCTAATGACACAGCATTTTAACAGACTGAGACTTATTAGGACACAATAAAACTGACTTGCAGAGACTAGTCCTCTTTTTGTGACATGGCTCTGAATTTATCATCCAAGTATTTCGAAATTCATGTGAACCTTTTTTCATGCCTGCTGGGCAAGACAGTTTGTGAGAGAATGTGTTAAGATGGATGGTTTACAGATTTATCCTTCAGATTGTAATGAAAGAAAGTTAGCTGCTTTTGTATCGTTACTGATGTCAGCAATTAATACCATCCTAAGCACCAATGAAAATGATATAATTAGCTTGCCAATTTGGGCAAACTTGATTTTCTCCACTTTTCTTTCAATTCCCTACACTGATTTATTTTAAGAAAAAAATCGATCTTCAGGTTCTAAATATTGAAAGGTAATGAATTTAGGGAATAGAAGCCTACCAGCAAGCAAGATGTCTTTTTATGGAAAGGTTACTCACCCTCTGTAGAAAGTTACAATCAAACCACTTTATTCATTTTTCAGCAAAGATTAGCCCTCTAGGAGGTACCACTAACACATTGTTTGGAAGCTATGGCTGAAAATGTGTAATTAAAAGAAAACAAAACAAAATAATAAAAAATGAAACAATTACGTATTTTGAAGACTTGCAGTGTTCTTGGGGAAGCCAAACTCGAAAAACTTCAAGCAAGAAAATAGACAATATTAGATGGGGCATAGATTTACATAAAATCTAATTGTTTTGCTCTAACACAATAAAATGTACCCACTTTTGGGCCCTTTTATAGCCAGAGTGATATAAAAGCAAGTACAAATGCAAATCAGGTCTCTTCATTTCCTACTTTGGGGAAAGGCAAACAATGATGATGGCTTGTGATTCTGTACAAGTGGTAAGATCCACTGCACATCCTTTCCCCCAGTCAGAGCTACTAAGACACACTACTGCAACCCTTGCTCAAGTACAAGTTTATTTCAAAGAGGCTGCTAAGACTCAGTTCAGCCAAAAGAGAAGTTTGAGGATCTTTATACTAGCAGATATACTCTTTGTAGGACATATCATGTTAATATAAGGATTGCACTTGTTCTGGCTGGGGTGGAGTTTATTTTCTTCACAGCAGCTGGTATGGTGCTGTTTGCCAGACTTGTGACCAAAACAATGCTGATAACACACTGATGTTTTAGTTATGGCTCAACAGTGTTTGCACAGCATCAAGGACTTCTGTGTTTCTCACCGTATCCCCAGTTAATAGTGTGCAGGAGGCTGGGAGGGGATACAACCAGGTAGATGACCCAAGCTAACCAAAGAGATACCCCATGCCATGTGACATCATGCTCAGCAATAAAAACAGAAAACTGAGTGTTTAGGGACATTAGCCATCTTTTGCTCAGCTAATAGCCAGCCTTTGTTTGCATCGCTTGTTTTATTTTCTCTCTTCTTCCACTTCTCAACAAGTTTTCTTGCTTTTACTCCCGCTTTCCTCTTCTCCTACCCCACTGAGGAGCAGAGGGGGTGAAGAGAGGGAGCAGCTGTGTGGTGCTTAGCTGCCCACCAGGGTTAGGCCCCAGCAAGGAGGCATTTTAAATCACACCAATTTTTTAGAGAAATCCATGGCCTTTCTGCACTGAATCACAGTAAACTGAAAGGCTTGGTCAGGCATACATGTTTACATAGTGAATGCAGGAGTGAAGCCATAAACTTGACAACAGCAATCCTCATGTAAGAAGATTCATGAGACCTGTAGGTAGAAGGCCATGGCTACAGCCTAACTCTGCTGGTGGGTGCAGGAAATATTTTTATATGCTTTACTCACTGTGCCCCATCTATTTCTTAGAAGCAGGTACCTGAAAGTTGGATTTACATTGCTGTTGGTATTCAATATACCAAACTAATAATACTGCTTGGCTGTTAAAGAAGGCAGCAATACACTGCAGCCTGCAGGTGTGACTGTAACAGTCACTTCTAGTATGCTTATAGTGCAGGAATTCACCACAAGACTACATGAGGCTGGTAGCAGCTAGGGGGACTCTCAAAGAAGGCTCTGTCCTGCAGGAGCAGTTTATAATGGAAGTGACTGTCCTTCGCACCCTGAGTTAGCAGCTGTAAGTCCTGGGGTGACTAGGTCACTATGCTGCAGTTCCTGCAATTTTCCTTTTGAGAAGGAAAAAAAATAGAGACTGCATGGTGTAGGTTTGAGAAGTGCAGAGTTAGTGGCAGCATTCTGTCTAGCTATAACCAACACAATTATATTTTCTCCTTTCAGTCTCCCATTAACCAAAATTTTTCCCTTCCTCCCTCAACCATCAGTGTGCACGCACTGAAAAGCTCCATGTATGGGTGAGAAAAAGTTCAGTGATGGATTAGGTGAAGGCCACTCAATGACAGATACACATTACTAAGTCACCAGTTCCACTTTCAGAAGCGATTCAGGTTTCCAGGGCTGCATCCACTGAGGAGAGCTATGTGTACAAAACTAACATTTATCCACCGTTGCTGTTTACAAACTCCCTGCTTCACCCACAGGCCCTCGGATTTATTTTTTTTTAATTTTTTTTTTAGGGCTTAAATTTACAGAGGAATTTGGTGCTATATATGGAAAGCTTTACTTCTCTGCCATCCTCTTAAACTCTCTGCCCTGAGTTAGGCCCTCAGGTTTTCTGCACCAGTGAGAAAGTTATGCAGGCACAGAGGACGGGTCACAGAGCAACCAGAGCCCTGACAGGGAACAACAGCCAAAACCACTGCCTGGGAAGAACACAGCATAAGGCCTCCCTCTTTCAAGACTATATGCAGTTACATGAGACTTTTCAGACAGTTAGGTGCTTTTGGAGACATTACAGCTGAATCCACAAGTCAGTTTGTACGATGCTTTCAGTAACTGAGTAAGAAGCACCACATAAATTAAATATGCTTTTATGTGCACAGAGAAGCTGGTAGGAGGCTCCTCTAAGTGGAGGCTTCCCAGTTTTCCCACTACTGTGGGAAAAAATGCTGTATTAAGTATGTCCTATGCAGTGCCCAATTCTGCCGTCTCCCCGATTTACTTCAGGGGCTTTGAGGTGAACGGGAGAGGACTGCTGAGCACCTCCTCAGAGCTAGGCTCTGTGCACCGAACCAGGTGGTGCTACCATGGGTCCTGTACTAGGCTCTCCCTGCACCACCCAATTCACTGCTATTTGTTGTGTACAAATGCCAGGTGCTGTTTAGGGAACATGTCTTGCAGTTATTGTACTGGGTCTGGCTGGGATAAGTTCGTTTTCTTCATAGTATCTCTGTGGCGCTATGTTTTGGATTTGTGACCAAAACAGCATTGGTTACACAGGGATGTTTTAGCTGTTGCTGAGCAATGTAAGCTGTCAAGGACTTTTTATGTCTTGAGCTGCCTTACCAGCGAGGAGGCTGGGGGCACTCAAACAGCTGAGAGGGGACACAGCCAGGACAGCCGACCCCAACTGACCAAAGGGACATTGCACACCGCAGACATCAGGCTCACCCACCAGTAAAAGCTGGAGGGAAGGAAGGGATAAGTGCTAACATTCAGAGCTACACTGGTTGTCTTCTGTTAAACCCAATGGGGACCTGCTTTCCTGGAAAGGGATGCAATCTGCTGCTGGGAAGTCGTGAATGAGCTCCTTATTTTGCTTTGTTGGTGCGCACAGCTTTCGCTTTACCTATGAATCTGTATTTAGCTGAACCCACAAGTGTTCTCACTTCTGCTCTTTTAATTCTCTTCCTCATCCTGCTGGGGGGAGGTGAGTGGGTCTTCAAGGCTCAGCTGCCTGCAGAGGTCAACCCACATGAGTCATCTAACAAACTCAAAGAATTTGCCTCTTCCATAGCACCCCATAAAGTCAACATAATTCTCCACATTCTCTCTTCCATTCTTGTATTTTATATTAGCTATCGTGACCGATCCCCCATCTAACTATTTGATCTGTTTCACTTGAGTACTCTTTATATTTCTACATTTGTAACCTTCCACTGTTTGTCACTCTCACTTTTCACATTATGTCTAACGTTGATTGTGAACTGCATGGTGGTGCATTTTTTGTACCCTATGAAATGCTCAGCACAGTACCAGAACTCAGAAACAACCTATTTATAGAATATGTATCAGCACAGCATTTGATATCTTAAGATCTACAGTTTACTTTGCTTGCATATACATAAAACAGAGAAATACTGAACCACCCACTACAATAGATAAATTGGTTATAATTCTTTGTAAAGCACAAGCATGGGAGATCAATGCATGAGCAGATGACTGCAAAAAATTAACTAGGAGTCAAGTGAAACCATATGAATAATTTTTACTTTCTGTTTCACAAATAAAAATGTATTCTTCTGGGACAAACAAAGTAACTATGCGGCATTTTTCCTTTCTAAAAAATTACTTTATTTGATTATCTTTTTAAAGAAACAATCATAGTCAGTCACCCGACACAGGATCATTTTTCTGCTATTCAGATTTTTGTATACATCTAATTTCTCAAGCAAAAAATTGAGTATTTTTGCAGTACATTCTGCACTTTTGAGGTGCTAAATTAACAACTAGAGAAAATTAATTTTCTGTTTTTATCTAACCAAAGAGCAGCAACAAATGTACAAGTCTTCTGCATCCTTCAGAGACTCAGTAAACTAAACGTGTACTGAATGGACCATTCCAGCAGTGGGAAAAGTCTAATGTAATCTCTAAGCTCCCTTGATACCGTTCCCCTCTTGTGACCTGTCTACCAGGAATTTTGCTGATAATACCAATTTATTTCACTTAAGACAATGATTAGTCAGCAGCCAGGGAAAACTTTCAATCACCACAATGTGGTTTGAATTGAACTTTGTTTGACTCTTGTCTCCTGCTGAGAGTTATGTAGGGTACAAAATATTCAGATTGGTATGGTAAAGTTAAAAAAAAAAAAAAGCCAGGAATTAGGCATTCTTGCTTATGGATGCAGTGTAGAAAAACTGCCAGCAGAGAAACAGAGTTCAGAGCACAGCTTGCAAGGAACTGTTATAAATGGTATGGGAGGAAAAATATTTTAAAATTATGAACAAATCCTTGGCAATGTCCTTTATACAGTGTTTCTGAGTAGTCAAGTGTGCAAGATGAAGCTGCACAGGTTGATTGAACCAGTACAACCAGCAATTGTGAAACGAATAACCCAAAGGCTTGCTGACCTTGGCAGCATTACAGAAGTAATCTTTACATAAGAATGAAGTGCTCTTAGATTATTTCTCCCAAAATATAAGGTTTCAAACATACTTCTATTTCACCTCTGTAAAGAGCTTTGAGATCCCCTGGTAAAATGTACTATGTCCAGTCACAAGAATAAACCATAAAAATATATGCATCTCTTTGTCCCAGCTATTACTTTTCTTGAACACACATATTTACTGCTGATAATGCAAAGTAAATCCCATTGCCCTTATGCAAGATAGTTAAGCTCTGTTATGTCCTCTGGATATCAGCCAGAGCTCTCTAAACTACCATAGTTTTTTGAGTATAGGCCTTTCTATCTCTTTTAAAATAAAATCAGAGCAGTCAGCTCCTCAGAAGGTGGGGGGAAAGTACTGGAAGGACACTGCAACCTGACACCAGGATGCTAATTCCCATGACGAACAAGACCTCTCCCTTGCTTCCAGGGACTGTGCAAGTCCCAGTTTGAAAAATTAGGGCTTCAAATGAGTTGGATTAATTACCAGGAGAGTAGAAGATACAAGCACAAAGGGAAAAGGGATGCCATGGTATTTAGGATGGCAATATTCTTATAAGTAGGTTGATCATTATCTCAGGCACTGAGCAAGCCAAAGGTCTCTGGGGCAGGAAGTATGTAAGAGACCCTAAAACCTCTCCCTAGACTTTGTGTAATAAAAAGGGAACCAATATGCAAAAAAATAAGAACATTGATTTTTGGCCTAAGTTTCATAGCTTTTTCTTAAAGGTAAACATTTGTTTAATATCACTGCCATAGAGGATCTCAAAGCTCTAGGATGAAGGCCAAACCGATCTCAAAGCTGAACCCTCTACATATCTGCGCATACTGCGTGCAGTGATTCAGCTCTTCCACCCTGATGACTTCCATCTTACAAGACAGATGTTTTAAGTCACCATACAAGGTGGCTTAAAATGTCATCTAAAATTGTTTGTAAACTAGAATGGAGATGGGATCTGGTTTATCTAAGCATTTACAAGAGCTATCCATATTTATTATGAGAATCAACTGTTATTAAAGAGATTTATTTAAAAATCTAAAAGCAATTCTCCTATATATGACCATTTGTTGTTTTTAACAGAGGGAATATTGAGTAGCTAAATTAAATGATGGTATTTCAATGCAGGAAGATACAGTGCATGTCCTTATTCTTAACTGTTCCCTGCCACCACTATTTCTTCCTTCCCTTTCACTTGTTGAGGCAGGCTCAATTTTCTTATTTTCATTATTTCCTTAAACCCTCTGAGTTCCCAAGCTGAGGCAGAAGTGTCAGGTTTTTACAACTGGTTCTAAGGCAACAGCAGTCAGAAAGTATTGTTTTGAAACAAAACAATCCACATGTTTTAAAAAACTGCTTCTCTGCACTAGGAAGCACCCGAAGCCTTACACTGCTTGCAGCACAGAAGGTCGGTCCTCCACGGCTAGATCTAAGCTTTTACCAAGGGAGTTTCCTTCCCCTCCAGCAAGCCAAGGCAGAGGGCAACTGGCAGTTTTATGCATCTGAATACCAACAATTTTATTTTAATCATTTGTATACATTTTTCCCTATTTAAGGAGGCCTAGAGATGTGGTTCACTGTGGGAGGTTATGCAGAGATGACAGCTGTAAGGAGATGTATCTGGCTGATTCAAGGCCAGCTACCAGCAAGCACTACCATGACGAATGTCTACTCTTCTAATAACATGTAGTCAACATACCTGCTCATTCTTCTATGGTATATATGAAATAACTGTCTCCCTACCACATTTGTAAGAACAGCAATTGTAAAGAAAAAGCAGTATAGATACAGATGCTAGGGGTGAAATGCATATTGGCTTTTTTTGTGCCAATAAAATGCGCAGAAGTGAGAGGCAGGATTTCACCCCATGGCTTTAGATACTGCCATTGTCAGCAACATGATTGTGGCTTTATAATGTGAAATATGATTCCAATAAAATAGTAAGAATGCAGTCATCAAAATATAAAAAAAAAATACATTATGATTCATTAGAATGAGATTAAGTAAAAACAGTAGCATCTTATACAGCAATTTGTTTACTCGTGTTGAAGATTTCCACCATATCCTGCATTCATACATTGCATACATCCGTACACACATACCCACACAGTATGTACTGTGTGCTTTCAAATGCATAAGTAAAACTTGCCGGAGTCTTCAAAAATAACCATCTGCTACATGCACCATATTTTGGTATCTCTGTACAGATGCTCTAGATATGTACCATTGTTTAAATATTCGGTTCTTTATCCATTAACCTGGCCAGACCATCTGGACACCTTAATGAAACTATTAATGAATATCAATCCTCTAATCAGCACATGAAAGCTCATAGGTACTCACCCTGCAAACTGGGCACTGCCAGTGACTACTGCTGTCTCTAAGCCTGAACTCATCAGACAAACACTTGGAATGATACACACGAAAACACAGGTCACATATCAACACCTCTCCAGGCAAATGGCATTCAAAACAATACCAGTCATGATTTTCTGTTTCCCAGTCCTACAAAAAATACAAAATATTTCGGTATGATATTCTGTCAAAATCTGCAGGAACTAAGAACAAAATTGATATGTCTTGAAATCCAGCAGCAATTAGACATTATAAACAATTTAAGAAGTATATAATGTTTAAAAAACAGGGGAAAATCTACATGCTTAAAGATCTTCATCAATTTAATACATACTAACTCCAATAGCATGTGAATGCCAAGTTTTAGTTTTTTTCAAGTGTCTGATTAGTAACATAATTTCAAATATGAGCTCTGTCCACAGTGAAAAGTGGGTTTGTTTTCTACCTTTGTGTAGAACACTGTTGTCAGCCTCTCTGTATTAGACTACAAACAAAAGTTTGTGCACCTCAATAGACCATACCTACTTCCTTGGACTATTTCCTCTCGTTTTGATTGTTACAGTATATTGCCAACTGTAATATTCAGAAGGGTGGCCCCTTCCAGTCTTTACTCTCTTAAAACTGACAACTTTTCAGTATCAAAGTGTTGAGTCACAAGGAATAAATGAAATCATGAACCTATTACTGCAAGAAATGTTTCCGCTAAGCAATCCCAATACAATTCAAAAAATAGAAACAGTTTCACTTGCAGTGCCCAACAGCACTAGGCTTCTTCCTGAGATGTCCTACAAAAAACAAAGGATATGGTTCTGTTGATGCACAGATGTCTTTAATACACTCTTTCTTGAAAATTCAGCCCCAATGGCCAAATTCTGACCTTTGAAACATGTGCATAAGCTTTGCTGAAGTAAATGAGAGCAGCATGCATATAATTTGGAGGAAGAATTTTGCTCTAGGAATCTGTAGCACTAAAACCAGACAGAATTGCCAGTGGCCACCATTAAATGTTTGTGTTATCTGAAATGCCACACTTTTCCCTACACTTGGAAGACAAAATAACTGTCACATCTCAGATAAAACTCCCTATGCCTTTTAATGTCAAATGTCACTTTTCAATGGGTTCAGATCTCTGAAAAAATTTACTCCTGCTCTTGACTAAATTATCTTGATAAAAATCTGGCCAAGCTATGTTTAATGTCATGCTGTAAAGGAGTTAGCAATTCCCACCAGTGGCCAGACCAGGCATCTGTGCCATCCTCCCTTTCCCATGGCTGGCAAGTGCTGTCACCTAGGTTGGGGTAAGAAGTGACACAAAGTGGAGCTGCCAGGCCCTTAGGCTGAAGAGCAGCTGTGTCGTGTAACTCGTCTGAGCAGAGCCCCCCACAAATAAAAGAGATTTCAGAACAGCCTCAACCCAAACTGCCTACACTAAAGTTTATGCACCATGAATGTTGGGGCAGTAAGCTTAGGGAAATAAGAAAAAAAAAAAAAAAAAAAAACAACAAACCCTTAACCTATGATTTTTAACTCAGAACTTTGCCCTCCTTTGTTGTTCAGATTAACAGTGTAACTTGACTCTTCTACCGTTTTTTTTTTTTCTCATTTAATTTTATGTCAATTCTGTATACTTAAGAATGGCAAAACAATACCACTTAATTTGGCTATAAAGAACATATTCTCATTTCACCAAATCTTTCCCCTTCCACAAAGTCCGGTGGCAAAACATGATGGGAATCCTTTCTTTGCAATATTTTAGAAATAACTAAAGATACTGCATTGTAGATGCATTGGAATTCTCTGTAGATTTACAAAAATCAGGATAAAGTATTGCCTTAAAATTCTTTTATATTTAGTGTAATATTTATCTTCTTTATAAAACTACAAAAAAAAAAAAATCAGATAGGAATAAAAGGCCAATTAAGCAAGAAAGAGAATCAGTTTTGATTAAAGTTGTATCCAGATAAAAATCAAGTTGAGAAAAGCCCAATAGGTTCTGGCTACTGAGGAATTTTACCAAAGAATGAGGATTCCAGCTTTTTTTTTTTTTATTTGTACTAGTTACTTATTGGTAGATCCCAGATATTCCATTGTTAGGAAATATACTGGCAAAGAGATGTGGAATTTAATAAACATACGGAAATATATTTGCTGGCAAGAAAAATCATGCACTCAAGCCAGAAACCATGACGTTAAATAAAACACCAGAAGAAGCTTCCCTCAGTATTCCCACTCCAAAGTTTTGAAAACATCATTATTTCTAAATATAATCACCTAGGCTTTTCACGGGAAAGATTTTTAGTTTAATGCAGTATATTTAGTGCGTAAATATGTATATATATAAAACATTCATTTATGCAATATATTGGTAAAGTTAATTAAGAAAATAAAAAAGATACATAGCCCTTGTGAGAAGCTATACTATTGACTTCAATAGCAAGGTCAGAGGCATTAATTTTGCTCCAACAGCAGTGCAATGTTACTGCTTCTCTTGGTTTACTTCGGTTTGGATGGGAGGAGAATGTGCTCCCAACAGATTTTTTTATTATTATTTTTTTTCATGCAGGAGGTCAGATTCATTAAAATAGCTCAAACTCTGACTGCCAGTGCTCGGGCTAGGCCAGGTCAAAATGCTCCGCCAGCTGCAAACCCGGTTAAGTCTGCATTTACGAAACACACCACCAGGTGTCATCAGCCACTCCGAAAATGACTGATTAAAGGGCAACCATTGTAACAACATCTTGAACTGTAACGTGTGAGTAACCACTTCCAGCCCCCAGGAGAGAGAAAAAAATCAGCAAACTATATACATACATAATGTAGACTAAACTCGGAATTGGAAGTGATGTGGATGATGGTGGTGGTTAATAGAGGAAACTAAGCTATCCTAATGGAAGACAGAAACGTAATAGAAAATATGACAGAATTCAAAACCACATAGTGCAAAAATTGTTCACCTTGTTTTTTGCTGCTGTCTGGGAAAAAGGCTGCATACCGTAGGCCTTTCAAAATAAAAACAAAACAAACTTGTATCTATACTGTGATCCATCCGATTATCAGGATATACACAAGGCTAGAAAGAATTCATGCACAGTGACCAGGAAATCAATCTGTTACTTCTAACATCTGGTTGCAAACATTTCCTCCTGCATTTCTTCAATGCTACCTAATGCTTTAACCAAATTTTGTTTCTTTTCAACATCCCATGTACTTATATAATTAAAAGAACCCAACACCCCATCTTTTGCCCCATATATACACCCACCACCAGGCCAACTTAAAAATCTTCAAGAATATGCATTATTGTTAATTAACGCACCCTCTTTGATACATAAATTTGTGTTGGGCATCTCAAAAAGACCCCTGTTTTTAATTTACCGTGTAGGCAGTGACCCCAACAAAACCAAAGCAACGTTTCTTCAGTGCATACGAACAAAAATTAAATTATCGCTTTCTCGACAAGACTCACGGTCCTTATTTTTTTACAAAAGGTGACACATTTTCCCAGGGCCATGCAGAACAAAGGAAGGATCTCCGGCACAGGGGCTCAATTTGCCAGTCTCCTCATTCCCCGAGGAAGGGCAGGGAAAGCCCCTTGGGTCACGGTGCTGGCAGACGAAGGGAATCCTCCGCCGGCAGGAGCCGGCTGCCCAAGCTCAGCTGCACCCAGAGACTGGCTGCAACCCTCTGGAGGGCGCAGATTTGGCAGCAGAGCTGCATAGCTCGGATGTACCAGGAGGCCTTCCCCCTCATTTTACTCAGCTGTCCATCGCATGTGTAGATATATGCATAGCGGGGCAGCAAATGTCTGTTTGGGGATTGTATTTGATAGCCAAAGAGCTATGCTCTGTTAAGCAGAGTGGGATCTGGCGGTGATATGGGTCACTTGTGGTCACTTGTTCTTTACATTCAGATCAGTCAAACATGGTATCATAAAGGTCACTTTGCGCTGACATGAACAGCAGTTGAAATTTCTCAGCAACACGAATGAAGCAATGCAACAATTCTGAAATACAGCTTAATTGATGACTGACACATAAGCTTACTTTTCTGTGATTTGTCTTAAGTTGGTTGTCTTAAAGCAAATACATAAATTAATTCTGGAAATACAGAAAAATAACACGGGACAGAAAATGTCAGGCTATCCAGCACATTTGACAATTTAAATACAGATAAACCCAACAGAAAAGAATGAATCATCATGTCGTAGCCTTTACTGTAAAATAAAATATATAGTTGTTGTCAAGGAAAAGAATAATTTTAGTGCATAAAGAAAATGTCCATTATAATGCAAATGTACATGGAAAAGAAATGCTTACTCATTAGTAATGGAGATTTACTTAGCTGTAATTGAAATAGGGAATCTGTATGTTGGAGAATGTGACAATCTGCTGTACAATTAGCATACCATTAAGTAGGAGATGTGAAGCACATACTGACAGTGAAATTAACAATAACTTAGAGGTCACAACTGGAACAATTAGGTCACTCCCATACCTTACCAAGCCCGTAATTATTGAAGAAAAAAAGAAAAAAAAAGTAAAAACAAACAGTACATTTTTATTTTCCTATAATTTATAAGTAGTCATAGCACATGAAAACAATATAACCTCCTCTTTAGATTCTGTCTAAAAGGACCACTTTGCCTTTTTATAATGCATATGCCATTAACATAACTCATTTCTTACCTGTTAATCTGTTTTCTCCAAGTCCCTTAATGGTAGCCCAGATACTCGGTAATAAGTCACTCTACTATCAGGTGGAGAGAGGAAAAGGGAGGGGGAAAAAGGCAAAACTATTCTTGAAACTCCCCTTTATGGGGATTTGCTGGTTTCACACTGTTGAACTAGATTTCCCAAGCCATCCAAATTATGGCTATCCTTTGGACCCAAACAGTAAGCTAAAAAAAAAAAGGGGGTCACATAGATGGGAAAAACAATTATAAGTCAGTTACTTCTTTGGCGCAATCATGTTTATTTATGAATAACATACATACAGTTCTGTTGTCCTAAATTCAGTATGACGCAAACGAAGAAAAGCACTTCCCATGGAGCTCATGGTTCCCAGCCTTTTCCTGTGTGGCACTGTGTCCCATAGCACTCTTTCAACTTTTTTTTTTCCGGGTGTTCTGTTTCATGTGCTTCTTCAGAGTTTCTTTGCTGCTTACCTATGTGCTGCTGTGGTGTTTCTCAGTAACTCTCATACACACTCGTGCACACACAGCTCCTTTCAGATCACTGCGTTTTTATTCAGACCTACCTGTGTGCAAAGTCCTGGTCAGCCCTGTAGTGTCTGTGCTTGAAACAGTCCCTACAGCTCCCGCTGTCCAACTAATAAAGAACTTAAAACAGCTTTTTTAACATTTAGTCTAGAGGAAGAGTATTAGCGGATACACTGCAAGATTTCACCCAGACTGTATCATAACAACACTTTTGGTCTGTCACAGTACAGGAATCTAGAATGGCAACATGGTCCACGCCAGCAGAAAGAAGTCATTACCAAAATAAAACCTATTCGAAAATAGTAGCATGCTATATTTATTTAAAGACATTTTAAAATCGCCAATCCAAAACTTTAGTGGAATTTTTTCCTGATTATTTTGTAACCTTTTCAAACTAGTAAGAATCTCAATGAATGAGTTCCTACAGTTCCACTGACATCTAATGAGATAATTGGGCCATGCTCAATTTAAAGACGTTATTCCTGAGGCAAATGTTCTGGATTCAGTTTCTTCAGGGGTATTTCAGGATTCAGGAACAGTCACAAGGAATGCTTCTTTCCTTTGATTCCTTCAGCTAAGAGAGAAGCTTTTAGAGTTTTGGATTCTGCTGTTCATGTCTCTTAGTTGGCTTTCAGTAACTCTTCATCAGAATCAAACAGAAGTTGACTACCAGTCTGTATCAAGTAGACAGATAGATCAAAGGAAATGCCTCCCACAAGGACTACACATTCCTTTCTCACATCTTGCATTTTGCAACCTATATCCATCATCATCTGCTGCTGGGAAGAACTTCCTATCTTCTGTACTTAATCTTTCATATTTCAAACTTCCTGAGGCAAATGGAAAGCCTTTGTTATGATAGCAAGAGCTGGTACTGCATTCTAGCATGTATATGTCTACAATACCATCACTCAATCAAACTTTTCTTCACTCAGTCCTCTCTGTAAGAGGTCCCAGGGCATGCTGCACCTGTGCACCCATTCACTTTAAACAAAACCCCACAGCAATAGCTATTTCTAAACAATTTTTCCATTGTTAATCTACCAATTCCTTTCTGTCTTTTTTCAGGCAGCATCTGAGCTTTTCCCATCCAAGCTTTTTGACTACACATGAGCTTTGTATGGGTAATCGTTAAAACTTTGCAGTGCATTTTTCAGTCTTGATGATTCACAAATGTAATAAACTACTGTAGGGGTGCACTATCTACAGCACTCCTGTCCTCCAGTACAAAACCTGAAGGAAATGCATCTTACTTATACGTTTGCTCTAAACAGCTACTACACGCTTAAATTATTGGTCTGTGCATCGACACTTCTCTCAGAGCATAAATATCTGAATCTGTCCCATACTAAAGCACTCTGAAAGGAGTGCAGACAAGAGCAGGTGCAAGAGCCCTTAAGGACTGTGGAAATGCTAAATAAACCATGCTCAACCTTGTAGTGTCTCCCACTATCCACTGGTTTTGCACTGCTGTTGAACTTCTAAGTGACTGCTCTGTAATAAAAGGTTTACAAAATGTGCTTGTTCATCTGTGGAGCTGGATGAGGATCCGTACTCCTTCCTTCAGAGGACGACTAGCAGTTATGCACCTAGTACAAGCACAGTTTCCTCTTTTTTAAGCATGCTGTATCTCACTGGGTATAGTCCCCAGTAACAAATCATACCACGAATCACTAGCAGATACCTTGGTTTTCAGGCAGACAGTACAGTGCATTAAATGCTACCTGGGTCTAACAAACACAAGGCATCATGGAGCACCATTCCCATTGTTTTCAAACACAGTGGAGACACTGCATATGTTTTTCTCCACAGGTCCTAGCCTGTTGTGAGGTCAGTCTTCCTCCTGCCCTTTGGGTCAGCCTTCTCTTCATGACACAACATCCTCAGCTCCATCTATTTCTCAGCAAGCAACAATCCTCCTGTAAACCTGCATTCAGTACCCCACTGAATCTGCTCTTCTCTTTTCTTCATCACAACGACGGGTAAGGCTCAGAACTGAAGAAGGCAAGATTAATTGCTTGATGGCTCAGAGGACTTATCCATCTCTGCAGCAGGTAAATAGCAAGCTAGCTGTTTAATAAAGTATTTCCCTTTTATCATTGCGGTACAGGATCCATACTTGATCAGGATGATGGCTTTACAAAGATAAAGCTTCTTAGATATCCCATGTTTTACATGTAACGTTAGAGTAAATTCAGCATCAAAGTAAGCTCATTTTCTCCCTAGCAGTTTCCTTGTATATACGTATTTACTAAACACATTGGCTCCTGTTTTGCTTGGTATTTTTTTCCTGCTGCTTTTGCTCATCAGAAGTGCTCAGCAAATAAGCAAGCATCCATCTCTCCTTCAAAGCCAAAAAGATGTCAGCAGCTAGAATCCCTTTATGAAAATTGTTTCACTTTATCTTCTCCTTCCTTTTCTAAAACCTTACTGCAGCAAGTAGCTACAATGATCTGTGCTTTTACAGACAGGATAATCTGTCCATTGCAAATCAGTTGCCTTTTTATAGATCCTCTCCTTTGATGACCTGGGCTTCATCTTTAAAATGGATTTCCACAAACTGACTTTGCAGGACGCTTTGTGGTATTCATTACTTACACTTTATCACAAAAAGAAATCCAAAGCAATAATGACTTCATATGTCCTCACAACTACCTAGACATCTTGCTTAACCTCAAGTACTTTATTTATTTATTATGGCTCATTTTACACGGATTTTCAGATTATCAGCTAACAACTAATTTGTTCCATTATTTTTAATTTATCTCACTTTAGAAATCATTTTTATCCTGAAAAGAGCATAAAATCATCAGTCAGGAGACAGACCAAAATCTCTTTCTCCGTAACATGTATTAAACACAGATGCATTTATAGGCTCATGATAATCCATTTTCATTTTCTTCACTGATAACTGCTTCCAGTTCTGATGCACACATGCAAGAAGACTCAGGTTCTGCAGTGAATTCCAGAGCCTCTCCGTACTCTTTTGGCTTTCTTTCATTGAGCTTAATCTGCAAGCCCAAGTTTGTCTAATTAATTTATTGCCAGTTTGTCTTAGAAGTCTTCTGTTTCTGGCATGAAACCACCAAAGTCTTCTCTGGATTCCTGCCACGACAGGTAGATTTTTATTCCCTCTCCTACCTTGTAGTTAGGTTCTGGCCAGTTCAAGGTGATTGGCTCCAAAGTACAGAGCCAGTCTCTAACTCCCAGAGCTAACGAAGAAGGGAACTTTTTCTAAGAAGTATAGTAGCATGCCAGCAGCCAAAACAACTGCTAAAATCCCTCTGTGTTTATCTTCTCAGCCTATAAGCTGTGTTCCTGAAGCAATGAATAAATCTCAGTTTCCCTCCCCAGAAGATCACGTTTGGGTAGCAGTAGTATCCATTATTTGAGGTGAGGCAATGCAAGCATTCTCCTCCAGGATATTAGAAAGAGAATATGATCTTAAATGAAAATATTTTTTTCCTTCTTCGTGTTCCAAGTGAGTTCAAGGTTAATAGAAACTTGCAACTTATCTGCTCAGAAACTGGATTCACTTCTGCTATTAATGTCACCATTTTTTACTTAGGTTGAACCAAGAGGAGGTTTGTAGGCTATTTTCATTAGGGAGATAAATCAGTGATGGAGTGAAGTATTTATTAGGTGCAGTGCCTTTTATTTCCACATTATGTATGTGAAGGTTTTGTTCCCTTTAGACACAGGATGAATCCAGATCAGGAAAAAAGAAACAAAAAACAAAAAACAAAAAACAATTGCTATTTCCTTGTAGTTCCAAGTCTCTTTTCAAGAAGCACTGTGCACATAAGGGCTTGCCCTCCACTCTTCTTTCTTAGCATATGTTTACATCACTTTCCTGGCCATATCTTCTCCATGAGATTTTGTAGTGTTTTTCCAGTTGATGTTTCTGCACACACAGTTTCCTCAAACAATAGTCCAACCTTTTTTATCTGAACCAGCAACAAAACTTCCTACACAACTCGCTTTAAAACTCCAACTTCTTGTCTTTTTCCCCTGTGCCATAGGTGTGGCTGGTACGGCTCCAGCTGTCAGTGATATGAAAGAATGAGGTCTGCATTTATTGTGAATGAAGCATGAATGTTAATAAGTTAATCAGCTTCAACAAAGCCTCATTCAGTGACCAGCATGGCATCACAAGAACCAAAGTAACTGCCAGAGATGCACAGCATTTTGCATCCACAAACTGAATGAAAACAATGCTACCACGTCAGGGTTGGCACAAAAGAAGTGAAAACAACAACAACAACAAACAAACAAAGAAACAAAAACCCACAAAATGCATATTTTCAGAACACGCTCAAGATGGGCTGGTCTATGTCATCTAATCCATTAAAATTGTTTGAGTCCCATGGGGGGAGCATTACGTGGACTAGTGTGACTAGTCTGCTTCAAACCTGTAAGCAAATTACCATTCTCCTAAACACCCTTTCAGTCAGCAAAAGCATTTTGTGAAATCTGTGAACAACAACATCAGTATCTCAACTACAGCACAGTGACTGAAAACCTTAAAGAAGAAGACAGCATTAGATTGACTGAATTTTTAACAGTCAAGTTGGTAAAGCTGGGAGATGCGAGCGAAGATACTGATGGGATTGTTCCACCAGTTTAAAAGAAGTATCATCTCTTATCTATGCAATAAAGTGGACTCTTATAGTGTTGTCTTTCGTAGTGGGAAGATCCTCAAACAATGCGAACTTCTGCACTGACATTCAGTAGGTACAGGCACTCTTTTTAGGGGATGAAAACTAAGGAGAGTTTGGAGGGAAGATGAGTGGAGGGAAGAAATACTCCTGAATGCATGGGAAAAGGAAAATAAAGTTGGAAAATATTTGTTCATGATTCTTAACCAATCTGGGGAAAGAAAGGCCACTGGAAAGACAGTGAGGCCATTCTCATGAGTTGCATGCTAACAGTCCTAATGCAAAGACAAAAGAGGGTCTTGGCTTCAACACAGCAAGAGTGTAATAATATTTCTCATCCATGAGGTGGGACTTCTGAGTTCTAATTTGCTTCTCAAAGACAAAATAGTCCATGCTTTGATGACTTGAAAAAATTTGTTTTTCTGAACTTTTACAAATGCACACCAGGATATTACACTAGTGGACACTTATTTTTGGCTCAGTAATAAGCAGAATTTTACGCTAGTGCACTTTATGATAATAATTTCCTAGAAAAATCATTTGCTTTTAGTGCACAATGATTGATATGATGCTGTTCTCTTGGCAAAGTAAGCTCTGAGTGATGGGACCTTAAGAGGATGAAAAGACAGCAAAGATAGAGCCAAAGACCCCCAGATGCTCATTTCCCTTGAGTGCCCTTGTGTGACCATACTGATAGGTGCCCTGAGCCTCAAAGCCTCCTCATACATTCCCTGAGCTGTTGAATAAGAGATGGAAGCCAGTCTGGACTTTTGTCTCCCAAAAGTACCTTCATTAACTCTTTGGATCAGTGAATAGTAGATGTAAAGAACACTGGTTCTTTCAAAATAACTAAGAATCTGTCTGGAAAGTTCCAGCCTGGAAAATCCCCAGTTGGTTACAACATGAGAGGAACAATAACTGTCATGGTTTGGTCTGCATTTGGCTTTGGATCAGTGAATTCATACAGGACTTCAGATTCAAGGCAATGCAGATGGAGAAGACAAATAGATGTTTTTTTAAAACATTGAAGAAAATTTTTCTTCATTTGGTATGACATGTTCTTCCTCTTTGTGCTCTCTAGTAGTAAGAGCATTCGTGATGAAACCACTGGCTGTCACTATTGCTGTTTCATATTATCCTTCTGCCCCTAACTGAAATGAATGGGATGCACATTAAAATCATTCCTCAGCCTAGTTAGTTAGAAGCCCCCGGCTTGCTAGCAATAACTGGTAGCTATGTAGTTGTTTTGTTTTGTTTTAAATTTAAAATGGATTTGATGCTGTAAAAGATTGAAACCCTCACAGTGACCACTCTTAAGCTTTTCACAATTATCTTCATATTTATGGAGAGACTCAAGATGACATAGCCAATTCAAAACAGCTTCTGGCTACCTAGCATAGAAAAATCAATACAATTACAAAAGCAATTAACCATAGCGAGTAAGAAACCCAGACATTGCTCAATCTAAAGCAATTTACATTAACACAAACATAACAAACAAAATACTCCTTTCCTGTAGATTGATCCTAGCAAAAATGAAGCGGCAGCACATCAAATCACAATAATAACTGAGTGTGTGCCTAGGGTTAACAAAATAACCTACAAAACTCACGGTGTTGGCAGTGGGTTACAACAAAGGTTAAAATGATGGTAAAGCAGACAGTGTGAAGAGATGGATTATTTAGACAGACTCGAGACTTGAACGTATCCGGAGTTACATGGAGCAAGCACCAGTACTTTCTAAATACAAAATATCAGAAAATCCCCAGTATGAGTTGGCAAGTTCTGAATACAGGACTGGGGAAAATCACATTCTTCTAAGGTTTTCTTCAAACAGGATAGCAAGCAAACTGCCCTTCCAAATAGCATGCTCTTACACTAAACTAAAAAACCTTTACAGGGGAAGAATTGGAGAGACAACAATTTAGAGATTCAGAGAGGACCAAGTGCACAGAAAAATAATTGCAACTAAAGCCCAAAGTCAGACTTAACTGGCCACAAGAGTTGCTGGCTCTTTCCATAAGCAATCATTTAAATGATCAGAAAATAGACCTCTATAAAAGAGTGATCTCTCAAAAACATGACTACCTTAGATTTATTTTGGCAGTGAAGAAACATCTCCAAGTGCCTTAACTAAGCGTGAAGCCTTGCTCTTCACATCTCAGTAGAGAATTTGGCCACTATGAACTTTAAACCACAGCAGTGCTATGAGATATGTTGCATTCACATGCAAACAATGGAACTTGTGTTACTAACGGATCTCCATTTTAGAAGAACACAATATTGTCTGGCTTTATGAACACGTGTAAATTGAAATTATACATTCATAATGCCTCTCGCTGGGTCACTGCAGTTTTATGACTTTAATCATGAGGAGAAGAATTAGCACATTAAATGCTGAAAATAGCTCCATGCACACTGTCTGTAGAAAAATCAAAAATATGTAAATGAGTAAGACATACCAACACTAAGAACTATAGCTAAACCCCCATAAAGCTACATGGCATTGGTGCTTTAATTCAATTTCTTTCATTAGGATTAGACTGACCACTATTTTACAAAGATAGAAGTACATAAAAATCATGGCATGACTAAAAACATAAATGAATAGGTAAGGACATTCATTACTATTTTCAACAACTACACTCCCCTTGTATTTATCATTGCATTGACAACATCATTAACAACACTCATTTGCATTTTTTTTCCTAAACCCATAGAGCAAAGAGATCATTTCTTTTTTGTTCAAAATAAGTAACACTTCCAAATTCCAAAAGTTCTGTGAGAAATAGAAATAAAGCTTTTAAAAAGGAAAAGTAAATGTCCATTACCAGATTTCAGGACTGACATTTTCCTTGCAAGGCAAGAAGCTGCAGAGATTTTGTTGAATTGCATAATAATGTCATTGACAAACAGTGAAAATGCAAAATTACTAACTAAAATGCTGGATAACAATGGAAAATAATTTCTTCTCTCATTTATTTTGTGTCAAATGCATTAATCATCTGCAAGATGAGAAAGCCTGTAAGATGAGAACACATTTTGAAAATTTGCAAAACATCTGTACAGATGGTAAATGAGCAAACAAAATGAATACCTGCACAAGCCCAGGAAGTAAAGTATTTGCAGCAAAGTTCTTGCATAGCTACCAAAACTTCAATATTTGTTGGCATATAGTATGTTTGGCAACTGACTCCATACATTAAATTAGTTTTAGTAACATCTATAAAAATCTCTCTCCTATATATGTCTGAGAGAAAAAGAGGACAATTTTATGTCATTTTAAATCTGATCATTCTTTGTTTCCAGTTCTTCAGAACATTCATTTCATGACTGGCCCTTTTGAAAGGGCCTCCTCCTGATGCCCCCAAACGGTTTAATCTTTGCACATCAGCTAGCTCTTTTGTATGACATGTCTGAGTACAGGATACTTTGCTTCTTCCTCGCTTTTTTTTAAACCACAGCTTCTTCAACATATTGATAGAACAATGATAACAAAATAGCATTTTTTTTTAACACTTCCCTCTGAAGGCTGAAAGTTACCCTGTCAGAGATCATGTCCTCACTGCATAAATCTATCATTATGACAACCTACTGGATAGGGGCAAATGTTTGGAAATACATAAGCAACCACCACAAACTATTTAATGAATCTTTCCCGAACAAAGCAGTGCTTTCATAATCCAGATGCTTTTAATTATTGTTACCATTGAGCAATCAATCCACAGTCATTATTAAAACCTTAAAACCAGTACTTTCAGGCCTTGTGGCAGCCTGTAGTCAGGTACCTACATAAATGAAACAGGTGCTCAGCGGTACCTGAAGACCAAACAACTCATTCATTTATTTAAATATGGATTTAAAATGATAAGATTAAGGTCCAAAACTTTGAAAATTTAAAAAATAAATTATTTTTTTTTAAAAAGCAAACCATCAAGCAAATATTCAGATAAAAAGTGTCTAGGGAGGAACATGAAGAATGTCTCCCTTTGCTAACTCCTTGAAACAGGTGGTTCTTAGTGCTATTCATTGAGCATGGTGCCAGAAAATGAGCTAAAATCCACTGGCATTTTTTGCACTGATGTAGGGGATCAGTCCTCCAGTCTTTCATTTTATGAGCTTTCGAAGTTTTTGTAGTACCAGCCAAACTGAGTTTGCCAACTGGGTCAAGGATTTGTCTGTAATTGCTGAAATTTGCTGAGTCTGAAGTCACTGTTCAAACATTACAGACGTATTTCAGAGTTCCATCTCCTACAAGTGGATCTCTGAAAACAATCCCATGTGTTTATCCTCACTGAAATGTAACTTTAGTTTATGGTTCAACTGTCATTAGCACCAGATCTGGATTACACAACTACAAATTGCATCTTGACCCAGTGCAGAGCACATCTAACACTACCCAGTTTGTCCAATGCAGAGAACATACCAAAAATCATCGTTTTGTGCCAATTATTGCAGAATGGAGAATACCTGATCTGATGTCAATGACACTTTGTTGCTCGTTAAAAATGTTTGAATAAAAGACCAAACAGAATGATTTAAAACCAAGTCAATACATTTTGCTTGATGCATCTGCAGTGTTTTGATTCAGTATTAGGATCAAGAAGTTGGAAGGTGGGTACTGTTGAAACATGGCCTGCATTGGAACATGGTTCCTACTAACACATAAAGCTGTTAAGTCAAGTGTGCACTGGTGTTCTGAACAACTGAGATGGCCATCAGATGTATGGACACAGCATGACCCATCAGGGCTTAGCAGTCATGCTGTAAATACAGACAACACTTCTAACCAAAATTCTATTCATAACATGATTAAAGTTAAATCAGAGACAACTTTTTTCATTCTGAGATAAAATAATTACTTAATTCCAATGGGTCACCAGGAATTTATATACTGATTATCTTGTAAGTTTTGTTAGATAAATGTTGCTTGTAAATATTAGGGGTATTTTTTGAATGACTCTGAGAACTGGCCACTGTGAGGCATTTTGATTCTTTTTCTTTTCTTTTTCTTTTTTTTTTTTTTTTTGTCTTAGTAATAGAGGAAACAAAAACTTTGAATACTTGAGATAACTGCAGATCTCAGATTGTATCATGTTGAGTCTACACAATTAACATCACCTCTAAACAGATAAAACTGACATAAATACCTAGAAGAGCTAAGCTGGGATGTTTACTCCCAGGGAGAATTGCGAAAACAAAACTAAATACACCTTGGAAGCTCCCTTGAG
Organism: Anas acuta; assembly: GCF_963932015.1. Taxonomy (NCBI): domain Eukaryota; kingdom Metazoa; phylum Chordata; class Aves; order Anseriformes; family Anatidae; genus Anas; species Anas acuta. The sequence continues at coordinate 10,837,297 of NC_088980.1, read as the reverse complement.
GATTTCTAATGAAATTAGAACGGAAATCTTAATAGGGACATAATGTCTATATTGCAATACTTCAAATTAGTACAACTGGGATAATTTTAAACATAATGCTTGCTATTATGGATACTTTATATTTCTCTCACTTTAGAAGAAATAATAATCTACTGTTTCCCTTTCAGGATCTTATTGATGGCTTCAATACTGCAAAGAATCTTTCAGTGCCTTTTAATTTTCCTGCAGACTTTTTCTGTTCTTCTTCAACATTTTGGTTATTATCTATGTCTGGACATTGTTGTCCATTTCACCAGTATTTAATACAGTTTATATTCCAAAGCAACAGTTCCTAGTTCAAGTATTTTAAAGCTTTGCTGAACTGTTTTTTATTTGGAAAACATGATCTGGTAAATACAGAGAGCAGGTTTCTGAACACAGCAAAATAATTGTGCAATTTTTGTTCCTGGTCTATCAGACTAGTCTCAGCACTGTAAGTATGTTCAACTTAGCTATGTAGGGACTGAGAAAAAAATGCTTTTCTTCCCTATACATAACTTTCAACTGTAGAACTGGATTTAAAAATTTATTTTACATATCCAGCGGAACAATGTCTGAATGCCTGTAACTAATTTACTATGAAAATTATTCCTGAATGAATGCCCTGGTGTTTCCAGATATCTGTAAAACACATCTTCTTGTGTGTGTTTATATATAACAAAATGTACAACATTTTGTGGTACTTTCAAAAGGGAGTAATATTGAAACTTTTGAAAGTGAATACTTTTGAAATGGAGTATTTTTTCCTTCCTCAGATTCAGATTAAAGCAATATTAATCAGAAATTCTTCATTTGATCTCTTTTAAAACATACCATCTTTGGGATTCAAGGACGTCTGAGGATTTCAAGTAATACCAATAGCATTACGTATACTATCTTCCTATACAACTGTAGAAGAGGTAACACTACATAAATTAGGCATGACTGAGCAAAAGACTTTGACAGTTTTTCACAGCAGAAAACTCAAATTTGAGAAGAGCTCCTATGGAACAGAAAAGGTTAAAAAGGTTTAAGAGTGCATTACTTCCCTGTTCACAAGCATCAACACAGCATCTATAAATAACTTCAAATAGAAATTAAAACAAGTTTCATGCTAAGATATCAGAAATCGTGATCTATTTTCTCAAAGACTTTATACTCACAATCTCATCTCCTGGCAACCAATATCCTTCTTGTTCAATACCAGCTTTTGACCCTTTACACCCCACCGTCAGGGTTTCAACAATAAGACCATCTTTGACTGCTAAACTCAGCTGACGTGTGGTTTCTTTTGGATGCATACCATGGACTCGAGACATATACCTGCACACAAAGCACAAAAGTCCTTAACTGTTAGCATTAGGTTATAAAATACATCAGCAAATAAATACTCTTTTTAAATTATGTAAAATTGCACACATTCTAAGTTTTAGGTTGTTTATATACCATCAATATTTATATAATTTACCCTATCATTCAAAATCATCTTTTCTTCCCCTTGAGGTTATGATGTACACATTTACAGGATTTCACTGCAATATAGTCTTCTACAGAGAAAATGATCAGACTCCAAAATTGACATGCATGCTGCTTGGACTTGTCTTTGCTGAACTTCCACCTACATTTGCACCCTTAAGGAGACTCCTTTAAATTCATTGAAACTTCTGTAATATTTCCATACCATGCTATATCCTATAGCACACACATTATAGAATGAGCCTGGAGATGTGCCAATAAATCTATGACGTGACTGTGAGTACAACGCATTTATAAAGAATGTGAAATTCATGCATCTTGTATGAAAACCAACAGCTAGAGTTACAGTACTAGGTGTTTTTTCTCCTTTTCTTGAGACAACTACAGTGACCACACTATGATGAACTCCACTGCTGAGAGCAAAACATACGTAGCCTAACGTTTGTATATACATGAGGTTCAGTTGCAAAATGTTGGCCTTTACCCAATATAATTTGTTGCTTCTAGACCAACACAAAATATTTACTTGGAATAAACAATCTAAAACGATTTTCCCTCAACAAAAAGCAGCCTTCCTGTTTTAAGATCATTATACTTCATACATTTTTAGCAGAATCCCAAGAACATCTTTGAGTCACTGCGCATGGAGAAGTAAAGAGAGCTGTGATCGCACGCAATCAGCAGGTAAGTGAATTGACTAGGTCCTGACTTGGAATCAATTGCAAATATCTGTTTTGTGAACATATTTTTCTAGTTATATCTCTCTTACAGTTACAGAGGTAGCTGAATTTCTCTTCTTTTTGTGGTTTCTCTAGGTGCTCTGTCTTTACCTATCTCCTAGCAAAGAAATCTGTATTTGACTGCTTTAAGACAAAGCTATCAGCTAAGTATCCTCTGTTCCATGGTTGACAACGAATTCCAGCAACCATAATTCTTTTGTGACTGTCATCACCACCATCTTCACAAAAAAAAATACATTTATTTAATATCAGGAGTAAATCTGAGGAAAACTTTATTTGAAACAGAAGCATTGAATGAAAAAAAACAAAACAAAACAAAACAAAACAAAAAAAAAACGAGTTATATCAGTTCAGATTTTTACTTTTTTAGTAACAGGGCTGACAGGAACCGTTAATGCCTTAGAGTTATAAACTCACAAAAAGGGATGAAGACCACCCTCATGGTCAACCCTCCAATCAACCCTTCTCTTTGAGGACATGTTATTTTCTATCTTGTTATTCTAGTCCTGCATTCTCTCTCAAGCTTTGCTCCCAACTGGTTTACTCTGCTTTATTTATTTATTTATTATTTTTTTCTCTAAAGGAAACAAAATGCATATAATCATATAACAAATTTCTGTTTGAGCAAAGTATATGTTTGTGTAGCAAATCACACAATAATCAGAGCAACACGGGGCATTTGATAAATTGCTATACAGTATCAGAGGCATTTAAGTAAATGTAGCATATTGTAGGACCTTGGGAGGTTTTTTAGTGTAAAAACCTTTGGAGACAGATGCTACCAATTACTTCATATGCTTTCAAAATATCTACATGCTTTCAAAATATCTACCACAACGTGGTCCAAGTCTGTTTGGTTTCTACGTGTTGCCACTACACAAAATGTAAGTAATAATAAAAGAGAGAAATAAAGAACAGCAGTGCAAGTCTGTGATCCAAGCTAATACACGTGAATCTTATGCTGGCTACCAACAAGGATCCTGGGCCAAGCAATGACTCAGATGCCAGGCACAGCACTTCAGCTCTGTATCATGCTGGGCTGATGCTCACCTGCCCAACCTGATCACTCTCTGCTTCTGTAGAAATCGAAACTCAACAAGAGAACCTGTTCAAGTGGTATTAAACATCATAAATGAGTTTTCCAAGGTCTCCAAATTCCAAGGAAGGCTTAACCAGGCAGAGACTCAAACTTATTACTTCACTTTCAAACACTGTGCAAGTGAACACCATCAGTATGCTGAGAAATACAGTGCTGAAGCTTCCAAACTGCCTGAAATAATGAGAAAAACTCAACTGTTTACATATTCATGTTACATGCATTTCATGTGTGCGCATACACACACCTATTTATGCAAATACAAGCAAGGAGATCTTTGAAGTGAAAATTATCTTTGTCAATGTTTGCTAACTTTTGAATTTTGAGCACATTTCCATTTTAACATTGGATTAATAACTTCCTGATCAGAACCACAGCACTCTTGTCTTCTGCAGTTTCTTCAAGTCTTTAATAGTTCTCAAAACACAGCACACGGATGCTGTCATTGTCCCCATTTTACTGATAGAAAAAAATCAGCCACTGAGCAAAGTGATTTCCCTACAGCTCTACGGCAGGCTGCTAAAGTTGTGGGAACAGAAATCCAGTCTTAACCCAGTGCATCCTGCCAAAGAGACCACTTATTTTGCATAGCAGCACCCATAGTTGCAGGACCGCGATGCAGTAAACTTCTTGAATGTAAGCAATGTGTTTTGCGATATTTCTCATTCGCATTCCTGAACAGGCAGACATACAACACAGAACAAAAAGCCTTAAACCCACTCCCATCAACGAAGAGGTTTAATCTGCTTGTTCTAACTGTGGCAGCGTGTGTGCTAGTGACAAGGCTCTGAACCTCCAGTTTCTCAAATCCAATCTGTGTTCTCAACCAGAGTGCAAGTACTGCCACCAGCCAAACATTGTCTTCATTTTCCCCGGCTATAAATGAGGAGCAATAAATCCCCAGTGGCTTTTTGTAGAGTACTTAGTCAATGTTCAGACTGTGCCGTCTGGAGATCCAAAAGGGCTATGTTTTCAATTTTTTTAAATACGAGGCTATCAGCTTTCACAGCAAAGCACACATGGCTAGAGAGAGAGTTTCTACTTGGAATTGCTGTTAGAAAATTGCTCCGCCCCTAAACCCCCAAAGAATTTTCACTTTTATTAAATTCTGCATGGTGTACATGGAAGAGATATTCACAGGCTGTAAAACAACACTGGCAGGGCCTGGGTGAAATAATATCTGTTCCTTTTCAGCCAGAAGTCAGCAGCGAAACTAAGAAACTATTAAGGCACGGGATTTTAATCAGAAAAGGTGTTTATTTTTTAATAATGAAATGTGAGAAACTGTCTCAACGTATGAAACACGATGGATACAAAAACAAAGTTCAACTCTAGCCTAGAGACAGCAAACATGATGTCAGAGGTCCTAACTACCCCCATCAGACTCACTACGGGATCAGGGCGAAAACAATATTGCGATGTCTTTGTGCAGAAGTGGCAGTACGGATCCCAGGAGTGCAAGTCTTCTCCTGGCACCGCACGCACTGAAGCACGCGGCACCAAGAAGTTAAGAAACAAAGGAGAGAGATAAAGAAATTCCTGCTTGCTGTTTTCAACAGGAGCTGGTTAGCCTTGCCGTGGAGACGGGGGGTTGAAGCAATACTGGTTTGTTATGCTGCTGCCCAGTCCTCCCTATCGCCAGGCTGGGAGGTGTAATCCAATCCCTACCCTGCTATTATGTAGCCAACCACGAGAAGTAAAGCAAATATGCTTTCAGATGAGAGGACAGGGCATGGAGACAAAGTGAAATCCCCTAAATCAGCAAAGCAGCCCTAATCAGTTAGGGGGCTGAAACAACCGGTTCAGAATACAATTTAACTGTGCTAATCCCTCCCCTATAAAATGAGGGTCTGTCTGATGAGGAGAGGCTTGGCCTGATAATCTGCATATTAAATTCCAAATCTCGCCAAATGAGGCTGCCAGTCTGCAGGACACACACAAGCAAGTGACGAATCTTCAAACTGCTGCTCAACACTACAATATTTATAGGTCATTTTTTTCTCTGCTCTCAAACTGGCAGAAGAAACCTCCTTGAAATTAGCACAGAAGTGTCTAGCAAAATTACAATTTTCATAATCAACTTCTGAGAGCCCGCTAAAGTGTGTTCTCAATTATTGCAACACCGCTTGGAAAGCAAGGGATAAGAATCTTCAGCCTGTTTGTGGTTCGTTATCACCCTTCAAGAAAACTGCATCATCACACCATTGAATGTAAATGTGCTGACCTTCAGAAACAAGCCTCTGCCAGAAGAATCAGATAAATGCACACGTGCACACAGCTAACGTACGTGCACACCTGTCCGATAGCAAAAGAGAAGTTTGAGAGGAGAACAGTGGAGGATAATCATTAATTACTGACAGGGCGCGTGTGAGTGCGAGCACTCATCTGTACACAAAAATTTAATACACAAAATACCAATTATTAAAATGTGAAACAATAATTTTAAGCTTATTTGGGACTGTGCATAAACAAATGTCAGGACTTTTCTTCAAAATTAGCAGCAATAAACAATCATTTTCTTTTATTTATGAGCTTTGTTCTAGTTATCATCCCGACACCACAGGCAGCCCAGAGGCTCAGCACAGCCGGAGGCGAGGGCTGGCACTGTTCTCACTGGCCTTGCAGCATCCCAAACCCCATGGTTACCTGCTGCACACCCCACCTGAGCTGTGTGGCAACAACAGGGGAGGACTGAGATGCAGGGAACCTGGTATGTGCCATCACACCATCCCTCCTTCTCAGCACCAAACTGCAGAAGCTCTGTGCCGCAACCAAGCGGCAGCTGGATCTCGACACCTCCCTTTGCTGACCCAAAATGGACGACAGAAGAACCCAAACCCAACTGCAATCCACCTGCCTGCTCGACATGCAAAAGGAGAAATGATAAGGGACCCAGCCTGTCTGCACAGGAGCAATTCACGCTTATAACTCCAATAACTTTTTCTCCAACTAGCCAGTCTTCAGCATGCCTTTCTGTCCAAAGCCTCCATCTCATACACGTGCTTTAAATCATACCTTAAAACTTAAGGGGAAGGTCTGGTTTGATCCCAGGGGAGGCAGCAGACTAGAGCTGCAATCACCATGGGAGCACAACACAGACACAAAAGTAGCTGGCACTTGCAGGGGATCAGATGGTGAACTTTTTGCCTACAGCTGTCGTACAGCTCACAGCTCCTTTGCTTGGTGCTGTACATGACACAACAGGAAGCCAAACCCTGTCCCAAAAAGCTCAGTATACATGGCCACCGAGCGATGCACAGGAATAGCAAACTTGGCCCTCAGAGAGACCTCCTGAAGGCAGCTGTTGGCTCCTGAGATGCAGCAACTGGTTTACGTGGGTGCCCCTGCGCTGCGGTCCAAAAAAACAAAGAAAGCTGACAAGGTATTTAAAAAAACCTCAGTTGAATGGACTCATAAAGAATTGTATTTTCAGCCATCTGAACTCATCAAAAGGCGAGTACTGGAAAAACGCAAGCATCTCTGTAAAAGGCCAAAGTGAAATACATATAGGAAACAGCTGCCTTACGTAAAATAACACAGCGTGACAAGTGTAGGTAGATGCTAATTTTAGTGGCAAACACTGTAATCTTGGTCTGATCAATTATCTTGATGGTGGGTGCCTCCACCCTCTGCTGTATGAAGGCAAGTAGCAGGCTGCTGGCAGCAGCTCCCCATCAGCCAAGCAACTCGTCCAGGAAAAAAACAGAGGTCTTGGGCTGTCCTACATGGAAATCTTATCTCCCAACTGAGATCTGATAAAATACAGCAGATCCCATTAAACTCAACAGAAAGACTGCCATTAATACTATGGGTTACCTACAGGCATATAAAGATGTTCTAGATATGGGGACAGAGCTTAAGGAATAACACATAAAATGAAAGGAAAGAGTCAAAAATCCTTTCTGAGTTTTATACTGTGTTCCTACTTCTGCTGATGCATTTTGCTTTAGATTCAGAGCATGACAGCAGTTTTACAGAGGGTTCACGCACATTTTTTCAGACTTTTTATAATTTGAAAGAATAGGTCACTTGATCATACTGAAAGTAAAAATGGAGGAGATGGCTGTGACTTTTAGCAAATATAGCTACACAGCATAAGAACTTAAAATGCTGAAGCCCCAATCTCAGGAATCCAACCAGCTATCTGAGTGGAGAGCCAGGTGAAGATCTGTGCTCACTGTTGTGTATCTCAAGTTCTCAGCTCCAAAGCGTAGGCTGCCTGCTACACCCAGACGGAGTGCTGTGTTTGTTATAAATCAGCTTTCACAACACACAGGCTAAGCATTATAGGTATTTGTGTTTCAAAATAATATATCTGAAATAGATGTTCCCTCCTTGCCAGAAACTGAGAGTTGGTCCGAGAGCTGAAGACAATATAGATGTAGAGAAAAGCAAAACTGCTTACATTGGGAATGTAGCAGCACATTTATTTTTATTTTTATTTTTTCTCCTAAGCTACCTTTTGGTATGTTTACAGTTATGGATATTTTGATTATGGATTAAATTCACTAAGCTAAATACGACCAAAACATAACATTATTCTTCTGTACTTCCACTCCACAAAGAGACTCACAGGTATAGCAGCAGGCTGCGTTTGATTTCCACGGCACCCCACACAGCACTAGCACCCTGCATGGGCCACACGGCCATTGACAGAGCTGGTGCCAGTGCAAGGAAACACCGCTTAGATTATCTGCATTTTGTACAGTCCAAAAATCCAAATGGGAGACACAGAGAAACTGAACTATACAGAAATTATGAATTTTCTTTTCCTTCTGACATCGGTGTCTGCAACACTCACCTTGAAGGCACATACACTAGCCAAGTAGGATGTGGGTTTTTAAATGTTGTTTCATCTCTCTGTCATATTTTAGAAATATAGCATTTGCATGAATACAGACTCTGATTTTGTACAATTTAAAAAAATAAAAATAGAATGCATAAACTTGATAGTGATCCAATGAAGCACTGCAGTTCAGGAAACTCAGATCTGCCTGATGTTTCTGCTCCTGCTGCAACAAAGCTAAAGAGTAATCTTGTTTGTGCATGCTTTCAGATACCCCAGGCACCATGCAGTTTCCTATGACGTTAATCACCTGGGTCATTTCTGTCAAAAACATTGTAATTTCAATTCAAGTAATTCCTTGTTTCAGTAATTTAAATTCTCTCTCATACAATTTAAGATTGTGTAACCCACCAACGTGACCATGGAAAGCAAGTAATTAAGGTACTGAGCTACTCAATCCTTATCAAAAAAGGAACAATCTCCCTTTCAAAACTACTACCACCTTCTTAAGGAGGAAATTATTTTAAAAAAGGGCTCTGCTCCACCTTTTCCAACCCAAAAAACTGCTTATATGGGATATGCTGGTAGCGTACACACGTGCGCACCGAGCGCCACCAGCAAGGAGGAGGAGCAGCAACCAGTCGTGGCGTTGCGTAAATATGTACAACTGCTTGTGTACACGCGGTCACAGCGCCAGCCAGCATTTTCCTGGGGAAGCACTGCAGAGACAAACAAATAATACATGACTCAGAATATAACATCCTGGCTGATACCTCGCAGATTAAATATTTAGTCAGCTCATATTGTGCGTCTCAGTTCAAAACACGCTTAAAAAATATACATTCCAGTGCTTTCGTGATTCAGTTTTTCAGAGTTTTCTATCTAATTTAATTTCCATTCTTATCTGAGTTTCAAACACATCACACTGTCACACAAATGTTCACATAATTACCAGCTAGGGAACAGCACAACAGCTGGAAAAGCCATCAGGGCAGGCCTGCTGCTTTTGGTGATGATATTGTTTGTATGAATGGAAATATGAAACTGCAGCCTAAAATAGATGGTATGAGGAGTGCTCTGGAGATCACTCTCTCCCCACTGATTACAGAGAAAGCCTTGATGAGCACTTTAGACCAGATAACAACCTGTTAAATAGCCATATCGCACTCATTTTTATCTTTCAGTTCTAATAGAAAACCACATTTATTTACAGCAAAACAAAACAAAACAAAACAAAAAACTAAAATTTCCCTTTTAAATATTATAAAGATGTTATGATTCAAGCAAAAATCAATCCTGCTTGTGGCATAAAAAGGAAATTGGTTTGCTTTTAGTAATTAGAAATTAAGGTAGTCTGTTAAGTATTCTTCTGTGTAAACTTGCACAACTTCAACAGGAATACTAACAGAAGCATGGAGTACTTCAAACATTGTGTCTAAATGAAAACGGAGATGGCGATTTTCAAGTCAGAAATACTTCCACCACTTTCCTTCTGAATAGTTACACTGGAATTAATAGTTTGCATGTACTATCCAGGAAAACTGTTAAACATTGAATATTACAATTTTCACTGCCACATGCACAGTAAAGAAAGTTTAAATGAGTTTGCACTCATTGGCAAGCATCAGACATTGTTGTTAATAACCATACGATTGAGCTGTTAAAACGAATCATTTTATTTATGCTCAGACCAGAGATGACTTCACCTACTGACCCAGTGAAAAACACTGACCTTTGAAATAAAAAAAAACACTATCCTACTACCATCTACTTCATTGGGTCAGTCATTTTTTTAATGTCTTTATTTAAGCACCTTAACTAATGGAATTAACATAAAATCACAAATTCAAGAAATGGTGTCTATTGAGGGAAGAGCTTGATGGGAACAGTAATTATTAATATGTATTATAAACTCAAGATGGTATTTTAACCAAAGCTCCTAATTTAGCATCTTTAATTCTCCTACTACACAGAACAAATGTAGCTATGTTCTTCACAGCCTTTTTCCAAGACAAGTTTACAATTTTTTCCTGTCATCTCTGCTTCCACCCTCCTTAGTCAAAAATGTCTACAAGCAGATCTTAAACTGGACTATTACTACCAGCAATATTCAAGATACATACCATCCAACATAGAAAATTATAATTAACTCATAAGCAAAATTAAGACTAAACCAATATTATCAAATAGATAAAAGCTTTATTACCACTGTAGCTATCTACAGGTAACAAGGGTGAAATATAATGAAAATCTCCCATTGTGAACATTCCAGCACACATAATGCAGAGATTTTACATATGACCAAACCAGCAGTTTTACTGACAGTTTTTTTTTTTAATTAAGTAGTCAAATGACTCATTTTAGACTGCTTTTTTTTTGTTTGTTTTATAAACACAATGATTTTTGAGCAACCTGTTCAAAAGAGGACATACCTGTTTTTTCTAGGATGATCTATGACTAAGGATTTACAAGCTTTAAAACTCCAGACTTGGTGTATTATCTTGGTTTAATGTAAGAAGTGTTATGAAAACAGAAAAACAAAACAAAACAAACCCATTGTTTTCTGGCTAAAACAAGGAAGCAAAGAAGTTTATTAGAGTAAAAGAGAGAGGACAGCAAAAGATATGGAATAACGGAGATTGACTTAGTAGAATCAGACAGAAAGAAGTAACTTGTCTTTGACTGTAACTGAAAGCACATGAAGTAGTATTTAAAACTGAGTTTTCCACACTAACATTGCCTGGTGATGTGTTTCCGTGTTTGTTTTCTGTAATGAACATATGTATAATATGGTGGCCAAATTTTGGTGGCCAAATTTTGGTGGCCAAAAAGGCCAACAGCATCCTGGCTTGCATAAGAAACGGTGTGGCCAGCAGGGCTAGGGAGGTGATCGTCCCCCTGTACTCGGCTCTGGTGAGGCCACACCTCGAGTACTGTGTTCAGTTTTGGGCCCCTCACTACAAGAAGGACATCGAGGTGCTTGAGCGGGTCCAGAGAAGGGCGACGAAGCTGGTGAGGGGCCTGGAGAACAAGTCCTACGAGGAGTGGCTGAAGGAGCTGGGCTTGTTCAGCCTGGAGAAGAGGAGGCTCAGGGGCGACCTTATCGCTCTCTACACATACCTTAAAGGAGGCTGTAGCGAGGTGGGGGTTGGCCTGTTCTCCCACGTGCCTGGTGACAGGACGAGGGGGAATGGGCTTAAGTTGCGCCAGGGGAGTTTTAGGCTGGATGTTAGGAAGAACTTCGTTACTGAAAGGGTTGTGCGGCACTGGAACAGGCTGCCCAGGGAGGTGGTGGAGTCACCATCCCTGGAAGTCTTCAAAAGACGTTTAGATGTAGAGCTTAGGGATATGGTTTAGTGGGGACTGTTAGTGTTAGGTCACAGGTTGGACTCGATGATCTTGAGGTCTCTTCCAACCTAGAAATTCCGTGATTCTGTGATAATTAAGCCAACCCAATACAAACTGAATTCGCTTTTCTCTGAGGTGAATACTCAAGAGACACGCAGTCACTAGAAGTAGCTTTGTGGCCTGCTGAGGAAGCAGCATCACGCTGCTTAGTGTCGGACTCCACACTTCTGCTTACCCTCACAAAATCAGAAATTGCTATTACACTGCAGGGCATGGAAAAAACTTCGCTCACTGTTCTTCCTTCTCCTTTCTCACCTGGTAAAATGTGAGCTTCCTGAGCATCTCCTTCAGCATTCACCTGTTCCACCACAGTACAACTGGCCATGGTTTGATTAACACATACTGGATTCTGAAGAGTTGCTCTTAATAATGCTACTTGCTCCACGTGGTCGCTTTTAAAATATATATTGGGATAATGTAAAAACGTGGTAAAGGAGCCAGTAACACTGATTAGAAGTGAACTCAAGCAGCCGCTGCATTTTTATGGCTAACAGGAGGATGCTTTATTTCGAACCATTGTTTTCAGATAAGCCTGCTCTTCAGTAACAAAAAGGCAGATACATTTAGAGGAATGACTTGACAAAGGATAAGAAACCACCAGAGCAGAAAAACGTATCTAAGTTTCCATTTCAGTCAAAAATATCAGGTGCTACAATAATTTTGCTCATGTAAAGTTAAAAAAACAGGATTATCTAGTTCTAAATCCAGAGTAATCTGCTCTCCTAATCGTTCTTATGGCTTACTATTTTTGTTTATGCATGACTATTTAGTTGCAACATGCAAAATACTAGGGAGATTTAAATTCTCATCAGATGTACTATAAATAGTGACAAGTTTTTCTAACAACTTTCTGAGCTTCAAATAAGCAATACTGTAAGTATCTTGATTTTACAATTTTTTTCTTGCCATTGCATTACATATTCTTATTTATACTCTCTTATGATTATTCTCTACCTGTTCAAATTGCTCATTTTCTTATTTATACTCTCTTATGATTATTCTCTACCTGTTCAAATTGCTCATTCTCATCTTTGCTCTAATCAGTGCTTCTAGAAATTGATTTCTGTTAAAGCAGACAGCCTAGAAAGAGAACAGCAGGAGAATTAAGGCAACAGAAACAGATTTATGGATGGGAGAGGCCCTTAACTTTAAATATCCTCAGGGATTGAGTAGAGAAATTTCATAGAGTGATATTTGGAGAAGAAATCCTCCTCATAGGACTAAATGTCAAACCAAGGGGGTCACATACTCAATCTGCTAGTGACTCCACCTCAACTTTGGGACCAGAAAAAACTCATCATTTTAAAGTAATCTTTCATACCGAGTAATTCTTTTCTGGGATGCTATCCCATCACTGCTGATTAATGTCAGTCAGCACAAAGCTAACAAGGGACTCACGGAGACTGCTCTCTGTAGGCTTAGAATCTGCTCAGTTCTCTTAGATGACCTGACTTAGCTGCACTTATGTCAAATTAGAATGTAATAAAAATGAGTCCACAGCATAAATATGCAAAAATGATTTATGTCCATTCAAGGACCTGGTACTGGACCATCCCATTTGAATGCCAATTAAAACAGTTGAGAGCCTGTGTACCTGTTTGTGAAAAATACATTTTTCTATCACAAATGTTGTGAAACAGCTGACTGGTGGAACTGAGTTTCATCAAAAAAACTTTAAACTTTAGTTTAAAACAATACAAATTCTTCAATTACAGCATATCAACATTATCCTAGCTAATATTCTTTCCATCAGCTTTATCCTCCCAAAAAGTTGGGATACCTCTACCCAGGGGACTATGGTCACTCTGTCTCATTCCCAAAGTAAACCATTCTCAGGCTCCATTCTGGAGAAAGCCAACTTGTTCCCTCTGGGAAGAAGGCAAAGCATGGCCACGAGGTTAGTTTGCTCCAGACAGAGAACATGGACGTAAACCACGCCAAGACTGACTCCTCCTGCCCAGGGCACTCCAACGCCATTCCAGCATGCTATGTGTCCTCAGTTGCCTTCATGCCATGTCCGATGGCAAGCTACACAAGCCTCCAGCTTCAAGAATAGCGTTGCTGTGGGCTGTGTTATTTTTGGGGCTTAGAACTGAAGAACCACACACACATATAAAACAAACAAAGAATATGTCACAGCCAAAGAAACACTCCATGAGCCAAAGGCAACGCAGCGTGGTCACATCATATCTGCTCCAGATGGTGCCAGGGCATTCCCTGTCACAGTCCACAAAGACAGGACAGAAAGAGCCTTTACAAGAGAGAGGGACAGAAGCCAATGAACTAAATAAATCATGTATCACATCACAGGGAGAGAGAAAAAATATAAGGAAGTATGGATGAAAAGATTTACATTTTGGTTCTTCGCATTAGTGAAGAAGCCATGAAATGGTTTAGAAACCAGAAGGATTCTTTGTTTACAGTGGCAAACTCCTATTTGTCATACTTGTCAACTGGGTATTTTAATTACATTACCTTAAGAGATAATGAACTCCAAACTAATCATAAAGATCACAATATGTTCATAAATTGCTACCGAGGAAACCCAATACCTTGAGAGAAACAGGGCAAAAAAGGAATTAATAGTTAATTAAATCTTAGGAGTCCGATTGCCTGTAAGGAAATTATAACAGAAGCACAGAATAGCTGAGGTTGGAAGGGACCTATGGAGATCAGATGACCCAACCCCCCTGCAAAGCAGGGTCACCCAGAGCACGTTCCACAGGATGGCATCCAGGCAGCTTTTGGATATCTCCAGAACAGGAGACTCCACAACCTCTCTGGGCAACCTGTGCCAGTGCTCTGTCACCCTCACAGTAAAGAAAATACTTTAAAAGAAACTGGAAGCCTAGAGTAGCCAAAGAAAGAGAACTTTAAAAACGTGTCTGTACAGAAATACTTACCAATCTGCTATGCAACTGACTGTCAATAATTTATCCTACTCATTTAAATATGCATGCTTTTTTTTCCAGTGTATTTTAATGCATTTTATTCCATAGAATCAATTTTTGAGGTTACCCCAAATCCAAAACAGATGGAAGATAATGAGGAAAAAACTGAGAAAGTCAAAGCATAATTATCATTTTTAACACACTTTTAGGATGAACAATTTGTCAAGCTGCGCTCTTGACAGAGAATTTGTAAGATATGGGAAGCCATTTCTCTGCTAGTGTTTACAGCATAACTAATCCCAATAATACTCATCTAAATAATAGTCATATTAAGGTTAAATTATTGCAACACCAGGCCTAGACAGAAAAATAATCACATTTGATAAATACATTTTAGAAATACCATTTTGTTAGCAAGTAATTTGGTAGTTTAGAAACGTCAGATATTTCTTGTAGTTAGATTTTTAGATGATTATAATTGAACAACTCCAAATAAACTATGACAATATAAGCTGGGTCAGAATATTTATTTTGCGTATTGGCACAAACATTATCATGCCTTCAGATGAGCTTTACTCTTACATAAAAATGCACTGAACACACTGGAGCCTTTGTACCAACAGAAGAAATTAAATAAAAATATATTAATAAAGTTCTTCTCATAAGGCAGTTTGCAATTTTTATACTAATTCCTTTACATTTGCTGCACTTATTGCTTGTTAGCATTGATTTTCAGTCCTTCGCTTATTTTTCAAGCTACAGCAGAACACTTATCTCCTACCAATGGGATGTAACTTCCCAAGTAAAATCACTAAAACTGTAGAATTCCTTTCATATAATGATTTGGTGATTGTTTTGGAGACATCAGGTCTGTGCAATATGGTCTCTTCCCTAACAATCCTTTAAGTATTTATATAATACTCCACTTATTAATGTCATATTCTTGCCATTTTTCCACATATATTTTTAATTCCTTCAAAAACAGATACTTTTCTGTTTCTAAATACTGCTCTGTATGCAGTGAACTTTCCAAAATAATCACCAACAGTTCAATAAGCTTAATAATGAATTGCTTAAAGGCTCTAACTTGTATTTTGAAATTTTCCAAGTGAAAACTCTTTCCTCAATGTAAGACAGTTTTCAATCAGCTACTAATCATGCATTTTTCTATTCTTGCTTTTCCCCCTCATCAATTTAAATAGCAAAGCGTACTTGATTTAGTTGACTTTTAATTAAAGGGCCTCTTTCCTTATAGGTTTTTCTGACAATATCAGAAGTACCTTCTAGTGCTCTTGGCTCCTCCTACACCATCCTCCTACTCTTATGTTCTCTACAGAAAACGAGTGTCTAGTTCTATAGATTTTTCTTGCCTACTTCCCATTACCAGTATCTTAGGGAAGTCTTTCTTTACCCCAGGTATTTTTTAATTATTATATAAAGTACACAGGTTACATTTTACATTATTTTAATGTGTTACATAAATTCATCTTTTTTTTTTTTTTTTTTTTTAATACTGAGTTGAAACAGTTCATTATCTATAAACTATGAATATTCTTTTTACTCTACCAGCATTTCCTTCCTGATCATAAGAAGTAAATGCAGTCTAATACATACAGTGGCATACTTCTATTCAGCACCAGGAGGCCAGAAGAAGCAAGAATTAAATGAAATAAACTGTGAAAATGAGGAAGAGAGAGAGAACCATATGGAGTTTCCAGTTAGAAGAAAAGATAATTAATAGATATGCCTAAAAGTAGCGAATGATATGATGAAGAAGACATCAACATAGATCATGCTCCAATGGTGTTTGGACTAACAAGTCACAAAACATACAGGACAACCTGTCTCCAGCAACAAATAAAAAACCCCAAACCACAAGCAAACAACAAAATTAAATTATGAATCATCTGTTCAACTTATAAACTGCTATATGATATGGTAGGATGACTGTCACTTACCTTAAATATGTAATCAAAACCAAACCAAACCAAAATAAAATAAAAAAGACACTGATTTATCTTAGAAGGAATGGCAATTTTACTTGACCAAATGATCCTTGAGCCTGAAAGAATACATCAGTTTTTCAGTTCTCATCAGAAGAGATATTCTGATACCCCACTAATTTCAGAACTTTATTTTGAATATTATGTAATATGCATTCTCATTTTCTAAGTCATCTGTGTTTCTCCATTAATAACTAGAAGTGGAAAGCAACTCAGAGACCTTTGTCTTTTCCTTCCTTGTCAAATGTTATCTCCTTAAAAATATCGTATAATCAAAACTAGATACCTTCTGTCACTGATGAGCATGTAAAGCATTTACAGTGTCCTAGCACATTTTAGATAACTCTTTACTGTTAACACCTTGCACCAGAGAGACAACAAACAACTCCAAACTTTTTAATGATCTTCCAAACTTCTATAATATTCATCTTTCTCAAAGTACTATGGCTGCTTGCATCTCTGTTTAGTCATTTAAGGTATTTTTCTTCTGATTACAGATGAGTCATACAATCTGGATCAAGACTGTTTAAAAAAACACCAACCTAACCTTCAGTTACTAAGAGCAGTACCCCTTTTTCTAGTTTTTAATTACTTGTTTTCTCAACCTTGTTTGTAATGATAGGATTTCTCTTCCCTAACTTCACCCAGCTAAATGTTACTTGTACCATCTTAAAATAGGCATCTTTTATAAGAGTGGGATGAATCCCCTGCCAGACGTGCCTGTCTCTCTTTATTACATAGAAAAAAATATAAACAGCTACCAAACTCAGCTAATATATGGCCTGGAGCAAGTCATTTGAAACGTTAAAATGGGAAGTGTATAGCATTAGTTTACCTACTTATCTCCTTGTAGACATGATGCTAATACACATAACGTTTTACAGCATTCAGAAGCTCAAGTGCAAGCTCAAAAATGAAATTTCTTAAAATCTAATCTCCCTCTTAAGCCTGCTTGGAATTCTCTAGTAAGGTGCTTTTTGGTTTAATGGTGCATTTATTTTTGTTGTAAGAGCCAAGTACATACTAATTCACCTGGTACATCATCTTTTTCTTTTTTCCTGTTTATTATTTGCTATGTTTGGACAACCTAAACTGTTCCATTTCTACTTATTAAGCCAGTTTTGCCTGTCACTTCCACCCCACAGATTCCAAACTGTGTCAACAGACCATATTA
The DNA here is from genome assembly GCF_963932015.1 of Anas acuta. Taxonomy (NCBI): domain Eukaryota; kingdom Metazoa; phylum Chordata; class Aves; order Anseriformes; family Anatidae; genus Anas; species Anas acuta. Next base: position 10,819,705 of record NC_088980.1, on the reverse strand, counting down.
TACTGATTTTCACTTCATTAGTCACCTGCACTGTTTATATCTCTCCCCTTTGGTGGTCTCTGCCCTCACTATCAGTTCACATTGGTTCTAGCAACTGAAGTGCTGCCAACTGGTTAGTTTTGTTCTTTTAAATTATTCATATTGATTACTTGGACAAATGTGATGTGCATGTTGGCCTGGAAATGCAGACAAAGCAGAGAGGCACAAAACCTTCAGCTTTTATTACAGTGGCTAGTACAAGTTATTCAAAAAGCTATTTTAATATGTTAGACCTTTTTGAACATTGCAAGCTCAACAGAATAAACAATAAATATTTCTCTGTATATATAGCACCTACTACATCATGAAGAATACTTTAATATTAACAATAGTATTAACTATAGATATAATACACCCATGTCTTCTTTAATAGCATCCTATGCCCATCTCAACAAATATGGCTTGTGCAACCAAGCAGTTTGACTTCCTATTTATCTTTGTTTTCCAGAAAGGAGTTCTCCACTGCTCTCAAGAAGTTCTTCTCCCAGTGTGTAACTCATATCTGAGATTGTCCCGACCCAGGTGCAGCACCTTGCACTTAGATTGTTGTACCTCATTAGGTTCACGTGGACCCACTTTTCGAACTTGTCCAGATCCCTTTGGGTAGCATCCCTTACTTCTGTTGTATCAAGTGCACCACTCAGCTTAGTGTTACCTGCAAATCTGCTGAGGGTGCACTTGATCCCATTGTCTATGTTGTTGATAAAGATATTAAACAGTATTGGTCCTAACACAGACCTCTTCTCTTTTGGCCAAGCTAGCAAGTAACTCTAATGCAATAAATTCAGTTCAAGTACTATAAAGATTGCATATTTCCTACAAACTTATACAAAACAAAATCTCATCTCAATAGATTAAATCTCACTTTGGGATCTTTAGGTACTCTGTTATAATTAGTAACTCAGCAGTTCCTGTACCTTTTTCACAGTCTCTCATAATGTTTAATGTCTGTTTCTTAGGACTTCTAATATATTCATCAAACTTTCCCCTCGTTAAGATTTTTTTTGAATAGATCACTTACTTTGTAATACGGTCAATGTTAGCAATTTGCTTCTGGTTCCGGATTATTTCTATAGCTGCCCAAAGATGCTGGATAGCCTTTGTATCTGCCTGTCGTCTCTTCGTTAAGCGTGCCATGACCTGTTTACTTGGTCAGCTGCAGCCAATAAATAAAAAAAAATACATCAAAAAGTTAATCATGAATTATGAAATGGATTACATGATCATCTTACAATAAATACAAGGAAAAAATTATTAAGAGCAATCCAATTTGTATACAGCATCATGTTTTCTTATGCTTAAAGAGTAGTAAAAAAGCAAAAAAGTAGTTTACCAGAATTCCTTCCATATCACATAATCTATACAAAAGACAAAAGGTGATCAGTAAATTATCAAACCAATAGCAAATGACTTAGCTTATCAAATTGGCTACGAAAAGTCACTTAGTTCACGTATCTACTCCCTAAAATTTGGTAAAAAGCATAAGCATAAGTCACCCTAGTCTGAGGTGTTCACAAACTCCTGCTTTGTTCTAAACCCTTAAAAAGGGCCAGTGGCCTTTGACTTATTTAATTCTGGGTAAGTATGCACTCTGACACAGACAAAAAGCTGCATCCACTGTTTAGTTTACGGTATAGTTCTCCAATTTTTAATTTCAGATTTTTATCACCTAAAACAATTTAAAAAAAAAAAATCCAGAAAAATGCAGAAGGTATATTTTCATAGATAATAAATATTAAAAAAAAAAAAAAAAAGCAACAACAGTTTGGAACAATTCCATTTTCTGTAACATTCTAAAACCCAACATGACCAAAGTTCTTCTGATGGCATTTAACCATCTAACCAACCCTGAATGGGAACATAATGAGCATCTGGCTTTGTTTACAAATTTTCCAAAAGCTCAAGGCAATAAGTACAGATAAGCCATAAATCGCCTACGGCTCTACAACAGGCAATAGAATCTCTTTTTAAAAGCTTAACGATGCATTTTGATCACTGTAGAACTTTCTTCCAGTGCCACCACTTTCTGAATGAAAAAATGACTGATTTATGACTGCTACCAACATGCATAATTTATTTGAGAGCTCTGTCCTCAAAATGAACTCTGTGGTATGCATGCGGATACTTGTAACTAGCAGAATATTAACTTCAGTAACCCAAAATAAGATAAAAATGCAAAAACATTACACCATCTGTGCAATGTTAAAGATGGGAATTTAAGTATTGTAAGTGTCCCTCCTCTCAAATTCACAAAAATTAAACAGGTTTGAGTATTTCATCGGTTGCAGAAACGCAATTTAGCAGTCTATGAGACCTGTATGTGCTTGTCTAAGAGGACTGTCAAGCTTCATGATCTGGTATTATCTTAGCAACACTCACACACTCTACAGGTATAATGAAAGTATCATTATACCTGCACAGTATCATTAGGGAGGATCAATGATTTAACAGCACTATTACGTACTTCACTTTAAAAACAAACAAACAAAAAAAGATCATGTGAAGTGATACGTATGTCCAGTTGCAATTGTATGTGAGGCACCTCTGGCTCCTGGAGATACCAGAGAAGAGCTGAACTGCACAGGGCTCTTACAGACAGTGTGGTCTCATCAGCCCAACACTTCTGCTTTAGAAATCTTTTCCCCCTGGGATTTAACGCAAGGGCAACTGGATGGACCTCCCAGAAGAGAAAGGCTAGGAATACATTTTTGAGGGAACGATAAGAAGGAATATGACAGAAATACAACAAAGAATGACAGCTAGTAGATACCATCACCTAAGAATGATTCAGAGAAAGTCTCTATTGGGAATAGTAGGAAAAAGATCCTGCATCCCCTTGAGCTCTTTTGCATTCATACTACAGAACTTGAGGACACTGCAAGTTGGAAAACCTTCTTAATTTGTAAGAGAACCACATGATTAATTGTAGAATTTAATTCTTAAGGAAAATAGACCTATAAAATACACAAAGAGGGTTTGAGTCTAACAATAAAACAGAAAATCTTTACAGCGCTACTATCTTAAAGGAAGCATAAAACTCCTTGTTTAATGCAGAACTGACTAAAAATGAAACTATTCTCTGTATTCTAGCTCTCTCCTAAGTATCTGCTTGGTGACCAACACTGCAGCAGACAGGCTGGACACGGAGCACTGTACACAGCACCCTGTGAGGATCAAGGAGGAAAACACTCATCCTCCTCAACCCTGATAACAGTGTGAAACAACAGACCAGTTCTCAGTTTATTTTGTAACAAATGAAATGGTTCCTGTTATCCCAACTATTTTAAAAATAACATTTTTTTTTTTTTTTTTTCTGGCAGTCTGCCATACACGCATGTGAGAGCAGAAGGGCAAGGAGGTGGATTTTCTCTCAAACAAACCCCTGCGATGCCTCGGCCTGAGGGCCACCAGTGCAGTGCTGGGAACCCATCCTCCATGCAGCCCCATATCTAAGCAAGGGCTGACCTTTGGGGCTAGCAAACTCCTTCTTGTGTACCTAGGGTAGGAAAAGAAGCCAATGTCCTAGGGAGACAGAGAGGGAGAGCAAAGGATTTGATATAGTTTCAGGCTTCTGAGAGTGTGCAGTGGCAGATCTACACCTAAAATGTCTGCCCACAGGGGCAGAGGAAGGCCTGTCCTTGAAAAGACCCTACTGAGCTCTCCCTCTGGCTGTTGCTGAGGGAGGAGAACATTTTCCCACAATTTTTATTCTAGCTCCTCCAGTGCCCCTTACAGAATAAGTTGGATGGGTGCAAGAAAGCATTTATTTGGGATCAGGAGTACACTTTTGGAACGTATCTCTTCACCGCCCCCCTACCCATCCTTATTACACTTTATGCTATCGGAGCACGCGAACACCACATCCTTCTGCCAGAACACAGCAATCACCTATGTTCTGTTGTGTTCCTGTTTTTATTATTTTTTTCAAGATACAATAATTTTAGGAGCTATTCTACCTTCAAATAATATACATTTTTTCATTTTTATATCTCTGCTTTACTCTTTAAGGGCACTTTTGTTAAGCACAGAGTTGACACTCCACTATTGTTGTAGAATGTCAGAGGTTCTTACAAGGATGTAAGAACTGTGGGTCTTATACACCACACTTACAAAAACATCAAACCAGGGTATGTGTTTGTTTGTTTTCTAAAAAGCCCAGACTATTAACCTTATTTTCATCTTTTGATTGCATGGTATAAAAGAAATATAAAGAGCTTTTGGCATTAAAGAAAAAGATAAAAAGACTGTGGCATATTTATTCCTGTTCATTGCATTGTCACTCTTCCCACATGGTAAAACTAACCAGAACAGTATACTTCCTGCATTTCTGCAAATATATTTAAGCTGTTTTCTATATTATTACAAAATCTGAAAAATAACCTTTATCAGACAGTTAATAGTTAATAAAATACTGCATAGTACTGCCTCCAAGCAATAGAAAATGCTCCCAGTACTACAATATGCACAACTTCCTCATACAAATAATAGTCTGAAGTTTAATGGGAGACATACTAGATTCTTAAAACTATATTTATCACCCCTGATTATTTGCTTATGAGTGGGTGCACACATGTGAGGCAACAAGGATAAACTCCAGTGCGTGTAAGTATGTATACAAATCTATGGCTTAGAGGTTAAATGCTGAAAAAGGCCGATTCATCTATGCAATGTTTTCAAGAAGTTTGAACTCCAAAGGTTCTTTAAAACTACAAAAAATAAATGCACGTTTACAGAGAAATGCTTGAAGATGTTTCTCATCCCCCTCCTTTGCTATAGCATTCATTTAAATATTTTGGAAAGAAAAACTAAAAGCTGAGGTAAACATTAATTTTCCAATTGTGATTTGCCAGCCATCATGATTTTTCAGCTGTCTGTACAAATGTATTTGTTTCATGCCATTTCTGTCACGTCCTGCTAACCAGCTTACAGTAGGATACAGCTTTTTGGAAAAAGGTTGAAAACTAAAAGATTGGTAAAACCCTAAGAATTTATATCAGCAGGATGTGTCTCAGATTTTGCAGAAATCCATGGGACCTGGAAAATATAAGAAGTATTCTCCTTATAAAGGAAGTTTTGTGTGGCTGACATGCCAGCTTACACGCTTCAATCACACGCTCACAACAGGGCCCGAAGCAAATCATTTTTCTCAGTTTCCAACTCTCCAACTGTTCCTTGGTGTAATTTGAGTAAGGTTTTACTATCTTTTAATTTACTCTTGAATGTACTAGTTCGAGAAGTATACCACTTTATTTTACACAACTTTAGGCAAGAGCTACATGTCACCCACATTTCTTACTAACCAGGAAGGGTGAACAGGCAGGCTCAACAAACTGCTTTTTATCTTGTGAATACACACAGCATCGGTTATCTTCTCAAGCTCAGCAAAGCCCCTAGCAAAGCATGCCTTGCCTTGCAGTGGCAAAGTTACAGCGGAGGCAAACCAGACTTAACTGTCAAAACAGCAGCGCTACTAGTTGTTAGGGATGCACTCGGCCAAATCAAATGCTCTACAAACATCTTAGCAAAGTAGTAGGTATGGAAATCTGCACTGCAAGTCAAAACAAAATAAACAAAAATCACCTTGCACCATGTCTAGCGTTTTAGCTCAGGGAACCTCCTGACCCACTGTTTGTGTCCAATTTAGCAGATACCATCAAGTACTATATCTATCTGGAAACTGTTCCTACTGACAGAAACAACTGAAAGATAGGTAAATCTTTAGCTTTAGCTGTTAAATACCATCACCCAAGCAAAATACGATGCCTCTGAAAATTTAAACTAATGAATTGGACTTTGCACTGAAGCAGACGGTGCTGCAGTTGGGTGCTGCCACTCTGATGGGAGCTGCTAATTAAGAGCTGACAAGTAGTAGCTTGTTAAATCTCCTGCTTGTACTTCACCGTAAGCGAGGCTACCTGTGGCGCTCGTCCCTTTCAGTGCAAAGTCAAACAGGTTAAACTTCATCCCTGCTATTAGCCACCATTTGGCTGAGATTTGGTATGCAGTTAATTGCAATGGAAAGACAATTTAAGGAGTTGATCCTTGCCATTGCTCAGCTGCTAGCTTCTGCCTTTCAGCACCGCATCCCTGGGGCTTGCTATTATTTCATCCTTGCTACATGGTGAAAAGATTTCAGGCTCAACAGAAGGAAGAAGCCAGGCTCAATTCTAGGTATTTGTGGCTTTCATGCTGTGAGACTGGCTGAGTTTGGGCAGTTAGGAAACTTGGACGCAGACTTCACTAGATATTTATATATACTTTATAATGCGATGTACTCTAGTATTTCTTACAGGCTAACTTTTTATAGTAAGTATAAAACCATATACATCAGTGGTACAAGTAGTTCCAAATGTTTAGTTCTTTGTTCTTGTATTAAATAGGAGTTTCCTATTAAAGTCCAGATCACAAATTTGGGAGCTGATGTAGAGTTGGGGGTCAGTAGATTTTATACAGATCTTTATTGTACTCTGAAGCTCTGTGAGTTTACAGTTTACAATTAAAACTGCTGTTAAAACACATCTTTCATCACCAGTTTAGTGGGAGGATAAACTCTTCAGTCTTTCCTCTCCTAGGACAACTGAGAGCAAATGTAATAACTACCCTATTTTAACATATGGAATGTGAATGTGAAAATGTTTTGACTGAGCAGCAGTGGAGGTCACGTATGTTGGGAAAAATAGAGAAGATTTAACTTCAGGTCTGTCTTCTAAACCTAGCGATTGGAAAGCATGGCGAGTAGCTGCTGGGGTGAGAACAAAGTTCTTGGCAAGGGCAATGCCAGATTTTGCTTATCATTTACTTGCCTTTCTGAGGGTACAAAATTACAATGATAGCCTAATGATTAGCTGGGCACCTAGTAGCAGAAGACCCTCTTTACAAGACTGGAGATCATCAGAAATATGTACTTTGCATATGAATTCATTTGCAAATGTTTAAGAATAAGCAAGTGTTTGCTATCATTAGATATTTATACTGGACTTAATCCCAATCCACTAAAATCAACAAATGCCTTTCTGCTGACTTTCCAGAGTTTTGGAGTAAACTTTTAACTGCTGACTGCTCTTTTACATCCTCACAATGAAAAACTTAGGGAGGTGTTCAATGACATTAAAGAATCTGAAAGATGTAACAAAGGCTTATGGCTGAAATAGGCAGAAATTTCTTTGTTAATTAAGCTATCTGCAGATGGAAAATTAGACTGTAAATTAATGAAAATCACTGAATTCTTCACTGCTCTTTTTTGTAGTAAGAGATTAGTTTATGCTGTAATGCTGCCATTTTAGAAGTTATGAGACTAGGGAAGGTTTTGGGATGTTCAATGCGTGTAGTTCCTCATAAAAATCTTTTCATTTCACTGTTAAATTAAAGTGCACGTACTATACACACACACAAGAAAGATGTTTATTAGCATAATTATCCTAGATATCTCTCATGTGCAAGTGAAATAGTTGTGCTCTTATGCACAGCCCTACCTTTTGCATTTCCTGATTGCTAAGTTTGCAACCTTGACATTATACAACTTTTTGAGTGAAGTTTTGCATAGCTTCATAAAGTGCAGTACAGACAAAAAGCAGGACTACACGAGTACAGAACTGCACTGTTCTGCTTCTTTCTCTTTGCAATTTAATTTTTTTCAACTTCAGTATGCAGAACACAAGAAAGCCTTTGCTTTTTACCTTGTGGCATTCCAAGATGGCAGTGAGCCACTGCAGAAAGCAGAGCCAAGGACACTACAGAATTAAAGGCCCCAAGAATACTTTCACTACACATATGTGTAAGCTCTATTTTAATCCATGATATTGCATTTAGTTCACTTTTATTGTATTTTATTTCAAAATCATAGCGTCTTTAATTGAGGCTAAGGTATAGGATACTTGAATTTTTAAGCCCAGACATTCTGAACTGTCAGTGTTCAAATAGCTGAACTCTTTCTTTTGAAACCAAACGTGGACTTTCTTGTTTACTTAATTCACTCTGCTAGAGAGAACTCAACAAAAATTGTGAAGTGGTGAGGCCTCCATCCCACAACAAGAATTTCTAAGAAAGTGCAAGTGTAAGTCAGCGTAAACAGAGTATAACAAAACCTGAGGTGAAGGAGCAACGACAGCTGCTGAGAAAGAATAATAGCCATACACCCCAAATAAAGGCTGTCAAAGTCGTTTTGTTTGCTACCTAGTACAAATATATGTAGAGGGCTAAAATGTAATCCTGCATTCTGCTATCCCTCAAGCCAACCCCAGTCTGGAATTTCACTCACAATAGCAAATGTCGTCCTAAAAACCGGGAGGAAACGACCCTTTGTTCCCATCTGGCAGACTTCACTGAATAAAACTTTATCTAGCAACGTAAGTTTGTAGAAGAGAAGAACACAACTGCCAAAGAATGCAATGCAGTCAAAGGGGCTGAAAGCAAAAAGTTTTCACTTACTAGCAATGTAGTTATCACCTTCCTTCAGTTTACTTTTTTTTTTTTTTTTTTTTTGAATCGTCATAATGATTTTACTCAGGTAATGTACCCAGGGAAGCTGAAGCATATGTTATCTTATATAAGATAGGTTATGACATATTTTCTGATAAGTATTTGTCTCAATACAATTTTCATGTGCCCTGGTTCCACATTTGTCTTTTGAAATAAACAGTACTTTGCTTAATATTACAGGCTATTATTTTGACTATTCTTTTTCCAACTAGTAACAAAATTAACAGTTAAACATTAATATCAAGAGTAGAACCACGCAAGTTTTTGTTTGCATGAGAAAATACCACCACTGAAAATGCATACACTGTTAATGTACTCAGCAAACTTTTGAATTAATGCAATTTCAATTAAAAACCAGTTTAGTGCGGTTTAGCTAAGGCTTGCTTAATGAAATTAAGCTACACTAAATAGTTTCCACAAAGAAACTTATGCTAGTATAAATTCCTTTTAAAAATATGGCTCTTGTTAAAATGATGCAACTTTCTCATGAAGATAAGCTTTAGCTGCCATAGTAACAAAGCCCCTTATTTCCAGGATGAGGATACACTGGTATGAACAGCCTTTATGTTGCACACTTAGAGGCTGTTCTCCAGAAGACTACTCATCTTTGTTCAGAGAAATCTTCTATGCAAAAGGCAGTTCAACCCAACTAACTTCAGCATCACCAAATAATAGATGGTTCATGAGAGGTGTGGATTATCATCCCACACGATTCTTGCCCACTATCGTGGATGAAAAAATAATGAGTACTCTTCAAATTTATTTACTTGGGGAATAATCAAAGTAATAGTAGCACCCAAATCGCTATCAATGACGCTCCCTCTGTGAATGCAGGGAAGCATGGACACACAAGCAAATTACCTTGGCTTGATGTAAGAGGCTTGAACTAACACATCTTACCTTCCATTTGCCACAGACTACGAGCATGAAGAGGGTCAGTTACAAAAGATTAGGTGACACATGGGGGCAGGCAGGATCGTGTGTCTGAACCCACACTGCATGCTAATACAAGCTTTCTGCAGTTTAACTACACCCACTACCAAATCTCGTATTTTTCAAGGCAGCCTAGAGCTAAAACGTGGCAAGGTGCTCCAGGAGAATCCACAGAAGGAGTTAAGGCTTAATGAGCGGATCTACTTCCCCGTGTAGACAAGCCCTTAGTAAATAGATACTTCCTGTCCACTCGCTTGGCTGTAGCCAGCGGAGATGATTAATGCAGCTATGTGCATCCTGACAGGCTCTAATGCTCACTTGGTCATAAAAGGGGAAAAACCATGGCCAAAGAAGGCTGACAGTGAGGGCTGGAATTTTCTTTCGGCTGATAAAATAGATGCTGCTTTGATTCTGCGACTCTTTCCTGCTAAAACCGAGAGGTGGAAGACATCTTAGAAAATGCTCAGAAATGTAAATGAGAAGAGTAGCTCTTCCTCCAACAGCAATCTTTTGATCATCATCTTCCTTGCTGTTCTAAAAGCTAAGGAGCTTGGTTATTCTGTGAGCTTCAGCTGAACTGATGCAACACATTTTTCCCCTCAGTAAGTAAAGTATAATGAATAAGGTATGATGACATAAATAAATAAGTGATTTTTCATGGTATATTACCAGGAAATGTAATTCCACATAAGGTCAGTTTCACACTAAACAATACGAGAAAGAGACATATTTCCCAGGTCAAAGAATTAGGGATGTATGGAAAACAGCTAAATCACGAAAAAATGTAAATTCAGTTCAGATTACACAAGATATATGGTAAAATAAAGAGTGGATGTTGACTTTTTGCAGATGTAATGTGAGATTTCAAATTGCTGGTTTTTCTTCCCTACTCTTTCTCTGAACTACATGTAACTGACAGTATCTTTAAAGTACAAATTGTGATTCTGCTGCTAGCAGCATGACTTAAACCTCAGATGTTTGTAAAAACTATTCCTCCAGCAGGCTGCATTTTTATTGACAAAAGGCAGCTGAATCAATTTTTGTTGCTCCTTAACAAAAACCGAGACTGTCTGAACTTGTTTCTTTCCAAGCTCTTCTCTTTGGCCTCTCCCTCTCCATAAATAAAAGCACAACTACACAACTTCTAAAACTGTCCAGATATTGAATTATTTGAAAATCAGCATATTAGTCAGGTGCGAGCACTTTGCTCCAGAAGTCAGGCCATGAATAACATTTGCCCAGAGGAGACTCTCTCTTGTCAAAAGTCATCTCAGGTTGAGTTGATACTATATACCGAAAATGAGCGCCATTCTGAACCAGCTAAAGTTTCCAAACTGAAGCTAATTCAAGCCCAAAACTTGGAAACCTGCTGAAATCTGGTCAGAACTTACAGAGTTAAAATGCATTGATCTGTAATGCAGGTAAGATGAGCCAAAGATAAACAGTGCCAAAGCTTACAGGCTTTTACAGCTTTAATCAAAAGAAACTTTAAGGCAGGGAGAGGATCAAATTGTAAAATCTGGGCTTTAGATCCTGCTTCTGAAATTCAAGGCGAATGTCAGAAATAATGGAACTGAAAGTTTCATGCAATGCTCCCCCCAGCTGTGGGACAGTTCATCAAAACAAGATCAACAGAAAGAATAATAGATTGTACAACCGGAAGCCTTTCCCCAAGTTCCCAACTCGCTTGTTTTCTTCTATGTTTTTAAAGTGAATTTCCTATGTTGAACATACACATCTGGCTTAAAAGTATACTCCGAAGTACATTAACCAAAAATGTTCTGTCCTTCCCATTACCCAAACTCACTAATTATATACATTTCAATTCAACTTTCCTCTCATCCTGCCCCAAACCAAGTCTATCATCACTGCTTTGTGAAGCCTTTATCCCTATCCATTTCAAAGACCCATTTTGATTTTTTTTCCATTGACATTATGATTTTTTTTATAACCTCAAAAAATGAGTAATTTATTTTGTTTGCATGTACTTCAGATTGCCCTCGATTTCCACCCCACTCCTCCCAGCAGTCCCAAACGTTCATGTCTGGACAAGGACGAAGCTTGCCTTAAGGACAGTTTACAGACATGTGAGAACAGTTTTCAATAAAAGTGATGTACTAAATAACAGGATTCATAAGTAAACAAATCCTTAAGTGGAAAACAGCTGAGTACAATAAAGACCTTTGTCTTTTTATCTTTGTTGCAGAAGTTGATAAATTGCAAGTGGAAAAATGACAAAAAGGAAGTTTTGAAAAACACAGACTTTTTAAAGAGAAACTTAAAAGTCAAGAAACGATTTGAAGAAACAAAAGATCTACCAAAGAAACTGCTCAGGTGATGAACATATGTTGAACCTCTGATAATGCCAGCTTCTCAGCAAACCCAGATAACAGCTGACACCAAGAAAACTTTGTCCTACCAGTACAAGTTAGCATTTCCTTCCGACAAAAGAGACAGACTGAGGGCAGGAGGAATACATACCTTCATTTTCTAACCAGCTGTTGGCATGGCTGATGTTGGCAAATGGCCTTTTCTACTCTACAATTTTCCCCCCGGTACAGTACTAACCCAGTACATGCTATCTTAGACTGCAATCCTGAATTTCTGGAGCAGTTTCTTTCGAAGATTTTGGTGGGAGTACTAGTGTGATCTCTTTTGATACATTTTCTACCACCTATGACTTTCAGATGCTTCCAGCTCATATTTCTCATCTTCTCTTACCTGAAGCCAACTTATAACATATGTCTTTATTTTTTAATGTAGAGAATTCTACTCAAGGCTCTTCCAGGACCACTTGTGGGTGAGCTAAATTATGCACTTTTTTTTTGTAACAGAAAATCCATTTCACTTCATCATGAGTCTTGCATTTTATATCTGCTCTGCATTACTTCCACAGGAAACTTATTACTTTGACCAATGGTTTGCTATTATATTCATCTGCAAGTCCACGGTGTATGCTAGAGCTAGAGGCCAGAGAGACAAAAGTGCTCTGCAGGATTATGATACTTCTCACTTGCAAAATTATGTTCTCCCTCTCCTGTGGCAGGTGCACCTGAAACCTATTTCTCCAAGCACTGATGATGATGGCGATGATATGGAGCAGATTACAAAGGCCCTTTAGGGAGGAAATTACTTCCTGAACACTCAAGAGCTCTTCCTGCTATATCATTATGTAGGACTGAGGTTTATTAAAGGCAACAGGACCATACCGATCTCCTCTCAGCCACTTCCTTCAGGCAGAGAATCATAGGATTAATAATTTTGTCAGCAGAAGTAAGGCTTCATTTTCAGATTATTTCAGTTATTCCTCTGCCAACATCTGGCTGGGCTGTGACTTTACTCCTTTAACCTCGAGGCAGATGAATGAGCTCTGACACAGAGACAACCCCACAGGAGGAGGAGGGAAATTGAAGAAAGTGCAAGAAAAGACTGAATAGCGTGCCATTGCTGTGGCTACCAGCCGAAGTTAAATCCCAGCACAATTAGCTAATTCTACCATCAATCTAACATAAATTTCAGAAAATATTATTCACGAAATAGAAGTCCTATTCTGATTTCTGTGAAAACCTTTTCTGCATAACACAAAGAAAAAACTGCAAGGATTGTAACGTTATGGTGTTATAACGCAGGGCAAGTCCTCCAGCCAGCATCTTATCACACCTGGGCAGAAGATACAGAGTCTGCTGTGCCGCTGAAGTACCTGCCCATACCTGCTCTGGCTGTGACACCCGATGCTGAGAGGGGTGTTTAACTCCCATCTACTTCACCAAGCAATAGAAATGACCTGACGCACAGCCTGGCACTTCATGACCTTCTTGGCACTTCATGACCTTCTTCAGCTATTCCTTGTCCTACAGAAATGAGCCCAACGTGGAAAGGGAAGGTTCATTTGTTCATGGCTGAGTTTTTGAAGCTGGATTACCAGATTGCTGTAATTCGGACAGTTACTCCCTAGGAAGGATGTAACTTTTATTCTCACACAACTCAAACCTGTTAATAAAGAAAAACAAGTATAAATTTGGGCAGACCTCATAATAATAGTGATTTCCTTACAGCTTTTCACACATTTCTTTTTGATGTGCTTACCCACTAAGTCTAATTCTAAAGTGCTTTAGAAACAGGGGCTGAGCACACTATTTCTTTTGTTGCCCATTTCATAAAGGTGTAAACTAATTGTTCATTTCACTTTCTAGAGTATGGCATGACCTAAAGCGAGACTCAGAGAGCTTCTTTTACTTTTAGGAGCCAAGTTTAATTGCTTTCAGGGGTAATGAGGCCCCAGTAGGAATGCGTCAGCTAAGTGACCAGTGCATTTTCTACCATACACCATGAAATCTGAGAAGTTTTTTTTAGCTGTTTTCACCTCCACTAACAAAGACAGAGTGGATCTCATTGAGTGATGACATATGCTGAAGGAAAGAAGTAGAGAAACCTAAACTGGTCATTTTAAAGTGAAGAATGACTTGTAGTAATGTTTTTAGCTGTTTCAGGCCTATTCTTTCCATGCACCTTCTCTCTGTTAAAGACTGTCTGCTATTCTATTTTAAGACATGAGATTTCCTACCAAAAGTGACTGTGGGTTTAAAACCTTCGCCAAGCTCCAACAACAGCAAAACCTCCTTTTGGGGCGGACTTTTCAGGCAACGTTTGTCTGAGGCTGCTGTCACCACAGCAGTCGCACGCGGTTCAAAGCACCACTTTAAACTGACCACAAGGAACTTTTCTGTGCGTCTAGCAGTGTGGCTGTTACGAGGGACAACGTCCTGTCCTCTTTAGAGTTCGTGCTATTTCTGAAGCCTTTGGGCGTAGCTGTTTCAGAGTGCTACAGAAGCCACTGACATTCATGTCAGTCTCTGGATTGCAGCTTCTGAGTTTATGACAGATGGGAAACCAACAGAGGAGTTAAAATCCTGTGAATCCACACACAGCTTATAGCCAGTAGCCATCTGGCTGGGGATCTACATAATACCACAAGAGGATGACAAAAAAAAAAAGGCATTTACATTTGCACTTCCATTTTTCTTCCCCTTCTTTGTGCTTCCTGTTTTGAATAGATTTCATGACTGCATTATGAATGGTCTTTCAACAATTATATGGGTCTTTCAGTTATTTCATATAGGCAAAACAACTAAAATACTTTCTCACTAGCACTTTTCACACAGAAAAATACATTCAGGATTAGGCAAAAAGTCCACCACATAACAGCATAAAACATTTGTCTCTTCTAGGTAACGGCCATACAGATAGCATTTAACAAAAGCACAAGCATTTGAGGAAAGAGCACCAGAATGGAAAGCACCAAGAAACCTTATTCAGCAGCGCTGCCAGTTGCTCTATAAAAATAATTCAAGGCAGAAGTTGTAACGCAGGGCCCCTAAAGTATAATTACTTAGGAAAAAATGTGGCCAAAAGTTACCTAACCTGTTCAGAGAAGAAAGCCGTGATTTATCCCAAAACGTGCTGGGAAGGCTGCAAATCTGGTTTTCAAAGGCAAAAGCATGAACTTCGCTAAAACTCACTTTTGCATGGCAATATCTCCTTCTAGCTAGAGACAGGAAATACACAAACACAAAGAAAAAAGCACACACTTATTTTCTCCCCTCAACCTGCTGCAATGCTCAGAGAGGTGTTTTCAACCTATAACTGGGTGTTTGTTGAGGCTTCAGTTTTCTGAAAAGAGCAGCTTTCTGTAGTTAAGAAAGAGGAGAGCTCCTAGAGCAAGAAATCTTTTCTTTTCCCTGTGTTCGATGTTGCAAAAGCGAGCACATATTAAGCAACTCAAGTACAGGAAATAATGCTGACAAACAAACTGATATTCTTTCCATAGCTTGATCGCTCAAAAGGAGGACATTTGAAACTTCATCTCCCCAAATCAAGAAATGTTTACTTTTGGAAAGGCTGCTGAATGCTTGTGTATTCCTCCTAGTCCAAACGTTTTATGATCCTTCCACTGAAGCAGATAGTCACACTAGAATAGAAAAGAACATCAAGTTGAAATTCTTTTAATATATCTCTTTCCTTAGAAAAATCCAGTTTTATTGGTAACAAAATGATTGTGGAAATACACCGATCCTATCTAACATGCACGTGGGAATCCCTCTTACATCTCTTCACCTGACCTGGAGTCTCCAGCACCAGAGGCATAGCTGTAGAAGCAGAGTTAGAAAGGCAGTGTCCATCTGTCTCTTGTCCTATAGCAAATCTGTTATTTTCTAATGTAACCTCCAACATGAGAGAGAGGTTGGGGGAAGGAAAAAAACTGATTAAATGCAGACATCTATTTCTGAGCTAATCACTCCATGCTCCCTTCACACTTGATGTGATCTACTCAGTGCGACAATTTATCTTGTTGTGGAGCAGACATCGCAAATAGGTCAGATGAATTAAGCCCTAAAATTAACCATTTCTCTCCACCGAAGATAAAGTGAGCTTAGGATATCCAATTCATACGTTTGGAGTTAAATCACACACACTCCACTCAGAAAGGCCATCCTTTTTCACCAGCAATTATGCTTACCTACTTTAAAGTCCTGCTTGAAACTGAATTTCTTCCATCTCAGCTCTGAGCTCTAGCCACCATATTATTGCTTTTTTTTTTTTTTTTCCTGATACTTTGCCTTTTTTGGATGAAAAATTTCATCGATATGTTTTCAGTTTCCATATGGGCATCTTTGAATAGCTGAAGATGTCTTATTTACCCCATCTGTTTAAAGTCAAGAAATGCAGTTGTGTTTTTCATTGAGAAAGGCTTAAATAACTGCATATTTTTCCTCAGAAATAAAAAATAAACAGAGAAATTTCAATTATAACCCTAGTAATATCATTACAATTCTAGTAAAATGGCAACTGATTAATGGCAACGTCTAATATATATTCTAATTTTCAATTTGAATAATGTATATTTTGAATTAATTGTTTCTTGACAGATTGAGTTTTTAATTAAGGAAAAATTGCAGTGTAAGAGATTTTTTTCATTTTTCTTTCAAGAAGTGTAATTTTATAAATGCAGCTATCTAGCCAGGCAAAATGAAACCGGGAAAGCGTAACTGCAGAATTTTCTTCAGTGTTTTATGATAATACCTTGATCAAGCTGAAGCTAAGCTAAGGAAGAAAACAAATATCCGTACCGGCTTCAGGAGGGTAGCTTTTGCTAACTTTATCTCGTGGGTCACAAGGCTTTCTGTTGATTTCAGATCAGTAGTCCCTACATTTAAAATAAAAGTACAAATTTTTCATCCCTTTTTCCAACTTTTTGGACTTTGACCTGAATACTGCATCACTGCTGGAAGTGCAGTCTCATCCTCCTGACTTTCTCAGCATGCAGCTAATCAAATTTATTCAGTTAGTCCGAGCTTGATTTCTACATGCACTTCCCATGACTACTTCCAAATAGTTTAAGAAGTACAGTAAAAAGAAGCTGCAAACATGTAAGTAATGGAAATTTTTAATATTGATGTCTCTGTCTTTATCAATTTGAAATAAACGCCTCGCGTTATTCACCAGGGTTCCCTCGGTTTGACCTTGACTTTTATGGAGCTCGCAGAAAGTTATAAAATATGACGTAAAATAAATCAGGAAAATGTTGAAAGCCCAGGTAGAGCCTCCCCGCTAGCAGGAGCTGTAGGGGAAGTTCTGCTATGGGAGTGAGTGGCACACCAAGGAGCAGCCCTGCCCCAGGCAGCCACCCTGGTCCCTTCAGGGACTCCCCTTTACAGGGTGCTGGAAAAGCTGTTCAAGTCATTTTGGATCAATCTAACACTGTAATTCAAGCCTTCAGCCTTGCAAGCTGCCTTTGTCTCTTTCTATGAGTTATTTAGAGGAAACAGCATGCTGTTCTACCTGTTAAAACATGTTACTTTCCCAGCATGCTAAATAAAAAAAACCAGCATCTAAATTCCTACCCATAGGTTTTACTTACAAATGAAGAGCTCAAATTTGATACAACTCTGTGTATGCTCCTCATACCGTATGTTTTAGAAAATATTTTAACTTCTGTAGTTGCTATTTAGAGCAAACTTCAGAAATAAAAGAGTGAAAATTAGAAATAAAATATACCTCCATTTTTATTTCAAAAGAAATTGTCCACTCCCATGCCTTCAGTTCTTATCTTACCACTGCCTATATACATCGAGGGGTCTTTTTCACATCAACCACAAAATACAGAGTTGAATTAAATCCCAAAGTAGCATGTAAAAACAGCTCAAGTTCACTTGGATTTGCTGGTGGATCAGGCAATTTTGTGCTTTTGCAGCCAGCACCACCATGTTTCTGGGTCCTTTTGTTTCAGCCCACGCTGGTGTCGCTCACCAGCACGGCCAAGAAAAGCAGGGCCATGCTTGGTGGAAGCATTTGATATGATATGATGAAGTACAGAAGGCTGTATCCTCTCCCTAACGATGGCTAGCAGCAATGCTTCAAAGAAATTAGACACTACACATACCCACAATGAACCTTGCTAATTGCAGAAGGCTTTGCAGGTGACAGAGAGAAACGAGGGCTTCCCAGATGCTCACAGGTAATGTGCTTATGTCTTAAATCACGAGATTTGATTACCTGTCTCTAAGCATGCCTTGCTGCCACTGTTATTAGCCTTTATATTATGAAGCCCTTTGTGAAAATTGAACCACTATATTTAACTGGATGACCTCCACGGCAAAGTCTACAGGCCAAATGCACACTGTCTGAGAACAATATTTATACCTTCTAAAATTACAAGCTACTCTTAAATAGCTGATTTCTTGATACTATTTTATGAAGCTGGAAAAGAAGGAGAACAACACAACCTGATCATTTCACCTCGCATTTCATATTACTATGTAGCTAAAAAAATACTGTTTTGAGATATTTCATTTCTAAAATGAGAAGAGAAATGCATCTTCCCCCCATCATAGCACAGACAGGCCCCGTTACTTCTCTCTATACCATTTAGCAGTCCTAATATGACTACAGTTTTAAAAGTTTAGGTTTTATAGGCCCAAACCATTAGCTCTTTGTCTCTTCTTCAGTTTTCGGGCTGTCCCTTACGCTCGCCAGCTGCAGCCAGACAACTTCCTGATACACCGCTTTAATCCAAACCCTGCCACTAGGACTGCACAGGAATGAAAAGCAGTTCCAGAGATCCTTTTCCCTTCAGCTATTCCCTTAAAGAGTTATGGATTTTTCCTTACTCTTTGAAGACATCTGTGTGAAATTACCCACACAACAGTAATCCTAACAAAAACCAAGGTTTATTAAAACAAAGAGAAGCTGGAATTAAAACAAAATAAATTGTTTGCTTAACATAGCTGAATTTACAATTCTCATAAGTTAAATTAGATAAGGCATAAACCAGATAAGCTTAACTTCAGATAAAAAAAAAAAAAAAGAAAAAAAATGAATCCTGTAGTTTATCCTTTGAAATGAAATATCTTTTCTGACCACACCAGTCAGCCTGTCAGTGCTGCTTGCTGCTTGGAGACCAACAATTCCCCCTTTTGTCTCGCACAGATATGCCTAATAAACCCCGTTTCAGGTTTCCTAAACACTTCTCCGAAGACAAAAAATGGGCTTTGGTAAACAGTTACAGTCTCCATCTCCGAGGAGTTACACCACCAAGGAACCAAAAAACCTTAATTATGATTTATGGCTGCCTCTCCAAGGTTTATGACCCAGCTCAAATATTACCTTTTGCTAACCATCTTGGCTGGCTGTATCTAGTTTTTGGCTAGACCCATGGGCAAACCTCACCTAAAGCAGTTGCTTTTCCCTTCTACTTGTCACAAGCTATGAATTACAGACGAGGGCTAAGGCTCTCTGTTACAATCAGCTACGACTCGAAACAAGTCCAATGGACCTTTAAAAAAAAAAAATCAGTCTTGGCTGATGTCTCAAATGACAGATTGTTCTTTCTTCCTGCCTTTATAGGTTTTAGGACTCATATATACCCAGCTTTTGCTTCGGCACGTCGTGTCATTTAGCGTGTGGTATTTCCCTGAGATGAGAAGAGCACTGCTCTTGGAAAGCTGAAACAAAAACTGATCCGTGATAGAAACTTTCACCACTGTGGAAACCTAATGACAATAGCAGGCTTGTTCCTTCTCATATGCAAACATGGATGCAGTCATGCTAACAAAAAAAAAAAAAAGGCTTAGATAAGCAGAGCTTTTTTCTGTTGAGCAAATAAAAATCACTGACCACACTAGCACCCTGCAAAATTAACTTGGTGTAACTTTTCTAGACCATGCTTAGCCCTTTATTCTTCAGCCTCTCCAATGAATTTGAAAGCAGAGGAAAAAAAAAACAAACCCAGACAAAAAACCCCGAAGGCACAAAAGTAATGGAGGTATTATTACAGATCTACCAAACAATATCCATATAGGCTTGTCTGATGTGATACAATCCAGTGCTAAGCCAGGATTACAATTAGGCAGGTAAGAAGGAACAGCCATAACCCAAAAGCACGTTCCTATAGGAGAGGGTGAGATTGTGGCTCTCTGAGCAGGAACTACATCACTTGTCATTTTTTTGCTACAACGGGATGCTTGGAAGAAACACTTGAGCAGCAGGAATTCAGGGTGCGGCTGCACCAGGCACCCTAAAGCCAAAAGCAAATGAACTGTGATCCAAGATCTGTTCAACAGAATGCTATAGTCATTTAGAGATCTTTCTTTCTTTGGTTGGTTTTGATTATGAAGCTGTCCATGGGACGGTCTTTCCAAGCTTGAGATCAAGTTAATTTCATTCATTACAGCAGCACACGGAGCTACTCAAACATTCAATTAAAACAATCTTGCAGGACTGCATTTAAATTGTACCAGCACTCTGATGAACTCCAAAGCAAAACATAAAATAAAGGTCAAATTGTAGAGAACACTACGGAGCAAGTTAATACCCATGAAAAACGAGCACAAGAAAAACAAAACTATTCCCCAGTGAAAAACGGTAGCAGTGGATGTGAGGAGGGATGTTATTCCTCTCCTTTATTGCTCCTCATCGAACAGAAGAAAAGTCAGGGAAGAGGAACTTCAACATTTGTATTGGGAAAAGAAAAAGACAACTCTAGCTTAACGTGTAACAAGGAAAGAAAAAGTTAGAAAAGAAGGTGCATGATGAAAACAGGCCCTCACTGCTTGCACAGCTCCTCTTAAGCCACAGGACACAAGAATATAACTATAGGTGATTTTACTTTTTTTTTTTTTTTTTTTTTTTTTTTTTTTTAATACTTTGGTCAACAGTTTCTTATGAGAAAATCATTTTGTAATTGACTTAAGGCCAGGATTACGTCTTAAAAACAACCAGAAAAAAAATCTTAATGCTTTAGTAATCTCTCTCTTAATCCTCTCTGTACATATCATTGGAAAAGACTTCAAAAACTGATTAATCCAAAGATAATTATACTCAACTGTTCTCCGAAGAGGAATAAAAATGTATTGCAACTCAGCTAATATACAATGTTTTCCTTAAAGGAATAAACTATTTAAAGATTCTTTCAAAATTATTTCAGACGTACATATTGATAGTATCAATAAAAGTTAATGAAACTGACCTAAAGATCTCTAGCAGATTCCTTTCAAAAGAAAGGTTCTCTTAATTCTATAAAGTTTCTGCACGCATCTGAGATGAGTCCAAGATTTTACCAATATGTTCAATTATTTTTAAGGTATAAAATGCCTCTGCCTGTGAGGAGAGGGGAGCGGCCCTCATTGTTTTAACAGGGAAAAAATGTAATATATTACCCATAAATTAGCATGATTCTTTGAATAGCATCCATGAAAAATCAAATTTGATACAAAATTTTAATTATTCAGAAATATATTAATTTTAGCGTCTGACCTTCTGGCTACCACTGCAGCAGAATACAATTAACACTCTTCTGAGGTTCCCACAATGTATATTCAAGTAGTTTTTTTATGACTAAGTGCTACATGAAGCGATACAAGGGAATCCTTTGAAGTACTGTACAGTAACACTGGAAAACTGTATCTGGTGTATTTGCACACAAATATTCTGCATACACAATGCTGAGCTAAACACACCACCAGGATAAATTTCCTCTACAGGTGATGAATTTGGACAAACCTTATTGTCCCTACATTAAAATACAACAGAATGGCAGAAGTCTGCTAACAAGGTAATGGTTTATCATCAAGGCTTGTCTTCACTGAAGACGGAATATTTTAAAATCTCATTACAATTCTAGTGTCAGAAAAGTAAATACAGTTTTGATAGTTATTCCCTATTAGAGGTGGATCCTAGTGCAGTGGGAGTTGAGGTCACATTTCAGGGATGTGAAGGCACGTACCAATGCTGCTAAGTATGCTGAGATTTAAAATAAAAAATAAAGCCAATTCAATGACTGAATTAACTGATTGCCAAATAGCTAACACAAAGTGACTAACAACTGTGTACGTGCGTCTACATTCTGTACAAGCATTTATGGATTGCTCTAGGACAACTAACAGACAAACACCTCAAAACAAATATTTGTAGAGTTTCTTGCTCAGCATTTGCAATCGTTTACCTGAATGAAAACAGGACCCTTCAACATTTGGGTTCTAAAGGTGTGATTTTTCCCATTCTTTCTTTTACTTTAAAGACATATTCTTCTCATGAAGTAGCATAGATGCAGCCTAAGGCCATTATTTGGATAACGTAAGACCCGTAGTTTCTCCTAGTGAACATGCACCTGCCAACTGGGGCATCTAGTGCTGAAAACGTATGGAGGGGTTTCACCCAAATTCACCAGGGCACTTGACTACAACATGGCTTACCGAGGACTTGGACAACCCCCACAAGGAGATGTTCCCTACCAGCACCAGACGGACAGCCCAGGCTGGGGAGAGCTCAGCCGCCCCTCTGGACACTTGTCTGAATAATTAAATATTTATTCTAACGTGATTCACATCTTCAAGTCCTAGATGGCTGCACTCTCCCTAAGGTTAGAAACCTGTTGTGTGTGTGCCTCATTTATTCGCTTACCAGAAAAGGTCAAGATGATACTAGGTAAGAGAAACTAACTCCCCAGTACATTATAGAAACTGCTTTGTAAATACATTCATCACTGTGATATTGTCCATTGGTTTGCATCTGGCATTTCATTTTTCCTCATGCCTGAGTAAGAAACTATTAAAATTACGTGTTTAATTTTATTTTTAATCAAACAAAGCAAAATTCTGGTAAAACCAGGTATTTGTGAAAAACATACACATTCCAATTTTCACAAAAGAATCTGGAGGAGGGAAATTAGATGCTACATATTCTTAATAAATTATGCCTCCGGTGACCTTCAGTTCTGATGAAAACTGGCACCACTCATTTTTTTTTAATTACTAACACAAAGCTCTGGATTAGTTAAAAAGCTTATCCACTAGCACTTGGATGTCTACTTCAAATACGTTGTTAAAGGCAAAAACATGAATGGCCTGCATTCATAACATTTTAAATGCAAAAAGTGACAATTCTCATGACTGTGCTATAAGAAAGCAGTGCAAGCAGTGGAGAGGGCTGCCGTATTGAGTTACGCCTGGACCAACGCTGGCATACCCAAACCTGTTTGAGAGGGAATGAGATGGTTGTGAGATGCCCATCACCATGCTAAAGAGTAAAGACAAAAGTGTAAAGAAAAGCTCTTATCCTGGTGAAGGAAAGGTTTCACAATGACACGGCTTGACATGGAGAGTGGTCCTCAGGTAGGTGTCCATGGGACAGGGAATGCCAAATGCTTTTGTTGGAGACACCATGTCCTCAAGAAGCTGGTGATGATGGGGACGGTAACAGGAGCTGTATATATGTGGAAACTGGCAGAAGAAATATTCTAGAGGATGACTCATTACAAGCTAATTCCAAGCAAAAATGTTATTCTCCACCACTGCATCAGGCAGCTTGTGTCCACAAGCGAATTCCAACACAAAATCCACAATTCTCACCACAGTTGGATGTATTTGGCCAATGCACTTTGTACTCGACTTGTCCTAGGATGCAGAGCTAACTCTGAGTTATGAAGCATTATCCAAACCCCAGAGAAATATTTAATTTCCAAAGTTCATCGATAACCTTTCAAAAGGAGAAACTAAGACTTGATGACTGAGAAAATCGGTGTCTCTAGCATAGTTCCTAGTACTCTAAAGAAGCAGGATTTTCTGTTAGATCATCTGAAGAACTTCGTAACACTGGATACACATCCTGCCCACAGTTTAAAGCAGGGGGACTTAAGGCTCTGAAAGGTTAAATGGCTTGTAGGAGATCAGAGTATGTGTAAATAGCAGAGAGAAATCTCCAAGCTCAACCTCTCTCCTCCTGCTCTTCCCTTGCTCCACTGTAACGGACCAGATACAGTTCAGCACCAGAGCCTTATACCAACTGGAGTAACAGAAATTATTTTAAAAGACTGCATATAGAGGGAAAAAAAATAAATAAAAAATTCTCAATGTGTTCTAAATGATTTGATTTTAAGAAAAGCACAGTTTCATTTCAATTCTCAATACCAGTTACAGTCTTTCCTCCAAAAAACTCAAACTCATTGAAAAATAACAAAGACAAACAAACATTATTTTTGCTACAGCAGCAAACTAGGTGGATGGATATCTCAAAAGAAAAAGATGTTTGAAGTTTCACATTTCAACATTGTCAACAGCTCTAAAGCCTAAATCATGACACCAGTCAATAGCTCCTATGAATATGCATGTTCTGCAAGAGAGACACCAGACTGTGGCCAGATAAGCAGGTGGATAAGATGGTAAAGGAATACATAAAATCAAACATCTATTTACCCTAGGTACTACCCTGGGCACTTGCAGGAATGTTTATGCAGATCAGAAAAAAGATCAAAAAGCAAGCTATGGAAGTAGTTTGCTTTTATTATTTGTTAAAAGATTTTGGCTCTGTAAATATAAATCAAATACAAATGTTCAGCACTGCCAAGGAAATAAATTATATTTGATATCTGTACATTAATATATTCCAGTAAACCAGGCTAAGGAACAAATCTAGCCATAATTCAGCCAAAAATAGAAATTTAATAGTGTGGTTCTGTTCAAATAGTTTGTGAAGAACAAAAGTTTAAGGAATACAGTTCTTCAAATCATATCAAAAGCAAAATCACTGCAAACTTGTAAAGCATTGTTACTAATTTATCACTGTTACAGCTTAAGAACATAGCCATTTCACAAAAATTGCTTCTCTCTCACATAGTAACTTTGAATTGTTCAATCTGAAAATAGTATCCAAAGTGTCTAACAAAGAGACTTTGCACTTTTATAGCAAAGGTGCTAAGTAGAAGGTGAAACCAGAAATATGACATGAAGGATGATACGTATTTTGAATTGGACTTATTTATATGATAAACACAAATGTACAGAAAATTGAGACAATTGATTTTTTTGTCTCTGGAAAGAAAAAAAAATTGCTTGGTATCAGGTAACTAGCTGTAAGATTCAAGGATTTTTTAGTTACTCTGAAAGGGACTGAAGCAGGCACTGACAGCTAAGATGTGAGTCGTATTACGGTATGTTTTCCAAACAAGACTGTGATGCTACAAGATGCAGACCTACTTTCATTATAAATAGGGTAAAGACATTCAGAAACATCCACTACAGCCACATTACCACTATAAAAACTGCAAATGAAATTTGGGGTTACCTTAGATCTCATCCTATGTGGGAATGGTGGACCTTAATCATTTTTCTCTAGTAATTAAAGAAATGTCAGATTTTGCTTCTACTCAATTAGGTATTTTTCTGGGTATCTTAATTTTTTCAAAAAAGGGGTGGGGGATCAGGGACACTTAATTCCCTTTAGACAATCCTTCACACGGATATGATTTGTGTACCCTTGATTATTAGTACCCTTATTACCCTTCTAACATCCATAAACGGCTCACTGCTGTTCTACTTTGCCATAGTTTGTGTACTTCTCTGGTGACTTCAGTTATTGCAGTCACTTTCCCACAGCAAGAGCCCCTTTGGTTGTCCAGCTGATTTGCTGTAAATTTTCATGGATTATAGGCCACCCCCCTGACATCTTCCCCATTCCTCATTATATCTTGTTTCCTGTAATCGTGGGAAAGGGACATGGGGCACTTCATCTCTGTTCTCCCTGATGTTCTTGGTGGTCTTCACTTCCTCTGATTTTCACATTTAGCAGCTTTTGATACACAGGGGGTAGAGATATAGGAAAGGGTACGAAAAGTCCTTCCCCCCAAGAGGGCAGGAACTGAAGCTCCATTTGTCAGCAGCTGAAAGAGGCCAATGGTTTTCTGAAAAGCAATATCAATGAATAAATTAAAAATATATTTCTTAATTATCTAAAAACTTCTATGAAGGCTTTAGTGCATATAGTGAACATGAAAATGCTAATTACAGGAAATGAAAAATAAACTGACTTGTGTTTTTAATTTGCCAGTTTGCAACCAGAAAAGAGAAAGCAACAGAAGTATGTATTAGAAAGCAAAATTATTTAAAACTGTTATCACTTCATTTTAGCTAGTGTTTTAGCTGTTTCATGTGAGCTTCATGAAGAAGTATAAAGAGTAATTATATTGTCTTCATTTATTCATTTTTTTTAAATCACTACTTCTAGTAATTTGCATGCTTAGACAAAAAAGTTTGTTTCTCCCCTTCCCCCCTCTATCTACTTCTTGTTATTGTTTTTCTTCAGAAAGGGAAAAGCCTGTGTAAAATCCACGCTACTGTTTTTTGAGAAAGAATTAAAAGAGACTGCCTGACCTGATAAGCACTCTGGAAGAATCCGCTAGAAGTCTAAGAAACAGAAAAGCTGAGCTGCAGGAAGATTGCACGGACTATTTTGGTACTAAGCCTCCTGCCTCTTGTGCCAGTCCTATCTGTTTTAAGCAGAAATGACAGTGCATGGCTAGTAGCTGACAGTCAGCTTCAACAGGGTAGCAAATAAATTTATTTAAGAAGGTCTGTCTGCAGGTATGGCCACGTTCAATTCTCGGCAATGCTACAGACTTAGTGTGATGCAAGGAAAGTTTCTTAACTTCAGCTAAAAAAAGTTATCAAAGCTATATTTTTTTTAGCAGTTCATAAGTTGTCTTCACTTTTGTAAGACTGCAGGGGGAAAACAACATCAACATACTTTCTGATGATAATACTCTCTAGGCGTTCTTTAAAGTTGAGTATTCGGATTGTATGAGTGAAAACTGAAGAAGGCACTCTCATTTAACATCACTTCTGTTTAATATCACTCAAGAAATACAAGTGTAGGTCTCATTCTATAGGACAAGCACCCTCTGTGCTGACATTTGAAACCTGACAACTGACCTGTAAGAACAGCAATATGCAGTTCTCTGGAAAGCTATTAGGACAGCTCCTGATTTTATTGCCGTGAATGCCTCAGCTCATGATGACAACAGGACTTCTGATGCCATTGCAAAAAGCACAAAACTTCTGAATAGCCTGTATCCAAATGAAGACTGAAATATGTTTCAGTCTTCACAGAGAACAGATGATGTTCACTCTGAATAAAGAAATTGTAGTAGATTACTGGTAAGAAAATTGCTAGCAAGATTTTTTTTGCCTCTTGAGGATTTCAAGGTGTATTTCTCTCTGGAGGTAGATGATGCTACTTCTTCTGTCATTCTTTCTTCAGGTTATTAGCAGTTTTTCAACTGCAAAATAACATCTATCTAGTTACTAAGTATAAAACTTGCTACCTTTAATGTAATTCTTACAAACTAATAAAAAAGTCATAATAGCAAGCATTTTTCACATTTTCTATGGCTTAAGCACAATTTCCTGCTGCTACAGAGGTACCATCAGCTTAGTTCTAGCCACGTTTATAGAGCCAGTAAACAATTTAGTGTACTAAATCTGTTTGCCTTTTACTTTTGCCCTTGCATTCATTTTTATCAAAACCACATTCTTTCCATCCACTGCACCCACAAAATAGCATGCATTAATTCTTACTTCTAATTTTCCATTCTTCTAGTGTTAAAAGTATTGGTATTTTACATTCAGCTGCTTCTGGCCTTAGAAGCAAACCTGTCCCCACAATAAAATGGAAGTGTTTGCCTTAGCACTGTGCAACTTTCCTGCTAATTTATACTCCAAATGCCTCATGACATAGCCAAGTGCTGCTGCTGCTTTACATGGAGGAAATCATGCCATAGAGAACCACATTCAAAATCTGCTACAGGCACTTAAGTGAGAAGGCATGACTGGCAAATAACGTCAGAAAACCTGATGAAGCGTTCTCCCACTCACGACTCAGAGCTGCAGAAGCCTTGCTTCTTACTGTGCTGGTGGCCAGTGCACACCTTCTGAACCAGTCCTGCCTCAAAATACCTCAGGTGTGGCTCCACGAGGATGCCAGTCACGTAACTGGCAGCAGGGCCATGCTGATGCAGTGGTGGCTGAATGCATTCAAGTTGTTGGATTTGGAAGAAACAAGTCAACAAGGGCTGCTGAAGCAAACATCAACCTAGCACTCAACGCTTAGGCGAGCCCAAACCCGCATTTCAGGAGTCCTCAGCTCTCCAAAGTACATGTTATGGGGGTTTTGGCTCTTGTACAGGAATTTTAGTGTGTAATCCACAGAGTGAGTAAGTTTGGCCATGCTTGCCCAATACAGTAAACACTGAAAAACAGCCATGACGTGACACACATCTAATACAGACATCATGAAATGCTAATGCTTATAAACTAATGCTGACTTCCAGTCTGCATTTATTCAGACTGGCTCTACAGTTATCTTCACATCAATATTGTTCTGTGGCTTAGTGGCTTTCTACCTTCTTTCATAGTCACCTTCCTCTAGAAATATATTTATAGAGATCATACAAAACATAGGGATTGATTGAAGACATATTTACTGAATTCCCTGAGTAAGGCACGAATCTACTCAAAGACGTGGGACACCCATGTGCTAAACATGGAGAAGGTAACAGAGGTAACAACATGGCTTCTGCCTCTCTGCTGGAACACTACAGAAATGTCAACATCTAATCCATAACAAATCTAAATCTTAGCTAATTAATATAAGCAGACAACAAATAGGAGTAATAAAGGTTAGATATTTTTACCGCCTCGGCAAGATGACATTCAAGTTTCAACCAGTCATTTCCCCATCTAACATACCTATATGGCCCACAGATACACGTTCTTTCACTAAATCAAGCTCTGACTGGAAGGACTGAGTATGCTGTGAGGAATTTCAAGAATCTTACTTTGAAGACAACATGAAGTATCCCGAGTCTTCTCCAGGAGCCTTTTTGTTGTGCCCAAGTGAAGGAATCTTAAGGAGAGATGTGTGCTAATCTTGGGAGCTCTTGAGGAAAGTGCTGGTTAACTGAATCTCTGGAGGAAATGTTCTCTGGCCTTGGGATCAGGAACAAACCTCAGCTGGGCAAGGTGAAGGAATCAGTTTAAAGGACACAGACTACATATCCATTGTAGTCTACTGTAAGTGATGGGGTAGAGGGAAGTAAAATTGGACCCAGATCTCCTGTACCACCTACAGTACACACATGCAGCATGGCCCTGAATCCCTCCTCTAAGGCCAATTTTGAGAAAGCAAGGACAGAAGAGTGATAAGACCACAGTGAGTGGCAGCTGGATAAGGTTGCTAGTATTTTTTCCACAAGCCATCTCAGCTGAGGATCTTGCAGCCTTGAACATTTTATGCTGACAGCACTTTAGAAGATCCATTTTTCAATTTTTTTTTTTCTTTCATTTTACAGTTGAGGAACCAATACACAAACAGCTGTGTTCAGAAGGCCCAGTGTAAGTACCTAACTTTGGCATCACAATTACCAAGGTGTGCAATTTCAGAAGTCTGACAAGCCTCTGACCCAGTGAAATCAGAATAATTCTATCCAACAACTAACACTAGCCAGTCTATTCTGCTGTGAATAGTCCAGGGCATCTCCAGTTGGCTCACAGCTCAACACATTATTTTGGTGTCTTTATGCAAAACAGAGAGAGTCTCCATCACAAACTTGTAATATAGACGAAAATAACATAAGCACATTAAGCTGCTTTTGCTTGTCACCCCTGATGAACTTCATATGGCAACCAGACCAAAAGCCCCCGCTGAGCCCCTGAAGCTGAACGTGAAACGGAAATATCACAAAGAAACACTGCCAGCATCCCAGAACATGACTCACACTGCTTAAGCACCAAATCATTGCATTTAGAAGATTGTGGTTTGGGTATTTTGTAGGGATAGATCAAGCACTCTGAAGCTGAGTTTGCTGAAGAAAGTAGGCTGAGCGCTAGGGCTCCTAACTTGGTACCGTTTCTTCCTGTGCTGGTTAACCTCAGGCAAGTCACTGCACATCTCCATGTTACTATTGCCAAATGCAAAACTAATTACACTAATCCCTGTGTAGCACTTAAATGTTTATGGATGAAAAGAATTAACCTAAGAACTATTTATTTTATTATTAAAAAGAACTACACTACTATGTGAAAAGACAGGGCAAAGTCTCTTCTGTCAGTCTATGCCTCTTGACAGGTATGAACCATACATCCAGAAATGACTACAAAACCCTGTCTAGAATCAATGGACCTTCCTGAGCACAGTAAAAAGGGAACTGAGAAGTGAAAACCAGTCAAAAAACCATAGGGAATGCTGTTAACTGTCCTAAGGGACAGATTTTCAAAGACGTCCAAAGACAGAGCTTAGGTTCCAACGTGGCAGGATTTTCAGAAGAAATATTTATTGAATATACTGAACTCCCATTAATATCAGTGGTAGCTACATAGCGTACCCTGTGCAGACAGTTTCTGCAACTTTAATCACTTTAAACATGAGTGAAAATTTGACCCCAAGTAAACAAACTAAAAAGACACTTTTTAATGTTCCTTGTATGACTATTGTGGAAAAAAATTTTAGTCGGAAATGTGACTTTTAAATTGCAGTTTAGCAATCCATAAATGCTAATGAAATCCCCTGCTGTCTGCCCTGTGATAATTTTTTCCTATTAAAAGCTTGTTCTTTTTTTCAATCTAATAAGCACATCACTATTCCAAGCACATTCATTGTTCAGTCAAAGTTTAAATTTACAGTTAAAATAAAAAGAGAGGTCGTTTACCAGTAACCAGAATTCTTTGAGATATGAATTCTTCACACGCAGTCAAACTGACAGGGTACATATATGTTCTTTCAATTAAAACTAGTCTTACATGCTTTTTTATTGCAATGGTGTAAAGCAAAGACGGTCCATTTTCTCCCAGTGATAGACATAAAACTCGGGGAATGTCTAGAAATTCGGAGGGAGAACAAAGAGGTCAGGAAGAAAGCATGAATGTGAACTGTACATACCAAAGCTTTGCATATTGGTAAATCATGACTTTTGCCTCTTTGAGCAACAGGGCACAAGCATAGTTGAGCACAGTGACTTAAACAACTACACCTCTACCACTGAGTGCCTGAGGTCCTGGAGTCTTTGGTACCAACCGCTCCAGCACTGCTTTAACAGCATACAGGTCTGAGTGATGCTGCAGCACATGGTGAAGGTAGGGATGGAAGCCCAGACAGCATCTTCTTGAATAACTCAACTGTTTGTAACAATGCCATTAATGTCATGTGCTCTAGAAAATTACTCTGTAGTCACAGCAGGAGATTCATCTCAACAGTCCAATAGCAAGTTCTGACACAGTCTCCAATCAACTCTGATGCTCTGCGTGGAAATGGCCGAACTGCTAAACCCTTCAGAAGCACGCATGAATAGCCTGAAGCATTTGAATGTGTGAATACACAGGTAGACACACCCCTGACATAAAAGTGTAAAAATCAAGTTTTGCTGCTGAGGCAAAAGACCAGAAATAAAACTTGAGAGTCAATAAAGCCTGCTGATTAAAAAGTACAATTCTGCTACCATTTTAGGCAGAACAGCTAAGAAGTTCACTCAAGAGAACGTATTCCTCCCTCAAAAGCTTCTGAGGGACTCAGGTTGATAGAAGTACAAGTATTAAACAGCAAGCCCAAGACCTTTGTGGGACTGAGTGAGAATCCAAACTCTTTTAGCCTTATGCAAATATTCCATAACAGCTTTAATGAACAATACAAAAGAAAAAGAAACAGTAAGAAGCCACATGGATCTCATTCCCTGGACGGGCAGCATGTGGGTGGTGGATGGCTTTCATCATTGAAGTATTCCTGCCTATTTCCATAAAAAAAGTGTCAGAAAAGAGCCAACTAGACATAGACTGCTAAATTGTAAGATCTGTCTACCCCACATGGCTGAAAGACTGGTTTTCAACTCTTTTAAGTAAACATGACAGAGACTGATTGCTGTTACAAAGGCTCACGATGGAATTTTTTTGTGGGACCAATCCAGGAGAAACAGGTAAAATTATCTAAACTGGGTTACATGAGAGCTAAAGGAGGACAGAATAAACAATCAGTACAGTTTTGCTAGATAAGAGCTTAAATGTTTGGTACTATTGTGCATGCATGACCTAAACTGAATAATATTTTTGTTGAAATTCTTTCCAAAATACTGCCAAGTAAGATATTCCCCCCCCCCAAAAAAAAATAATGCTTAAAACCCCCAAATAAAAATAGAAAGAACTACAACTTTCAAGAGTGCACGCATCGTCTGAAATCTTTTGCACAAATACCCTCATCCAGTACATTATGTACTGCTTTTATTAGCAAATGAAGTCATGTAAGAACAATAACAGTAAGAAACATCAGTGTGAATATGCAAATTCCAAGATATTTCCAAAATACTTTTCCAAAACCTTTCTCCATTTCTCACAAACAATAGAACAACAAAACCCAAAAATCTTCTTTTGTAGCCAATTTATTCGATGAGTATGATTTCATTCACAAGTGCTATTCAAAAACATTTTTCTTGAAAGCATTTTCAAGATGAAAATTGTTTACAACTTTTTTTCCATGCACTCCTACTGTCTGTGCCAAATGGAGTACATTCGGGCTGTGGACGAAGCACCTCTAGAGCACAAAAAAGTATTTTTAGAAGAAGTTTTGGGAGAGTTCTTGTAAATATTAGTCTGATATGGTTATGCTATATGGCTTCATTTGGATTATTTTGAACTCCTCTGGAAATCCATTCCAAGTTAAAATTGATTATTAATGTTAATCACTTCTTAAGAATCAGCTCACAGCTTTAATGCCCCAGAGCACGCTAGGTTCATATTTCTACAGAACAACTCTCCACAACAGGATGTGGCTTGGGTTCTTTTTTTGACCTACCTGTTACTCTACAGTATCAGGCAGCAAGTTGTTCCTATTGCAATTTAAACAGGATCCTGAGACACTGAATTGCCAGTGATAAAATGTGCCTTTATATGTCGAAGAGGAACATTTCTGCACCAGCAAATGATTGCCATGTGCAGATCTGACTGCCTAAATCCTAGTCACATGCATGCACCAAATCAACTCTGCCCTTGTTGATATACATGTAAAATGGGTGCCCAAGCTTATATTGTAAAGCTGTGGATCAAATCTTTATCATTAAGTGAACTGCATGCTGGGCAGAAAGCCAGTATCTACTGTTTTGAATCTTATTTTCTTAGAATGACCTTGTAACAAAAGTAAACATATATACAGTTTTAACCACAATATAGACAAATATCAGTTCTCCTACCAGAGAACTGTATCTGTTTCTGCTGCACAATACATCATAAGTACAACAGTGTGCACTGTTCAACAATTTAACCCACTGCGTACCAGCTTTGTGAGGAGCGTCTTCTACAAAGCATTCTTGAACTATATATACCTCATCCCATGTTCTTTTCTTGCCCATCCCAAGTCTATGCAGTTTTCACCTCTCTGCTTTCTCTTAATCACTTGTTTGCTCTTTTCTTTTACACTTGCACTTCATGGATTGTGCTCTCTTCTGTTTCGTAAAGCCTGAAAACCCACCTCTTCTGTCAATGATATTACTTAACCTAGCGCTTTGCATTTTTTCTGTACTGCATCATGTCACACCATGCTCATTCACACACAAATACCAATTTTAATTTGAACCAGGGATTCTTGTAACTTGCTCAGCCTGTGCTGTTAATTTGCAAACTGCCAAGTACACAAGGATTATTATGTAAATAAACAACAGTAACAAACTCCAGGTGAAACTTTATAAAAACGTAGGTAGCCAGAATGCAGCTACCCAAACTTGAAATGGAGCAGTTTCAAGGCCACATTTGCAAGGGCACCTATTCTCACAGAGAGTGCAAGTGGATCACTAAAATGGCTTGGATTAGTCAAAATCGTAATATAAATACACACTTCCAACAGAATATCAAAACAGTACAGGACAATCTATCACCTTCTAACTACCTTACGTAATGAGGCTACAGCCTCATTAACAAACCCCTTCTCACCACCACCTCCCATTGCAGTTGGCAGTAGTCTGAGATACGGGAAGCGAAGGATATTGTTGAAATGCAAGACAAAGGCATCGCGAAGCAGAACATCATGCTGAGGATGTTCCCATAATGGAGGCTAACAGGCAGCTCTCCACCAGTCCCAACAGCCCAGTTAATTTCATTAATAAAGTGCAACTCCGAAGAAATGCTCAAACACGGGGCTGTAATTTCAAACTGTCAAGAGCTCTTTTGCTTCCTAAGTTTAGTAAGGCAGACATGAATAGGTTTGGTATCTGTTGTAACCTCGTATTTCACTTTATTGATCTGTTCAATACCCACATGGGCACTACACCCACAAGGAGGTGAGGCTGGGCTGTGATCTCACTGACACCCGTTAGCTCTCCTGCTCCAGCCCGCGTGGTCGGCAGCAAATCTGACTTTGCCTTGAAGGCACTCAAACTCTAACTCAGCCACCCAGAGCTTGCAAGCCTTTTTCAGTAGACATCTTCAGCTCCCGAGAAAAACTGCAAGTATGTTGCATTAAAACAGACTTTTGCTTCTATTATCACTCGATTCTCATTGAATTTTTTTCTTTGTCTTGCAGCAGGCTTTCAGCAGAATCTATTTATTTATTTTTATCTTGCTGAGTTGTCTTCCATGACTGAAGTTCCTATTTACTGGCAAAAAAAACACACAGAATGGGCACTGCACATCCGTCTGAATTTGCAGCCGATGCAATGCTCTTCCAGAAGCAAGCAGAAGTATCACATCCCCGCTGAAAGTGCTTTGCAACACTCAGCTCTTGCCCAGCGAGGAGATGGCATTTATAAAACCTTCCATCAAATTCGTCCTCTACTGTCAGACTCCTCATGTATGCACATCATTTTGTGATACTCAAAGAAAGGAATCACTACCCAGAGAAAAGCATAACAAAAAGTCGTACCAAAATTGTCATCGACTAATATAATAAAACAGGGTAGCTATTAAAATAGCCTGAGAGTGAAGCCAAAGAACATTGTGCTTATTAGGAACACGCTGTAAGTAAGATGAACAATTGACACACATTTAGAATATCTCTGCTGAAGGTATGGTAACAGAGATATTTAACATGATCATATCCAGTCGTTTGACTCAGCTTTGAGTGTACATCAGGAATGCACAGGGAAATACGCCAAGGGATGCAGACAGATTAAATTAGCATCTCTGGATTCTTAGCTTTCTTTTAGCAAGTGGGGAATACAGATCCCAGCTCTGTGCAGAGAAGTCCATCTTCATATGAAACATTGCTTTCTTGTTCAACCTGCATTAAGCCAGACAAAACAACACCTCAGAAGAGCATGAACTTTTCTTTTCATCTCTGTAGGGAATTAACCGAGAAGTGCAAGGGTGACCCTTTAAAAACCGCTGCTGCCAACT